>NC_138177.1:80141874-80741874 GCF_964165515.1 Mesoplodon bidens | reverse complement strand
AGATACCTGCTCTACCAAATGAGATATGTTTATATATATACATACATACATATATATATATATATATATATATATATATATATATGAGATACTCTATAATGAAAATGATTATTTGTAGTTTCTAGTCTCTCCCATACTTTTCAAACTTTTGGTTATTTTAGTCAATAATCCAATGAGGTCTACTAGTCCTACATTACAGAAAAAGATGGGATTCTCATTATAAATCCTGAAATCTGTTCACGACGAAGCCAAGTTTAGTCCCAAGAAAGTTCCAAGCTTCTCAGTCCGTTATCCAATCCTCTCTTCAAAATGCATCCTGATTTAAAAGTTGTATGTTTGTTACTTACTCAGAATGGACCTGGGCACTGGGAAGAACTCCCCGTACTTCTTGTTAAACCCCTGAGCTAGATCCTGAACTAGCTCCATGTGCTGGACTTGATCCTCCCCAACAGGAACGTGTGTGGACCTTTAATAAAAGACAGAGAAACTCAGCAAGGCTCCTGCTTATACTAAAATGATGTTTCAAGCAGCTGCATTTCCCATGCCTATTTCACTGCTCATGTTCAACAAATGTTCACCAGCTACAGAGGGAATGTTGAGACCCAAGTCTTTATCTGTGTATCAGACAAACGCCAAGGAGACATTTGTCTATTCTAGTTCTGTTTCTTCCATAGCAGAAGAATACAGCCTTCAACAGCAGGGTGACAGGATCTTGCTGGGAGGGAGGAATGGTATCTTATGTAGCACATGTTCCAAGCATAAGTGTATTTTAAACCACTCCCCTTTCCCTCACCCAGTTAGCACATATTATCCTAGCTTTGACCAGATGCTTTCTACTTCAGAGCTTGCACTCACACTTGAAAGACACTCCATCCCACTCTTCAAATCAAAGATGGCAGAAAGCTCTTTGGGCAAGAGTTTTCCTTCCCTGTCACACAACGAGTAACTCAAGATCTTTTTGGAATATGCTCTTTCGTTTTCAAGTAAATTGTAATCACAGAACAATTAATATACTGCAGGGAACTTAAATGAACAAAATCTATTAGTACAATGTGGATGGATCTCAAAAACAATGTTGAATGAAAAAAAGCAAGTCGCGGAAGACGTGTAGAGTACATGAACATTTATCTTAAAAGTACATATGACAATATTATATATTGTTTACAGATGCATACATAAGTATAAAAACATACTGGAAGCTCCTCTACAAATTCATGATCATAGCTGCCTTTAAAGAAGGAAAGAGAATGGGTCTGGGGAAAGGAACAAAGGAGACCTTGATTTTAGCTGCAATATTTTATTTTATTAAAAAATGAAGATGTAAAATGAAAATTTTCAACATATAAGGACTTTATTTATAATTAGTTTAGTCCCATATATAAAGTTTGCAGTGTTGGATCATGAGGAGGTACATCAAACAAGGAAAGAATTAACCATTATAGAGAAGTCTTGATGGAGAAAATGTTATACTGAAATATTACTGGGGAAGGAGACAAGTGATTTTAAGTATTTATTGTTTGGCTAGGAGTTGACATTTGATAGTATAGTTAATAAAGTGCTGTAGTATCTTGATCAAGGAAGTTTAATATTCTGCCTGTGAAAGCAGCAGCCTTAAAGTAAACTTGAATATTTAAATGACAATTGTACATATGAGTAGAACAATAACAACTTTTCAAAACAACCACAGAGAAGAAAAACTGCTAGAAAACTATGGTACTTTGTTATAGAGGGAACCTCCTAGCCTCGTGGTTAATTAGTGGTCCTTGAAAAACTGGAAGAGATATTATTTTCCTTGTGAATTACTGTCCACAGGCTACTGGTTTATTGAAAATAGTTGTGTAGAGCATGAGGAAGTGAAGGTAGTTTTGACTAGCATAAAGACTAGCTACTTTATCCCTGATTTAAAGCTATACTACAAAGCTACAACCATCAAGCAGATTGTACTGGCAGAAAAACAGACACACAGATCAATGGAACAGAATAGAGAGCCCAGAAATAAACACATGCATGTACAATTAATTAATCTATGACAAAGGAGGCAAGAATATACAACTGAGAAAAAAAACCTCTCCTCAATAAATGGTGTTGGGAAAAATGGATGGCTACATGCAAAAGAATGAAACTGGATCAGTAACTTACACCATATACAAAAATTAACTCAAAATGGGATTAAAGACTTGAACGTATGACCTGAAACCATAAAATTCCTAGAAGAAAACATAGGTGGTGATCTTCTTTACATTGGTCTTAGGGATATTTATTTTGGATATGATTCCACAGGCAAGGACAACAAAAGCAAAAATAAACAAATGGGACTGCATCAAACTAAAAGGCTTCTTTGTGAAAGAATTAAAAAGTAAAGTGTGAAGGTGAGAGAATGAAGCAGGATGAGACCTGGTAGCAGTGTATCCTGGTGACTATTCTTTTTCATGGGATATAGCTGCTCAGAGAATGAAAGAGCCAGGCAGACAGGAGTAGGAGAAAATCTAAGGCAGAAATACTAACCTTAGATAGTATTGTTGCTAGTATTGTTGTGTTGCTTAGTTGAGCAACACAAGCAATTGGGCTAGGTGCACAGCGCACTATTCTGCTCTCCTGTTTAATTCTGAGCAAGGAATTCAACTAGCGTCCAGGTAGACAGAAAGTGGACACAAGGGCCTTTCATAGATTTTGTCTATGGGCAGACACTATTTGAATATAGTTTTCTTGTTCCAATATGGATTTTAAAAACCCAACACATAAAAATCAATTGATCAAACAGACAAGTAAAAGGCCCCAATAACAGGGCCTATGAAAAATATCATGGAACAAAGGAAGGGGAACTTTACCCTTCAGACCCTGAGGAAGGTCAAACATTTGAAAAAAAACTTCTACAAGAAACAGATAGTTCTGTCTTGTTTTGTAAAGAAAATTGCTGGGTAACCTCAATAGGATTAAAAAACGCATGGCTGTTATGAGATATGAGCAAGAAATCACAAAAGGAGAAAAACATAGGTGGTGATAGAAAACAATAAAATGAAGGGAAAGTGAAATGATGAAACAAAACCAAACACATAATAGAATAATTGGGAGAAGTAGGAGCAGAATCCTAAGGACAGGTCATATCAGTGACATGGATAAGAAACTTGAGGCTCTTCAGGAACTCAGAGCAAGAGGAAAAAAAGAAGTGGGATGAGCAAATGACAGGTTGGAGGACCATCCTCTGATCTAAGATTATGGTCCTCCTCAGGAAGACATCAAGACCATCTGGACGAAGCAATAACCTCAAACAGAAGGAGGCTTTACTGAATTAAGAATAAACAAGTAAGCAAACAAAACTGAGTACACGTATTGAAGGAACTCAACAAGTTTCAGGAAAAAAAGACTGGAGAATCATACCAAAACACAACCCAAAAGAAATTTTAAATGACAAGTTAAAGAAAAAAAATCCTATATGCCACAGTCAGAAAATAAAGACAAAAATAAGAGAAATCAGGTTGATAATACAACAGTGGAACAATGTTTATAGGGTTGTGAGAAAAAAGTATTAAAAACCTAGCCAAGCTGTGTTTTATATGTGAACTATAATAATAATTTTGATGATGATAATAAAGTAGCTAATAGCTACTGAACACTTCCTATATGCTGTACACTTTGTTAAGCACTTTTAATGTATTATTATTGTACTTAATCCCATTTTACTGATGAGGCAAGCTGAACAGAAAGAAATTCTCAGGCATGTAAAGGACTGGAAAAAAATTTGAAGCAAATCTACGGACTAAAGAACTCAGAAATGGAGATGCCGAGGTATAAGGACTGGCTGTAAAGACTAAAAACATAAAGTCTAAATTTTGGTTACAATTTGAAATAGAAAATGATGTAGTCTAAAATCAAGCCATTTAAATAACAACAATCTATTGAAAATCCCAGGTTAGTTTACAAAATCAAAACGAAGTGTGAGTATAGACTGAGGATCTACAAGTGTGATTAATAACCCATCTTACCACATGATATCACGATAACATTTTTTATTTGGAATGATTAGCAAAAGATTCAAAAACATATTTTTGAAAAGAGAGAAACTGGCATATAAATGGACAATGGCCAGACATTATATGGCCAAAAAACTGACCCAAAACCTCTGGAGCAACTAGCTCAGGAGGCCAAACCACAGTCTCTGCAGCAATCGGCCCAGCATGGTCAAGACTTGGTCAATGACTGCCAATGTCCCAGTTCTTTGTCCTAGCTTTGTCCAACTCAGGACCAACCAGAGAAAGTCAAATATGCTTCCCAAACCAATCACATAAGATGCCCCATTTCTAGTTAGTCAGCCTCCAGCTTCCCTGTGGCAACAACCTCTAAACAGAGCATCCCTGAAGACTTTCTTTCCTATAAAGCCTCTGTACTCCCCTGCTTGCCTGCAGAACACAAGTGATGGTGGCTGAGTCTTTTGCTATAAGTTCTGAAAGGCTGTTTTCTCATTTGGGTGGTCTTTGTTTAAAGATGGTCACTGCTAGAATTAAAAACAGAAAGCACACCTTCCAAATCATTGGAATACATAAAAGCAAAAAAAACCACAATCTATATAGCAAAAGGTAGAAAACAAAGAAAACATTAAAATCAATAAAAACAGAAAACATTTAATGATGTGGGAAAATATAAGACAAAAAAACAAAAACCTAGGACTCAAGCTTTTTGGAAAATACATATAATGTGCATTCAGATAAAGGAGAGGCCACAGCAGTTAGAGGGGGCGCTCTGCTGTCAGGCAGTTCTGGGGTCAGATTCCTGCTCTGCCACTCACCAGTTGCGTGTTCCTGGGAGAGGTATTCAACCTAAATCTCTTTCATTTTTAAAGCTGACTAATAATAAGTTCCTGCTCATGGGGTTGCTTGATGAGTGAGTAAAATAATGCATGCAAAGCTCACAGTTTGATGCCTGGTAGACAGTGTGCAAACAAGGAATGTTAACTTCAAAAACTGGTTTGGAGGAAATGCACCAATATGTTAAAAAGAACAGAAATAGTAGCAGTGATTTTTAACTTTTTCTTGTTGAATAGAGAATGCTTAAACTATATTAGAACATTGAAATGAACCTGTGAGAGACCATTGACTCTCCTAACACTAGACCCTATAAAGACAGAAAACAAAATGGTGTATCCTGGAAAGTTTACAATTCAAATGTTTAAGGCAGGGAGCTGGATCTATTGAACATATTGCTCTTCTATCCTACCAGAATGTTCCTCCCTTAAATCCTGCCTATTGTTGCCTTGATTTCAGGTCTAAGCTTAAATATCACCTCTTTGGAGAAGACTTCCCTAACTACCGTCTCCACAGTTGGCTTCCCCCTCTTATTCTTTTTCACAGTATCTTATTTATTTTCTTTATAGTATTAACCCTAGTCTAATTATTTTACATCATTTGTTTGTTGATTTAATTGTATGTTGTTTTCTCTCCTGCTCTCAAATAAGCTTTTTGAGAACTTGTCTTGCTTTTCAATCTATTTCCAACACCTACTAGATTTGCCTGGTAGGTAGGAGAAGCTCAACAAATATTTCTTCAATAAATGAATGATCTTAAGAGGAAGTAAGTATAATGTACATAGTTATATACCAAGGGAAAAATTATAATAAAATCAGCTTATGATCAGACTGAATCTAAATCATAGCTCTAACAGCTACTAGCGAGTTACCATAGCCAAGTGTCTTACTGTTCCTAAGCCTCCATTTCCTCTACAAAATGAGGATCATAATGGTGCTTACCTCTTACTATTGTTTCAAAGATTAGATGAGCTAACCAAGCATAGCACAATACTTGATAGTAAGAGCTCAATCAACACTGGCTATAACATATATTCATTAATATCTGATACCATGAAGGACAAAATGATACAAGAAAGGTATATTAGGGACCTTGATGTGAGGTACCTTGTGGCTTTTTTCAAACCAGGACCATTTTCCTTTTTGATAGCTGACTCATACCACGAACATAAATATCAACATAAAATCCCAGAGACAGTCACAGACCTGGGCAGCAATCCTGATTTGGGAAGAAGAAATATTTCAAACTGATAGTTCGTATATCTGATTAGGTTATACCCAAATATAAATGGTATGTTATAGGAATTCTGAGGAGTCTTTTAATTTAAGGAAAACAGAGACAGGATAATGAAGGCAAAGGGACAATCCACGGACCATGACAAAGGATCAGGAAGTAGTTTCTCTTCTTCTAAGGTCAGTAAGTGAATTTAGGAAATTCTACAAAATGATTGTTAGGCCATGTCCAGTGCTCTCTTCCACACAGCCTGGAGAAGAAAGTCACTGGATTGACAAGTGGCGAAAACAAAAATGTTCTTTTATGTTCCCCTCATGTCCACAACCCTGTACGTGCTCCTGAGATGTACGTGCACACACCCACCTTCCTAAATTCCTGTCCTTTGACTGGACTTGGCACTCCTGTCTTGTAATTATAGTGAGGCTGACATGCAGAGGTTACCTTGACTCCCCCAAACCAAATTAGCCAACAGGGCAGGTTAAAAAGCAATTACAGTAGCCCATAGGAAATCACAATGGACTGCAACTAACACAGAAAAAACAATTACCATAATCAATACACTTTAAGCACATCAAAATGAATATTTCCACATGTCAAAGTGGTTCCAGATTCACCAAGCAACCAAACTAAACAGAAAACACATTTAGTTTTCATAATGACTCTGCATGTGTCTTTGCCTTATGTCGGATCCTAGCCTCTTTTCTTACAATTCTGTGAGGTTTTGCTTTTTCAAAAAAGGATTAAAAAAATTTTAATTTTTTTCACCTGGACCTATTGCTCCACTTGGCTTTTTCATCTGATTTTAGTTTGTTTGTTTCTAGTCTTTCCTCCCTCTGCTCCAGCTGGTCCTTTCACCTCCTGTAATTTATCTTGGCCCTTACTTCTCATCCATTGAGTTTACACTCTACATTAATTCAGTCTGTCTTTGATTCTGTTCACTTATGGGGCTGATTCTCTTCACATTTCAACCTCTCTACTCACACTCTTCCTCTCACTTCAAATAATTTAGTGCTGTTCTTTTAAAATTTATACCCTACATAATGATCTCCATATTAATATGTCTTCTCTTTTTCCCCATTTTCTTTTTTTTTTTTTTACTTACCCTGACTGTACTTTCTTAGACACAACATAAAACAAAAGTCTTTCATAATTTTGATTGTTACAACTTCTGTCACACAATAATGCGTCTGATCATCTTCCTTGGTGACTAAACCATTTTTCTTTTGCTTAGTTCCTTGTGGCATCTACGTTTACTTGGGATCCACCCCACCCCTCTGGCAGAATTAGTGTCCAGATGAATAATCATTGCCTACAAATATCTGCTCACAGATATTTGTTCTCTTATTTTTTTTCCTACTTCGTTGGCTGTGTTTATGCATTTTCGGTGCTACTGCCTTTAACCAGCCTGGCTGCAATAGGAGTTTGGTGCCGTTTTTCCTTCTGTAAAGGATTAATTCACCACCACTGGTTGCTTGTTGGATATATTGTAATGACTCTTTAATTTAGCAATTATTTTTTGAAGACCTATGCTATGCAAGGCCTGGTGCCAGTACTATGAGAGATATAAAGAAGGTTTTAACTTCTAGGGACTTAAAGCTTCCAAGAGGAGAGAGAACACCAACTGAAGCTATAAATTCTTCTGGCTAGTCCTCTTACAGTATTTCCTATCTCAATGAATGGCAACACCATCAATCCAGCTGCATAAGTCAGGAACCTGGGGACATCCCTGATAGCTCTTTCTCATACACATCCAATCCATTATGAAATCTTATCCATTTTATATCCTAAAATCTCTTAAATTTTTCTCTTCTCTTCATCTTCACTGTCACCATCATGGTCTAAACAGGCTCACGAAAGAGCCTCTTAATAGACTACCCTGGCTGCTCTTGTGCCCCTATAACTCATTCTGTGTATTTTAATTAGTTCTTTTAAAAGTACAAATCAAATCATTTCACTCTGTCCTTAAAAGTGCACAAACAGCTTCCCTCTGCTTTTAGAAGAGTGTACTGGATTGTCTCTTGACCTCTCAGCATCATTGTTTCCTTCTACGTTATTTCTTGATTTTCAGGGGCTAGCAGCCTGTAAGCTACATTTCTCAGACTGCTTTCCAGTAGGGTTCTGGTTTACTGTAGGCACTTGTCTGATAGCTCAAAAGTGAAAGAGAAAGAGAAGAAATGATAGCTTTTGCTGTTGTGGGTAAGTGTGTGAACCTCAGCAGAGTACTGAAATGACGTTTGGCCAGAAGCTTTCAGAATCTCATAAACATTCAGGACACACTGACTTCGCAAAGAAAGAATGTAATGCAAAAACTAGATGTCTCCAAAGCAGTTTTAGGAATGAATTATCTCAACTGTTCTCAGTGGCAGTGGTCTGATCCTCAGACATTACAGCAACTCAGCTTCTCTCTGGAATTACCAAGTCTGACGTTTCCGACCAATCATCTTACTCTCTGTACTCTTGGCTGGGGGTTGGTTTTGGTTCTGCTTACTCATAGTTCCTTGAGGCCTCTCTTTCCACATTTTCCTATGTCATTTCAGCTTTTGCTTTCACTATCTTCTTATCCTCTTCCTGTATTTCTCTGTTCGAGTTCTTGAGAAAGAGAAACTGAGTAGCCCAGGTAATCACTCTCATCTCTAGTTGAGCAGACTTAGTGGTACCTCTCTAAAATTTCATTTTTTTATCTGTAAAATGGGAATAACACCACTTAACTGTCTTACAGAGCTGTTGTGAGAATCTGAATAGATAACGTATGTGTAGCAGCCAACATGGCACCTAGCAAATAATGCTCACATGTGAATTCCTTCTTCCCTTTCCCTCAAGTCCATGCATAGTGCATTTTTCTAGATTAGTGGCATTACAGTTACTTAACAAGTATTTGCTGTATGTTAATAAAAACTAGGTATGTGTGTATATATATATGTGTGTGTGTGTGTGTATATATATATATATAGAGAGAGAGAGAGAGAGAGAGAGAGAAATATTTACTTAATATATATATCTAGCTATTGGAACTTAGATATTCAGAATAATAATGTAGATATAAAATAAAAAATTATAAACACTTGTTATTTTTGAGTATTTTGTCTCTCTTCAAATACCTGCTATTTTATTATGCTCTCAAGCTTAAGATGGTCTCAGGTCTCCATTCCTGGGTTCCTTACGAAGTTCTGCCAAAACAATACATAAATCTCTAATACACTTATCTGGAAGACTCCTCTTCCATTCCCTTCCCTCATGTTTGTTCTCCAGTCCACCATGTACCACTCATTCTAATGCTGATTTTGACAAAAGCAAACATGAAATCTATAATTGCCCTGCACATCAACATTTTATGAAGAGGCCACATATACATTTTCTGGTGAGAGAAAATATGAATGTTTTTTGTATCTATTTTTATTTTTTGTATTTATCTGTTTATAATGTATATATTCATAGACATTCTAGTTACGATATTTTTCAAAATCCAGAAATATTTGAAACAAAACCAAACAAAAAGTAACCCCAAGTGCTTGAGCTCTGTTATAGGCAAAACAATGGTACAGGCTAAAAATCAGACCTGGGCTTGAGTCCTGCCTCTGTTACTTATTATCAAGCAATTAGGAAATTTCTAAACTTGGAAGGAAGCACAGTGATATAGATGAGAGAGCTGATTTTACTGTACTTGTCTGCACACGTTGCAGTGGTCCAAATGACACATATGCCCTGGTGTGGCAATGGCGCCCCGGGGAATAGTCTGAGGAAGATGGCAGGAGGAAAAAGCTCAAAGGAACAGAGTCTATGGAATGGAGCATGGTGGCTGGTAGCAGTATGTCCAGCCTGAGACCAGACAGGAAAGAAACGTAGGGCTATCTCTCTCTAGAAAAGGAGCATGCAGGTACCAGCTCCACATCTTTGATCTAATCGTGGCATTACAGGTAGATAGTTTCTAGTTTCTAGGCTAAGGTAGGAGACAATCATCTTGAATATTGATAATTACTTAGTTTTATAGAAAAATACTTTTGTCTGTTTAACAAGTTATATATAAAATATCAGAATCCTGATGGGGATAGAAAAACATACGCCACGATAATTTTCTTTTCAGAAAATAGGAAAAAGAAAGGCATCTTATGGCATTCTTAATACATATTCTAACCACCAAATAGATCAATAAGTGTTAAAGAAGGAATATTTATAGCATGGGAATTTTTTTGCTACTGGGAGTAGGCTGGGCTTACTGAGGCTGGAGAAGAACTACTTATCCTTGGAAGCCTTAACCGACTGTGAGAACCTGCTGATGTTGGGCAGAGTAAGACAGACAGGAAGCTATCGGAAAGCTCTTGTGTGTTTACCTGCCCCCTCTGAAATAATTATTTTTTTGTGTAAGAAAAGAGGACATTCTCAACTTCAGGCTTGGGTTGAAAGAAAGGTAGATGATATGACAGATTTGGGGATGTTAAGGAGATATTTCTGCCAGTATCAGCCTTTTAAAATGTTGCCTGTGCTCTTAAAATGTTTGTATTGAGTATATACTAGGTGATATCAATTCATACGTTAACTGTTTAATAACCCCCTGAGCTATGTCCCATTAATGCACTTTATGAATGAAAGAAGCTGCAGAATTTTTATCATTCTGACAATTGTATTTTGGGGAACCTGATAAAAATAAATTCATCATCACTTTGTTATATATTATCTATATTGCTCTGGTTATTCATGTGATGATCATGTTTCCTAACACAATGACTGGCTCCTTAAGGAAGGTGAGCACTGGCCTCGGGAGACCATAATCACACTCTGAGGCTCCTCTGTCCACTGTCTGGCTGCATGGCTTGGGCAGATTGCTTAACCTTTACAAATGGGCCGCATTTGTAAAGCAAGGGAGTTGAAGAAGAGGCCCTTTAAAGTTCCTTCCCACTCTGTGCTCCATGGTATCACAGAGGGCAATCATTCTTGTTCAAGTTTACTCTTTTTCACAGCCCTGAACTTAGAGGACTCCCCCATTATAGCTCTTGAACTGTTGAAGAAATCTGTTGTGCTTGTGTGCTTCCAAATCCTGGTGCTGAAAAATCAGCCTTTGGTTCTATGAAGAAGTAGCTCTTGAAGATGAAACTAGACATAAGATTGTAATAGTCAAAGACATCATCATCAATCATAGCCAAGTGACAGATTTTAATCCTTTACTAATGATTTTTCTCATCTTTACAGGTGACAAAATCAAAGTTCTTTACAGAACCTTTCTAAGTAAATATGCTACTTCACTGGGAAATATATTATTAGACCCTCATTAGACTTTCATTTGCTGCTCCTGGAGAAAAGTGTTCTAGATTTCCCAGGATAAGTCAAAAGTTACTTATTATAAATAATAAATGCTATCAGGGGTCCAGCATTGAAGTTAATATATCAAACAGACACATAATCCTAACATATAAGTTTGAATCAGAATTAAAGATAGATTGCATGTACTAATGGACGTTCCTTATATGTAAAGTTAAGCAGCTATTCTTCTAGCTGTTTCCATCATAATTGCATGAAGGCTCTGAGGTCATGTCACAAGGTACATATACTGTCATCTCCATGCTATTATCACATTTACAGGCAAAGAATTCTAGTTTTCCCACAGAAGAATCACTATTTTTTTTTATAAATCTATTTTATTTTTATTTATTTTTGGCTGCGTTGGGTCTTTGTTGCTGCACGCGGGCCTTCTCTAGCTGCGGTGAGCGGGGTCTACTCTTCGTTGTAGTGCATGGGCTTCTCATTGTCGTGGCTTCTCTTGTTGCGGAGCACGGGCTCTAGGCACGCGGGCTTCGGTAGCTGTGACTCGCGGGCTCTAGAGCACAGGCTCAGTAGTTGTGGCACACGGGCTTAGTTGCTTCGCGGCATGTGGGATCTTCCTGGACCAGGGCTCGAACCCATGTCCCCTGCATTGGCAGATGGATTCTTAACCACTGTGCCACCAGGGAAGCCCAGAAGAATCACTTTTATGGGGTCAAGGTTTTAGGGGAAAGGGGTAAAAAAGACCCATATAGTTTCTCTTTTTCCTCAGAAGCTTTCACAGTAGCAAGGTTTGGCCATGACTATATGCGGACTGGGAGGCTTTATCTCTAGAAGGCCAAATGGGGGCTGAGAGAGGTGATGTGGGGATAGGAGGGAAGAATCGGGAGAGGAATGGGGTCAGAAGCCCTGGCCAGCCCTACAGAGAGTGCACGTATCCTCTAGTTGTATCGTTTTGAGACCTGTAAGTAGCAGCAGTAGCTGACTTATAGATTATAGGTCCAAGAAAAGTGAGGGCACCCTATACCATGTTGAAAAACTTGATCTCAACCTGCAGGTCCAATACAGTAGCCACTACAACAGGCAGCTATTTAAATTGAAATTAATTAAAGTTAAATACAAGTTAAAATTCAGTTCCTCTGTCAACATTTCAAGTGCTCAATAGCCACATGTGACTACCGGCTATGGTCTTAACGCAGGTAGAGAACATTTCCATAACTGCAGCAAGTTCTATGGGACAGCATTGCTTGAGAGTCTAGATTATGTGAGAAATCAACATTTAAAATTCTTGAAGTGTAATTATTACTAGGGAAGGATATATTCTATAGTGGTTAAGAGCACAGATTTTGTACCCAAACTTTCTAGACTCAAATCCTGGGTCCAAGCCTTGCTAGCACATGACCTTGGGCAAGTTACTAACCACTCTCAGCCTAAGTTTGCACATCTGTAAACTAAGGATGATGATGGTATAGCTTTTATAAGGTTGTTGTGAGGATTAAATGGGTTAATGTATGTAAAGCACTTATAATTGTTTCCAACACATGGCAAGTGCTATTTAAGGGCTACTTCTTTTTTTTTTTTTTTTTTTTTTGCGGTACGCAGGCCTCTCACTGCTGTGGCCTCTCCCATTGTGGAGCACTGGCTCCGGACGCACAGGCTCAGCGGCCATGGCTCACGGGCCCAGCTGCTCCGTGGCATGTGGGATCTTCCCAGACCGGGGCAGGAACCCGTGTCCCCTGCATCGGCAGGCGGACTCTCAACCACTGTGCCACCAGGGAAGCCCTAAGGGCTACTTCTTAATATTATTAGTTTCACATTAAAACATACTTCTATAATTTAGTATTATTACCAGGGAATAGACACAACTAGATTCATGTGTCTGATCCTTTCTGTACCCATCTTTCCCCATGAACCAAATCTTTTTAAGATAGGTGAGACATTCTCTTGTCAGCATGACTACATCTGGGACGAGGGGTGAACTCTGTTCCTTACTTGTACAGCAGAATGTCAGCTGCCTGGAGTACTGGGTAGGTGAGCAGGCCCATGGCTCCATTCTGCTTCTCCTTGGCAGTCTTTGCCTGCGGGGGTGGAAGGAGAGGAGGGAAACAAATCCAACATGAACCTAATTATAATGCTAAATTAGGAAATCTTTAAAGCAAGCAAGGGGTGATTTGAAGCCACCTGTAACAACATTCTATCTCAGTTCCTGTTAGTAACTCTGGCCATCTTCTGGCTAGCTTGTCTCCATGCTCCAGCCTTAGGCAGGAATAAGGTGAATCCGCTTCCCCACTGCCCCTTGAAACGATCCTGCACTGCCCCTATTTCTTTTTCATTTTATTAAAGTAAGGACATAAGATTTTCTAGGTTCCAAATCAGATAAATTCTAGATTTCACAGGGAAGGTCAGAAAATACCATGAAATTAAATTTCTATAAATTAACATTCGTTAACATCAAATTGTTTGTGGAAACTTCCCAGAAAGTCTCACACTCTGCTGTTGACAAAACTGTAATGTTCCCTTAAAATCACATTAAAACAAAACAAAACAAAAACCCTAAAAATCATGGCATTAAAAACAATGAAACTAAGGGAAAATTTCATCTAACCAATCCTAATTATCTGTCCTGAGAGCAAAGTGATCCAATAAACAGTACAGGTGGTATAAACCAAAATATTTCCTTAACAGGGAAGCTGATGGAAACACTGGAGGTGATACTAGAAATATTTAACAACTGGCGAGCACTGGGTGCTGAATGTGAGCCCTAGTGATACTAACTCCCTTGCTGCAGGGAATCTGGCTTTCTGAGCAGAGCTACTTATTAGCAGGAACTATTGTGTGCAGTTCACTGGTAATTGCTTCTAAGGCCTAGGTATACCATATCTTGTAAAATGATAAATGGATATTTTGGTATATTCTGGTGTGTAGATAAGTTTCATTTGTTTAGTTAATATGAATCACTTCCCTGAAATCCAAAGATTCCTGAATGAAATGAACAACTCAATTTATAAATTTGCATGATTCTGAGGACCAAACTCACATGCTCACAACTCAGGGTTCCCCAAACAAAATGCAGACACACTCTTTGAGACTGGGTCTGAAAACAACAGCTTCTCTCTTTAATCATCTTAATGTTTCATAATTTAGTTACAAATTTTTCTAGTTACTTCAAGTAGTTTCTGGCTTATAGCACTAAATGCTATAGGCCGTTCATAGGAAATTTGAAAGTTTGACCATACAATTCCTTCAGTACACCTTATTACTACGTTAATGATAAAGGCCAGTTTGCAATGATCATAGGGTAATTATAATAAAAATTTAATTTGGGGGGCTTCCCTGGTGGCGCAGTGGTTGAGAGCCTGCCTGCCGATGCAGGGGACACGGGTTCGTGCCCCGGTCCGGGAAGATCCCACATGCCGTGGAGCAACTAGGCCCGTGAGCCACAACTACTGAGCCTGTGCGTCTGGAGCCTGTGCTCCACAACAAGAGAGGCCGCGATAGTGAGAGGCCCGCGCACCGCGATGAACAGTGGCCCCCACTTGCCGCAGCTAAAGAAAGCCCTTGCACAGAAACGAAGACCCAACACAGCCAAAAATAAATAAAAATAAAAATAAAGGAATTCCCTTAAAAATTTTTTTTAATTTGGAAATGAGCAAATGGGAAAAGAACCCAGTCTTTAAAAATTGCTACTGTCGGGCTTCCCTGGTGGCGCAGTGGTTGAGAGTCCGCCTGCCGATGCAGGGGACATGGGTTCGTGCCCCGGTCCGGGAAGATCCCACATGCTGCGGAGCGGCTAGGTCCGTGAGCCATGGCTGCTGAGCCTGTGCCCCGCAACGGGAGAGGCCACAACAGTGAGAGGCCCGCGTACTTCAAAAAAAAAAGAAAAATGCTACTGTATTAGATTTATAGTCTTTTTATATTAGAATACTGGACCTTGAAACTACAAAGGAAGTGGGGAGGTGTGGAGAGCTCTATTACTTATTGGATGCCTATTATGGGCCCCAGATGCCTCACATCTGTGCTATGTCATCAATCCTCCAAATAACCCTGACCTCTCCAGCCCTGACCCTATCCTTCCTCCCCACTGTTTTGTCCCTCACTGCCCCAGTCAAAACCAACCTAGGGGTTCTTAGCTCTTCCCATAGAACTGGAACCTTTCCCTCCTAAAACTTTTTACACTTTGATTGTTTGTTTAACTGTCTGTTCCCAAATAATCTATAAGCCTCATGAAAGGGGCTGCATCCATCCATCCTGGTAACAGCAATACCTCCAGCACTTAGTGTGATATGAGACTAGCAGAAGGCATCACCAGTATTTGTTAATGAAGGAATGACCATAGAAGGCAGTATACCATGCTCTACGATTAAGACTGGCTTTGAAATCCATGTTTTCCCCAAAGATAAAAAATCACGGACTAGTAGAAGCCTTCTACAGAATCATTCACTAGTAACGTGTTACCAGGAGGTCTTTAGACACTATTTTAAAGTGGGAGGGACTTCTCTGGTGGTGCAGTGGTTAGGAATCCACCTGCCAATGCAGGGAATACAGGTTCAATCCCTGGTCCAGGAAGATCCCACATGCCGTGGAGCAACTAAGCCCGTGAGCCACAACTACTGAGCCTGCAAACCACAATTACTGAGCCTAGGTGCCTAGAGCCCGTGCTCCACAAGAGAAGCCACCGCAATGAGAAGCCCGCACACCACAACGAGGAGTAGCCCCTGCTTGCCCCAACTAGAGAAAGCCTGTGTGCAGCAATGAAGACCTAACGCAGCCAAAAAAAGAAAAAAAAAAAAAAAAAAAAGAAAAAGTGGGAGCATTTCCCATTAAATCAGTTCTTATAAAAGGATTTCAGCATTCAGTGTTCAGCTTAGCATTGCCATATTACGATAAAAAGGGAAAGTCTTGCCCCAAACCAAAATACGGTAGAGAACATTACAAAATTTTGTTTCTAACTCCTGGTAACGATCCGGCACCATCACCAGTACCTCCTATTTAGACACTGCCACATTAAAGCTCTGTCTATTTCTCTCTGCAGCATATGTCAAGCCTTCTAAATAGGAAATAAATGGCCCTGAAAATATGCTGGGAAGACGCTTGATACTGATATCAGTGTTGACATAGTGGCGGGCCACCTACCCTCAGGTTATCCAATTGCAAAAATACATGGGAGTAAAGTACTTTGAATTGCCCAATTTATATTTCTCTGCTGAACTTCTTAGAAAAAGAACAGGCTTAATTTTTCTGTGGGTTTGAACTGTTGCTTGGACTCAACTTGTTTAAATATTAAATAAAATATGTTGTCTCTTCTCCCCACAATGAAAACATTCTGGCCTTAATGCCAGTTAATTCCGGTGGAGGCAACTTCAGAGTCCAGTAATCCAGAAATGGTGATTGTTAATTAGAATGTGGCACGTTCAAAGTCATTACCAAGTCTATGTAAAGGTCACTCAGGACCGACCATGCACAGATAAAATCAAATAATTAATAAGCTGGATATTTTCATCCAGTTTTTCAGTTGGAAAGAATCTTAGAGAACCCTCTTACTATCCGTTTCATACCCTGAGGCGGTGAGGTTAAAGATGCTGGTCTAGCTAGCCGCTAGAGTAACAGACCAGGGAGGGCAGCAAACTCAGGATTCCCAGAGCCTAACACAAAAATAAACAGAAAGAGGAAAAATAGCTGCACTGGGGACTGAACTTCTTTCTGTTTATTAATCAGATCACTGGCATTTACCTTCCACTGGTGTAAATGTTGTAATCGGGGTAGTCTGACCATGCAGGTAAGGATCCAACTTAATTGTGTGTGTTCAGACACCTGAAGAAATAAAATAGAACATTAACAAAGGTGGTCAATATCTTCTTGCATATAAGGCAAAACCAAACAGACAACAGGTATTACCTTGGCTAAAAATACCCCAAATGAGGGTAGTTAAAAAAATTAAGGGGCTAATTCATAATGCATAGAATTTTAGACGAAGAAGACATCTTCAAAACTAACCAATACCATTACTAGTTTAGTGTTTAAATCCTCTTCACAACATCCCTAGCAAGCAGCTGACAGTGAGAGGGTTTCATTATGTCCTGAGGCATCTATTTCAGCACAGGGCATCTAGTCAATATTTTATAACAACTTTGTATGGTGTGTAATCTATAAAAATATTGAATCACTATGTTGTACACCTAAAACTAATATAATATTATAAGTCAACTATATGTCAATTTAAAAAGCCAATGTAATTAAGAAGACACACACACATGCACACACACACACATGCACGCATGCACACTGGTCAAATCCTCTCTAAACGAATTCTAAATATATGAAAGCAGCTGTAATATCTTAATGTAAATGGAAAAGAAAGGTACTGGACTTAAAGACTGAGTCCTTTAGACCCAGAGGAATTTGAAATTTAGGAATCACTTTATCATCTGAAAGCATGTTTTTAGATAGTTTCTATTTCTTCCTTTTTTTTCTTTTTTCTTTTAAGAAGAGGTTTAGTCAACAAGAAAATATAACCTTTTCCCAATTTGTTTTTGTTTTAACCAAATTCAATCAAGTCACCAAATCTGGCAACAATTGGGATGATTCTTGGGTCCAGGCCAGGTTCTAATTGGTGACCTAGAATTTAAGGCCTATGCATCCTGTTTCTGGACCCTGGGGATTCCGAGCCCTTCATCCATTGTGGCTTTTTGTGTGTGTGCCCATCTGATTTCCTTAAAAAGCAGAGGCTGTTGCCAGCTCTGAAAAGTGGCCCCAAATGTGTTCTTTGTGGGTTTTGCAAATGGAACATAAAGGAATGAAGCTGAATCAGCCCAGGCCTATTTTACTAGCAAGGAATCGCCATCTGGCATAAGATAATTTCTCGTTTTTTTTCCTCAAGTCATGGAGAGGGAAGAGCTGTTTTTCACATGTTTGACAAGGAATCGCTTTTAAAGTTTTGCAAGTTGCTGGGTTGAATCTGTCATCTTTCTTCCAAGAGGCATTTGGGATTCATTGAGGGCAGTGACTTTGACAGCACTGTCCATGCAAATTGCTAACTGCTGCTGTAAACAAACAGCTATCAGACAGAAACAGTAACCCTGGATGGAAGCAAGAGGATTATAGTTGCTTCCAATCACCAAGCAAAACACATTCCCATTAGAACTAATAAAACAAGAGCTGTTTTTTGACATGAAGAAGTAGGAGAGTTTTTTTTTTTCTTCTTTACTGAATTGGGGAAAGGAATAAAAACACAGAATATAACCATGGACATGTGGAAAGAGACAAGATGATTTCTTTCCTTCAACTAGGGCTCAAGAGCTCAGCTTTGGTGATATGCAAACAGCTACCATGATGTCTCCATGAAGTCAAGTATTTTCTAGTAGCTTTTTATTTGGCTATATGGAATGAAACTTATTGAATATTCTGCAGAGATCTTCCTGGTGTTTCCAAATAATGTGGCATTAATTAATTCAATTATCCTTATTTGGGAAAAGTAAGTAAAAGGTCAAAGGCAATTAATTTTCACAATTTATCTATAATATTATAATTTATAATATAAATTAATATATCGTTAATAATTATACAAGAAGGGTAGTACACTTTAGGATTTAGCTCTCTTAATTTATTCATATTCATGGCAACTGCTTGGAAAAGGTCAGACTTCTATCTGGAGAAAAGTGAAAATGGTATTAAATATAGTACATTCTGCCTTATGTTGTGAAATCACAAACAAAATAACAATATAATCTGGTTTAGCCACAGAAAAACAAAAGCATGGAACAATAAGGTGGTCTGTTGACCATCCACAAACAAGTCAGCAGTGATTTAAGATTTCTGACCTCCTAATTATAACAAGTAAAGATATATGTATTCTTCAGCTAACAGCAGTTTTGCCCATCTTGTTCACTGTTGTAAAACAAGAATCTGGCACACAATAGGTGCTCAATAAATATCTGTTGAATGTATGAACAATAACAAAGGCTGCAGAAAGAATGGTTAGGACCAAAAAGAATCCATTCGATTTAGCAATGGACTTGTTGGTGATCCAGGCAAAAGCAGTTTCACGGGAGTGATTGGGATGAATGCTAAATCTGTTACAGAGGGGTGGGTTGAAGCAAGACTAGGAGGCAGAATATGAAGGCAGACATACAAGAAGTATAGCAGAGTGGATAAGAACTCTCTCTCTGAGCTTAGGCTACCAGATCTGAATGCTAGTTCTGCCACTCAGTAGCTGGGTAACCCTGTGTAAATGACTTAACCTCTCTGTGCCTCAGTTTCATCATTTATAAAATGAGATTAACAACAGTATCCACCTGACAGTGCTTAGTACAGTGCCTAGCACACAGTAAGCACTCAGTAAATGGTAGTTATTATGACTATAGATAACTTTTAGGAAGACTCTTTTAACTTTTTATTCTGAGATAATTATAGATTTGCATACAGTTGTAAGAAATAATACTAAGAGATCCAGTATGCCCTTCACCCAGGTTCCCCCAGTGGCAACACCTTGCATAAATATAGTGCAATATCACAACCAGGAAATTGAATTTGATACAATCCATCCACCCTATTTAGATTTCACCAGTTTTACATGTACTACTCATTGTGTGGGTGTATTTAGTTCAATGCAATTTTATCACATGTGTAAGACATTTCTTTTTTAAGGAGTATAGAAATGAAGGTAACTAGTAGGGATTAAGAATAAAAATGTTGTTTTGTTTTTTAAGGGGGGATAGACCTACATCTTCCACTGAAATAGGAGGAGGAGAAATAAATATAGATGAGGATCTATCTTGTGGGATAGGAGTGGAGAGCAGAAAGTGAGAGAACTTCAACTCTAATGCGTTCTGTTATCTCTGAAAACAGAAGACAGGGTGATTGATTAGAAATAAATGGGGTAAGAAATATACTCAGTGGAATTGCTGGGTTTGAAAGGAAGGAATAAAAGATATTTTGGAATAGAGCTGTATCAGACTTGATGCTTTGCTGGTGCTTTTGTGAATGAAAGAGGACAATCATCTGTAAAATACACTCATGGGGAAACACTGGTATTCTTCAGGGTAGACTAAAATGTTCTGCCTAAATATTTAAATTTTTTTTTAAATTTGCAGAAAAACTTAAATCAGTTGATTGCATCTTTCCTTTGGTCAGTAAGGATTTTTAATACGATCTAAAAAGTACCAAACATAAAGCAAAAATCTTGATAAATGAAACTACATTAAAATTAATGACGTCTCTTTATCAAACACCACCATTAAAAGAGGGAAAAAAGGCAAGTCACAGAGTGGGAGGAGCTATCTGCAAACCTATACAGATTATACTGGTACACAGACTATGTAAAGAATACCTACAGGGCTTCCCTGGTGGCGCAGTGGTTGAGAGTCCGCCTGCCGATACAGGGGACACGGGTTTGTGCCCCAGTCCGGGAAGATCCCACATGCCGCGGAGCGGCTGGGCCCGTGAGCCATGGCCGCTGGGCCTGCGCGTCTGGAGCCTGTGCTCCGCAACGGGAGAGGCTACGACAGTGAGAGGCCCGCGTACCACAAAAAAAAAAAAAAAAAAAAAAAAGAATACCTACAAATTTATAAGAAAAAAGCAGATAACCTTATACAAATTGGCCAAGTACATTAAATGCAAATTAAAGTCATACTGTGATACCACTACACCCTCACCAGAATGATTAAAATGAAAAACCGAAAATACTGCCAAGTATGGCAAGGATATTGAGTAAACAGAACTCTTACACAGTGCTGTGGGAATGTAAATTGGTCCACCAACTTTGAAAATTGACTGTATCCACTAATGCTCAGCATTCATATAACATATGACCCAGGTATTCCATTTCTAGGTATATACCTAACAGAAATGTTTACATATGTTCACAAAAATATCTGTGCAAGAGTATACTGTAACAGCCCCATATTGTAAGTAATCCAAATGTCCACCTACAGAGAATGTATAAATTGTGGTATATTCACTCAACGGAATACTACAGCAATGAGGAAGACTGAATTACATTTAACAACAGGAAAGAATCTCACAAACATAATGTTGAATGAAAGAAGACAGACATAAAAGAGTATATACTAAATGGTTCAAATTATATTAAGTTTAAAAACAGGTTATCTTAGGGAAGGGATGTTTAGTGATTGGAAAGGGGCATAAAGAGCAATGCAAGTTACCCATGTAACTTGTACACGGGTGTGTTCAGTTGGTGAAAATAGGTAAAAGGCTTGTAAATCTAACTATACTTGGCCTTGAATAAAAGTTAAAACATTTCTGGTGTTTAAAATAAGGTGGAGGGACTTATGGAATAGCAGAGCAACAACCTCTGAAAATCTGTTCCTCCATAAAAGCAATGAGAACACAAGCAAAAATTGCCAAAGTCAACTTTTACAAAACTCTGGAAAATTAGCCAAAGGCTTGCAATAATCTGAAGAGTATTTATTTAAGAAAAACATCCAAATCCCAGTAAAAACAGAGAGCTTTGTGGCATTTTAACTTGCCCGATTCCCATTAGCCTCTCCCCATATCTGTGGTAGTCATGAAAAGAGCAGCCTAGCAGCCACTGGAAGGAAATATTAGGGTTTGGAGCTCCTCATAAAGATCCAGCCCCAGAGAAGCATCACTACTCGACCTGACAGCTCTCCATTTGGAAAATGGGGAAAAGCCCCATTTGCAGGGCTGGCTATTATTTGACCTGATTAGAGCTCACTCAGTGGGAAAAGCCCTAGCCCTAAGACACTTTTCAAATATAATCATCAGCAATGATTTAATATTACAGCTGCCTGAGGTGCTGATACCAGAAGGAGAAAACAAGAGGCTGTCTAGAAAGCTTAAGGAGAAAAGCTGGGAAATGATATGCTTATAGAGTACTTTGAAAAGACCTGACACATTCCTGGGCCTCCAGCAGGCCACAAGTATGCGCACAGCTGTGCACACGTCCAGGAAAGATCTAAGAAGACCCTAATCTCTTACCTCTAGCTCACCTTGAGGCCCTGTGTAAGCCCTTCACCAAAGGGTTGAAAATATAGGACCAAAGCATTTAGACATTTCTGCTCAATCATTATCTGAGTACTAAGCTAACCCAGCAGAGACTGCAGTGGCCACACATGACTATGAAGACAGACTTTACAGAATTGCTGCAGAAAAGTCACTGAGTAAACATAGCAACAACAAAAATGAACCCTAGGTGGTGGGTGGAGGGCAGATTTCACTAGTGAATTGCCATAAACATTGAAAAAATTAATACCGATTCTTCACAATCTCTTCCAGAAAAATAAAAGATGAGGGCACACTTTCTTTTTTTTTTTTTTTTTTTCTTTTTGCGGTATGCGGGCCTCTCACTGTTGTGGCCTCTCCCGTTGCGGAGCACAGGCTCCGGACGCGCAGGCCCAGAGGCCATGGCTCACGGGCCCAGCCGCTCCGCGGCATATGGGATCCTCCCAGACCGGGGCACGAACCCGTATCCCCTGCATCGGCAGGCGGACTCTCAACCACTGCGCCACCAGGGAGGCCCGGGCACACTTTCTTATTCATTCTAGGAGGCGTGTATTATACTGAAACCAAAACCAGGCAAACACATCACAACAAAAATAACTATAGGCCAATGACATGAATATAGATGCAAAAACCCTCAACGTAATACTAGCAAATTAAATCCAGCAACATATATAAAGAATTACACAACATAATCAAGTGGGATTTATTCCAGAAATGCAAGCTTGGTGTAACATCCAAAAATCGATCAGTGTAATACTACAGTAATTTAGAAAATGTATGGTATAAGGATAGAACATACAGATCAATGGAAAACAAGTGAGAGTCCAGAAGTATATCCTTACCTTTATGGTCAATTGGTTTTCAACAAAGACTCCAAGACAATTCACTGGGGGAAAGAATAGTCTCTTCAACAAATAATGCTAGGGCAACTAAACATCTACA
Organism: Mesoplodon bidens; assembly: GCF_964165515.1. Classification (NCBI taxonomy): domain Eukaryota; kingdom Metazoa; phylum Chordata; class Mammalia; order Artiodactyla; family Ziphiidae; genus Mesoplodon; species Mesoplodon bidens. Next base: position 80,718,667 of record NC_138177.1, on the reverse strand, counting down.
GGCATATATCTACAAGCAAAAGCATGATGTTGTAGCCCTACCTCTCACTATACATAAAACTTAACTCAAGATGGATCACAGACCTCAATATAACAGCCCAAACTATAAACTGCTTAGAAAAAAAATAGGAGTAGGTATTCATGACCTTGGTTAAGCAGTGATTTGTTAGTCCATAGGACACCAATAGAACAAGCAACAAAAGGAAAAAACAGATAAACTGGTCTTCATCAAAATTTTAAAATGTTGTGTTTCACAATAAATGCTGGAGAGGGTGTGGAGAAAAGGGAACACTCTTGCATTGTTGGTGGGAATGTAAATTGATACAGCCACTATGGAGAACAGTATGGAAGTTCCTTAAAAAACTAAAAATAGAACTACCATACGACCCAGCAAAACCATAATTCAAAAAGAGTCATGTACCAAAATATTCACTGCAGCTCTATTTACAATAGCCAGGACATGGAAGCAACCTAAGTGTCCATTAACAGATGAATGGATAAAGAAGATGTGGCACATATATACAATGGAATATTACTCAGCCAGAAAAAGAAACGAAATTGAGTTATTTGTAGTGAGGTGGATGGACCTAGAGTGTGTCATACAGAGTGAAGTAAGTCAGAAAGAGAAAAACAAATACCGTATGCTAACACATATATATGGAATCTAAGGAAAAAAAAAAAGGTCATGAAGTACCTAGGGGTAAGAGGGGAATAAAGACACAGACCTACTAGAGCATGGACTTGAGGATATGGGGAGGGGGAAGGGTAAGCTGTGACAAAGTGAGAGAGTGGCATGGACATATGTACACTACCAAACATAAAATAGATAGCTATTAGGAAGCAGCCGCACAGCACAGGGAGACCAGCTAGGTGGTTTGTGACCACCTAGAGGGGTGGGATAGGGAGGGTGGGAGGGAGGGAGATGCAAGAGGGAAGAGATATGGGAACATATGTATATGTATAACTGATTCACTATGTTATAAAGCAGAAATTAACACACCATTGTAAAGCAATTATATTCCAATAAAGATGTTAAAAAAATTTTTTTAATGTTGTGTCTCAAAGGACACCATCAAGAAAGTGAAAGATTGTTCACAAAATAGAAGTTACTTGCAAATCATGCCTGACAAGGTAGCTGTATCCAGACTACGTAAAAAACTCATAATTCAACAATGAAAAGACAGATAATCCAATTTAAAATGGGCAAAGGATTTGAAAAGACACTTCTTCAAAGAAGATATACAAATGACTAATAAGCACATGAAAAAATGCTCAACATCATTAGTCATTAGGAAATTGCAAATCAAAACCACATTGAAAAAACAACACATTGAGATACCACTTTACACTCACTAGGATACTTAAAATAAAAAAAGACTGACAACAAAAAAATTTGGGGAAAGAAATGAAAAACTTGGAATCCTTATACAGATCTTCCTCAACTTACAATGGGGTTACTTCCTGATAAACCCATCATTGAGTTGAAAATATCCTAAGTTGAAAATGCATTTAATACATCTAACATACACAACATCATAGCTTAGCCTAGCTTACCTTAAACATGCTCAAAACACTTACATTAGCTACAGTTGGGCAAAATTAGCACAAAGTCTGTTTTATAATAAAGTGTTGAACATCTCATGTAATTTATTGAATACTGTACTAAAAGCAAAAAACAGACTGGTTATATGGGTACACAACTGTCCTAAGTGTGTCTGTCAGTTGTTTGCCCTCGTAATCTTGTGGCTGACTGGGAGCTGTGGCTCGCCGCTGATGCCCAGCATCATGAGAGAGTATCAAACTGCGTATTGCTAGCCCAGGAAAATAAAAAAGAAAATTCAAAGTTCGAAGTACCGTTTCTGCTGAATGTTTATTGCTCTTGCACCATTGTAAAGTCGAAAAATTGTATGTTTGAACCATCCTAAGTCAGGGACCCTCTGTACATTGGTGGTAGAACTCTCATACAAAGTAGTGCAGACACTTTCAAAACCCTTTAACAGTCCTTCAAAATGTTAAATATAGAGTCACCATATGACCCAGCAATCCCATTCCTAGATGTATACCAAGATAACCAAAAACATGTAACTATACAAAAACTTTATACACAAGTTCAGAGTAGCATTTTCATGTGGAAAACATCTGGAAAAGTGGAAACAACCCAAATGTTCACTGACTCATCATGAATGAATGAACAAAATGTGGTATAGCCATACAATGGAGTACTACTCCACAATAAAAACAAATGAAGTACTGATAAATATTACAACATAGACAAACCTTGAAAACATTATGTTAAGTGAAAGAAGCCAATCACAAAATCCACTTGTATGAAATGTTCAGAAAAGGCAAACCCATAGAAGACAAAGTGGATTGGAGGTTGCCATGGAGAGGGGAGAGGGGCAATGGGTACTGGGTTTCATCACGGAGTGATGAAAATGCTCTAAACTTGATTGTGGCGATGGATGCACAACTCTGTGAATATACTAAAAGTCATCAAATTGTACACTTTAAATGAGTGAATTGTATGGTATATGAATTTTATCTCACTAAGGCTGTTTAGAAAACTATGCAGGTGGAATTCATCACAACTGTTCTTTGATGCATCATCCATTAATTATTCTGTGGCAATAAAGATAATGTAGTTTGAGTAGTCCTGATTTTCTGATCTTTGGCATGATCTCCACTTTCCTCCAGACAGGAATTTTTCTCCCCACAGGAATAGATGGCCCTCAAATCAAAGAGCCAACTCCAGATCCTTTCAAAACGTGAGTGGGGAGAATGGGTTCTCATCAGTGAAGAAAAAGATGCCAGAGCTGCTGCTGTGTTTGACGAGCCTCCCCTTCTCACTTAAACCCACTCCAATCAGGTTTCACCTCCACTGCTCCACTACAACCCCTCACCACAGTCAGCAATGCTAATGGTTAAGATAAAGTTGTTATCTTACTGGCATATTAAACAGCATTTGACACAAATAATTACTTCTTCCACCTTGATTCACTTTCTTCACTTGGCTCCCCAGACACTGCATTATTGTAGTGTTTCTCCCAGTTTCAATACGTTTTCTTCTCAGTCTCTGTGTGGTTCCTTCTCTTCTCCCTGACCTTAATATTGCAGACACCCAGGTTTTAGTCCTTGTTTCTTTATTTACATTCTTTTTTACACTCACTCTCTTTGCAATTTCATCTCATCTCATGGCTTTAACTACTATCTGTGTAACTGATGACTTCTAAATGTATAACTCTAGCCAGACCTCTTTGCTGAGCTCCAGATTCATATATCCAACTCTCCATTCAGCGTATTTGTGTGGATATCCAATGGACATCTCAAACTCAGTCTACCCAGAACTGAGCTCCTGACCCTCCTTCACAAACCTGCTCTACCACAGCTGTCCTTTCTGTTGGTGGCAACTCTACCCTTCCAGTTACTTAGGCAAAAACCTTGGAGTCATTCTTCACTCCTCTATTTCTCTCATACTCTATGCCTAATCCATCTGCGAATCTTGTTGCTTCTACCTTCAAAATATATTCAGAATCTCTTAGCACTTTCACCTCTTCTGCTGCTACCACTCTGGTCTGAGGCACGATCAACTCTCGCCTGGATTGCTAACTGGTCTCCCTGCTTCCAACCTAGTTACAATGCGGTCTATTCTTAACAATAGCCAAAGTGACCCTTTTAAAACATAGATTGTGTCACTTCTCTGCTCCTCCTGCACTTCCCATTTCCTCAGAGTAAAAGCCGAAGTCCTTACAATGGCCTATCATGATCATCTCCTCCCTTTCAACCCTGTGAGGTCTGGATTCCAATCCTCCTTCTCACCCGCTTTGTTCCCTCTTCTCCAGACATGCTGACTTCCTTGTGTTCCCTGAATACACTAGGCATACTCCCACCTTAGCAGCTTTGCACTGACCCTTTTCTCTGATAGGAATTCTCTTTCCCCAGATATTCATGTCATTAACTCCCTCACATTAAGTCTTTGCTCTAATATTATCTTATCAAGGGGGTTCACGAAGCCATGCTGTTTAAAATAGCAACATGTTTCCCTCAGTGCCACTCCCAATTCCCCTTAATCTTTTTCTATATAACCTATCACCTTCTAATATACTTTATGTTTGGCTTATTCATTATAGTTATTATTTATGTTGTGTTACCCCAACAGAATGTAAGTATTATGGTGGCAAAGATTTTTGTCTGTTTTCTTCACTGATGTAACATGAGTACATAACACAGGACCTAGGACATGGTAAGTGCTCAATAAATATTTATTAAATGAATGAATGAATGAAATTAAAGGTTTATTAATAAGGTGATGTCTAAATAAAGTGTGGCATATTTATATAATGGTACACTATACAACAAATAGAAGAAATGAACTAGATTTAGATGTATGAACATGAGATCACAAAAACATACCGCTGTGTGAAAAAAGAAAATTGCAGAAAGGTTCTACAATATGGTACCACTTGTATCATTTTTTTTAAACTACACAATTAAAAATACTATATTTACTCATGGGATTACACATGAAAACAAGTGTGAAAAATTGGCTGGATTGATATAGGTCAAGTCCAAGATTTGGTTGCCTGGGGATAGAGAAAAGGGATGTAGGGAGGAGGGGTGAAAGGAGTAGACAAGGAAAGAATTAAAGGGTCCTTCAACTTTATTTGTTTAATATAGGAAGTCAAGCAAATATGACAAAATGTCAACAATATTCATCCTTGGTGTTGGGAACATGAATGTCTGTTATATTAGCCCCTGTGTTTTGCTGAATTTAAACTTTTTTCAGAAACATTTAATTAGCAAGGAGAGTACAGGATAGCATGATTCAAAAAAAATACAGCTGCTAGGTATCAATCAAAGCCATTCAAGCAATTAGCTGATTCAGTAAATCTTAGATCAAATGTCTAAGTGTCCCTTAGGTATCAATCAAAGCCATTCAAGCAATTAGCTGATTCAGTAAATCTTAGATCAAATGTCTAAGTGTCCCTTAGGATTTTACTACTTCCTATATAAATGTTATCTTCCCAGGAATCAGGTACTGTAAGTTTTGGTTAGGACACCTGGAAGACTATTCTGACTCACAAATTCCCATTTATCATTTCCTCTGGGAAACTAGCAACTTCACGCTGAGTTATTTTTATTAGACTCTTATCATCCTCATCACAAATCCCCTTAACAGGAACCTTGTTTGAAGATCAATTTAAATTAAAAGAACTCTGTTATCAATGATAAACTCTCACTCTCTTCAACTGGTCTGCCTCCTGTCAGTATTTATGTTTGCCAATGAATATCTATCTGTACACATTTGGATTCTTCTATGCTTTTTTCTTAGTCCAATATTTCCAAAGCTAAATAAGCAGCTTCTATAAGCCTGCTCCAGACTTAAAAGTCACCTCCATCTAAGTCCTACTGATTAGTGTGTATATGTGTGTGTATGTGTATACATATGTACCTCTTTACCTATAGCAGTATATTAGTCAGCTTTTTCTAGGCTATGCTCGGTAACAACCCTAAATAAGCAGCCCACAGCCATGGTTTCTTTCTCATTCACATCACATATTAGTAGCTGTAGGCTGGCTTTTCCTCTGCTTTACATACCTTCTCATTCCAGGACCCAAACTGAAGGAGTTAGAAGGAAGGAAGAACAAGAGAGTTAGAACAAACATGGAATGGCTTGTAAAGATCCTGCTTGGGCATGGTGTATAACATGCTCGCTCACTTTCCATTGGCTAAAGCAAGTCATGTGGACAAGCCCAACATGAGTGGAGTAGGAACAGATGTTTCTCCTATCGAAGGCACTGTCAGTCATGTGGCAATGGATGAGGACATATAATCCTCATACCTATGGGTTAGCAAACTGCTGCTCCCAGGCCAAATCTGACCTGTGGATTGTTTTTATTCAGCCCATGGGTTAAGAATGGTTTTTACATTTTTAAAGGGTAGTCAAATATAAAAAAAGAGAAGAAGGAGAAGGAAAAAGAATTGGAGGAGGAGGAGAGCTGGTGGTGTAGAGGGTGGTGACAGCACATGTGGCCTGCAAAGCCTAAACTACTATCTACACTCTTGCAGAAAAAGTTTTCTGATCATTGTTCTTACAGGAAATGAACATGAATAATTAGGAATGATAACAATCTACCATAAACACGCACCCCCTCAGCAATTCCTACCTTGAGGAAGAATGAGAGCTATCCTGTAGAGGACATGATGGCAAACAGTTTATTGTTGTTTTTATAAAATTTATCTCTTGAGTAAATTTTATGTTAAATTTTCATGTGGGTATATATGATAGCCCCCAAAACTTAGGTCCTAAAAAATAATGAAGATTTTGGGGACTACATTAAATTAAATACTTTTGTTCATCAAAGGACATAACAAAGTGAAAAGGCAACCTGAGAAGTGGGAGAAAATAAAGAACTAACTACCACAACTCAACAACAACAAAAACAACCTGATTAAAAAATGGGCAAAGGACTTGAAGAGTCATTTCTCCAAGGAAGTTATACAAATGGTCAACAAGCATATGAAAAGATGCTCAACATCACTAGACATTAGGGAAATGCAAATTCAAACTATAAAATGAGATATGGCCTCATATCCATTAGGAAGGCTACTATTACAAAAACCCCACAAAACCCAAGAAAACCCACACATACAAAAAAGAAAATAACAACTGTTGATGAGGATGGAGAAATTGGAACCCTTGTGCACTGTTGGTCAGAACATAAAATGGTCCAACTGCTATGGAAAACAGTATGGTGATTCCTAAAAAAATTGAAAATAGATTACCATGTGATCCAGCAATATCACTTGTGGGTTTATACACAAAAGAAACAACAAGAATTCACTGTATAGCACAGGGAACTATATTCAATATCTTGTAATAAACTATAATGGAAAAGAATTAATATAATCAAATCACTTTGCGGTACACCTGAAACTAACACAATAGTGTAAATCAACTATACTTTGATTTAAAAAAAAAAAGAATACAAAGCAGGATCTTAAAGAGCTATTTGTATACTCATGTTCACAACAGCATGATTAAACATAGCCAAAAGGGGGAAGCAACCCAAATACCCACTGACAGATGAATGAATGGATAAACAAAATGTGATATATACACACAATGGAATATTATCCAGCTTTAAAAAGGAAGGCAATTAAGACACATGCTATAGCATAGATGAACCTTGAGGACAGTATGTTAGGTGAAATGAGCCCAGTCACAAAAAGGCAAATACTGTATGATTTTACTTATATGAATTATCTAGAACAGTCAGACTCATAGAGACAGAAAGCAGAATGGTGGTTGCCAGGGTCTGGAGGTTGGGGGGAGGGGAGGAAATTGCTGTTTAATGGGTACAGAATTTCAGTTTTGCAAGATGAAACAGTTCTGGAGATTGGTTGCACAGTAACATGAATATATTTAACACTACTGAACTGTACACTTAAAAAATGGTTAAGATGGTACATTTTATATTCATGTATTTTACCTCAGTTTTAAAAAAAGTCTGTGTAAAGAAAAAATATAAACATATATCTAAGGTTGGGAAAAAGTAGTTAATTTTATGTTATGTGAATTTCATCCCAAATTATTTTAAAAATTCAAGTGGAGGGGCTGGTTAGAGGTAAAAAGGAAAGATCTGGTTTCAGATATGTTGAAATTGAGGTTTTGGAAAGATATCCAGAGAGAGGAGTCTAGAAGATTGCTAGAAACACAAAAAACTAGGAAGAAAGGTTAGGGATAGAGACAAGATTTGAGAGAAAATGGCTGAAAGTTATAGAAGTAGATGAGACTTCAAGAGGGCAGAAAAAAAAATATGGAATAGATCTATCTATGTATCTATCTATGTACCTGTCTATCTGTCTATCTACTTATCTATCTACCTAACTACCTCAGGACAGAATTCTGGAAATTAAAAGGAATGAGCAGTTAATATATCAATGAATCAGAGTAATAAAGAAGTATAAGAAGAAAAGACTAAGCACAGGTAAATTAAGAGGTCACATTGTGCTTCATTAAAAAAAAAAAAAAAAAAAAACCACAACCCTGGGTTGTGTTCTTTATCCTGTAGTATTTAACAAATAAGTACAAAATATGTTTGTAAATGATGTCTCTCCCTACATATATTTGTTGTTGTTTTGATTTGGATAAATAATGTTTAAACAAGGAAAAACATGAATTAAAAACAAACAAAAATGATGAAAGTCTTAAATCATAAGATGATTTTCATATTCTTATTTTAAACTCTTTATAACTCTTGACTAAAATTCCCTAAAACTCTTGGCAGTAAAGATCCCTTCAGTCTAATTCAAAGCACTATCCTTGGCAAAGCTGCTCTCTTTATTTAAAAAATTAATTTATTAATTTATTTTTATTTTTAGCTGCGTTGGGTCTTCATTGCTGTGCACGGGGTTTCTCTAGTTGTGGTGAGCGGGGGCTACTCTTCATTGTGGTGCGCAGGCTTCTCATTGTGGTGGCTTCTCTTGTTGTGGAGCATGGGCTCTAGGCGCGTGGGCTTCAGTAGTTGTGGCACATGGGCTCAGTAGTTGTGGCGCATGGGCTTAGTTGTTCTGTGGCATGTGGGATCTTCCCGGACCAGGACTCAAACCCATGTCCCCTGAATTGGCGGGCAGATTCTTAACCACTGTGCCACCAGGGAAGTCCCAGAGCTATTCTCTTTTAATACTTTCCTTGGAGTGGGGTCAACAGTTGCAACACTTGGTTTCATGGGGCTTTTTGCTGGTTTTACAAGAAGTTTAGGAAACATGTTACAACAGCAAACAAAATAATTAGTTTACTGACTAAACTTGTGAGCAGGTTGTTTCTTGGTTTCATTGTGAATGGGTGACTCAAAGCTCAGATGAAATTTTTATGCCATATTTATTTTGCCTTTGTCATTTTAAATGTTGGAATGACAACTATATTGAACTACCTGAAGTGTTCTCACACAGTTCTGTGGGTTCTTCTTTTCTTTTGACTTATACATCCTAAGTGCCTACTCATTAAAAATTTTTTTTTTAAAACTAAATCAACTTTAGTGAGGCATAATGTACAAACAATAAGATGGACCCATTTTAGCTGCTCAGTCCAAGGAGTTCTGACAAATCTTTACATGTGTAACCATCACACCAGTCAAGATATAGAACAGTTCAATGTCCCCCCAAAGTTCCCTCACACAGCTTTACAGTTAATTCCTCACCCTTCCTTCACCCCTGCTCCTGGAAACCACTGATCTGTTTTTTGTTATTATGGATTAGTTCTGCCTATTCTAGAATATCATATAAATGTTAGTATATAATATGAATTCTTCTGTTCTTGGCTTCTTTCAGCATAATGTTTCTGCTATTCCTTCATGTTGTTACAGACTCCTTTTCACTGTTTAATAATATTCCATTAATTGAATATTCTACAATTATTTATTCATTCATTGATGGACATTTGGGTTGTTTTTAGTTTGGAACTATTGTGAGCAAAAACACTATGAACATTTACGTACAAGTCATTTTGCAGACAATGTTTGCATTTCTCTTTGATAAATACCTAGGAATGAAATTGCTGTGTCACTTGGTAAGTATATGTTTAATTTTATAAGAAATTGTTATTTTATACTCTTAACAGCAATGTATGAGTTCATGTTGTTCCACATCCTTACCAAAACTTAGCACTATCAGTATTTTTAATTTTAGTCATTCGAGTGGGTAAAATGGTTTTTAGAAAAAGAGTCATGTATTTGGAAATTAAAACACATATTTCTAAATAAATCACAGATCAAACAAGAAATAATAGAAATTAGAAATCATTTACAAATGAGTTATAGTGAAAATACTATATATCACAACTTTGTAGATGCTGATAAAACAGTACTTAGAAGGAAGTGAGTATTTATAATTATATTAGAAAAGAAGAATGGCTAAAAATTAATGAGGTCCACTTAAGAAGTTAGAAAAATAACAACAAAGTAATTTCAAAGAAAACAGAAGAGAGGAAACAATGAAACTAATGAAATAGAAAAGAAAGATATAGGGAGGGAGATGCATGAGGGAAGGGATGTGGGAACAGATGTATATGTATGACTGATTCACTTTGTTATAAAGCAGAAACTAATTAAAAAAAAAAAAAAAGAGAAATCTAGAAACAATAAATGCTGGAGAGGGTGTGGAGAAAAGGGAACACTCTTGCACTGCTGGTGGGAATGTGAATTGGTACAGCCACTATGGAGAACGGTATGGAGGTTCCTTAAAAAACTACAAATAGAACTACCATATGACCCAGCAATCCCACTACTGGGCATATACCCTGAGAAAACCATAATTCAAAAAGAGACATGTACCAAAATGTTCATTGCAGCTCTATTCACAATAGCCCGGAGCTGGAAACAACCTAAGTGTCCATCATCGGATGAATGGATAAAGAAGATATGGCACATATATACAATGGAATATTACTCAGCCATAAAAAGAAACGAAACTGAGCTATTTGTAATGAGGTGGATAGACCTAGAGTCTGTCATACAGAGTGAAGTTAGTCAGAAAGAGAAAGACAAATACCGTATGCTAACACATATATACGGAATTTAAAAAAAAAATGTCATGAAGAACCTAGGGGCAAAACGGGAATGAAGACGCAGACCTACTTGAGAATGGACTTGAGGATATGGGGAGGGGGAAGGGTGGGCTGTGACAAGGCGAAAGAGAGGCATGGACGTGTATACACTACCAAACGTAAGGTAGATAGATAGTGGGAAGCAGCCGCAGAGCACAGGGAGATCAGCTCGGTGCTTTGTGACCGCCTGGAGGGGTGGGATGGGGAGGGTGGGAGGGAGGGAGATGCATGAGGGAAGGGATGTGGGAACAGATGTATATGTATGACTGATTCACTTTGTTATAAAGCAGAAACTAATTAAAAAAATAAATAAATAAACTTAAAAAAAAATGGAAAAAAAAAATATATCACATGAAAACAGTTAAAAAAAAAAAAAAAAAAAAAGAAAAGAAAGATATGATAGAGAGGCTCACAAACCAAAAATGCAAATTAAAACAACGAGATAGCATATTCTATCCTTCATAATGGCAAAAATAAAATGTCTAATTATACCAAATATTGCCATAGACCAAAAGGAACTCTTCACTTGTTGGGAATGTAAATTGGAATACCAATTTGGAGAGCAATCTAGCAATATCCACTAACACTGATGATATATATACATGTCAAATATCCTCATGATTCCACTCTTATGTATGTACACCTAGAAAAGCCTTTCAGATGTACACAAAAAGCATACAGAAGTATGCCTACTGTGGTATTATTTGCAGTAACAAAAAAGTTGGAAAAAATCTAAATATCCTTTGCCAGGAAAATAGATAAATAAATTGTGATAGAGCCAGACAATGGAATATTGTAGAGCAGTCAAAATGAATAAATCTCAAACACATAACTAATGTTGCACACAAAAATATAGATGTAAGAAGATATGTGCAGCATGATGCTATTTACATAAAGTTTTAAAACATACAAAATAAATGATATGGATTGTTATGGCCAAATTATATGCAATACAAATAGAAACACATATATGGGAATGATGAGTATTAAATTCAGTATAGTGGTTACCTCTGGGGAGGCAGGAAACAGAATGGGATTAGAGAGAGCTAAACAGAAAGTTTCGACTGTACTTGTAACATTTGATAGACACATATACACTATTGACACTATGCATAAAACAGATAACTAATGAGAACCTACTGTATAGCACAGGGAACTCTACTCAGTGCTCTGTGGTGACCTAAATGGGAAGGAAATCCAAAAAAGAGGGGATATAAGTATACATATAGCTGATTCACTTTGCTATACAGTAGAAACTAACACAACATTGTAAAGCAACTGTACTCCAATAAAAATTAATTAAAAAAAACCCCAGAAACTACATGCAGCAAGTATGCCAAAAGGTTAGCATTTCAAAAAGCAGCCATTTGCCTTCATACTTTTCTGAATGTCTGAAATATTTCTTAAAAAGTCCTGAAAAACCTTTGATAACAAACTCCTGTGAAAATATTTTGTTATTGAGTATAAAGACAGGCACTGTCATTAATTTGATCTCCACCTTCCAAATCCACTCTACCCTTAAACAAATCAAGGAGCCTGGGGTGGGGACAGTATGTGTGTGGTGATGTAGGGTGAGAGAGAAAGTTAACATCTGCCAGGAATTATACATCATATTATTTAAATATCCCTGTTATAGACATTAAAAAGGGGGTTCAGAGAGCTTCAGTAACTTGCCCAGTGTGTCACTACAAGAAGAGATCACAGTGAGATTCAAACTGTATCTGGCTTCAAAGCCCACACTCTTTCCACTACTGCCCTGATAGTAAAAAATAACTCTTCTTGGAGGTGTCATTAAGATATGACCTAACCCTGTTGTCCAGGATGTAAGCAGCACAAATACTACAGCTTCTCATCAAGTCACACATGAGTATAGATCTAGGCAAGGAAGTGGTACTAGTGGAAACTTTTTAGAGAAGGAAATAACATGAGGAGTTTGAGTTATATAATAATTTTCCTAACTTCTCTTTATTAGTTATGCCATGGGCCACTTAGAACTTTTGTCTCTCCCTGGAAACTTTGGAAGTAACACCAATTTTACCAATGGATTCCTCAAGACCATTAACCTATATAGAGGTTTGTTTGCTTCCTTCCTATTACGAGTTGAAGGTACACCTGTTGTTGGTAGCCTAACAACTTGAGAGTTTAACAAATACAAGTATGTACTCAAATATGCTTCCAAAATTACTAGGATAAGTGAAAACACAAAAGATCCTCTGTCCTAGTTTAGGCTTTGGCTTTTTACCTCTAAGATAAGGGACAATGAATGGGTCAGGTACAACTTTTGTTTGTATTCAGTGAGCCAAGATTCATGTAGTCAGTTCCTTTGGCCCTTATTCAGAAATTGGTTCCTCCATAGCCCCCTTTCCTTTATTATTATTATTGATTTTAGTTTCCTGGGAAACAAAACCTACCTCTAATTAGAGAATGAGGCCACATTCCAAAGCTGCAGATTCCATTCTTCTCCCTGGACTCTTCCCTGGACTGTTTTGGACCCTCTGTAACATGATGTCTGATGGTCGAAACTGTCCTTTTCTCCCAGCCTTGGCAGAAAGCCAGTGCCTAAAGCTATGAACTCCAGCTTTTATCTTCCATCTGCAGGGTGATTCAATCCCAAGCAAAGTAACAACTAAAGATGTGGAAACATGCACCTCAGAGGCAGCTGTGGGAATCAGATTGGATCTGCACTCGGGCCTGCTAGAAATAAGAGACCACTGACTTTGGCATTGGCATGGAAACCTCTGCCAAACACACACATAAGCAGGCGATCCCTCTCCCTCTCCCTCCCACTCTCTCTCTCTCACTCACACACACACACATGCGCGCATGCACACACACACACACATGCGCACGTGCACACACACACACCTTTCAGAGGAGAGGCTCTGTAAAATTCCCCACATATGGCAAACATATTGTAGGGGAAGCACCATGACTAGAGGCCGGTGGGAAAGAAAGAAAAAGAAAATAATGAGAAAAATCTTCAGTAAGTCTAAATCGTTCCAGTCAGACCGCTGAGAAAGAATGCAAAGGACTGGAGATTAAAATTATTGGTAAAATCAGCATTATAACATAGCTAAACTCTTTCCCTATTTCAAATAATTACTAGAACTTACTCTGGTGTCCAACAATGGTACCTGGGGAACTAGTCTTTATATTTATCTGTAAGTACTTTGCTTAACACAATGGATATACATGAAAAGAGCCCTTACATAATATAAAAGATATTTTTCTCTAACTCACAATTTCAAAAATTCTTCATTTTACTTAGAAATAATTGTCTGTGAGGAGATGCAGTTATAACTAATTTTAACTGGTATTGGCTCCCAACACTTTAATTCTAATTATTTTCTAAATTCCTATCATATTCAGTGATCAACTAAATGCTTAAATGTACTGCAAAATTCCCAATATAAAGAAACTAACAATAAAAACCTTGTTAAAATTACACAAATAATCTCTAATTTATGTTTTATAAGTTAAGAATTGATTTATCAAATTTTCTCAAAATAAAACCAGAAGAGGGGCTTCCCTGGTGGTGCAGTGGTTAGGAATCTGCCTGCCAATGCAGGGGACACAGGTTCGAGCCCTGGTTCGGGAAGATCTCACATGCCGTGGAGCAACTAAGCCCATGCACCTAGAGCCCGTGCTCCGCAACAAGAGAAGCCACTGCAATGAGAAGCCCGCGCACCGCAACGAAGAGTAGCCCCTGCTCGCCGCAACTAGAGAAAGCCCACGCGCAGCAACGAAGACCCAACACAGCCAAAAATAAATAAATAAAATAAATAAATTTATAAAAACAAACAAACAAACAAAAAACCCAGAAGAAAATACTCTAACTTTTGCTTTAAAGAATTATTGGTAAAAGTTAATCAGGTCATTTGAACACAAAATAACCTGTGATAAAAAGTGGTGGAGTGGAAGAAACACTGACCTGATGTTCTCAGGGGCCTCATGCTTAAGGGCTTTCTAGTAACTGAGTTTAAATTTTTACCTTGAGGGTGGGAGAGAGGTGCTGATGTATTTTAAGTAGAAAGATGACCATGGCTACAGTGTGGGGAATGGACCATCTATTTGTGAGACTGAAGCAGGAGTGAGAGGGTAATTTAGTAGTCCAGGGTCTTCAGGTCAGCTCTGGCTCTGCACTGCCCCTCTGCCATCAGCTCCTGAGGCAAAGGCATGGTGGGAGACAGAAAAATGTCCTCTCCCCATGAGTACAGATCTTCCTCAACTTACAAAGGGCTTACGTCTTGATAAAAACATGGTTAAGGGCTTCCCTGGTGGCGCAGTGGTTGAGAATCTGCCTGCTAATGCAGGGGACACGGGTTCGAGCCCTGGTCTGGGAGGATCCCACATGCCGCGGAGCAACTAGGCCCGTGAGCCACGACTACTGAGCCTGCGCGTCTGGAGCCTGTGCTCCGCAACAAGAGGCCGCGATAGTGAGAGGCCCGCGCACCGCGATGAAGAGTGGCCCCCGCTTGCCACAACTAGAGAAAGCCCTCACACAGAAATGAAGACGCAACACAGCAAAAATAAATTAATTAATTAATAAAAACTCCTACCCCCAACATCTTCTTTAAAAAAAAAAAAAAAAAACATGGTTAAGCTGAAAATATTCTAAGTTGAAAATGCATATAAATACACCTAACCTACCGAACATCATAGCTTCACCGTGCTCAGAACACTTACATTAGCCCTATAGTTGGGCAAAATCATCCAGCACAAAGCCTATATTATAATAAAGTGTCAAATATCTCATGTAATTTATTGAATACTGTACTGAAAGTGAAAAACAGAATGGTTGTGAGTGTCTCGGTTGTTTACCTTTGTGATCTCGCAGCTGACCTGGAGCTGCAGCTCCCTGCTGCTGCCCAGTACCACAAGAGAATATCGTACTACGTATTGCCAGCCTGGAAAAAGATCAACATCCAAAATTCAAAGTACAGTTTCTACTGAATGCATATTGCTTTCAAACCATCATAAGTTGAACCACTGTAAGTCAGAAACTGTCTATATAGCTTCCAAAAGTAGTGTCTTAGGAAGAAAAAAAGAGTCCTGGATTTGCCACCTACAAGCTGTTATGATCTCAGGTAGCTAATTAAGAAGATATTATTAAGCATTTACTAAGTACCAGGCACCTCTCAGAGATTTTCTAATTACTTAATCTCTTTATACCTTAATTTATTCATCTGTGACAAAACAGTAATGCCTAACTCATGCACTGTTTTGGAGATTAAAAGAGAGGTCATATACATGAAACGGCTGGTAAATCTTACGTGTTTAAAGATGCTCTATTTTCTTTTCAATCCCCCTCTACTGAAAACTCCACAGGTTGATAAAGACAGTTGTTAATTAATTGACTTTTGGATAGCAAGACATAAAATACAAACACCATGATGATTCTTTCACCTACTAGAACATGGCAAATATGGGGCCAGGTCTTTAAAATAATAATTGTTTCAAGGTGACTAGTTTAGTTAAAATAATTCTACTTGAGAATGGTCCTAAGAAGCAAAAGCCAATACACACCTTCACAGTTTCAAGATAAAGCATCAGGAAGAATTTCCCATCATCCTCTATGAACAGCTTGAAGCTTTACAGCATTCTAGAGGAACTGATATCTAGGCACTCCTTTCTAGGCACTCCATAGGCACTAAGTAAGCATCGTTTCTAGTCAAACTATTATAAATGGTGATAAGCAACTATGTAGGATGGCAGTTTATAGCCATTAAACATCAGCTAACACAGATTAGTGAAAAGAGGAAGCACAAAAAATTAAGGTTTATTTTTATGTCCAAAAGAGCTAATTTTATAGCAAATAAATGAAAACCTGATGAACATATCAAAGGCATGAAAAAAGTGGGAGCATACAAATGAACTTATCTACAAAACAGAGACAGACTCACAGACACAGAGAACAGACTTGTGGTTGCCAATGGGGAAGGGGAGTGGGGGAGGGATGGAGTGAGAGTTTGGAGTTAGCAGATGCAAACTAGTATATATAGAATGCATAAACAACAAGGTGCTACTGTACAGCACAGGGAACTATATTCAATATTTATGTAATAAACCATAATGGAAAAGAATATAAAAAAGAATGTTAAATGAATCACTTTGCTGTATAGCAGAAATTAACACAACACTGTAAATCAACTATACTTCAATTAAAAAAATACATACCACATCAGGAAAAAAAAAAAAAAGAAAAAAGTGGGCGCATCAAAACCAAAGTTTAAACATTTTTTTTAAGTGCAGAAGGATTAACTTTACAGGAAATAAAACTTGATCAACAAATCAAAAGGCATGAAATAAAAAGAGACTTTAAGATCCATAATCAAATGTGATGCATAGACCTTGGTTGGATCATCATTCCAACAAGACAACATTTTGGAAGACATTTTGGGAGAATCAGCATAATTTGAACATGGACTGGGTATTAGATGATAATATGGAATTATCATTAAATTGTTAGGTGTGATGACAGTATTGTGGTTATGTAAGAAAATTTCCTTAGTTTATAGAGAGGCATGCTGAAATATTTAGGGCATGAAATGTCATGATGTGTGGTATCTGTTATAAAATACTTCAACAAAGAAAACAACATTGGCGAGACAAATCACAAAATGTTAGTAAATGATGGGGGTAGAGTATACTCTTCTCTCTACTCTTCTGCATATATTTAAAGTTTTCTTTATTAAATATTTTAAAAAGGAAAGAAAACCTGATAAAATATCCAGTCCATCCATTGAGTTGTAATAAGGTTGGTTGCCTGAGTTAAAGAAGGAAATGGCCCAGACCAAGCATGTCTTGAGGACAGAAAGACACCTGAGGAAGTCTTTAATACTGTCTTTGTGGGACAAATTGTGGAATGTGGGCTGATGAGTACTTCCTTCAAATTTTACTGGCAAACTATTGAAATTCCCCCAAGGGAGCTGAAGTCAGGGATGGTAGGAGGGGGAACTGGGAGCCAATTTAGAGGCCACTGAGGAAACAGGCAACACCAGTTGCCTCCACTCTCTGACCTAGACCCACATAATGAGCTCACTAGTTTGGGAACCAGTGAGCTCATTATGTAACATAAAAACACCAAAGGGAAGGTGAATTTTTTTATCCCTCACTTATGAGAACGTTCTTACAAAGTCTCCCATACTGTGTGTTACTCTTTCAATTGCTATTTTGAACAACAATGTACCATGTGGAAGAAGATACCTCAATTACTGCAAATTTTATACATTTATGGAGGTCACTGCCAAAAATCCTTTACAAAGGAGAACATTTTTAGAATATGGTAATCATTTCTGGGGCTATGAGCTCAAAGTGCAAGTACTGGATGTGATTGTAAATAAGCCTTTAATTTTAAAGGTCACTTTAAAAAGCAACTGACAAGTGGAGATTAGACATTTTCACCTACAAGAAGTATGGAAATAAGTACTGAGAATACAATTTTTAAAAAGAATATCACATAAGGATCAAAAGAGAGCTTGTATCAAAAACAGCTAAGATGGAGTGAAGATGGTATGCTTTGGAAAATGCATTGGGTGACTCCAAAACTGGCTCTAATGATGACCAGCATTATAATGTCAGAGATGGATGTGAAGAGTTTAGATAAACATTGTTTCATGAAATATGAGAGGCACCTTCCTTTCAGAGAGAAGGTAGGAGTGCTTCTGAGGTAGGACAACCAAGAGGGTGAGAGATCTAGGGTAAGCTAGTTTGAAGAAGGTAAGGCCTATGGAACAAGGACCTGGAGGGTAAGGATGGTGCACAATTAATGTCTCCAAGTTTGGAAGAGTAGTCATGTGGAAGACAGAGTTGATTTATTATGCATTTTTAGCGAGAAGTTAAATGAGTGGCTAGAAGTTAGAGGGAGGCGGGTGTTTGCTCAATATAAGCAAGTACTTGATAACAATTACATCTGTCCAAGATTGAATCTGAAAAGTCATACGTAAGGAAAGGCTTCCTGACCAACTGTATAAAAGGAAATTGAGGTAAATTGCCTTTATGGTCATTTTAATGATTAGATTCCATTATTCTATCACATTATCTCTAAGCTGGTAACAAGTTTAAGTTGATAACTGCATTTATTTTTTGAAGATACTTTTTTCATTGATTACATATTTTTAAATGGTTGCTCTGTGTGAATCATTACATTAAGTTCTGTGGGTGATTAAATATATAGAAAAATAATGATTGTCAGAAGTTTATGATCAAGAAAGGAGTTGTACACATGTATAACATGTTCCACACATGCATACATGTCAACATGTGCCAAAACATGTATAACATACCATCCTTGGCTGGGGCTTTGTTACCAGGTTAAAGCAGACATGTAATAAGGGCATGATCCAGTTAAAATTTTCACCTTCTTTGCTAGGGAGTCTCTTAAGTGCCTTGTCTCTAGTCCAGGTTATCTGCCTGCCCAAGAGAAAACTGATTCATCAATAGTAAAGATATGAGTCAAATATTTTGGCTTTGTTCTAAAGCCTTTCTTGGCTTGGACTCAAGACACTGGACATTGTCTTCCAATTTCCCAGCTAGTTCTCTCAAATCTTCTCAAAAATTATTATACGAAGAATGAACAATGGGAATTATCCAATAGACCTTCCAAATGCAATACCCAATAAAGCAACATTGTAGTTATGTAAAACCATCAGTCGCTAAATTCTATCCCTCATCACCAGGAGACTAGTCAACAGCATGAATTCATCTGTTTGAATGCAACCCAGTACAGAAAAACAATTCCAGGGTTAGAAGTACTAATGGGATACAACTTTTTGGTTTATGAAGCATTATAAACTTACCTAGTACAGTGGAGGGAAAGTTGAAAATACTATTGCATTATAATAATACTCAATGATATGAATATAGGGAAAACATGAAAATGAAACAGTCACATTTGATGAAGTCACACTTGAAGGGTCAAAAAAAAAATCAAAAACAGGAGCTATATAAACCATTCGATTTTTTCCTCAATCTGAAAATAAATGTTTTCTTGGTTCTAATCTGAGAAACTGACCTGAGATTGCTGGAACAGGATGCTCTTCTCTGGGTTTATGCCGCAGGCGAGAAGAGCAGCCGTCATGTCCAAGATGCTCTGCCGGAGGACGGCTGGGTCTTGGGGGACAGTAATGGAATGTAGGTCAACGATGCTGTACAGCACGGAGTCATGCTCGTCCTGTAATCTCACCCAGCTCTCAATGGCTCCCAGGTAATTGCCGAGGTGGGGGATTCCTGTAGGCTGAATGCCAGAAAATATTCGCTTCACGGAATCTTTCTGGAACAAAGGAAAACAAACAAAATTGCTTTTGAAGCAGAATCTATGAATCCTATGCCCATGTTTGATGGCTACGCAATTTTTTTAACTGCAATCTGACAGTCATCATCCTTAAATGCATTTATTTTGTAAAGCACTATGTTAGGTGCTATTAGGAGACAGAAATGATATTAAAAAAATCTTTTTTGGCACTCAAAAGCTTACAAACACAAAGGCACATAAGAAAAGGTCTGTATCTCCAATCTAACTGGAGATAGAGGATATGCTTATGAAAATAAAATAACAGTACAGTATGACAACACAATTGTGACTGGTTTGGAAAGGTAAATAGTAGGGTACAGGCAAGAGTTCCCAAGAGGAAAAGATGACTGTGGTTCTGGTGGTCAGTTACAGAGACTTCAGACATAGAATCAAATTTCACTGGAGATTAAAGGAGTTCCAGGGGTTTTTCACGTGACTTCATTCATTTTGCAGTTAAGGCAATGAAGGCCTTAGCATTAGGGCTAAAGGCTACTCTTACTTAATTCAGTTTTCTTTAAAAATAAGAGAATTTGAAAAAAGAATAGGTACATGTATACGTATAACTGAATCGCTACGCTGTACACCTGAAACTAACACAACATTGTAAATCAACTGTACTCCAATATAAAATAAAAAAATAAAAATAATTGCTGATATTATAATTTAATGTGCAGGATCTGGGCTAAAAATTAGGAAACCTATACTCTATTTCTGATATTGCTTCTTGATAAAGTTATTTAACTTTTTCACGCTTCAGTATCCATTTACTTTTGATAAAGTTATAGTTGGTTTTTTATTTCTTCAAATGAAGTTCTTAATTCTGCATAATTTTTAAAATTATAAAATCATTTTTGACATGGTCATGCTATCCCGTTGGTGTATACTGTCTATTATTGAAGTTATAATAGGAAATGAGAAGAAAAAAAATGTGCCTCTGTATTTGTAAGCTTTTGAGTGCAACAACTTTTTAAAAAAATATTTTCTGTCCTTAATACAGATAAATGATAAAATACATCATTATCATTTTTAACAATAATAAAAAATTACTAATAACAACCATAACTTACTGTACAGCTACTATGTTTCAGGCATTTATGCTCAGTGCTTTATATGCATTAATGTATTTATTCCTTATAATATATAATATGGTAGGCACATGATTACTTTTAATTTACAGATGAGAAAACTGAGGCTCACAAATATTAATAGATTGCCTATGGCCACACACCTAATAGGTGGAACTGAAATTTCAAGTCAGGTATTACTGACTTCAAAGCTCATGTACGCTCCTTCCACTAGCTACCATGTTTTGCTTAAACACCACCTATTAAGACTTCATTACATTCATTGCATTATTTTGCAACCTTTCTGTTGCAAAAAAAAAAAAGTCATGGGGGAAGAAAAAGAATATTCTCTACACGTATATTTGTGTATTAAGTGCCAAGTCTCTCCAGTGTACGTAGCTAGGAGTTGAATTGCTGGATCATAAGGTATGCATATGTACCTTCAATTGTACTACAGTGTGCTAAACTATTCCTAAGTATCAGTACATAACAATTTGCAGTTTCTACCACCAATTCCTATTGTTCCACATCCTCACCAACA
Organism: Mesoplodon bidens; assembly: GCF_964165515.1. Taxonomy (NCBI): domain Eukaryota; kingdom Metazoa; phylum Chordata; class Mammalia; order Artiodactyla; family Ziphiidae; genus Mesoplodon; species Mesoplodon bidens. Next base: position 80,697,168 of record NC_138177.1, on the reverse strand, counting down.
CTTTGCCAGTAGTTCTATTTTTAGCTAACTGATGATATAGGGTAGAATCTCATTATGGTTTAACTGCATTTCTCTGATTATTTATTAGAGAAGTTGAGAACTCATGGTTTTTGGTATTTTTATTTCCTCTTCTGTGGAGAGGGTATTCAAGTTATTTTGCCTATTTTTCTCAGCTTGGATTATCTTTTCATTGATTTAAGAATTTTTGTATATTCTGGATCCGAATATTTTGTCAGTTACATGTGTGGCCAATATATTCTCTCATTATGTGGCTATTTGCCTTTATGTTATCTTTTGATGAAGAGATGTGCTTCAAATATATAATTTTTGACCAGATTTTTGTCAGAGAAGAAATCTTTTAATATCCTGAGTTCATGAAGATATGTGTGTGTATATACATACATACATATATAAAGCATATGTATGTGCATGCTTTAAAGTTTTATCTTTCACATTTAAGTCTGTATCCATTTGGAGTTTTTTGCATATGGTGTGAGGTAGACATCTACTTTATTTTCTCTCCTTTTTTTCCCCCTATATGGATACCTAATTGTTCCATTGCCATTTATTGAAAAGATCCTTTCCCCACTGCTCTCTGGAATGTCACTTCAGCATAAACCAAGTATCTCTATATGTCTGAGTCTGTATCTGGTCTTTCTATTCTGTCTCATTGGTCCATGGTCTATTTGTCTATGTCTGCACCAGTACCGCAGCTGCCTTTTTAATAAGTCTTGGGACCTGGTGGAGCAAGTCTTTCGATCTTCTTCTTCTTCTTCAAGAGTATCTAACCCACCCTTGGTCCTTTATACTTCTCAATACATTTTACAGTCATCTTGCCAAGTTCCAAGAGAAAAAAAAAAAAAGCAACCTGTTGGGGTTTTTGATTGGGATTACATTGAGTCCATAGATTGCTTTGGGGAGAACCGACATCTTTATAATACTGGGTCCTCTCATCTAGAAAACCATATAGTTTATGAGGATCTAACGTAAAACGCGATGACTATAGTGGATAACACTGCATTGTATAATTGAAATTTGCTAAGAGAGTAGAACTCAAATGCTCTCTCACACACACAAAGACAAATATGTGAGGTGTTGGTTGTGTTAATAATTAACTAGGTGGGGGGGATCTTTTCACAATGTATATCAAATCACCATGGTATATGTACACTTTAAATATCTTACAATTTATTTGTCGATTATACATCAATAAAGTTGAATTTTTTTAAAAAAAGAATGTAACATTAAAAAAAGTCTTTATCTTTATATCTAATATAAGCTCCTAAGAGCTAATCTACTTTAGATATGTGAGTGCCAAGACTACTTATATTTTGCCCTTCCCTTTTCCCAAGAATTTCAAATCCTACAGTCTATTTTCCTATATCTGCTTATTTTCCTCTCTATTCCTGAGATAACAGCCCTAAAATAGAATGCTACATCATAGTTCCATGATCTAGAATTGTACTTGATATAAGTACTCAGGAGACCTAAGAGGTTTGTAGCTCTGAGAATATGAAAAATACCTTTTAAGTAACTGAGAACAAATATAATATTACCACTTAAAATCAAACACATGTACATACACACACATGAGGCTGTCAAATGACTAACTCCCCAAATCATAATTTAGAGACATTACTTTAAAAATAGTTTGTAGCTGAGAACTGAGGCTGAGGGAGAGAGAGAGAAAGAGAAAGAAAGGGAGAGAGAAGAGTTAGCAGAGAATAAGTACATATCAGTGAGGCTTCCTTCAGTACCTTAGGACCTTAACCAGCCCTGGATTCCTGATATGGGAATAAGCAAAGGAGCTTTCAGTGAGGTAAAAAATGATTAATGGGCTTTAGGGACTGATTGATGAAGAGAGAAAGCAAAGCAGAAAAACAAGCTCTGAACTTAATAAATGAAGAGGAAAAAAAATGCCATCCAGAAATGCTTGACCTAGGATGAAAGGGGACTGTTTATGGTCATATAAAGGATTATAAGGACCAGTAATATCAAGCTGAAAAAAAACAGAATATTTCCACACAAATTCCTCCATGTTCAAACTAAGAAATTATTCCCTGAGAGATGGAGAAACTAATCCTTGGGAAAACTAGAAGAGAAAAGCACTAGAGGACAGACTATGAGAAAAAAGAATTGTGACCAGTGGGAATGAACTAGACATGATCTAATACAGCCTTTTCATTCTCTAGTTTCTGTGATTCTATATATCCAGGCAGAGGGAATGATGTTATCAAGAAGTAAGAGCAACAAGAAATGTTTTGTTCAATTTTCAAGGAGCTATTAAAAAAATACAGGATCTAAATGAGAACTGGATTCCTGGTCTTAAAAATATACAGAGAGTGTCTTGCACTTCTGCGGTGAGTTTATGTTCCCGTCTGTTCCCCCTGCAAGAGTCAGCAGGCAGCCTGACAGCATGGCAGGGGAGATATGCCTGGTACCATGAAATCATGGGGCTGGAATGTGGAGTTTGGGTGGTGGGAGGATGGGGGTTCTGTGTTCAAAAGCACTAGAGTTGGAAAAGAATGAAAATGAAAGGAGCATGGGCTTCCCAGTGGACAGGAGGCAAACCACAAAGAAAACAGCTTCAAGACTAGCTCACAGGCATTCGCTCATGGGGAAGTCTAGAGCATCAACCTTCAATCCCATCGCAATGCACAGAGAATAAAAAAAGGCGCATTTTACAAAATAGGTCTTCATTTTTATTTCAGGTGTATTTCCTTAGCAAATGCCACTTCCAATCAATACATGCATTGGCTCAATTTGTAACAGAATCAGCATTACCAATGGGCAGCTTCAGCCCCAGGATTTGATATGTTCCAGAAGACAGGGTGGGAGTTTGAATCAAAGAGAGAACAAACTTATCAATCTGACAGATGTAGCTAAAAGCATTCCTGTCATAAGGTACTGAGCATATCCCAAGTTCATAATTATCATAATTTCAATTATTGCACCCAAAAGCAATTAAAAAAATCCCAAGCTGCTAATCATGGCAAAAGATATTTTTTGTGATTAACTAAAGAGAGCTTCTGATTTTAATCCCAAGTGAATAAAATACATCAAAAGAAGGCTGCCTACTAGCTTTGAAACACTTTCAACTTTGGTATGGTGGTGGGAACCAAAGACTTCAACTAAAGATTTCAAGATTCTTATTACAAAGTCCTGCTTGTGTCCAGCTGTAGCATCACTTGTGCATTCATCACACCTGTTTTAACTATAGTCGACGGCAGACCAAAAACTTGGCTGAGCAAGCACTATGTCTAATTGGTTCCATGAAAGGCATGTTATCATGGATTGCGATAAAAAAGGAATCAACAACATTATCAACTAATTTGGTTGAAAATTTCTTTTTGTAAGTCTATTTATTCTTCTAAATAAAAAATACAGCTTAAGAAGCTCTGTTGGTGCTTCTCAATTCTATCATGTACGCCACCCTACTATTTCAATCCTAGGCCCCTCGCATATGTCTTCAACACTTTCTTGAAAATGTTTACATCACCAATTAGTGATATAAGAGCTGAAACATAGGAGACCCGGCATAGAAAAATAGCACTTCGGTCCTGGCTGGGAGGATTCAGGTGCTTCTCTGAAGCTTTCTTTGGCCACAGCTCAGCATTGTTCTGCCACAGTCAGCTCTTTCTTCCAGAAAGTACAGAGGGCTCTGGGTCTGGTGAGAAAATGCTGACTCAGCACCAAGAAAAAAAAAAACTGGGTTCATTTCTGCTTAGAAATGAAACCAGATGCTCAGACCTAGGAATCAACATAGTAAATATTAATTCAATGTAAGAGAAAGCAGGTCTTATGTCACCCTCAAACAAGAAGCAATATGTTGGCCAACAATTAAAACTGCAGGAAAAAATTATTTTTAAAAAGAAAAAAGGATAAAGGAGTGACTAATTCACTAGACTGTGAGTTCCATAAAGGCATAGATGAGAAGTACTTAGCAACGTATTATTAGGTCAGTGAAACAGTTTGAAAGGAATAAACTTGGTTTTTTAAAAAAGTTTTTTACAGACTTATTTAAGCCACTTCCAGATTTTAAGAGTTGTGCATCTATTTTCCCTCAGTGCACTGAGCTATCCTTCTATCATGCAGTAGAATGCTTTTGCAGATGGATTTTCATTCTTGTGCTGAACTTTAGCTATCAGAAACATTCCCTGGCACTTGCATGGACCTCATCGGATGTGAAGGAGGTAGGAATTACTGGCCTTACTTTCCAGGGAAGGACACTGCATGGTTAAGTAACCCTCACAAGATCACAGGCAGGTGGTTAGATTTGGAACCCAGCTCTCAGCCCTGAACACCGAGCTCTGTCCCCTTCATGTGCACAGGGCTGCATCCAATTTAGAACTTCTTGACTTCATGGTTGGTCTGGCCTTTAGGTATCCTCACTCCCACCCGCACCTCCCCTCCACACACATATGCTCTCAGAAAGGGAAGGTATGCCACAGAGTCGTTTCCTGAAAGGCCCAGGCGCACAGCTGGTGGCACACCTGGGACCAGAATCCAGACCTCCAGAGCTCTGCTCACCAGACCACATGACGCTTTTGCATATTTATCACGTTCTTTTCTTCTGCAGCTATTTCTTTTGTACCTCAGCATCTCTTTGGGCTTATTTTCTTCAGGCCTTCTTTTTCTGTTTTCTTTCTTACTTGTCAAATAGCACCTCAGTGAATGTCTCCCCATCACACAGAGATGATGAAATATAAAATCTGGGGACTTTGCCTCCTAGGAAAGACTGCATTGTCACCTCAGGGCAGCTAAGTTATGTTTAAATGCAAAACTTATATGTAGGTACAGAATAAACTGGCAAGTCCTTTTAGTTTTTATTGGAAAAGTGACTAAAACTAGATTAATATATTACCTAAACACAACATAAATAATTATAATATGATATGTAGTGAGAAACACTTTTAATTTCTAATGACAATACTGCTTCCTAAACCAAACCAGCCAGGGTCAAATTCTTGACATAAACAACTTAACCACCACTACATAATTTATTTTTATATTGGATGGAACAGTAAATACAGGCAAGAGATCAAGAAGTACTAAAATTTTTAAAGTATAAAGAATGATCTGAAATTCTTACGAAAATACTAGTTTTTCCTCATAAGAAAATTTGAACGTTGATCTTAAAGTGTTAGAGAGATCATGCTGGAAAGATATGATTTTATCATTGCCTTTTGTGGCCAAATAAAGGTATATCCTACCCATTATCTTTGGTCACGGATCCATGCCTGTCTGGTGGTCCCATCTTCAGCTGACTACCTGAGAACATTTATCCTTCTATAGCCGCTGAGAGATTTGGCTCTCCACACCTAAGTCCTCAGACTGTTACTAAATGTGTGGTTTTAAGATGTCTCTTTTTTAGTTACATGCCCATTTTCCAATGTAATATTCTTACCAGACATGTCTAATATGTAGAAGAGCCCAAAGAAATGCTTGGTGTATGGATAACAGGAGAGTCAGTGAGGGAGCCCCAGTAGGCAGCCCCCTGCGGGCTTGTCTGCTCTTACCCTTGCCAGCCTCTGAGGGGCTTCCTGGAGCACAGGTTTGAAAACAACTTGATTCAGGACATTTAAAAAATATTAATAGTTTGTTGAAAAAAAAAAGTTCTTCCTCCGGGTAGTGGGAAATATACAGAAGAAAGTTCTCAAAAAAAAAGTCTGGGACAAAAATGCACATACCACACACACAGACTTAACTCTATGCATTAAGTCTTCTCATTTCTTCCTCTGGGTTAGGGTTCAAAGTTTATGGGGCAGTTAATCCCCTTCCCAGCTGTCCTCCATCATCCTCCACGAGAAGCTGACCTAGTTACCTGCCGTTCTTGTATCGCTCATTCCCCTCTGCACTCGGACTGTTCCCTCATCCTGGATGTCCTTCGCCCACTTCTCTGCCTGGAGAACTCCCCGGGGTCTTCGAGGCCTAACAATCTCTCCTTGATTCTAAACCTCTTAAACATACCTTCTCCCTACCAAACACACACGCACACACACACGCACGCACGCACATGCGCACGCGCGCGCACACACACACACACACATATACTGAGTCAGTCTCTCTCTCCAAGCAGAACAGATCCCTCTTTCATCGGTTCTCCATCATTGCACATATCACACGGGTAACTTGGTAAATATTTTCTTATTTGCTTAGTAAATATTTTCCTACCTAGAATATGAGCTCTCTAGGGCTGGGGCTGCCTTTTTCATCTTTATATCCCCAGTATATAGCAGTGTCAGGTACATTGTGAGGATCTAATAAATGTTAGTGGAATAAATGACAAATCTCCCACCCCTACTCCCCACTTTGGCTCCATATAAAGGGCGAAATAACTATACACAAAATGAACCAGATGTTCCAGTTATAGGCAGTTCCTAAACAAGTTAGGTTCTAAGAGCTCGTTTGAAAATTGGTTTTCTGAAACTCAGACACTCAATTCTTTAAATGGCAGTTACGGTCTTGGAAGGCCACCCATCGAAGCCTCATTGAACCCACAGTATTTCTGAAGAATGGTTTTAACAGTACCATTTCAGCTGCACCTAAACACCATTCATAAAATTGTTTCTGTGGGAAAGTGAAATCCAAGTTCTATTTTGGGACACTAGAGAATTACCTACCCTGTGGTGGCTCTGATTTTAAAGCCGAAAGTGCTTAAGGGGAGCAATCTGGTAGGAAGAGCAGCTTGTATTTGCATACAGACTTTTAAAATTAGATGTATGATAATCTGGAGCTGGGGCAACATGTGGGCACTTCCTTCAGCATGATTAGCATTCCTAACACTGAATTGTGTGTATATGGACTGTCCTGGAGGCGGCTGCCCTGGCTGCCATTGTTGGCAAGAAAGGCGCAGAAGGAAGGTGGAAGGAAGGCATTACAGCAGGGGTTCCCACAGTGTGTCTCCATACCTGCAACAACACCCGAACAAGGACCTTGTTAGGAATGCAGATTCCTGGGCCCCAACCCAGACCTACTGACTCAGAAATTCTATGGGTGGACTTATCCCAGGAAAAGAAATGATAAGAGTTTTTCAATCTGTCCTTTGACAAGCCTTCCAGGGGATTCTCATGCCTGCTCCAGTTTGAGACAGGCTTTGGGGCACCAATATCTAGTCTTAAAGTTCACTTCAACTATATAAAATGAGGTACAGATGAAAACACTATGAATAAAAAATAGAAGATACCTTCTAAGCCACCAGTTCTCAATCTTATCTGCACAGCAATCACCTGGGAGCTTTAAAAAATACCGATGCCTGGGTCCCATCCTCAGAGATTCTGATTTAATCAGTTTGGGATTTGGCGTGAGCATTGGGATTTTTTGTGTGTCCAGGATCGAAAAACCACTGTTCCAAGCCAACTACTACATAATTATTCTCCAAAACTGCCAATCTGACTGGAAACATGGTAACACACACACACACACAAACACACAAACACACAAATAGACTGTAAAAATTTGAAAAGTTCACTTGTTTATAATTTACATTTCAAGGTAATAAAATCCCTGAGCATTTATGTATTAATGCATGGTCAGAGGCCCCTTTGGCTTCAGGCAGCTCTAGTATCACCTGAAGGTCAGCAGATTATTATGGTCAACAGCTTATGAAGATGTGGCTAGTGTGTCTACATTGGTGAGAAAAGACACTGTGACAAGTAAGCACACCATCTTCCAGCGTTAGGTAAATTGACTTAACAATGCCCAGTTCCATAAATCCTTATGGCTCAGGGATTTAAGAAGCACGGGTAGCCCAGACAGCACTAAGAAAATGATCCCACTAAGAAGGTTCTGACATCAGAATTGTCATGGATAAAATACAAAATTCTCTCTGCATAGGATGCTCTTTTCTACCCATCTCCCTGTGTGGCAAACTCTCTAACTCCCTCCAATCCCTACAGAGAGTCTGAATTCAACACTCAAGCAGCTGTAGGCAGGTCTCATGGTCAGCTCAGCTGGTTGAGGAAAACCTGGACTAACAACTGGTGGCCTTGGCTAAGCAAAGCCAAGATTCCAGAAATTTTTTTTTTTTTGGCGGTACACAGGCCTCTCACTGTTGTGGCCTGTGGCCTCTCCCGTTGCGGAGCACAGGCTCCGGACACGCAGGCTCAGTGGCCATGGCTCACGGGCCCAGCCACTCCGCGGCATATGGGATCTTCCTGGACTGGGGCACGAACCCGCGTCCCCTGCATCGGCAGGCAGACTCTCAACCACTCCGCCACCAGGGAAGCCCTGCCAGAAATTTTTATACCCAATAAATGAAATAACTCCATGACTTCTCAAGTGTTCTGATCCTTTGAGAGACAGTGTGAATTTCTTACAAGGTACTAATACTACAAACAGAGAAAAAGATTCTAAAGTTATTTTCCAGGCATAAAGATATTTCACCAAAAAAATCTTGCTGACTATTCTGACCACTACTAGGAGAAAGAAGTCTCATTTTCCAGTGAACCATGGCTCCCTTTCTCATCATGCAACCTGTAGACTGACACAATCCCCAGGGTTGTTTCAACTGAAGCATTTGCTTCTGTTCAGACCCTCCTGTCAGCTTATATTGTTAAGTCAACTTTAGAATAAGTTAGAAAAATGACAAAGTCAAGCGGTAAAATATGACTGTGATAACTTGTCTGGTTATTTACCATGGTTAAGCACCAGGATTTAGCACCAGGTTGCCTGGGTTGAAGTCCTGGCTCTATTACTTATATGTTCTTCTTTTTTTTTTTTTTTTTTTTGCGGTACGCGGGCCTCTCACTGTTGTGGCCTCTCCCGTTGCGGAGCACAGGCTCCGGACACGCAGGCTCAGCGGCCATGGCTCACGGGCCCATCCGCTCCATGGCATGTGGGATCTTCCCGGACCAGGGCACGAACCCGTGTCCCCTGCATAGGCAGGCGGACTCTCAACCACTGCGCCACCATGGAAGCCCTACTTATATGTTTTTGAGCATCTACAAAATGGGGATAATAATATACCAATCTCACAGGGTAGATGGGGGGTATTGTGATGAGTTTATTCATGTAAAGTGCTTAGTGCCTGGCATGTAGTAAGTTCTCCATAAGTTATCTGATCATTTATGGAGGTCAAAATTTTAAGTGCTTAAATATTGTGTCCCAACCATCCAACATACAGAAATCTGTCCTACAGAAATAATCATACTAGAATGTAAGGACACCTGGCACACCCCATATGACTCTTTAATAACAAAAGAACTATAAGCAACTAAATGTCCATTAGTAGGGAACATATAAAATAAATAGTAATTTTATTTTTTATATGATGGAATACCATGCAGCAGATAAGAAGACTGTAAGTAGTGAGAGCAGAGTGGAGGTGAAGAGTCCCAACTCTGGAGTCAGAGCACCAAGTCCAATACTAGCTCTGCACGTACTAGCTGTGTTTCCTTGTGCAAGTCACAGAACCTCCTTATCTGTAAAATGGGTATAATAATAGCACCCTCCTCAAGGCCTGAGAACAATGCTTAGCCCACAGTGGTTCTATATAAACATTTGTTAAACAGATGACTGTTGACAAGGAAGAAGAATACACATTTAACTTAACAGTGATTACCCCGAGGAATGGGAATACATAATGACTACCTTTTCGACACTTTTGTACTATTTAACTTTTTTTTAAGGGCATGAACATTTTTTGCAGCCAAACTTAAAAAATATTCCTAGTTTTACTGCATATGGCTTGATGATAATTAATTGACATATAATTACAAGAGTCTCATACCAGCAGGAATGTCAGTCAGTTATTATCATTTTCATTTTACATAATGGGAAATAAAGACATGAATAAAGTGAAGTGATTTATTGAGCTCACACATGAAGTTATTTGTAAGATGGAACTAGAACGGAAACAATATAGTGTAATAGGAAAGACATCCGTTTTGAGGATCAGACAGTGCTAGGTTCAAATTCCTAGCACCTTGCACAAATTATTTAATCTCTCTGAACCTCAGTTTTATTATTTGAACAATGAGGTTAACAATAGTAATGGCTAATATTTATTGAGTGCTTACTATGTACAAAGTACTCTAGCAAGACCTATGAATGCATTATCTCATTTAATCCTCACAAAAAGCCTTATAAGGTAGGTAGTATTATCAATTCTGCTTTATAGATGAGGAAACTGAGGCACAGAGGGGTTCAGTGAGTAGTGCATGGCTAATAAATAGTGGGGTCAGGACTCGAACATAAATAGATCACATTCAGCTGTATATACTTCATTTGGTCCAGAGAGCTGGTGTGGGTGAGTGAAGGCGAGTGATCCACTGCAGGACAGAGTGGAAGCCTGGAGCCAGCACCCAGCCTCCGCTCGAGGCCAGACTCTCTGTAGATACTTCAGAGGGAGACTATGAGAATACAGCAAGGCACTCAAGAAATTATTTGCTTTTACCCCTCTGATCTAATAAATGATGCTACCTCCTAGAATGTACGACCTCAAATCTGCTTTAATTTTATGTCATAATGAACTTCGAAGGAGACGTGTGATTCTTCCTCTTGCACCATTCACAGTAAAGATAATTGCCCTGTGTACTTCTTGTTTTCATTTAGAAGTGGTAGCCCGTACAGGGCAGGTGACAGGGACAGTGGTTCTTATTCATCTGGGCAGCAGCTTCAGTGCTAATTCTAAACACAGGTGGTGAGAGAGACAGCCAACAGGAAGGCGGAAAGAATCACTGCTGACATGTGCAACTGGGAAGATTGATGGTTTCCCTCTCTCTTTTTCCCCAATGCGTCGGCCTGGGGGCAGAGACGCAGGAGCTGCTGTGCTGGGGACAGTAAAATACACAGCACAATGTCTACCTTGCTGCAACGCTGATTAATGAGACTGAAATGACACAGAAAACAGGCAGTGCTTCGGAAGGAGAACTCACAGGCCTTTCTTTCTTTAATGATTTCAACAAAAGCAGTTCCCATAAACTGCTGGGTTTGAACTGGAATATCCCGTGGTTAGAGCAGGCAGGGGTGTATTTGGTGGAATGTGTGGAGCAAAGGGTGAGAGGGTAAGGGGAGTTTGTAATGAAGTAAATTCACTTGTGATAGGTGGGTACAAATCATAACGAATGAATTCCTCTCCTCCTTCTGCTTGGCTGAAAAATGCCATAAAATTCCAGGTAAAATAGCTATTTACTTACCTAACAATGTAAAAAGGACATGAGAACACACCCAAAAAGATTTTTCACCCGGATAAAAGCACTCATTTAGTTTTTTAGAGCTCGGAGATCGTATCACCAATTTTTCACGTTTTACCGCAGCTGCACAATGTATACATTAAAACACAGTATTTTCTTTTTGAGAAAAGATGAATTTTCACACTAAATATTATTTCTAGTACTTATTATTAACTACTTACAAGGCATATCCATTTGGATTTCCCACCAGCAGCTCTTCAAACTTAATACTATATCCAAAACCAAATCTATTGACTCATAACCTTCCAGTCTGCTCCCCACAAAACTGCTGGTCTGTATTTTCAATCCTGGTTAATGAGAGAACCATCCACTCAAGTCTCCCAACTGTAGGAGTCACCCCAGATTCTTTCCTTTCCCTCACCAGATTCTGTGAGTTAAAATCCTGCCTCCTTCAATCACTAGATTTGTGATCTTTGGCAAGTATTTGTGCTTCAGTTTCTTCATCAGAAATCAACATTTTAATAGTACTATTTCATAGGATTATTATAAGAATGAAATACAGTAAGTCCCCTACATACGAGCCTTCAAGTTGTGAACTTTCAAAGATGTGAACGTGCGTTTGCATGTCCAATCACGTAAGTTAGTTTGTGTGTCTGGAGTAGTCACGTGCGTGCATCCGCTACAAGTGGTTGTGCTTTTGTGTACTTTACTGTACAGTACTGTATAGATTACAGTACTGTACAGTATCTTTATTTCAAGCCCAGGATGTCTGGAAGCAAGCGTAAAAGCAGCTGTGATAGAGCTGGTACTACTGTACTTTTCAAGGTATTGTACTGTAAGATTTAAAATGTTTTCTTTATTTTGTGTGTCTGTTTTTTATGTATTATTTGTGTGAAAAGTATTATAAACCTACTACAATACAGTACTATGTAGTTGATTGTGTTAGTTTGGTACCTAGGCTAACTTTGTTGGACTTAAAAACAAATTGGACTTAGCATGCTCTCAGAACAGGATCCGTTCCTATGTAGAGGACTTACTAAGCAATTTTTCTGATGAAGTAGTATGATACACACTATTTGAACTGCCGTGGTCTATTGTTGTTCTCCTCTGAAAGGACTTTTTTTTCTTTGAAACCTTAAGAGATTATTTTTTGGCATAATTACCCCAGTCCAAATGGTTTTGAGATATAGGTTTTCTTAGATAATAAACAGTGAACTATTTATTTTAAAAACCAAGAAAACGTGTCTATAATTTTTCTTTGAAGCTCTTTAGAAAGAATTTTTTTTTGGGGGGGGGCGGGCTGTGCTGCACGGCTTGTGGGATCTCAGTTCCCCGACCAGGGATTGAACCCAGGCCCTTGGCAGTGAAAGCGCAGAGTCCGAACCACTGGACTGCCAGGGAATTCCCTAGAAAGAATTCTTATAATGCTTTGTATGAAATAAGCTTGGGGAAAAAAAGGGAAAAATTCACATTGGGAAACCAGTGTCAGCCAATCATTAATTCACCATCCCTCTTTATATTTGAAAGATCTCTGGAAGTTATAGATGATAGCCCACAATGTCAGAGAACAAACAGTCCAACATATTTTTGACATGCCATACAGTTTTCTGCCTGTCACATCTTTGGGCCTCTTATATAAGTTCTGAAAAGACTGGTAACTTATGTAGATGCAGAGATTATTGTCAAAGAAGTGTCAGTATGGGGGTCATTTCAGAGTTTCCAATTCCTCGCACTTGTTAATAAATCTTAGAATTTTGCAGTCGAGTACTTAGCTCTTCCTCTAAAACTTCACCACCCCACATTCAATTTTCTATTCATGTTTAATGGAAACGTCATAGTTCTGATTTGCACTCACTGTGTGTGTGTGTGTATACAGGTACAAAATAATTCTACATTCCTTAGTCAGTTTTCCTATTGTGCATAACAAAATTCAAGAATATTTCTTTAATTAAGGGAGCCTTGCTTTTTCTGATTTGTTTATACAAATTGATGGCATTTTTTGATTCTGCTTTAAATTGTCTCATCATTTATTGTTGAATAAGCTGAAGAAACAGTTATCTCATTTATAAGGTAAAGCCGCATCACAATTTCATTTCTCTAATTCCAATTGTTTCATTTGGAATTTGTGCTTTTTTGTGTTGATCAAGTTGTGAATATATAAACCAAAATAATTATTCTCTTTTATATTTTAGTTCGATTTCCAATTCCAAAAACCTGCCTTTATCCACCAATGAATATTTATAATGTCCCTTTTTCAGTAAACACTGTTTTCCAATAAACTTTCAAGTCTGATTTTATTTTTATATATTTTATCACTTTATATGGGTGTATTCTATTTTGATAAACATGCCTTGAGTCAAAAATGAAAAATTTTCAACAACTTCACCACAAAATCAGCACTTATATTCAAACGGTAATGATTTTAAATGCACTTTACCTCTGCATTTTTGAGACTCTTTTTTCCTCTCCAATTGGAAATTTTTTATGTTGTACATAATTCTCCTTTATGACTAAATATTAGTAGGTAAGATAATTAGTGTAAATAACAGGGTATTGCTCTTACCTTCAACAATTTCAATCATATGGCTTGAAAGTACATCTTGAAAGTAGTACACTATTTTTCAACTACTTAGATGACACATTACTATATAATGAATAATGATTAATGATAAAATACTTGCTACCACAAGTGACATTATTGCTTGCCTCAACTCTTGGACATTTTTGTGAAAAATAACACTGACTTATTTTTTGATATTACTATTAAATAATCAGTTACTGAGAAAGTAATTGCAAATGCTGTGTCTTAACCATCAAATAATGAAGAAGAGCAAGAAATGTGTGTACCAAGTGAAACAGAGCTGTTTTGTGTAGATAGGCAGAACTCCAACTGGGTAAAAATGATGCTATTGAAATGTCATCAGTTGAGTTATAGTAAAGTATTATATATATATATGATTTTCTTTTTTTATTTTCCATCTTGATGACAATTTTTAAAATAAATTTATTAATTAATTTATTTTTGGCTGCAATGGGTCTTCGTTGCTGCATGCGGGCTTTCTCTAGTTGCAGAGAGCGGGGACTACTCCTCCTTGAGGTGCACGGGCTTCTCATTGCGGTGGCCTCTCTTGTTGTGGAGCACGGGCTCCAGGTGCGCGGGCCTCAGTAGTTGTGGCATATGGGCTCAGTAGTTGTGGCTCGCAGGCTCTAGAGTGCAGGCTCAGCAGTGGTGGTGCACAGGCTTAGTTGCTCTGTGGCATGTGGGATCTTCCCGGCCCAGGGCTTGAACCCGTGTCCCCTACATTGGCAGGCAGATTCTTAACCACTGCGCTGCCAGGGAAGCCCAACAATTTTTTTTTTAAAAGTACTGTTGCAGAAAAAATAGCCCAATGACCTATCAGATGATTTATATAACAAAGTATTTTGCAAGTTCTCTCATGTTTCGAGCAATTTTGCCTTTTTTGCTGGTCCCTCTCCCATCAGCTCTGCTGAGTTAGTAAGACCCAAGTGTACTTTTTCAGCCTTTTTCTTCCACGGCTCTACTCCATGAATTGTGTACTTCTTTTAGTTACCTGAAGAAGCCATATTCTTTCTAACCTCTAACCCTTTGCCCATTCACTCCTCTCTGCCTGGTGTGCCTTTCTCCACCTGCCAAATTTCAATTTATCTTTTAAGACCCAGTTCAGATGTCACCACATTTATGAAGTCTTCCCCATCTTCCCAAGGTAAGCTGAGTTACTTGTTCCTATAAGTACCTACAATGCTTTGTTATCCCTCTATTACAGCATGTGGTTTACTGTAATTTACTTTTCCTGCAAGTCTACGACCCTCACCAGTCAGTGAGATCCTCAAGGGCAAGATCCATGTTTCCTAACATTCTTAACATCAACAGGGTGGAGGTTTTATACATGTATATAAACGAGGTAGAAATGAATACTAACTATATGTCACTTATAGAATGCAGGAGCTGGAAGTTTGGTCTCACCTTCCCTGGCACTCAGTAGCCCCAGGGAAGAAGAGGATGAGGAAAGGATATTTACAAGACTAGCGGGGCATTTTCAAATTATCCCCTCCCAGGTTACCTGTGTAAATGCCAGGCATCTTTTAGTCAACAATACCTACAACTGTCAGAACACCTTTCCAAATTCTTAACGTATTGTAATTTTAGTTGAATCTATAATAAAATACTATTAGAATAAATTGTGCTGATAAAACTATTTTTATGAACCCCTTATAAAGTTGTTCAACTCTCTTCAGAATGCGAGCAATCTTACCTTAAGGTTGAGAGCGGATTTTATGTGATAATTTCCTGACATTTTATTCTAACAAGGTGCGGTTAGAAGGCATTCACAAGCATACAGGAAGTTCATAGTGTAAATTCAATTTGATTTTTGACTAGTTCTGCCCTTAGGTAGAGTGTGTCTAACCTATAATACAGCACTATTTCCTTTTTCTGGAAGACAAGCACTGTGTACACCCCACCAGGCACCCAGGAGCACACCTAATCCAGCAGGGGCACAAACACAGCAGAACGCTGCAGGATCAGGATGTTTTGAGTTGAATTATGGGATGGGATTTATGGGAAAACTGAGTGGAAATGTGGCTATGTTTTTTAATCTGAATCCTTAAAAAGGATAAATTAACAATCTCAAAATCAACATCAGATGTTGTATGATGACTTCAACACGACAAATAACCTCTTGAAACAAAATATATATATATATTTTTTTCTTTTTGCGGTACGCGGGCCTCTCACTGTTGTGGCCTCTCCCGTCGCGGAGCACAGGCTCCAGACGCGCAGGCTCAGCAGCCATGGCTCACAGGCCCAGCCGCTCCGCGGCATGTGGGATCCTCCCGGACCAGGGAACGAACCCGTGTCCCCTGCATTGGCAGGCGGACTCCCAACCACTGCGCCACCAGGGAAGCCCCTGAAACAAAATATTTTGAAACCTAGTTCCTCCTTTGCTGACCTGCTGCTGCTATGGTTCAAGGGGCCAGGGCTTCCACTGTGATACTTCCGAACAACCAAAAGCAACATGGAGAAAAATGCTTTGGTCCTACTAGTGTCCCTGGTAGTAATGAAATAGCAAACTCCTAATGTTAACTGGCAAGTTGAGGAGAAATGTTATGTTTCAGTATCAGAATCATTTCAACCTCCCTTTATTAGGAAATAATCAATTTGGTATATTAGTTCACGGATTTAAAATCAAAACAAGCCCATGCTACTTTTTATAAAGGATAATAAAACAATTTTCCCAGTGAACAAGTTACCTTTTACTAGCCTCATGTGAAGGAGACAGCTCTGCATACCACAGGTGCTCCATATATAGTTACTGACTACATGAAAATGTCATCACCAGTTTCTTTCTTATTCTCTTAGAAAAAGAAAAGACTGGAAGTCTTTTTTCTTTTCTTTTTCAAGTGCTGTCTGTCCCTGTCTTCCTTTCCCTTCAGTCTTCTACTGAAGGAAAGGCACAAGCCATTAAATGTGAAATCTGGATCTTCCCTTATTACATCTGATACAAGATTCCTAACATGGGTTCCAAGCCTCCCTAACACACATGCTAGTCATTCAGTTTTAAGTAAGGACATCTGAACTATCTAAGTTACCAGAATTTAGCAACTTGGATGAGGAGGCAAAAGCAGGAAGGTGCAGGTTCCTTGGGGGCCACTGAAACTGCAAATATGGGCCCAAATATGACATTTCTGAACTTGGACCAGAAGCTACAAGCAGCAGAATAATGTGTGCTAGATCTAGCAACTCACCCTACCAGCCAGCATTGCCAAAACAAAATACCACTGCCATCCCTCATCCTAAGGAAAACCAACACAAAAAACTGGTGGCTTAGAGAAAAGGTTCCGTCTATTCAGTCCTGTTTCCAAACTGCAATCTGTTATGGGCTTAGTCTAATGATTATATTTAATTTCATCTAGGCCCTCATTAGGGGTCAAGAGTAGTTTAAATTCAATTAAAATAAACTTTCAATAAGCACATCTAGATAACAAACCATCTCTCCTCTTTCCTTCCTGCCAACCATCCATCCATCCATCCATCCTTGCACCCATCCATTCAAATATTTACTGAGCACTAACCATGCACTAAACATTGTGCTATGCAGTGGGGATACAAGAGTAATAAAATACAATCCCTGCCCTTGAGAATTCTGCAGTACAATGACTATCATCCCATGCCTAGCAATTCACTGGTCCATTTTATTTATAGCTGATTTTAAACCTCTAGTCTACTTAAGCCCCAGGAGCTTCCTTCCTTTTATCAGATGACTCCTGTTCTTCTTTACTGAGTTCAATATGTGGCATCATCTTCTCTACTCTGTACTGCCAAATATTTCCATGTAGATAACCATCTTCTCCCCTCTTTTGTTTTAGAGAGGAAAATCCCTCTAAGATTAACCTTTTCCCACTGTGCTGATTTTATCCCTTCTTGTGTTCTTAAGACTATTTCTCCATCCAGTTTTCTTCTGCTTTCTTCCATCTTAAATCTTTATCTCTTTACACATTCTTTCCTATCATGTAGAAATATAAAAAGAGGTCTAGCCCTATCTGGAGTTATTTCTCCGTTCCCTACTCTTCCCCAATATTGCCATGAGAACCCTGTTGCCACCACCACTTTAACTCCCCATAATCTGGTTTCTCACCCACCAAGTTACTAAAGCTTTTCTAAAACCAGTAATGGTCCCTTAATCTTTCAGTCCAACAGCCTCTTCCGTCTTGTTGTTCTTCAATGATCTCTTTGAATCTACCAACTGACACTCTTTATTATCATACTTTAAAAACACTCCTTGAGGGCTTCCCTGGTGGTGCAGTGGTTGAGAGTCCGCCTGCCGATGCAGGGGACATGGGTTCGTGCCCCGGTCCGGGAAGATCCCACATGCCGCGGAGCGGCTGGGCCCGTGAGCCATGGCCGCTGAGCCTGCGTGTCCGGAGCCTGTGCTCCGCAACGGGAGAGGCCACAGCAGTGAGAGGCCCGCATACCGCAAAAAAAAAAACAAAAACAAAAAACAAACAAAAAAAACCACTCCTTGATTTCCACAAAACTACAGTGTTGCTTATATTTTAGCCTATCTGGTATCTCCAATTTTATCTCTGTTGGTTCCTGATTTTCTATTCTTACCTGCTAAATGGGGTCCTACCACATAGCAGCAGCTTTCAACTTATTTCTGCTATGACAGGTAATGCTCACTGAAAGGAGAGCGTCCCTTCTTCCCCTGTTCTTGTTCTCTACTTGGGTCAAAGAACGGCTCATTGAACTGATCAGCTTCAAGGACTGTGCCTGGGTCATGTTTGTTACCAGATGAATCCTGCCCTTTCTGTCATCCCTATAAGCCTGCCTGGGGGCCAGATCTGGCTCCCCAGACTCTCTCTTCCCTCATTCGGTAGATCAAGTTGATCTTTTGCACCCTCTATCACGGGCAGCTGGTAACTCACATCCCAACTTTTGGGTTTGGATTTAGGTAAAGAGTCTCGGGCCTAATCAAGTCTACCAGAGCTACACACTGGGGTATCAGGCCCATGCTAAGTTGATAATAAAACAGTATTTTAATTCTCATAGGCCACCATATCCACCAAAGCTCACTCAGAGGGGATTCTTTAAAACTAAGAAGGGGTCCAGACGGATAATGGTAGTAAAAAAATTTTTTAAAGGACAAAAATAAATAAATATCTTAAAAAATAAATCACAGGAGTCTGTGAGGGCCTGAGCTGAGATCAGGCACTATTCTAGATGCTGGTAAGACAACGGTGAAGGAAAAGATGTAATCCCTGCACCCTGGAGCTTACCTTCCAGCAGGGAATGGGGCCACTCAGCTCCTCCAACACACTATGCCCTGCTGCAGCTTTAAAGCCACCAGGGCAATAATGTGACCTGAAGGACCTCCCTTGCTCCAATCTGTCCTGCTTGCAAATCCCTGTGATTCTTTTGGCAGAACTCAAAAATCTTTTCATGTTCAATAAATAACAAAGGGCTCAAAATGTTAAATACTTGGTTGAGGTAAAAATGATGAAATCCATTCATACTAAAGTACATCAGATAATAATAACAATAACAACGACAGTAGTAAATGTATATTGAGCACTCTGCTGTGCCAGGCTCTTTTATTCACATTCCTTGCTTAACTGTCACAACAAACTTTTAACAACAAAATAGTAGGTGCTATGACTAGTCCCATTTTACAGGTAAGGTGACTAAGGCACAGAGCGGGTAAATCACTATGATGTCAAGTCATTATTAGAGCCAGAAGTCTGGCTCTAATAATGACTTGACATCACAGCCTTTCCCTTATTTTGTTTTTAAGCCAGGGAGGGGATCTCAGAGCAGGCAAAAACTATAGGAAAAACAACTCGCCAACTACAGAAAGGGACAGTCCAGCCTGGGAGTGACCAAATGGAAGCTGAGAAGTTGTGAGCCTGTGCACAAAGCTTAGCAGGGATAATGCTGCTAAGAGTCATCAACACTGCTTTGCTTGATGTATGTGATTCTTAGTGTAGGAGAACTATTTGTTGTTCTCAATACCATATCTGAAGAGAGAAAAGAAGAACAGGAAGATTCTGAGAGTAAAGTCCCTGGATGATAAGATGAGCGTGCAGACAGTACTAGTTTGGAGCAGAATAAATAATAACTTTGGCACAAGGCACACAACCAGAGTGTTGCTGTCCACGACACTCCCTTTAGTAGCTGGCTAGAACCCAGACAGGGATTCTCCAGCTTCCTAGGTCAGCGTGGGAGACTTGGGAGTGGCCCTAGTATTTAGGGTCAGCTTGTCGACCATTCCTGTCCGCAAAGAAAAGTAATGTCCATGGTTAGGGCTCTGAAACTCCTCCTGCCACCCCTTCCTGGCGTAAGAGGCAAAACGGCAATTGCCCTACGATTTTACCTACTGCAGAAGCTATAAATTGATCCCTAAGTACATCCTGCAAAGACCCAAACTAAGCTTGCTGTATCAGAGCTTAGAGCTAGATGGCCTCCAGCTACCTTAAAACACAGCCATATGCTCCCTGATATTACAGGTCCTATTATGCAAGACTCCTCCCCAGTCCCAGAGGAGACCAAACGACATGCCATTGCTTGCTGTTGCTTCCTATCCACATTTTTAAATAACAGAATAAAAAGAAGAAAAAAAAATCCAGCCACAATTGGCTCCAGTTGGTGTGAATAATGAGATGTGGTTGTCAGAATCCTGGAAAGCTGCCAGCATGGTCATTAGCTGGCCAGATACTGAGCCCACATATAAAAAGGGTAAGGAATACGACTTTAAATGAGGTCAATTTTAAGGAGACTTTAAATTTGGCATTTGGGTGTGAGATGAAACAATCTAGGAATTAAAATCCTCCTTGCATTAAGTGCTCTCCATAAGAAAGGGTATAGGTTGTGATGAGATGGAGCTTCCTCAGTTTTGGGAATCAAGCTTTGCCCAGTTAAAACTGGCCCTTTTTTTGAAGTGTCTGATGGAAGAATCCTAGCTTTGACAAGTTGGCAGTAATCCTTGTGATCTATCTTACTGGGATATATATGTCACTGCAAAAGTAAAACATACTACAAAACTGGAGAGCAGATCCTGCCTGTGATCATTAGACAGACTGGACCAAGTGCCTCAAGCCTTTGATGCCCCTGACATATTATTTTCTGGATGGTGTCCAGCAACCCAGTGCAGAATAGCTTTTTCTCTACTGTATCCAGATGGCAAATGGAAGAGATCAAATTCAACAGTTTCAGAGCTAACCTTAATGGATGTGAAAGCCTGGCTTCTCTACCAGCTTCTCAGGGATCTACAATACAAAAAAGGCCTTTGAAAAAAGAGACAAATAATTGGCTTTTTTTTTTTCCTGTCTTCAAAACTAAACCGTGGATGTGGTAATCTGGTTTAAATCCATCTTCTGGTTGAAAAGGACAGCCAAATATCTGATCAGTTCTAATCACTGGCACTCTCATGACACTTTCTGTGAAGTTCAGATGGGTGTTGCTCTTAATATTCTAGACAGTTTTTTTTTTTTTTTTACCTTTCAAGCAAATATTTTCGATCTTCCTCTATTTCCTTCAAACTTTAATAATACATATATATATATATATATATATACTTAAATGTTTAAGCAGCAGCATTTTATAGTAAGATTCACACACCCTCCACTAAAGGCTGAATTTCAGAATTGGCTATCATGAGCCTTACACATTTATGTTATTGTATAAGCATACACTAGAACTTCACTATGAAGCCATTTGAACACAGAGGCATATGGTATGACAGTCTACCTCACTCTTCAGACAAGAGATTTCACTTGCTGAAGTACCAGAAATAATTCACTATGAAACAATTTCACACAAAAGTCCTATGGTGTAGATCATAAGACCAGCTTTGTAATTAGTAAGTGGTAGAGGAGACAATAAGGAAGTGGGCTTTGAAAGAAGAGAGTAAGTTTACCTTCCATGAGTCAACAAAACAGATAGGTCAACTTAAAGTAGGAGTTCTTAACCTGGGTTCATGGACTTGTAAAACTGTACAAAAAGTTTTGAGAATTTATGTACATATTTTGCTAGGTAGAAGGTCCATATTTTAATGAAAGGAAATAGTGATGCCCCCCCAAAAGTAGAAGAACTCTGAGGACAAGACTTAATGGAAACAAGATGAGGTATATTAACATATCTAAAGAAAGAATATGCCTCCTGGAGGGGTGGAAGCTTAGAAAAAGCAGCTCTCTTGGGAAAACTTAGGCCATGTGTTTTAAAGCGATGTCCAAGGGAAATGGTGCTATGACAACTGTCAGGAATATATTGCCCAAGGGGCATGTATGTTCCAAAATGGGGACGGAGCTGAGTTATCGTAGCTTAATTACACTAGCCAATGAGGTGATCCAATGAACACCCTCCCACACTTTGTTCTGATTCCACACCCATCAAGCTACCTTATTTAATAATGTGGCTTCCCAATTAAATTTTCCTGCACGTAGAAAAATCAAATTTTCCTGCAAGTAATCAGTGAAGAAAAGTAGCTGGTACTCCTGATCATTCTATCTTCATATATGATATATGGTGTGCATGTATGCACCTGCAAGCACGTGTGTGTGTGAACTGGACTCCTACCTACCTGGCTACTACTATCTTGGCTGGTTATTCTCATCATCCCAATCTCTTAATGTTGAAATGCTCAAGGCTCAGTACTTGGACATCTTTTCTCTTTCCAAAAACACTGCCTAAATGATCACACCCAATCTCATAGCTTTAAGCAGTCTGAAGACTTACTAGTTTATATCTCTATCTAGACATCTCTTGAGGTTTGGTCTCATACATCCAACTGCCTACCTGACTTCTCCACTTAAATGTTCACTAGGCATCTAAACTCCACACGTCTAAAACTCAACTCCTGATCTTCCCTCCCACCCCCAAAGTCTTACTCCTCTTGATGACTTTACCATCTTTGTAAGTGGCAAATTCATTCTTCAAGTTGCTCTAGCCAAAAACCTTGGAATCCATCTTGACTCTTTCCTCCCATCCTACATCAAATCAGTAAAAAAAAAATCTCATTGGCTCTATATTCTTTAAAATAAATATCAAGAATGTGACCACTTCTCATCTTTGATGAAACCATCTTTACTACTCATCCTTGTCCAAGCCACTATCATCCCTTTCTCGGATCTTGTGCTAACGTCTAACTACAAGACGTTGCTTCTATCGTGCTCTTCTATTTTTAACATAACAGCCAGGGTGAAGTTTAAAAACTTGTGTCAGCCCACGTTCTTTCGCCAAACAAAGACTTCTAATGGCTTTGCAACTCAATCCTAGTAAAAGATAAAGTCTTTACAGTTGCTTCTAAGATTCTATACAATTGACTTCTCTACTTCCACCTTCCTATGAGCCATGTGACTTCATGTCCTACTACTATAATGCACAGCATAATGCAAAACCAACCTCAGGTTAAGACCCTGGCTCCTTTCCCTTTTTAACTATCTGCATTTTGTTGTCAGTGTGACAAGTTACTTAACATCTGTTTTACAGATCGTCATCTGTAAAATGGGGCCAATAATAGCACTGCTTTATAGGGTTGTTCTGAGCATTATATGAGTTAATATGTACAAAGTAATTAGAAAATTGTCCAACATAGTTAGTACTATATAGTATTTGTAAAATAAAGAAAATGCTCATTCTTCTCAAGCCACACTGGCCTCCTTGCTGGTCTTCAAACATGCCAGGTAAGTCTCCCACCTCATGGCCTTTCCATTTTTGTTTCCTCTGCCTGGCACCATCTTCCCGCAGATATCTACCTTGTATATGTTCTCACCACCTTCAGGTCTTTTCTCAGATCTCACCTTCTTAGAAGCCTTTGCTGACTTCCCAATTTAAAACTGTAATACCCTGTGGCAGTTACCATCTCCTGCCCCTGCTTTAGTTTTCTCCATATCAGCCATTATCATCTAACATACTATATATTTTAATTACTTGTCTCTCTCTCTGGAATGTAAGATTTTGTCTGTGTTCTTCATTGGTTTATCTCCAACACTTAGCACATAGTAAGTGCTCAATATTTGTTAATATATCAATATATGTACAATATTCATGACCTTATTACTCCCATGAATTAGAAATGAGGACATACTTCACCAGGTGACATATCCAAATAATATACTGAACAGAATCTTTTAATAGTTCAGGAAACATTGGTACAAATGGTCCAAAATGTCTGACATGACTATATAAATGGGAGAATAGATGTTTACACTTACTCAGCACTTTGTTGTATTCTCCCCACCTCCTAAATTGATTAAAGGCTTAGCAAGCTGGCTCTCTTTCTACCCTAACTTCCATCATCTGAAAGAGTTCAATTATCAGGGAGATTACCCATCCAATATTCTAGCATTCAAAACATGTTTGAACTCTTCAACCTCAACTACCTGGTCCCATGGTCACACCCTGGACCTTGTCATCACCCAGAATTCCTCTGTTTTTGAAATCATAAATGTCAATATTCTACTCAGTCTATGACCTTCTGCCGTTCAACTCCTTCATGCTTTTATTCCCACTATACTTGCTCTCCAAGCTCACTTAGAAACCAGAGCCTTTGATTTTTCCATTCTCTCCTGGTGCAGCGGTCCCTATCTGATCTCTCTTCTTCCCTACCCAGCCTGGCCCCCAAGGTCAATCACGTGGACTATGCTCTCATTAGCAACCTCAACTCCCCTTGCCATAAATAATGTCTTGACAGCCATGAAAAAACTCCAATCCTGGATCAAGTCTAGAAAGTTCATTCTTCACTTATATACTTTGGTAGCTGAGCACTTTAGGTGAAAAATCTTAAAACAATGCAGAATCTCCCTATAAATTTAAGTTATAGTTCCTTAGGCCCTCAACTCTCAACACTGCTTATTGAACAATTTTTAAAAACTTATAGTACTCACAATGTGTCTGGTACTATTCTAGACACTTATAAATATTAACTCATTTAATACTCACAGTAATTCTGTGAGGTAGACACTATTATTGTCTCCGTTTTACAGATGAAGAAATTAAGGCACAGAAAGGTTAAGTGACTTGCCAAGGCCATATTGCTAGCTAGTGGGGGAGCTTACTAGCTCCAAATCTGGCAGTCTGCCTACAGAGGTCAAGCTTTTAACTCATCTTACAGATGAAGAAAATGAGGTAGAGATGTTCAGTAACTTGCCCAATGACTTCCAGTAACCAAGTAGAAGAACCTGACTTTGAACCCAGGCAGTCTGACTTCAGTACCCATCTACTAAAGCACTAACTTATTCCATCATCTCAGGACTGAAGCCTCCTGAGAGAATTATATCCATCAGGTTTTAGAGTTCCTGAATTTCCCATCCCATTCCCAGCAAACTCATCTAGACCCACAGCTATTTCTCCTAGTCTCAGAGTTGATCTGTCTCGCCTAGTGTTCAATCATTTGCTCTGGATTCCATTTCTTTCCATCTCTTCCTGTATCTTCAGTCTCTCCATCTTCACTGGCTCCTATAATCATGCTCAAGTTTGATCCATCCTAAAAGATCCTACCTCCAAAAAATTCTCTTGGTCAGGCCATTCTTTAAAGCTCCCTTCTCCCTCTCTTGGCACCTCCTTCTCATTCAGGCTCCTCAAACCTCCTCACCTCTCATCTCACCATCATTAATCTGCACCAATAACTCTTCTAAAGCTGTTGTTGTTGTTAATATCATTAGTGATACACCAATTATAAACTCTAAGGGATAATTTTTAGTCTTTATCATACTATAGCACTATCTTTTTTTTTGAATTTTATTTATTTTTTTATATAGCAGGTTCTTATTCATTATCCATTTTATACATATTAGTGTATATATGTCAATCCCAATCTCCCAGTTCATCACCCCCCCCCAATAGCACTATCTTGCTCTTCATTTTCTCTTTGAAATTCTCTAGCCCTTTGATCCTTAGATCCACACTCTAATGATTCTTCACTCATCTCTCTCTTTGTTGGATTTTTCAACACTGGTCTCTCTCTCAATTTGAGACTACAAAGGGTTAAAACCCCCTGATTTTTAAAAAATTTTCCCACTTTACAGGCTTTTCTTGATGATCTCTCTAAAGACATAAATTTAAGTGCTACTCAGCTGACAGTACTCCCCTCAGTGGTCTTGGCTTTGTTACTTTTTTTTTGAAGAGCCACTCCTCTCTCTCCCCATCCCTTCTAACATGTGGTCCACATGGAAGCTGGATGACCCTACCTCCACAGTCCGTGTAAAGGCAGGCATTTGACTCTCAGGAAGACAGGAGTCATGGAAGACTGACCAAAAGTCTGCTATTTAGACAGAAAAATAAGATGAAGGGATAAGCTGTGTCTCTATTTTGAGTCATAGATATGTTAATATATTCTCAATCAAAATTAAGGACACATGGTCTGCTAAAGAATTTCTGTTCCATTTTAGAATGTGAAAAACAATGTGGGAGATGTCATGTGGATGCTGAAACATTGGAATTTCCAAGACATTTTAAAGATTGATGGGTACAACTGGTTCTGGGTTTAACAAGATGTTTGGCCACTATAGTCACGGACTTATCAGGAAGATGCTGCAATCAAACCCCGTCTAACAGACATGACATTCTATAACCGTTCTATGATTAGGCTAGGTTGATTTCGGGTCTTATTAAACATGTAAATGATAAATTGGTAAGCAAGCATGACAATAAACTTTCCTTAACTACTAAAATGCCACTAGCCCACTTTAAAAGAAGAAAATGTAAGTTCTTTGTACTGTAGACATAAATTCTTGAATCATACTACTCTACTCTTATCATGGTGCAAAGAAAAATGAAATAGCACTAGATGGGAAGCTTATAAATGGCCCGTCTACACAGTAGAACAGTGCAGTGAGACTTAGGGCTGTTTTCTATACCTTTGCAGAGCATACCAAAATCTAGAGAGTAAAGGTCCTAGGCATGCCTTCACAGGTTGCTTTAAAGGGACTTAAAATGAACAACTAAGAAAAAAGGCAATGTTGCCACAATAAATGAGCCTTTTACTTCCTTCATGAGTTGAAAGCATACTCTTGATAAAGCACAATGTCGGTTGTTGTATAGATAATATGCTCATTTATTGAACCAGACAGCCTCTTGAGGCAAAACTAAGCTCAAAATAAAAACTTCTCGGGCTTCCCTGGTGGCGCAGTGGTTGAGAGTCCGCCTGCCGATGCAGGGGACACGGGTTCGTGCCCCGGTCTGGGAAGATCCCACATGCCGCAGAGCGGCTGGGCCCGTGAGCCATGGCTGCTGAGCCTGCGCATCCGGAGCCTGTGCTCTGCAAGGGGAGAGGCCACAACAGTGAGAGGCCCGCCTACCGCAAAAAAAAAATAAAAAAAAAAAAAAATAAAAAAAATAAAAAAAATAAAAAAAATAAAAACTTCTCATCTTAATCCTCAGTCTACAATCTTTAGTATAATATATAGAGGTAGCAAACCCCAGTATAGTTAGATACACCTATGAAAAATACAATTAGGGCCAGAGTGACAGTAAAAGTCAGTTATAGCAACAAGTTGGAAATTCACAGCCTACTTGGAAAATTATTGAAATGAAACCAGTATTATCTCCCAGTCACTTATAAACATCTGGATATTTTAGGCAATAATAAGATCACTTATTAAATGCAGTGAACACTGAAAATCTTCTGTATTTCAATACATAAAAATATACATAAAAGTGTGTGGTTTAAATTAACAGTAGGCTAAATGCCAATGGTATGAACTTTCTCATGCCTTATTAGATTTATTTTTCACTGAATTCATTCACTCAAAAGATACTTATTGACCTCTTTCTGTTACAGGAATTATTATGCCAAAGGTTTAAGTAATAACTCATTTTCTCTCACATTTAGTTATCATAGCCAGGGCTCAACAGGAAGAATTCTTCCTGTTCCGTCTTTCACAACTGGGGGAGGCCTCCAGGAACATTCCCCTGGTGAGGTTGGCCTGCTGAGTGGCAGCCTGAGGCTGCACCTGTGGAACAACGTATGTATCATAAACTATTTCCTGCTGGAGTGTTCACAAAAGGTCTAAATAAAAAAACAAAAACAAAAAAACAAAACAAAACAAAAAAAACCCAGGCTCTCCATCTGTGCTAAAGCAAATGTCTATAAACAGAGAGAATATAAGGCAGGATTTGTTAATTTCTATAAGGAAGGTACAAAGTCCTGTAAAATTTCAAAATGGGAGCAATCATTTCCAGCTTAAGAACAGTTTTCTGGAACCTATCTATGAGTTTTGTTTTTGTTGTTTGCTTGTTTTTTATTTTTAAAAATGGTGGCATACAGACAAATTAGAATGGGAAGAAAGGTCTTTCCAAGAAGAGACAGTGACATTAACAAAGAAGCAAAAGGAAACAGCTCTGAGCAAACTTGGAAATTCTCTTAACGCCAGGGCATAGGATCCATGTAGGACAGCAATGGCCTAGAGAAGTATTTTGGATCTGGGCTGTGGAAGGTCTTGAAGGTGGGGGTATAAGGAGTCTAAGCTTTATGAGAAGCTCCCAAAGGTTCTGAGCAAGGGAACAACATAATTAGCACACTGCTTTTGGGAGGTTAATCTGGTCAGACTGATTTTATTTTGCAGGGTAGGGGGAGGATAGTGTGGGGATGGGAGGAATCAAAGGCTATTAAGATTGATAAGGGTAGAGGAGAGAAAGGCTGCTGAGGAGAATTATATATTATTGAAGAAATAATCATCATCAAGCACAGAGGACCCACTAGGTGCTGTGCACTGGCCAATGGCCTTTATACATATGGCAGAATCTCAAATCCACATAAAGTTCTTACCATGTGAGTATTACTATTAATACTGTGCAGACGAGAAAACTGAGGCGTAGTGAGGTTGAGTAACTTGCCTGACATCACACAGTTAGCATGTAGTGGAGCCAGGCCTGACTGATCCCAAAAGCCATGCCCCTTCTGCTTTACCACACTTCCTCTTAGTAAGAAGTCAGTCAACTTTAAGATGACAAGTACAGGGCTTCCCTGGTGGCACAGTGGTTAAGAACCCGCCTGCCAACGCAGGGGACACGGGTTCAAGCCCTGGGAAGATCCCACATGCCGCGGAGCAATTTAGCCCATGCGCCACAACTACTGAGCCCGCATGCCACAACTACTGAAGCCCGCGTGCCTAGAGCCCATGCTCCGCAACAAGAGAAGCCACCGCAGTGAGAAGCCCACACAATGCAACGAACAGTAGCCCCCGCTCACCGCAACTAGCGAAAGCCCGCTCACAGCAACGAAGACCCAACATAGCCAAAATAAATAAATTAATTAAATAAAATAAATTAAATTAAAAAAAAAAAGACAAGTATGATGTTCATGTGACTGTTGATCCTTTAGACACTTTTTTCTCTGGGTTACTGAGTTTCACAGCTTGGTGGCATGGGGGTGTCTGGAAACATGCCAGCCATGGGAGAAGCCAACCTTGCCTGCACAGAAGTACTTCCCTTCACAACAAAGATGGCCAGGTAACCAGTAACCACGGGGGGCCATCCTGGCTGTCTCCCCGGATTTGGCAAGGGCTCCATGTAGTCTGGTCCTTAACATCTCCCCTGGGACTCCACCTTCATGCTACACACTTACCCCAGCCCAAGAGGCTCTTCTCTCTTCCAGTAAATTTATTAACTGGCTGCTCAGACCATTCTCCCCATGGGAGGACAGGAATCCAAATCAGGGATTTAAGTAAACAGCTCCATTTCCCTTCACAATTACATTCTCCTATTTTCCCAAAAGGGGCCCAAAGTAATATAGTAAGAGTGAGGCTGAATGAATATAAAATAGAATGGTCCATGCAAAGTTCATGGGAGTATAGGAAATGTTCATGGGAGTATAGAAAATGTTCATGAGAAGCCCTTTGTCTGGAGTATAAAATAAACTCAGTGTTCATTGTTGCCAATTGTAAAGGCTCAACAGCATCCCAATTAATGTACTAATTGGTAATAATTCACTTTAACTCAATTAATTACAGACTCCTCTAAGAACTTTTGGAATGAGAATCTTTTAGAATAAAATTCTTACTTATCCCTTGTTGAAATGGCCCATAACACTAATTACTTTAATCTTTCCCATCTTCTCACTTTGCACCTCTGTTACTTTTGAAGAAAGTACTCTAGCTATAAATCCCAACTAGACCCTAGATAGTGGTCCCCTCGCCATCCGTAAGCTTCAGCACTCACCACCTTCCCTCTGCCTGCAAGGCGGCGGACAGGTTGACCTTTTAGCTATAGACTGTGTATAAATACAACTTCCTGCATGCACCTTGGGACTTATGTGTTAAAAGCCCTTATTTTACACAGGGTAATCCTAGTGGCAGTAGCCAAATAGAGACACAGAGATAAATTTACAAGGCAGCTTTGCTCCTTTCTCATAATTCATTGAGCCAAACAAGACTGTAGGAACAGCAACAACAAAGGATGATTTGTAATTTCTACTCTGCATGTCACCATGGCAAGATATATAAATGGCTTTCATGGAACAGATTTGAAAGTTTGCATGGCAGTTATCAGCATATTAACATGGGTAATTTGTTTCAGAATTTAACGTATTTTATTACACTTAATACACAGAATTTGGAATCAGACTACCTGGGGTTACATCTTGGCTCTAATACTTGCTATGTGACCTTGGGTGAGTTATTTAACCTCTCAGTATCCTCATCTATAAAATGGGGCTAATATTAACACTCACCTCATCGGGTTGTTAGGATTAAATAAGCTAATGCATGTCAAGTGCTTCAAACCGTGCTTGGTACATGGTAAGCATTCTATAAATATGTGCTGGTACCATCTCCCCCTGCCATCATCATATTTAGTAATAACTGAAATTATCACAGTCCTATCAGACCAGGGCCCCAAAATGAATTAAATGTTAATTCAACTTTAGTACAAATAAGAAAATAATATCCACTGAACTAAAACTTTAAAGAATACTGATATTTACTTATTTAGATTAATCATCACTATAAAACTGGTAAAAAAAATGGGACGATATAATGAAAACTTAATCAATGAGTAAAAGTTTTAGATGGCTAAAGAGTGAAACACTGTGTCCTCAGGATTAAATGAGAATATGTGAAGCATTCTGAAAACTACAAAGTGTTGTATTAGAACAGAATATTATTATTAATGGAAATGATAGATTCCACTTGAAAATGTTTTACAAGGTGAGATTTATTATTTTATTTTATGTTTTTGAATGCCTTGATGAAAAATCTACAACTATTATCCCAAGAACCTTAAACAAGGTCATTCAGGGCTCCATCCATGATGGAGTTGCCTGGCACTATAGAGTCACAGCCAGAACACCAGGACAGGAATGTGAAGGAGAAACTGACATCTCTGTCTGTCCCCAGGTTGGTGTCCCAGCCTAGAGGGCAGGGAATGTAAAAGTGGAAGTTGTGAGAACCTCTGTGGGTTAGAAATCAGGGTAGTTCGACTGTGCTTTTGAAGAGACAAAAGGGCAATCAAAAAGGCAGTTCTCCTAAATGCCTATCGACAGAGGAAGAGATAAAGAAGATATGGTACATACATACAATGGAATATTACTCAGCCATAAAAAGGAACGAAACTGTGCCATTTGCAGAGACATGGATGGACATAGAGACTGTTATACAGAGTGAAGTAAGTCAGAAAAAGAAAAACAAATGTCGTATATTAACATATATATGTAGAATCTAGAAAAATGGCACAGATGAACCTATTTGCAAAGCAGAAATAGAGACACAGATGTAGAGAACAAACGTATGTATACCATGGAGGAAAGGGGGGTGGGATGAATTGGGAGATTGGGATTGACATATATACACTACTATGCATAAAACAGATAACTGATGAGAACCTACTGTATAGCACAGGGAACTCTACTCAGTGCTCTTTGGTGACCTAAACGAGAAGGAAATCCAAAAAAGAGGGGATATATGTATATGTATAGCTGATTCACTTTGCTGTACAGCAGAAATTAACACAACATTATAAAGCAACTATACTCCAATAAAACAAAAACAAAATAAAACAAAACAAACAAAAAAGGTAGTTCTTAGCCAACCAGAAGTAGGTTCAATGCAAGGAAGGCTGAGTGCCAAGAAAAAAGAGAGTTGTAGACGAATTTTGGTAAATGATTACAGGACCATTAGAAGTCAGGTGATGGGGTGGTACGAACCTAGGTATGACCTTACTTTGTTCAGTAAGCAGGGAAGTTAAGAAAAAGTGTTAAGCCTTTGACTGGGAATAAAAGATAGGGTATTGCTAAGAAATGATATAGACAGAAAACTGTAAATGGCTGAGCAGAGTTAAATTCAGTCAAGCTGGAGTCAGTGTATCATCTCTGTGCCTATAAATTAACTCTCTGCCTCTAGTGTCTCACATGGCCAGAGCAACTTCTATGCTAAGTGAGTACATTTCTACGGTGGAAATTCAGGAAGAAGGCTTAGGCCTCATGCTGCAGTCTCTAGAAGAGAAATTCCTGAACCCCTGATTGGTGGTGGTAAAACAGAATCAAGAGCAGAACTGGAGTAAGTGCTCTCTGGGAGGAGACTTGAGGCCAGGTTCGTCACAATGACGGAGTGGTCCATAGCATCATCTTTGTGCACAAACATCAGCATATTATGCAGAAGTAAGCTGTGTTTGGAATGAAAGAAAGAAGTTAGAAAGGAAGGAAGGAAGGAAAGAAAACTGATTGCTATTATCTCAAGTTCTCTCATAGCTTAAGATAAACGAAGAAAGGTTGCATTTTATTGATAGAATACATACATACCAAAGTAAGTACTCCCAAAGTACTAATTTACAGAGTAGCTCCTTAAAAATAATCCATCCATCATATGTGGTCCTAAGCCAACAAACTCACTAGGATGTTTAAGGAAGCTGAAGTATTTTTCAGACTTCATCTTAAGAAGTCCAACACCGTGGTGGCACCATCTCGGTGGTCCCTGGTTGTATGTGGAGGGAAGGTGGTAGGCGGGGCTGGGAGGGGCCAAGCAAGCAGGGCTGTAGCTACTTTTCTATTCCTTAAATCGGAAAAGCTCTACTTTCATCTGTTTTATCTAAGAGGGATTCACATAAGATTTTATTTGATAAGAGACTACTACTGGTCGAGTGGGAAAAGCACAGGCAAGGCTGAGAGTGAATCCTGGCACTGCCATTTACTAGCTCTCTGACTTGGGAAAATTACCAGAATAATTTATAATTACTAAATAATCTCTCAGAGCCTTTGTTTCCTGTTTTATACAATGGACAGAATAATATCCACAGGATCTTTGTGAGAAGTAAATAAGATAAAGCATGTATAGTACATAGCAAGAAGCCTTAGCACATAACAAGCCTTAGTTAAATGTTAGTTCCTTCTCTGAAAGACACTGGGATATGCATGCATACAGGCTTAAATATACAAATATATATATCTTATATATATGCGTAAGCCTCCGTGGACAGTTCTGTAACCCGCAGCCATGCAACAGGTATACTGAGAAAGGATCTGGGGGTCAGCAGCCTCACCCTCTTCATAATTTCCTGGCTGTGGCTGCCATAAGACTTGCTAGCATAAATGCTCAGCATTTATCAACTGTTCCTCCTCTATATTCTTAGCAGTTACCATCAGTCGTTTCCATCAGCTACGCAAAGAGATTTCCAAATTGAAATAATTCTTGCTTTGAATGAGCTAAGTCAGTTCACAAGGAAAATCAACCTAAAAAGCATTTTAAACAAATGGACTCATAGACTAAGCTTAAAAGGAGCTTTAGAGTGGATCCACGCAACAACCTTATTTAAGAAAAGCACAGAGAGATGAGGTAGCCTGATCAAACTGGCACAGTTAGCAACTAGTAAAATTCCCAGATGGCCATAGCAGCTCCTGATAGCTTTCCAAGCTGAGTAGTTCATGTTGCATGTTGGATGAACAATACAAGGCAGAGAAAAGCTAAGGGAAAAGTCACTGGGAACATTACCCCAGTTTAATGCCATTAAGATCATAGAAACCTATAATAACACATTATAATTGCAAAATATGGAGTGAAATGCCAACAGTAAATTTTACCATCTTAATTCCATAATTAATTAGCTTTTACTTAACTAAAAAGTAAAATATGTTTTTACTTTTTTTCCGTATGTTTAAAATAAGGTCTTTTACTTTTTTTCCGTATGTTTAAAATAAGGTCTTAATACCTGCCTTAAAGCCTTGTTGTGAACAATATCTCTGCTGGAGTATTCTTGCCAAAATCCATAACCTCAGTCTAATCATGAGAAAACATCAGACAAACCCAAATTGAGAGACATTCTATAAAATAATTGACCAATTCTCTTCAAAAAGGCCAAGGTCATGAAAGACTGAGGAATTGCCATAGATTGGAGGAGACATTACAACTAAATGCAATATGGGATCCCAGATTTCATCATAAACCAGGAGACTAGTGGAAAAACTGGTGAAATTTGAAATTGTCTCAATTTAATTTCTTGGCTTTGATAATTGTATTATATTGTGCAAGAAGAAGCTGCTTGGTGAAGGGTATATAGGAATACTCTGTACTAATTTTGCAACTTTGTGTATCTCAAATTATTTTAAAATTTAAAAAATGCTAAAAAAAAGAGAGCAATTTTTTAAAAAGCCTTGTTATGAGAACTAAATACAAGATAAAAAATTTAATACATTGCCTATTTTTTTGCAGGTACAATTCCTTCATTGAATGGCTACATTTAGCAGCCATAAACAGTAGAAACAGTATGTTAATACTGGCCAAACCCAGGTTGGGACAGCTAATAATGAAGTGTGTTGTCCAACTGTGATAAAAATGTGGACACTTTACACTGCACCTGAATGATTACAAATATTCTTGCACAAGTCTTCTAATCATCAATATTTCACTCTTTGCACAATACAATCATGAGTTAGTGCTTAAAGAAGTCTGGATTCTGTGTTTGGTCAATGATGACAGGCTTAAATTTACCTAACGCCATCATTGTTTAAACATAACATGTCAGATCTTCATTCCTCTGACTCTGTGACTACTCTCGTCTTGTCAGACTTCATCGGTTTTCTGTGAGGTAACACCTGGCAAAATAAATCACTTTCATATAAATTGTAGACATCTCATAATGAGTATGCCTTGATACACTTTTATTTCTGTTTTCTCTCTAGTTTTTATTTTTAACTTGATTCTACATTTAGCCTTGAGGGGCAAAAGCCTGCTCTTGAGATAACTAAAGGTCCCCAATGCCAAGCTTATTACCCAAGATTTTGCTTTTTTAAGGAAACGTTAAAACAACCTAGGAATTGCATTACTCTAGCAAAGTATTGCTGTGGCTCATACGCTTTTGCTTTTCACCTCAGGGAGTAACTGGTGCAGCCAAAACTAATACAAGCAAATTGCTATTTGTTAGTTTTTGATAGAATCACTCATGTGATAAATATACATTTCTTTCCACCCCTGCAAAATAATTTTTGTTTTCTACAAAGGTTATGAGATATCATAAAAATGTCTAATGCATCTGGTTTAAGGATCCAATTCTTCCTTCACATATTTCTGCATCTGTTCACAAAATCTCTTTGACTTCAAAGGAAGCATTTCAAGAGAAAAAGAAGATACATACAGGAAAAATGGCCATAAATTTTTAGTTTTCCAAAGCCATTTTAATAACTTTTCTAAGGCCATTTTAATAACAGCACTGTGGGACAAGTAAATATCTCTCTCAGAGAGCTACAACATCACAGATGATATAATGACTATACATTTATCTGAAGATTTATGTTTTAAAACTTTATTCTGGGTCTGAAAGTGATATATCTCCAACTTAGAACATGTGAAAAATACAGCAAGCTTAAAGAAGAAAACTTAAATCACTTTTAATCCACTATTTAGGAAAACCAAAGAGAAACAAAAAAAGTTAAGAATAGTTGTTTCCTTCCAGTCTTTTTTTCTCTTGTACATATATTTATATAAATATTTATTTGCAAATATAATATTATAATTACATTATGAATGCAATTTTATATCTTTTCTCAATTGGTCTTTCAAAAGACTGCACTAGTCTTTCAAACCATCATTTTTAATGACTGAAAATTATAGGGGGTGGGGGAGGGATAAATTAGGAGTTTGGGATTGCAGATACGAACTACTATATATAAAATAGATAAACAACAAGGTCCTATTGTGTAGCACACAGCACTATACTCAATATTTTGTAATAACCTATAAGGGAAAAGAATATGAAAAGAATATATATACATATATAACTGAATCACTTTGCTGTACACCAGAAACTAACACAACATTGTAAATCAACTACACTTCAATAAAAAATTTTTTTAATTTATATGTAGTACTATGCTTTAAGAAGTGCTCTTGCTTACATTTAATTCATATTCTACTCAAAGCTAAATTAAAGGTTTTGAAACACTAATCTGTTCTGGAAATTCTACATCTTGAGACCATCTAGATTAACAGTTGATTAAGATAACTGTGTTCATAAATGCCGCTGAAACAATAGTAGAGATTTAAGAATTCTATTCTTTAGCATTTATAATGATTTAATGCCCTAAACTCCCTAGGACAAGCATTAGTGGGTTTTGTAGTTTGTTTTTTTTCTTCTTATGACATCCTCAACTCTTGAGTTTGTTACAAGAGGAAGTTTGGGTCTAAGACTTAGTTACTTTGTGGGGGAGGACTCAAGAAAGAGGGGATATATATATATATATATATATATATATATATATACACACACACATAGAGTTGATTCACTTTGTTCTACAGCAGAAACTAACACAACATTGTAAAGCAATTACACTCCAATAAAAAAAAAAGTAAGACTCAGTTACTCTGAATCCACAGGTTCTAATATGCTACTATTAGCCATAAATACAATAACCAATTCTGGTTCTGTAGAATCAAACCTCAAACTTCAAAGAGAGGAGTATTTGATGTATTTATCTAAATTTGAATCAATTTTTACCTAACAATGCTGCCTGAAATTTCAAACAACATTTAAATAGTTGTTTTGACAAATAACTTTCCAGCATAATATCCTCTATCCTTACAAGAATCTTGTGAGGCCCATATCAGTGAAGAACACTTAGGTACAGAAAGTTAAGTAATTTATGGGATGATTAAAATAACAAGTTGAACTTAAATCTTGTTTTTCATAATTAATCTCACTGCTTTACTTTGGCTTCATAATCATGGAGCCATAGATTTTCCAAAGCTTGAAGGAACACTGTCAATCAGTCCAACCCTTCCTCCACCCATTTTGCTAAAGAAAATAAGTCCAGCGAGATTAAATGACTTGTCATGCCACACAGCTAGCAAGTGGCAGACAAATCCCTTGACTTCTAGTTTCCTAACTTTCAGTCTAGTGCTCTAATACACCAGTTACCATACAAAATGCTCCTCACACTTACACATTATGACAATGAATATGCAAGGATGCCAGGAAATCACCTAACAGTCACAGAATCTCTAAGATCTCCCTAGTTCCCAAGAGCCATCTCCCAAGAGATGTATGGCAAAGTGTCTACCACTGAGATTGCACTTGCAAGACGTTTAGTAAATGTCTGGGTGAAGTAAATATCTGAATAAGTGAAAGAGTGTGTATATATATATTTTTGTTTGTTTGTTTGTTTGTTTTTCCCTTTTGCTATGAGGGTAAAATTCTAAATACTGACGGGACGGGTTGAAGGCCGTGTCCATGCTCTCAACACTACAGAGTAATGGTAACAGGAGTGCTCCCAGGACAGGACGATGCCTTTGGCAGCTTGCTGAAATTCTTTCATAGAACCTCCTAGATACAGGTCTACTTCGCGGCAATGAGGAGAAATCAGAGTGGAAGATGCACTGACACTTGCTCAAGTACCGCACTGCCTGAGGGAGGACGTCAAGAGGGTGCACCTACTTAAACGGGTCGATTCCTAACAAGACATCTTCTCTAATTTCTCCGCTGGACTCGTGGCTTGCTATTAGGGAAAGCAGAGTAAAAGCAGCAACGGGATGAAAGCAAGGTGTGCAGTGCCGGAGGGACTGGACCTCTGGTATCCTATAACTTCAGACACTGCTGGGCTTCCCGCGTTGCCGGGCAACAGCGGAGGTGCGGCGCTCTCAGGGTGCTGAGGGGGAGGGGCTGACACTAAGTGGGTAAGCGGCGGCGCGTTCCTCCCACCAGGGGCGCGTTACGTCACCGCAAATCCTTGCAACGTCGCCACGCTCCGAGTAGGAAGGCAGTCTTGGGCAAATCGACCTTAGGAGCGGAAGGGTTTGGTACTCTGCAGAGGAAACGGGAGGGGAGAAGCAAACGGAGGGAGGAAAGAGGGATGAGAAGGACCTAGCGGGATGGGAAACTAGTGGAAGAAGGGCCAGCTTCGTTTACCTGGGGAGCGGGAGCAGCTTCGGGTCCTTGATGAAGTGCCCGGATGAAGTTCCAGCACTCACGCGCCTTCCGCATTGAGTGCAGCGCCATCTTGAGAGGGGCGGAGCCGTCTAGTCTTGAGTGACATCTGCTCAGAGAGGAAGTCCCAGATTCGCAGCGTTTTTGCTTGTTGCGCATGCGCACTTGACCTCGGGGCGGGCCTTTGTGCCGGTGCCTGGGGGCGTCCGGTCTTCGCAGAGCAGGTCGCGGGGTTAGGAACGGGGTGGGGCTTGGCTTTAGCATTTGCCCTGGAGACCTAATGTTTGCGCAGGTTTCGTGAAGGCACAGTCTCCTACGTGGATGTTAGTAGCAATGTTTTTTAAACTGGAAGGAAGTCAAGTGAGTTGCCTTTCGTATCCTGGCCGTCCTGAGGCAAGCTTTTAAGAAGTTTCTCTACGAGTGGGACCTCCCCGGTCCTGTTAGAGGGCAGTAAGTGGTCTTTTGAGACCTATGTGGCCTCATTAATGCATTCGATATGCAAACGTTTGTTGAACCCTGCCATCTGCTAGGTACTGAAGGTTCAAAGAAAGATATATCTTGCCTTCAAGTTGTGTACGGGCTAATGGGGTAGCAGATAAATAAATGATGCACTGTTTGAGGTGTTAAAGAAGCAAATGCCGAGATTGGGGAGGTGGGGTGGTTATGACTGTGGTGCTTCAGCCTGGTCCAAGGGGAGGCTTCAGAAAGAAGATGACACTTGATAGAAGAAATTGTTCTGAGTTTTGCCTTAAATTATGAGAAGAGTTAACATGGTACTCCTACTTCTGTTAGTGCACTCAAAAATCTATCAGTAAAAATATAATTGGGAGAGATTCGTCAGAATTCCTTTATGTGTTTTGTTGTATTTATTCATTAGGAAGAGGTAGGAGATAAATGCAGTAAGGATGCTGATACTCTTAATGGAACTGAAATCTAACAAGGTAAGACAAAACTTATAAATTTATCAATTAAAAACATACAGTAAAAATCTCAAGAGTGGCACATAGTACTGGTGAAGTTCAAGCATAAGTGATGTAATACAGAAATAAGCAGGGAAGGAATTGTAGGAATGAGGATAAAACTAAGGATAAAACTAAGGAAATCAGGGCTTCCCTGGTGGCGCAGTGGTTGAGAATCCGCTTGCCGATGCGGGGGATATGGGTTCGTGCTCCGGTCTGGGAAGATCCCACGTGCCACGGAGCGGCTGGGCCCGTGAGCCATGGCCACTGAGCCTGCGCATCCGGAGCCTGTGCTCCGCAACGGGAGAAGCCACAACAGTGAGAGGCCCGCGTACCCCAAAACAAACAAACAAACCAAAAAAAAAAAAAAACTAAGGAAATCAAATGCCATTCTTCAACAAAACCAATCAGTTTGGTTTTATCTCTTTTAAATTTGAGGTGCTTGTAGTACTTCCAAATATGACACCAATTTAGCTAAGTCTGGACCTCAGGAGAGAGGTCTGAGCTACAAAACAGATGGTAACTGAATCCAATGAAATCTTTGAGACTACCAGGTACAGTTTGTGGAATAAAAGTAGTCGGATGATGGAAATTGAAAGGAGTAGTCAAATAATGTTTAAAAGCCCCCAAAATGAGGTATTACTGAAATCCAGGAAAGAGACCCGGTCAGTGGAAGTGATGATTGATCTTTGTAAAGATACAAGGTATCTCTTGTAAACATGCAGTTTTATAAATGCCTAAATGTTTTGTGCTCATATATACAGCAAAGCATTAAAATACAGTTTTTTACAGATATATTAATTAGATTTGATGACCCTAGGAATTAGCAAGATTAGACTTGTGACATCCTCAGCCACCTGGATTATAAGATAAAGCCTAGCAATGATATGAGGGTTTCGGCAGAAAGCTGTCACAGGGCCTGCCCACTTTATTTCCTCAAGCAGTAAGTTTAGTCTTTTATCTCCGAAGATTCACATACATGACTGATAATATTTTCATGGGAGATATTTCCAAGACACTCCCATTGAAGGAGGTATATCAGGACAGCTGTGTGTAATCACTTCAATATCCATATTTTTTAAAGTAAGTTATTTTCACAGGGACCTACTGTATAGCACAGGGAACTATACTCAATATTTTTTAATAACCTATAAGGGAAAAAATCTGAAAATGTGTATATATAAGTGTGTATATATAACACTGAATCACTTTGCTGTACACCTGGAACTAGCACAACACTGTAAATCAACTGTACTTCAAAAAAAAAAGTTATTTTCAAACTTAGAATAAATTGTGTTTCCCACCACAGTGGTGACCTGGTGACTCTTGAGTGTCACTCAGCCAGCATGATGATTTCTTTCGCGTTTCTTAACATTTCCCTAGCACCTAGTATAGTACCTTGCACAAAGTAGGCACATCTTTTAAATCTAAATTTTATTTTGACAAAGTAAGCAATTAATTGACAGGTTGGTATGCTTTTAGCCAGAAGGGACAGCTGACAGCAGAAAAGACACTAGACCTATTAAAAGCAAGCTAGTTTTGTCTGCTTTTGCACTTTTTTACAATGGCGGTCTGAAACCTTTTGGTGTTGGCAAAAGTATCACAAAAAAGCTCACCATCTTCTGGTCTTCTAAGAAGTGCAGTATATTCAGCATATTTTAATGAGTATTGTAAATGTTAATCCTGAATCTTCAGGAAAAGATGTTCTTCAGTGTACCTTTTAAAGAAAAAATGTGTAACTTTTGAGAAGTTTCCATATAAAATGGTTAACATTTTAAAGGTTTGTATAATGCAGGGTTAGTTTGATTACATGGGAAGTTCACTTATGGAATATTTCATTGTCCAACAGTGTTGTTTAAATGAAGCACCACTGTATTTATTGGCAGTGTTTTACCATGGCTATCATTTGGTAAGCCAAAGAGCTTTAGTAAAATGAGATATAAATGTTGTATTGAAAGCAGACTTTAGATATACTTATAATTAAAACCTTTTATTTTCGTATACTTGTAGCATGCACTGTATGTCTACATATGTTCATGCTTAGAATTTTGAACACTTGTTTAAAATTTGATTTCTCATCAACAGTTTTATTTTATAGTAAGTTCTAGTAATTTTGCTCTTTCCTTAACATTCCCTGAAAATCCCATCTTACTTGAAACAATAGATTAAAACCAGACTAGCAGTTGGGAACGCTTTCTATTGCAACCATGTGTGTCAGAAGAAAGGATTAGGTTTCCTTGACCAAGAACATCAAGGGGAACCTCCACCTCTGCAGACACACCTCTGTTCCTCAGTAATGGAGAGTTTATATCTAGTTAGATTTAAATGGGATAAGGAAAGAGTTTAAATCCACTCTTAGCTCTGGTAGTATAATCAGCCCTCCAGTCTCAAAGTATCCAATTTTGTTTCTCTAATTTAATTCTAAGTGTCAGGTTGGTATTAGATGCTGATCAAGGTAATGGAGAGTTACCCTACACATTTATTCACTTAAAGAAGAATTTTGCAGAATGCAAAGACTAGATGGCATCTATGTTCAAAACTTACTTGAAGCACAATCCATTCACCTCTGACCTTTCATTTATATTGAATATGTTTTTCAAATACAGAGGGAGAGATTCCACAATGAAGGCAAACCTTTTGCTTCATCATCTGGGGTACAACCACAGTTCTCTGGCCATACTGTCTTATGCTGGACTCATTGTGACCTAACTCAAACTGAGGCAGAGTCTCCCTTAGAGTGAAATAGTTTCCAAGAGTCACTAAAGTACATGGGAAACAATAATAATGATTTGGAGATTGTTCTTTTACACCTTTGGCTGAATTCTAGTTCTACTCCTCATTTTATATTTGATGAAACTGGTCCAGAGATATTAAGTACCTTAATGAAAACTCACACAACAAATAAGAGCAGGAATGGGAAGAACTTTGACCTCCAGATGAGTGCTCTACTTTAAGTGACACCACTGTAACGCTGAAGGAGCTGAGGCTGGGGCTGGTCCAAGCAAGGAACAGTTTCACCTAAGGGCACATCCTTGTCATGCTTCAAAGTCAGAGCAACTAAATGGCTGAGTTTTAATGCTCTCATTTCTCCACCCCTAACATTAAAAGATGCTGTTTTTCCCTAGTAATTTTTGGGGAAGTGCAAATTGTAGCATCTTCTTTGTATGAGGGTGGTAATCAGGAGGCTTATCTGGTCTTTGGGAAGGCTACTTAGGTGCTTGAAGGGTGGCATTACTATCACTTTTTTCCTGGAAGGTAAAAAAGTAAAATCAAGGGAGAGGCTGGGTGATGTGGATAGCAAAGTAGAATTTTTCTCGGAGTACCTTTTTCTTAAAATTAAGGGCCAATGCCGTAGTCTTTTCTAGATTCACCTTCTTACCTTAAGGCCTCTTTCCGACTCCATAACAATGAAGACATTTTGATCAGGGTTGGGAGAAGGTGGTGAGGATGGGGAGAGCCAGAGCAGACATAAGTGAATAATTTACAGTCATTGATCTTCAGACAACTGACTCCATTACTTGTAGAATCCGTCGTGTGCAGTACCAGGAAGAAGACTGATTATATGGGGGTGTTGCAGGCCCTGGGATTCCTGTTCATTTTTCATGTTTTCTCTCCATACTCTTTTTC
Organism: Mesoplodon bidens; assembly: GCF_964165515.1. Taxonomy (NCBI): domain Eukaryota; kingdom Metazoa; phylum Chordata; class Mammalia; order Artiodactyla; family Ziphiidae; genus Mesoplodon; species Mesoplodon bidens. The sequence continues at coordinate 80,654,590 of NC_138177.1, read as the reverse complement.
AAACTGCTTTCCAACATTAGAATACAGATCTTCAAAGAAGACAGAGAATTGCTGCCTTATTTAAGTATGGATCTAGAATGGAAAGCATAATTTTGGAGTAATGTAAGAGATTTTTTTCAATGTTCCCCATCCCCACTGTCTACCCACAGTCTTAGGACATAATGTTCCATGGAGGAAATGGAGCTTAGCAATGAGCAAATTAAAGTTTTGAAGGAACATCTTACTTTGTTATCTCTCTTTGCATGCCATATCTTTTCCAGGTGGTATGGCCCTAAAGACAAGATCCATATGTTATCTGCACACTCATGCTATTTTTAAATTACCACCCTCTGCTTTCAGCTACTTCAAAACTAGGGTGAGTAGGCTCCCCTCTTCTGGATTTATGTTTTACAAACAGAACTATAGCAAGGTCTCCAAAAAGCTTCCTGGAGTGTCTTTAGATAAGCTCTTTTCTATTTTGTCTATGTAATCAAACTACATCAGATTCCTGCCCACTCTGTACCTGTCTGGTGTGATTCTAGGATCCTAGCTGTGACCACTGAAAGTCAGACATAATCCTTAGGTCTTGATCTTTCTAAAAACAACACCAAAAGATACCTTAATCTCTCTAAAAACAGGCAGGGTGTTACCCTCACTGTCTCTGTCAAATCCCATCTCTAACCAGTTAGATTCTGTTGGACTTTCCAAAACTCAACTGACAGTTGCAATCGGCGATTTTTTTTTTTTACTTTTTGTCCTTAATAAGTAGAACCGAGCATGAATTTGGAGAAAATTTGTATGGTGGTTCCATTACTGATCTCAGTGAACCGTTTAATCTTCATGTGTCTCTTTTCCTTGTGTAAAATGAGTAAAAAGTAGGAGGGCTAAATGACATAATTTGTAACTCTTGTGATTCTAGAAACTAGTTTTTGTCCCAGAATCTAACTGTCCCAAATCAGACTCATTTAGAAGTATAGAGATGGGTATTAGAGTCAGGATCCATATTTCAAGCATATGCCCTGACCCATGTCCCTGGCAGATACTGACATACAGATGTTGAGAACAGGCCTCACAAGTTTTTCAAGACTGTGCCCCAGGCAGCTACTCTCAACCGAATAAAATTGGACCTACTTGTCATCCTGGCATGGCAGGGTTAGGTTTATGAAAAACAGAGAATATGAACCTTTTCTCACCCAACTGTGAATATGAAGTGGCTTTTCGAAGATCACTTTTCAAAGGGTAGGTGGGGGCTTCCCTGGTGGCGCAGTGGTTGAGAGTCCGCCTGCCGATGCAGGGGACAAGGGTTCGTGCCCCGGTCCAGGAAGATCCCACATGCCGCGGAGCGGCTAGGTCCGTGAGCCATGGCCGCTGAGCCTGTGCGTCCGGAGCCTGTGCTCTGCAACAGGAGACGCCACAACAGTGAGAGGCCCGCGTACCCCCCAAAAAAAAAAAAAAAAAAAAGACAAAGGGTAGGTGGGAAGTGTATCTTGACCTGTTTTCATCCTCTGTAGCTACTTTAGGTAGCAGTTTGCTTAGCTCCCAACTACACTGCTTTTTGTTTCTCAGAAATATACTCATTATTTTGTAAGTGTCAGTCACAATGATTTATAGGACAGTTGCTAATCCAAGAGTTTTAGGGAGGGTTACCTAACAGATGCTGTGATCTTTAGGAGAGGAATGTAGCCACTGTCCATCCACAGCTTGGCAGGTGTGGGGAATGGGAATAGCCCTGCCTGTCTCTCCTCCCACACTCTGATCTTCTGACCTGTTGGTTCCTCACATTTGCTGAACTCCAGGGCAAAGGAACATGATTTATCTGCTCCATAAAGGTCAGTCCTTACCTCTGCTCTCCAAGAAGTACATGACAGGTTGCAAAATGGTACACAGTGCATCTGGACGGCCAAATGGTGATATTCAGTACAGAACTATCCATTTATAGAACTAGAAATATAACTGTAAAAAAAAAGTGAAAAAACTCCCAGTCTTCTTAGGATAACTTTTTTTTTTTTTTTTTTGCGGTATCCGGGCCTCTCACTGTTGTGGCCTCTCCCATTGCGGACCACAGGCTCTGGATGTGCAGGCTCAGACGCCATGGCTTACGGGCTTAGCCGCTCCACGGCATGTGGTATCTTCCCGGACCGGGGCACGAACCCGTGTCCCCTGCATCAGCAGGCGGACTCTCAACCACTGCGCCACCAGGGAAGCCCAGCTTTTTTTTTTTAGGAACACTTTTAAGCAGGCATTAAACTTGATGAAAAACCATGTTTTCATCTCTAACTTAGCAGAGTACTTGTGACATCAGAAAAGGGCTCAATAAATATTGGCAGATAGATTAAATGAACAAATGAACACGTGAGGAGAAGGAGGGAGGTGTGCAGTGGGATATTTCAAAGATAGTGCAGGGAATTAGGAAAAAAATGTAAAGCCTAAAATAAGCCCTAGAAGCATTTTTTAAATCTCTGATATATGCTTGCTTTCTTGTGGTTTGCTTTTTCCATTAACAGGCAGAATGCATAAAATATTCTGATTAGTTGAGGCTTATTACTTAGGTTCCAGCTAATGTTTTATATATAAATCTAAATTACTGCTCTTCTTCCCTTCTGCTTCTCTTTCTGTTTGGTCAAATCCCTGTGGGAGGGAGTAACATTCCTATGGTGGGTAAAATAATTTCTATGGAAATTATTCAAAATGCAACTTCAGTAAACACTATGTGAAGATATGATTTATTTCTGGATTCAGTCCTTGTGCTTGCATCATCTCCCTATTTATCATCAAGTTCTCTGTTTGCCGGCATCTCTTTTTAAGGATTTGTCCATATCGGTTTTGCATCTCAGAGGATAAACTTCCATCAGGAGGGTTGAAGCAACCGGAAGCAAGAGAGGAGAGATTGTGTGAGAAGAGATTGTGTCCCAAGAGGCAATGGGTGTACTGAACTTTATTCCCAGCTCTGCCATAACTTGCAAAGTGACACTGAAAAGTCCTTAACCTCTCAGGTTGCTTTTTATCTGAAAAACTGGAGGCGGTTGAAGCAGATGATGTTCAAGGTTCCTTCCTGCCCTTAACTATATAAGCTTACACTCAAGCAGGTGTTACATGTTTAACCCAAAGATCTCCCAGTGCTTTGGAAATACATCTACAGGCTGATAGGCTGAACTATCTTCACATTTTGACAGATGGTCCCACTGGGACCTCAGTGACTCCTTAATCATTTCATTATAAATCTGTGAAAGATCCAGAAACTGTGTCTTGAATAGCGTGTTGGAGGAATCGAACCAAACTGTGACTAACTTGAAGAAGAGTGTTGTTAGTGAGAAAATCATTAGATAATAAATCCAAAACAAAGGTGGAAAAATGAGTCTTCTGTTATTATCACATGCATTGGAGTAGAGGGAGATGGCGTTTGGAAGCTGGTGCCAGGGAGAGAACCTAGAGGCAGAGTAAGAACTGGAGGAGATGGGAGATCATTTAACTGTAAAGGTTGTCCAGCAAATGTGCTATTACTTTTATTGATTCATACTATTCACTCATTCAAAAATCATTGAACGTATGCTTACTGCATGCCCATGAAACTGAAGGACTAAAAATGTAATCTTTGTGTCACTACAGGTACCATGCGATGATGCTTCTATGTTATCACATGTACCGCCTTCTTTTCTTGGCTCTAGTTTCTTAGTTCCCACTCTGAAACCTCAGAGACAGAGGACTTGGAAAGCCAGCATTTTAACCTGCCTCTCTCCCACCCTTCCTTCCTACCTTCTTCCCACACTTATTGACCACCAACTGTTAACCTGAGACTGTCTAAGGTACTGGGGAACCATGGAGGATAAAGACATGGATTCCACCATGGAGAAGCTTGAGTATTGCAGGGAAGATTTCTTATAAACTTGCTAAAATACAATAGTATAGGTGCCATTCTAGAGCATGGACATGGTAGTGTAAACTCAGGTCCCCCAATTTCTAAAATATGGCAACCAGATCACACTCATTATGAGTCCACAAAGCCCCTGACAGATCAAGGATGCACTTCTTGGGACATCCCTTCTGGTCGACATGCACAGCTCCCACACCAGCCCCGGCTACACCTGTCAATTCTATTGTCACTGTAGTCACCTAAATAAAAACAAAATCCACATGCCTAGGGCACAGGTCACACAAAATAGGACTGTGGTTCCTCCTCAAAGAATAACACCCCTTTAGAACTTATTTTATCCCTCTTGTCTTAGAACCACTAGGGAATCGAGGGAAGCTAAAGAAGTGGGTCTCTGGCTCTGATCTTTTCTGGGTTAGGAGGATCCCTCTCCAATCCTGTTGCAGCTCTGTTTGTTAAATAATGTCTCTTTTCCTAGAACGCTCAGCCTACGTCTCATAGATTCTTAGACATTTCCGTTTGTCTGACACTCAACACCAGGAGGCGGTGGGGTGAAGTTTGACAACATGATGCTAATAACACACACTCTTCAGGGCTTGACATTCTGTTATTTACTCATCTGGCAAAAACTTACTGGGTATCTATCCCGTGCCAGCCACCACGCTAAGCACTAAGTACACAAAGCCGAATAAGATACTATCTGTGCTCTTCCAGATCACAATTTAATGAGGGAAACTGCAAACACAAACTGTTACAGGGAAGGTGCCTTTATAGCAAGAAGATCTTTTAATTTCCTACAAATCACACTTTAGGGACAGTCCTGGATCCACTATTTACTATTTGGATGACCTTCGACAGGCTTCCGAAGGGTATTTGCCCCACTTTCCTCACCCAAAGATACCAAGTTCCCCAAGTGCCCTGACAGCTCTGAGAGGAGCACTGAGCTGACTGGTGAATGGAATTTCAAATTGGAAAGAGGAGCAGGATGCTCTTAAGAGAGATAACTACACGCGTGAAGGAAGCATGGATATGCAAATAGAAAGGTGTACAGAGGAGTGAAGATAGGGGAATAAGGTATTAACACGTCTCCCTGCATCCGTTCTTGTCCCCTTCAGTTTATTCTCAACCATCAGCCAGAGCAACCCATTAAAATGTGTGGTATTGGGCTTCCCTGGTGGCACAGTGGTTGAGAGTCCACCTGCCGATGCAGGGGACACGGGTTCATGCCCCAGTCCAGGAGGATCCCACATGCCGCGGAGTGGCTGGGCCCGTGAGCCATGGCCGCTGAGCCTGCGCATCCCGTCCGGAGCCTGTGCTCCGCAACGGGAGAGGCCACAATAGTGAGAGGTCCGCAAACCGCAAAAAAAAAAAAAAAAAAAAGTGTGTTATTGTAAATCATGGTCACTCCTCTGCTCAAACCCTCCAGTGGCTTCCCAAGTCCTTACCAAGACCTATAAGGCCCAGATGATCTGTATTCTCCATCCCAGCCTCCCTTTCTGACTTCTTTGCCTATTGCCTTCCTTTTACCTTGCTCTGCTCTGGACACTCTGGTCTCCTCACCAGCCCTCAATGCTTATCACCATCTAACATATTTTACTTAATTTACTTTCTCATTCTCTAGAATGTAAGCATCATAAAGCAGGGACTTTTGTCTGTTTTATTCTGTATCTAAAATTTAGAAAGTGCATGACTAATAACATACTTGCTAAATGAATTTCTCCAGTTTGTGGATTAGGAAACTAAGATCCAAAGAAAGAAAGTGAATGAGGTCAAAGTTCTCCTTAGAAGGAGAGTCTGGACTTAGTAAGACTTAGATCTTCTGTCTCTCTGTTCCACAGACTCTATGGTAGACAGAATAATGGGCTCCAGAGATGTCTACATCCTAAAGCCCAGAAACATATGGCAAAAGGGACTTTGCAGATGTGATGAAGTTAGGGATCTTGAGATGGGGAGATGCTTCAGATTGTTGGCTTAACTTCTGACATTCCTTCCCTCAGCCTCTTCAACTCTTAGATTTATTTATTCACTCATTTATTAATTCACTCAACCAATATTTACTATATATATTGATAGATCTGTTTTAGCAGAAGAAAAAGGAAGGGTATGAAAGGGTAACTTTTACATCTCTATGTAGTGTTTTTTAAGCCATGGAATTTTACTTTGGGGATTTCTAGTGTTTTTTAATTTAAAAGATAGAAAAGAATATTTTCTGAGAGATACTCTGAGCCATACACTGTGGTAGATACTGGAGATAAAAGAAAAGTCTTGAACTACACACACTTACTGTTTTATAGGGGTGACAAGTGAACAGAGAATCAGATTGCCCCACCTCAAGCAAATGTCACCAGGGAGGGAAGCAGGGTTTCGGTGGAGGCCCAGAGTGGGGAATCTAACCCTCCCTGGAGGACAGCGTTGCAGTGGAGGGGTGGTGAGTAGAGAATCCCAAAAGTAACATCTCAGTTGAGTAGTTGCTTCCTTATCAAGGTTTGCCTATCCCTGGCATCGGGTGTTTTGCTAACCAGAGCCAGCTGTTTTGTGAATGCCTTCTCCCCACTGTCCTGCTCTCCCTGCCTGGTCCCTTCACTCACTGCCTCCCATGCCCTGGCATGACACAGGCATTTTCAGGCCCTTTCCCATGAATCTGTTTAGAGCCAGCACACTGTACAGCTCAAGAGGAGTCACAGCTCATGGTGAGATAAGGGAGGGACTTGGAAGAAAACATGATGAACGTGGACAAAGCCAAGGGGGAAATATGCATGTTTTCATTTGCTTTCCCCAAACAAGATGCTTTCACACCACTTTCCATAATCCAAACAGTATGTTTTCTCCTTAACATACTGTGAAGATGTGGTGGCTATCTATTGTAAAGCCACACGAGACATGTTTTTCTCCCAAGATGGAGTTAGCACCCTTCCTGGTGCTCCCTTCAGCACCATGTGTGCCCATATTTTATAGAGTCTCTCATACCCTACCCCAATCCCATGACTGTCTGTGTTCTCCTAGGGACTCCTAAGATCCTTCTAGAGCATCCACCCGTCTTGCCTGAGGTTGTATGGCACATGCCCTGCACACAGGGAGTGTTCAATAAATAATTGCTTAATTGCACTGAATACTATAAAACAGTGTAGGTGCTAGTTTGGGCAAATTTTGAAACATCTGAAGTCAAACTCTCATTTTGGAAGGCTGAAAAATCACTTTCAATTTTAATTTACTATTTCTAAGAAAACAAAAATGTTCCCACAATTCTCAAATTAATATTCACCAGTGACATTTTCAACCTGATTTGAGAGGCTGAGGAGGGAATGTAAGTTGCGTACATAATAAAAATTATATTTTAATTGCCCTCTAACTTTTGGCTGTGTGTAAAGAAGAAACATAGGATATATGAGGGAAAAATGCTTTGAAAACTCTAAAGTGAGTTGCAGATGTTAGTTTATGTTTTCACACAACTAAAGCAGAAACTGCCTATGCCCTCAGTCCCTTGAAGACTGAAGCAGACATCAGTGTTTGGATGGGACACAGGAATGGTGGAAGGAATGGTTACTTTTTGCACAGAGAATTCAATTGTTCTGGGCTTAGCCAGGATGCAGATGGTTTTCCATTGCTAGAATTGGTCAGGGATGGTGGGGGAAGCGCTTAGGCATGGTTTCACTGAATTGGCAATGCAGGCTTTCAAGAAATCTTTGAACAATAACACTGTTCAGGTACCTACTTGGAGAGGTCAACTGCTTGATTCGTTTTTTTACATACAAATCAAGCAAGTGACAGTGACACGTCTTGGTGCCATTTCATACCATCCCTGACTTCTCAGAAGCAGCTGGCGCCAGTTGTCTTCCCTGGCAGGGATCGCTAGCCCTGGCTTTGCAACAGTCCAGAGAGCCTGCAGTTCTCCAGGGGAATTGCAAAATACTTTTAAATATTCTAAAAATGAAATTAAATATTCATTTTATTTTAATTTACATATGCCATCCAGTACTTTTAGAAGATGTCAGTACTGTGGAATGACATGGCCAACCGTCATATGTTTCAGCTCTGAAATACAGCTGTGAGTTCTCAGAATAAGATGCTGATGGTCCTGTGTCCAGTGCTGTCCGATTTTCACCTTGGCTAGTGTGCGGGTTAACCAATATTTATCTTTCTGTATGGCTGTAAAAAATTTTATAGGTTCAAGATGGTCAGATATTATTTCATAAAGCCTTATTCTAGTGAGTTCTAGTAATTCTTAATCTTTCTCAAATAATCGTCAAATCTTCTCCAATAACAAAATAACTAAGCACATTTTACAATTGTAATGTAATTTTTGGTATGAGAAAACTATTTCCTGGTCTCCAGGGTATAGAAAGTAAACATATAACAAACAATTAGGAATGTTAGAATCATGGTCGGGGAGGCAGACATTCTGTGCATCTCCATCCCAAGCTCTCCACCTCAGATTTCTCGCTCTTTTTTACTTTTTGCGTAAGCTTATCTTGGTGTGTTGCCTGGGAGTTTAGATGTTTTATTATAACACAAAAAAATTACATGAGACAAAGCCCAACTTGCTTTTCTTTTCTCTTCCAGTCCTATAATTTAGACAAAACTCAGCCATTTTCTTCCATTATGTAGAATGGCTACTGAAAAGGAAAGATGTAGAAAAAGAAAACTTTCAGGAAACAGAAACAAATGCATCATGATCTACTTAACAGAGAACTGTGGGTAAGAGTCATGCACAAGAACATGGAAATGGCTTCTTGAAAATATCTTTTTTTTTCAATTTAAAAAGGAATGCATGCACATGGTAAACAAAAATAATTCAAATTGTAAGGAAAATACAAAACAAGAAGTAAAAATTCTCTTCTCCAATATCCTGTCCCAGATCCTGAATCCTGCTGCCCAAAGAACTGTTAGTTATTTGTTATGCATCCTTCTGGAAGTATTCTGTGCATATGACAAAGATGTCACAAAACCCTCACGCTTTTCTTCCTTACAAGCTCTACAACTTCATTTTTTCCCTTATTGTGTCATGAGCATCTTAACGTATCAGTAAACGTTTATAACTCAGTTTTAAAGAAAATGATATGCTTCATAGTATTCCATTAAATGAGAGTATCGTTATTTGTTTATACGATCTCTTTTTGGTAGACATTTTGGATTGCTTTTAGGTCATTTCCATTGCAAACATTACTTCAGTGAACACTTTTGTAAATAAGTATTTGTACACATGACAAAATAAATCTAATATCTACAGGGTTAATTTCCAAAAGTGAATTCTGAGATTATGTGTATTTGCATCTTGAAAACTATCTCCTCATTTATCTCCAAAGATGTTAACCTATATGTACACACAGCAACAGTGCATGAGAGTGCGTTTCCCACCTGCTCTCATTACTAGAAATTTGTTTTTAGAAATAACAATATATAAACACTATCGTAGGTTACATCTGGGATTCAAGAAAGGACCTTTACTTTTTGCTTTCATAGACATCTGTACTATGTAAATTTGATACAGTGATGATGTTTTCTTTTGTAATTAAAAAAGATTAAAGATTCAGAACACTTGGTTGTAACTGTTTGGCGATAAAATTTCACTTGTAAAGTAAAGCCCAGAATATGAGACCATTCTCAAAAGAAGACCATGGGAGGGAGCAGTCAGAGGCAGAGTTCTGTTTGATACGAGCAGGCTGATGGAGGGGAAGGGAATACACCTTATAGGCTACTCACCTGTGAGAACTAGAGGTCGTAACTCTGTGGTATCAAGATGTAGGAGCCCAGAGATAGCTGTAAATCTCTCGAAATGTTACTATCTTCCCATGAGGTCATAATCCCTGGAATGAGGGCTTATTTTTACAAGCTACACCTATAATGCAAAGGACAAGTCTAAGTACAATACAATCTATGCTTCTCATTTTAAGTTTTTTTGGGAATAGAGTCTGCTCAGTTCCTCTTTTCCTCACATAGACTGGAAAACTTGGATCTATCCCCAGCTTTACAAATTTTCTTTAGTTTAGAAAATCCACATGCCCCACTCTCAGAATCATTACTGTAGTAGAAGAGTTTTTTTTTTTTTTTTCAGGGCAAGATTTCTTTGTAAAACAGTATCCAGATTCAGGGTAAAATATCTGAATCATAACAATTTAAAGTCCAATCTGGTCTGCTACCAAAGATGTTTCTACAACATCAAGTATCTCATATGCAATTGGTAAATAAGAAAATAACGTGGAATTTGTAGAACTCAAACTTGATTTCCCTAGACAAGGAGAGCTAGAATAGCTAGAATAAAATTATAACCTTCAGTATGAAAGGAAAAATTTTTAGTGTGGCTACTGCTAAGCAATAGTTCTTTCAGCTGTACTTTAAGAAATTTAAAAATAAGTGCTTGATTGCTGGTGGTAGTACAAAATTGTATAAAGCAATGAAGTGGAATTTAACAGTACCTAGCATTTAGTCTTGATTTTGGGCCAAATAGTGTCCCCTCCCAAATTCATATATTAACGTTCTTACCCCCAGTACTTCAGAATGTGACTGTATTTGCAGAAAAGACCTTTAAAGAGGTAATTAAGGCAAAATGAGGTTCTATAGGTGCACCCCAATCCGATACAACTGATATCTTTGTAAGAAGAGGAGATTAGGACACAGACAACAAACAGAAAGAGGAAAAACCATGTGAACACACAGCAAGAAAGTGGCTATCTGCAAACCAAGGAGAGAGGCCTCAGAAGAAACCAAGCTTATGGAAATCTTGATGTTGGATTTCTATCCTCCAGAACTGTGAAAAAATTAATTTCTGTTGTTTAAGCTACCTAGTCTGTAGTATTTTTTTATGGCAGCCCTAGCAAACTAATACACTCTTGGATGTATACTCTGGAGATATACTGCCACAAAAAAAGAAACAATATATAATTAAAATTATTCATTGTGATAATATTTATGATAGCAAAAAAAAAATGGAAACGTCATAATTTCCTTCCACAAGAGACGGGTAAGGTATGGTATATCCATACAATGGAGTATGATGCAGCCATAAAGGACAGTGAGGAAGACCTCTGTGAACTGGTATGAAGTGATTTCCAGGATATACTCTTAAGTGAAACGAACAAAAAAATCAAGGTGTATCTGAGTATATGTAGTATATTGCATTTTGTGTTAGAAGAAAGGAGAAATAAAAATATGTGTATTTGCTTATTTTTGCACAAAATAGACACAGAGGAAAGATTTTTAAAAATGGCAGTGGTACTTGATATAGGGTAAGGGATAGGTAATAAGCTCAATAAGATAGGGATGGGGAGTGTGATATCCCTGAGTATATATTTCATGTAGTTTGAATTTTTGAATTACATAGGTGTTTTACAAATTCAAAAATAAATTAATTTGAAAAGATTGAAAGTCTTATTTGCAAGGCAGAAATAGAGACACAAATGTAGAGAATAGATATATGGATACCAAGGGGGTAAAGGGGGAGGGGTGGGAGGAATTGAGAGACTGGGATTGACACCTATACATTATTGATACTATGTATAAAATAGACAACTGATGGGAACATACTGTATAGCACAGGGAACTCTACCTAATGCACTGTACTAACCTAAGTAGGAGGGAAGTCCAAAATGGAGGGGACATCTGTATGTGTGTGGCTGATTCATTTTGTCGGGCAGTGGAGGCTAATACAACATTGTAAAACAACTGTACTCCAATAAAAATTAATAAAAAAAGAAAAGCTTGAAAGAAGTTAACCCTAAAATTGAATACCATCAGAAAAAAATAAACCTAACTGTTTATCAAGTTGATAAACATAACCATGCAGCTAAAAAGAATTAAGGTAACTTTTGAACACAGTAACCTGAATGGGATGCAGTCTAAAGATCAAAAGATCTGTAATGAAATCTGGAACTTAGTAAGTTTGTTGTTAGCATTGGTATTGGAGTACTGAAATAATTTTATTTGCATTGTAGGACAGAGCAAGAAAAAAAATGTGTAGAGATACTTGGGAACTCGAAATATGCAGTGAAGAAAGATAAGAAAGAACCCTGAAATTGGAGGACACCGTTATGAACTCTGTGTCTAGCACACCTAGAAATTAGGTCTTAGTTTCTAAATACCATTCATCAAAAAACAACAAGGCTTCTTGGGCAGATGGTCAGGTCTAGGTTTGGAGCAGGGAAAGCATAAGATAACCCCAGAATATATAGTACCAGAAATCAAGGGACTGCTCAAAGACTAAAAATTACATGTCTGATGGACACAGACGAGGTCTTGAAGGGACTGCTAATGGCCACAGTTGAGACAATTTGAGCATCCCAAAGAATAACATACAACACATTAATATAATAATGTAACACATTGAATTTTTAAAAAGCCTATGTCCATAGTGATACTACAAAAAAGCAAGGCAGGAAGTGGGAGGAAAGTTATGTAGAAGGGATGATAAAAGTACAAATTTATCATTTTGCAACCATCAGTGCAATAATTAAATCAGGCGAAGCTCATCAATGGTGGATGTTAACTAGACTTATTGTGAGGATCATTTCGTTATATATACATACATCAAATCATTGTTTTGTACCTCAGAAACTAATATAATGTTGTATGTCAGTTATATCTCAATTTTAAAAATAGACAAAAAAAAAGATCACCAGTGGTAAACTGTTATTGGAGAGCAGAGTATCCATACAACTCAAAATATTACATCACAGATTGCTTATGAATTACAAAGGGAAAAAGATATCTTTACAGTGAAGAAATTCAGCAAATACCTCTTAACGGAATGATTAAACTTATCATCCCCAATGGGACAAATGACATTAGGTATATCTACCATGCTATAGTGGGAAGTGTATATCACCTATGTAGGATACATGCCAAAAATATCCAACCTGTATACAAACTTGAGGAACCAGTCAGTCAAATCCGGATTGTTGAATATCCTTCAAGATACTGGCATGGATTGTTGAAAAAGGTCAGTGCCATAAAAATTTTTAAAGACTTGGGGGAGGGGGACTCTTTCAGATCATAGGAGATGAAAACTAAATGAAAACTAAATACAGTGCATAAGACTTGATTTGAAACCCTAGATTTCCTAGATTGAAAAAAAAATAGCAAGAAAAAGACATTATTAGGTCAATTAAGGAAACTTAAATATGGGCTGTATATTAGATAATATTATTGTGTCAGGGTTAATTTTATTGGTGTGATAACAACATGGAAAGATATTGGGTTGGCCAAAAAGGTCGTTCGGGTTTTTCTTTAATGTAGAAAACCTGCACGAACTTTTGGCCAACCCATAGAATAATCACCTAATTTCTCTGATACCTGCTGAAGTACTTAGGGTTGGATTGTCATGATTTGTATCTGTAACTTAAATGGTTCAGCGAATAAATAACCTCTTGCAGTTTTATAATTTTATGTTTTACATTTAGATGTATAATCCATACTGAGTTATTTTTTAGTATATGGTGTGAGTTATGGATTGAGGTTCACTTTTTTGCTTGTGATTATAAAAGTGTTTCAGCAGCTTTTATGGAAAGACTGTCTTTCTATGCTTAATTACCTTTGTACCTTTGTCAAAAATCAGTGGACCATATGCGTGTAGGTCTATTTCTGGCCTTTCTATTTTGTTGCATAGACCTATTTATCTTCCTTGACACCAGTACCACGCTGTCTTGGTTACTACAGCTTTGCAAGATGTCTTAAAGTCAGGTAGCATAAGTTCTCCAACTTTGTTCTGCCTTTCCAAGTGTTTTAAGTATTCTACAGCCTTGTCATTTCACCTAACTTTTATTATATTTTTTATTTAAGTATAGTTGATTTACAATATTATGTTAGTTTCAGGTGTACAACTTCACATAAATTTTGTAATCAGCTTATCAATTTCTACAAAAAAGCCTGTGGGTATTTTGATTGGGAAAGCATTGAATCTATAGATCAATTTGCATAGAAATGACATTTTTTCCTACATTTTTAAAATTGAAATATAGTTGATTTACAATGTTGTGTTAATTACTGCTGTGCAGCAAAGTGATTCAGTTATACATTCTTTTTTAAAAAAATATTATTTTCCATTATTTATCACAGGATATCAAGTATAGTTCTCTGTGTTATACAGTAGGACCTTGTTGTTTGACATCTTGACAATATTGAATCTTGTGACCATGAATTCTATGTATTGCTCCATTTATTTAGGTCTTTTAAAATTTCTCTCAGCAATATTTTGTAGTTTGCAGTATATAAATATTAAACATCGTTTGTCAGGTTTATTACTATTTTGTATTTATATTAAATAGTATTTTAAATTTTCTAATTGTTGCTAGTACATAGAAGTACAATTGATTTTTGTGTATTGATCTAGTATCTTGCAAGTTTACTAAACTTATTTGTTCTAGTAGCTTTCTTGTAGCTTCCCTAGGATTTTCTATATAGATGATCATGTCATCTGTGAATAAAGGCAGTTTTACTTCTTCCCAAGGGAACGCCCCTCCGTCCCTCCTTCCTTCCTTCCTTCCCTCCTCCCTCCCTCCCTCCCTCCCTCCCTTCCTTCCCTCCCTATGGTACTAGTTAGAACCTCCAGTATGATGCTGAATAGAAGTGATGGCCCAGACATCTTTGACTTTTTTACTGATTTTAGAGGAATCGTATTTAGTCTTTCAACACTAAGTATGATATTAGCTGTAGGTTTTTGTGGATGCTATTTATCAAGTTGAGAAAGTTTTCTTCTAGTTTGCTGAAACTTTTTTTTTTGATCGGTAATGGATGTTGGATTTTGTGAAATGTTTTTTCCCTCTGTCTTTTGAGATAATCATAGATCATTTTTTAAAAAAACATTAGCTCAGATTCCTAATCTTTTTAAAATTTATTTATTTGTTTGTTTGTTTGTTTGTTTGTTTTTGACTGTGTTGGGTCTTCATTTCTGTGCGTGGGCTTTCTCTAGATGCGGCGAGCAGGGGCCACTGTTCATGGCTGTGCGCGGGCCTCTCACTATCACGGCTTCTCTTGTCGAGGAGCACAGGCTCCAGATGCGCAGGCTCAGTAGTTGTGGCTCACGGGCCCAGTTGCTCCGCGGCATGTGGGATCTTCCCAGACCAGGGCTCGAACCCGTGTCCCCTGCATTGGCAGGTGGATTCTCAACCACTGGGCCACCAGGGAAGCCCCGATAGATCATTTTTTAGTCTTTTTTTTTTTTTTTCCTCTCTATGTCTGAAAAAGTATTTTACTTTAGTTTTTAAAGGAATTTTTATGGACTACAGAATTCTAGTTTAACAGGTTTTTTTTTCCTTTGAATACTTTAAAGACGCTCTACATTATCTAAAAATCTATTTCATCCTTACTGCTGTTTCTCTGAATGTAAAGAATCATTTTTCTCAGGATTCTTTTAACATTTTGCCTTTATCACTAGTTTTAACAATTTGATTATGTGCCTTGGTGTAGTTTTCTTCATGTTTCTTGTGTTTGAAGTCCATTGAGTTTCCTGGAACTATGGGTTTATATTTTTCATCGAAGTTAAAAATACGTTAGACATTACTTTTTCAGATATTTTGTATTTCCTCCTTGCCTTCTTTCCTTTAATAACTCCAATTTCACACATAGTTGGCTTTTTGAAGTTGTCCCATGGTTTATTTTTTTCTTCTTCTTTAAAAAAAAAATTCTGTGCTTCATTTTAGATAGTTTCTATTGCTATGTTTCCAAGTCCACTTAATTTCCTTCCATGATGTCTAATCTGCTGTTAATCCCATCCAGGGTATTTTTCATTTTAGACATTTTAGTTTTCATCTGTAGAAATTCGATTTAAAAAAACTTCCATGTCTTTAATATGTTCAATCTTTCTTTAAGTTTTTTTGAACATATGGAATACAGTTATAACTGTTTTACTGTCCTTATTTATTAGTGCTATCATCTATGTCATTTTGTAGTATATTTTGATTGATTGGTTTTTCCTCTTAATTATGGATTTTATTTTTCTGATTATTTGCATGTCCGGACATTTTTGATTAGATGATCAACATTATGAATTTTATCTTGCATGATGTCGGATATTTTTATATTCTTTTTTTTTTAACATCTTTATCGGAGTATAATTGCTTTACAATGGTGTGTTAGTTTCTGCTTTATAACAAAGTGAATCAGTTATACATATACATATGTTCCCATATCTCTTCTCTCTTGCATCTCCCTCCCTCCCACCCTCCCTATCCCACCCCTCTAAGTGGTCACAAAGCAGCGAGCTGATCTCCCTGTGCTATGCAGCTGCTTCCCACTAGCTATCTATTTTACGTTTGGTAGTGTATATATGTCCATGCCACTCTCTCACTTTGTCACAGCTTACCCTTCCCCCTCCCCATATCCTCAGGTCCATTCTCTAGTAGGTCTGTGTCTTTATTCCCGTCTTACCCCTAGGTTCTTTTTTTTTTCTTTTCTTTTTTTTTTTTTTTTTTTGCGGTACGCGGGCCTCTCACTGCTGTGGCCTCTCCCGTTGCGGAGCACAGGCTCCGGACGCACAGGCTCAGTGGCCATGGCTCACGGGCCCAGCCGCTCCGCGGCATGTGGGATCTTCCCGGACCGGGACACGAACCCGTATCCCCTG
Organism: Mesoplodon bidens; assembly: GCF_964165515.1. Lineage (NCBI taxonomy): Eukaryota > Metazoa > Chordata > Mammalia > Artiodactyla > Ziphiidae > Mesoplodon > Mesoplodon bidens. The sequence goes on along the minus strand of NC_138177.1, from coordinate 80,638,193 downwards.
CATCGGCAGGCGGACTCTCAACCACTGCGCCACCAGGGAAGCACCCCCCCAGGTTCTTCATGACCTTTTTTTTTTTTTCCTTAGATTCCATATATATGTGTTAGCATACGGTATTTATCTTTCTTTGTTCTGGGATATGGTTAAGTTATTTGGAAACAGTTGATACTTTTGGGTCTTGCTTCTAGGCTTTGTTTGGTGGGACCAGAACAATATTTAGCCTAGGGTTAATTCTTGCCCACTCCTGAGTCAAGAATCTTATTACCAACCTCAGCTTCACGAATTATGAAATTTTCCACTCTGGATGATGGGAATGGCCACTCTCCTGACCCTGTATGAACCCCTGAATAGCTTGCTCTTATTTCATAAGGTGGTTCATTTCCTAGTCTCAGATAGTTTACTCACTGACATGTTTAATCAGTTACCTACTGAAACCTCGAAAGGGACACTGTAGTTCTCAGTTCTCTGTGCAATTCTCTCCTCTCTAGTTCTCTACTCTGAGAATTCTAGCCACATTGGCTTACCTGAACTCCCAGCTCCATCTCCTCAACTCTTCTCTCTGCATCACAGACTGGAAACTCTGTTCAGACGGTAAGCTAGGCAATCATAGGGCTTTCTCAGAGATCACTGACCTTCATTGCTTATTTCCAATATCTTGAGAGCTATTGTTTGATTCATATATTTGTCCAAGCCTTTTGTTGTTATTGTTTTTATTGTTTTTTTACACAGCAGAGTAAACCTAGTCCCTGACACTCCATCTTGGCAGAAGCAGGAGAAGTTTGTATGCATTGTGTGCATTTAAAAATTTCCCCTGAGGCAACCTCCAGCTGATCGGCTTTTCCTGAGCTGTTCAAGTTATCTCCCACAGGACTATTACTGTTTTTGTTAGTTACAAAGTTGAATATGTTATTTCTCTATTTCCCTTCTATTTTAACCTGCAATTTTATGGTATACAATGTTTCTGAGGAATGAGTATATTGTAGTATAACAGTTATAACCTATACAATTTAAGGACATATGCTATGGTTGGCATATACCTTAAGCAAAAGCAGAAAATACAAAAAGATACGTTTTTACTAACATTTTCAATGAAACTAACTGGTCAGATCTTTGAGGGTAGTGTGTGAGTCATTTTATTTCCTCCCCTGTAGTGCCCGGCACATAGATCTTCCAAATCATTTGTTGAATTGTTATAGTGGATTTGTTGGGAGTACAGGAATATAGTATTATTTTCACTGTTATGATTATGACTAACTATTGTGTATTAACTGTCTACTCTACGTTAGGCTCTCTGCCAGGCACTTTATATAATATCTAATCCAGTCTTCACTATTGCTCTGTGATAGAGAGATTTTTAGTCTCTCTTTATAGACAAGGAAATGGATTCAGGGGAGTGTAAATAACTTGTTCAGGATCCCACGGCTAGTAACTGACACTATTGAGATTCCAAACTCAGTTCTATCTGATTCCAAAGCCAAAGCTCCTTGTATTACTTCATATTACTTATGCTGTTTCATAACGCATAACGAAGCTTAGTGGTTCATTCCTCTAACAGGAACTGTCTTATTTTTCTTTCATTCTCTTACGGAAGGGAATAAAAAGAAAGTCGTTTTAGGACAAGGCAGTTGAGTAAGTATGCATCTTGAGTTTTCTGAATTTCTCAGGGATCAGATTTGAGTCCAGGGCAATTTCACATGGCTGTATTACACCTGCAGACCAGGAATAGATTACGTTCATTCAAGACAATAAACTAAGGATATGCCAGAATCCCTTAGTTCCCTTGTAAAATAACCTTTGCAGTTTCTACCCATAGAGATGTATTTACTCTTCAAGCACACCCCAGTTCTTTCGGTCACAACAGGGAACATTGTTTCACCTAGAGACTCTTTCCGTAGCTACGCAAAGGCTTCTCTCAGGAAGGGCCTAAACTAGACAAAAAATTGAGTTCTGATCTCAAATCGTTTTCCTAATAATATTGTGATGTGGGCTGAGCAGGCGCGTTCCCTGAGAAAGGGAGGATAAAATTATATTGCCCTCACAATGGTGCATTTTACAGTTCCCCACATGTTACTTCTCCACGACCAGGAAGCCAGATTTCATGTTACTTGGGGGTTGGGTTTGAGCCTGGGAGGGTCATGAACAGGGGCCCGTTGGCAGAGGAGATCAAAGAACATGAGCCCAGAGTGTCCTCACAAGGGGAAAAGGAACCTGGATTCATGGACAGGGCCCACGGTTTATCCGAATTGCCTTCAATCTCGGTCAAGGCTTAGCATCAGGTCATGGGTGCCTATCACTGTGGCAATGAGGGATTATTTTTATTAAGCATTTTGTGTTTGTCCAAGAGCTTTCGGTCATTAATCATTTAACTCTTGTTCCCCATGAGACTTTTGTGAAGTAAATGGGAAAGAAATAACACAATTCTTATTTTACAGAGAGAGATACTGAAGCACTAGTGCCACTAGTACACACTGAAAGAGCTAAAGCCATACATTAGAATTTAGGAAAACCAGACTGCGAGTTTGATCAACTTTTGTTCCACCATAGAAGTGAGGTTTTCTGTTTTTACACAAAACGAATTTGCATATTTTTCATTTTGAAAGCAACATGATGGATACTGAGGTGTGCTGAAGAAAAAAACAGGCTTTACTTCCTTACCTAATATAGTGTGAACATTTTACTGAGTTCCTACAAAAAATTTGGAATCCAAATATGCATTTAAGTTTAAGTAGTAAAGATTGTAAGGCATTGCTAATCTTGAGTTTTCTAATAAGAAAAAATATAAGCAAACACGTCCAGTGTGGTTGCGTTTAGCCAATAGCAAGTTATAAAGGGACTGCGAGAGGTTAGCAGGGGAATTTTGCTGCCTGGAATTAATCTGGTGGGCTTCCTGGAGGGGGGGGTGTTTTGAATTTCAATTAAAAAAAAAGATTTCAAAGACAGTATGCCCTTCAGCCCAGAAGCTTTGAAATATCTTTCTTGTCTCTTTCCAAGGAGCATAAACACTACCAAAAAATTGTCAAATATCACAAGAAGGAGGAATTGACTGAGGGGTCCACAAGGGCACGTTTCAGAGTAATGGAAAGGAAATGAAGAAACGTTTTCTGACAGTGAGATCTTTCAGATCTATTAACAATGAGGTAGTTCAGGGGCAGATGGTTAGGGTGGCAGGGGAGGCGTCAGTAGAGCCCATTTAAACTAGACTAGATAAAGCCCAGAATGGTGACTTCAGGAAGCAGTGTGCCCCCGGGTGGGGAATATGGTTAGGACTAGCATTCATTACTTCCTTTGGCATAAGACAGACCTTGGATTCAAATCTATTTAGAAGCTGCATGACTAAAAGTCTCCGGTTCCTCCTTTTTAAAATGGTACGAACAAGGACTACCTTATAAGTTGATGAGTGAAATAAAAGAAAGTATGTTTACATGGTACATGGCACGAGAGGCAAATCTGGGTTATACTGAGTCTGAAGCTTTTACAATATTGGAGGCCTTCTTTAAGAAAAAGAATACACAATTCTGGTTATCAAATTAAAGCAAATATTTATTTAGAATGAGAAAAGAAATCACACTTTTAAAAACCCCAACAAACCAATAAATAACACAGATATCACAGAATCCACAAACATTACATCATGATGTTTTAACTTATTAACTACCTGAAATATCTCTGTTTGCTGTGTGTGTGTGTGTGTGTGTGTATGTCTATGTATATATTCTGATGGCCTCTTCATATGACAAAAATTTTGTAATACGTTGTATAGAGAGAATGGAAACATTTCAACTTACCTCTAATATGATTCATCAAAATTTGTTTTTAACTACTGATAGTTTAGGAAAAGTTTTTTCAGCACAACTTGTTGCTTCTACTGTCCTGCAAAATTTTACGGTTGTTGTCAAATTTGGGAAAACTTTTACAAAGGTTTTTCATGAAAGTGTTGTAAGATTTAGTCTTCCTGGACTAGCTTCTGACTATATATGTCAAATCTTGTTTCTCCTCCATTATCCTCCTAATTTGGAGGCTGCTCATTACAGGATGCATTCACACCTCGGCATGACATACCTTGGTCTCAGCTCCTTGAGTGAACAGACAATGGCAGGAGTGTTTCTGGACTCCACTCCTACAACTGGGTGGCTAGGGTCAATTATACACAGAAATGATGTGTATCACACATAATACATCGCACTCTACTCAAGCTGAGTGTATCTTCAACTCAACTCTGAAGCCAACTTACACAAAAGCAAGTGTGACAGAGGGGGCGTCAGAGCAGTATTAACTAGTTGGTGTTAACTACCTTAATTTTGTAAACTTTATAAAAAACATATAACCATGCCCACACACTGATAGAGCCCCTAGCAGGGCCTTGGAAGGGTCTCATGCCATTAACCTCGTGGTCAACTGCCCCTGCATGTGATAGCAACGTGCAGAATAATTCTGTCCTCCCTACTGGCAAGTCTTCCTCGAAGTGAGCAAGATGGTGGTGGGGATTTGGGGTAACAAATTCAGGAGACTCCCTGAAGGCAACAACTTGTCCAACCACAGAGGTGGGATGTGTCCCCTTCAGCAGTGGGGAATCTAAATTAAATAGAGTCTTGAGGATCTGATGGTGGCACATCAGAAGGAGCTCTTTGTTTCTCTTGAATTTTGCTGTTTTTTCACCCCAGCGTCAGCTGGTTACATTTGATTTCAAAGCTCCTCTTTGAAATTGCTGTGATTTACCTGACTCTGAACTCTGCCCTCTTTCAGAAAATCCGTTCTTAGAGCCCCATGACCCCCTTGGAGCACTGTGATACGTGGAGGTGGTGGAGGCATGCTGTACCTCAGGGCCACTCCACATGGTCCCAGGCAGAGGTATTTTCAAGGCTGCTACAAGCAGCCATTAGAAAACAGGGCCTAGTGGCGTGGTGGTCATTCCAGAAATGTAACCCCTCAGAAATGTGCTGCCCAGGCTCTCGTAAGAAGGGTAAAGCAAATAAAGTTGCTGCCTATTTGGAACATACGCTGGCTCCTTCCACATCTGCAGGACATTTAGCTCCTTGCATCTGGTAATGTTTGTGCAAATATAATTCCATATTCACTAATAATTCCTGGGGCTAAAGGCCCCCCCTCGGGTAACCTTGTTAATATTCTCTCAAGGCCTGGTGTGAACGCCTCATAGCATTTTGATTAGAATTCAATCTTGTGTTTTTTTCCCCTCTCTGTCTCTCTCTCTCCCTCTCTCCTCTCATGCTTTCCTGGCCCCTGGTTTCCTGGCCACCCACATCAGGAGACATTCTCCCTCCCTTCCACTCTCCATTCTCAGTTTCAAGGAATTTCCTTGTGTCAAAGGCAAAGTGTGATTGACATATTTTTCCCCTCTTAAGAGCAGTCATCTCAGTGTTTGATTTAACCATCTCCTTATGGGGCTCATACAGTCATTACCTGGGTGAAAAAGAGACCTCCTGCTCACCCCCATGCTCAAGCACCAGGCTCAGACCCATGGAGCTCAGTATTTTTATAGACTTTTACATTGCTGCTCTCCTTCTCCTTTTGTCTTCTTTTCTTTCTTTTTCTTTTTGGTAGGCACTAGCAAATGATTCCCTGGTGTGTCGTACCCTGAGCCTTAAAGAATTTTAGTTATCTAGAAACAGGTAGACCAGCTGCCCCCTGCCAGTACCCTCTGCCTGCCAAGAAAAGCATCTGCTGTTCTTCAGACCTGAGGGAAAGAATGGATATATAATGAGTTCTCTAGTTTTGAATTCACCATCTCTAGGCAGGTTGGCCTCCTTTGGTTCTTTAGTCTTACTTGACCAGCTTATTTGTCTCTCAGGAGAAGAAAAGGGAAAACAAAAACAAAAGCAAATTAGCCATAGAAATGAAGAATTATGTTTAAACCCAAGAGGAATTTCTTGGCAGTGAAGTTCTTAATGTTGGAGTGATTCTGGAATGCAGGCGCCCTCTCTCTCTCAGACTGCCTTATCCTCGAATTACTATGGAATCTAAGGGTTTCTGCCTGAAGGGGATGAACTAGATGACCTTGGAAGGTCACTTGCAGCTTTTAAATTCAGCAGCCATCCCCTTCTTTTCTGTGAAGGGCCACACTTCTCACAGTGTTGGAGCAAAGTCCGTCTTAAGGGGATTTACTCATGTCTCTCCAGAGTATCCTGAATCACAGCCTGCTCTTCTCTTTCATGAATCATTATCTCTTGCTGCTGATTATGATATGCTACCTACTACAAGTCTCAGTTGCAGGCAGCTCTGTTGTCATGCAATAATTATATTCTTAAGTAACCTCGTGTGTCCCAAATACCATTATTTCAGAAGGAAATGCAGTGCTAGAAGATAGAGGCTTGGATTTGCAGTAACAAAATTAATTTTTTTCTTGCTGGAATTTCAGTAACAAAAGTAGTTTTAATAAAAACTATATGTATATAGCTATAATATTTTAATTCATTGTACAAAGCCAGCATTCAGTGACATTTCACTTTTAATCAGGAGGAATGACCTGCCTATGGTGATAAAGTGCTCTTATTAACATAGTGTGACATAAATACTTGCTTGTCATAATTATTATCCATGTTATGATAAACAAAGCACAAAGCCAATCAAGCAAAGCAGGCATATATTCTTACACTGAGAGTAACAGCAGTATATTATAAATTGTGTTTTTGATTGATGTTATACCCCACTGCTTTAGCAAAACTTGGCTATGGAGGAAATGCCAGTACTTCCCATTATATAAACACTCATAAGAATCCATGTCAGTCTGTGGTCCACCCAGACCAGTATCTGAATCTGAAAGTAGCATTATGGGATTGTGTGTAAAGTAATGATTACCCTACAAAATACTGGCCCCAAAAGGTTAAAATAGACTTCAAGACATTTCTAGCTTATCTCAAATTCCTATTTCAGGTTTCCAAGAGCAATTCACTGAAGTCAGGACCTGAAGAACTGATGTGGCCCATCGTGTATCTAAATCTTTTCTGTATCCAATTTCTATTTTCACCTTGTATGCTCACTCAAAATAATACGATTCATAAATTCACCACCTGCTTCGTAGGGTAGTACTTCTTCTTGTTTGTGGTGTATCTGCTTCTTTCAAACTCAAGGAGTTTCATCAAGTTCTCGTATTCCAGGATTTGGTTAAAGAATCTATGGTTCCCCATTTCTATATCCTTCATGACTTGGAAAACTTTAATCAGATTTCTATTATATATTCCACTCATCTGTCCATTCCCCTCACCACCACTTTCATCTTCCCAGATGGATAAACAGGAATTTTCAAAACTTGAATTCATGGAGAATCCCTTTCTCTCCTTCTAAATATTTTAGTTGATGATGTTCAGAACCTATTTTAGTACTTAAATCATGGTGACTGGTATTGCTTATCTCAGTTAATGTTGCTATAGGCTGGGGGTTTTTTCTTAGAAGGGTAGGTATATTCATGTCCTTTTATTCAGTTTTTCTGCAATACTGCTGCGTTTAAGATAATTAGACCAGCTTTACTGATGATCACTATTAATAAGTTTAATACTTAAGCCAGTAGTTTCTAATTTTTTGAGCAGTGGAAATTGTTTTTCAAATACAAAGTTATGTGGAATGCAAAAATATGAATATCATGTAAGCGGTAGGAGTTGGGGACCAATACCTAGCTCATTTGGCCTCACTCTGGCCTCTGAGGTACTCCATGAAACAAGAGTTCCATGAAATGTGCTTTGAAAATCACCAAGTTTACCAGTCACCAAAGTGAGCACCAACTAACACTCACTTAAAAAAGGTGGAACTTAGTCTAAAATGCATGCCTCCACATTTTGTTAACCAATTCCTTCTTTACAAAACATATGATTTTGAAATACGTCTTTTACTTCAAGTCACGCAAATATCCTCCAGGTCTCACCTGCTCATGGTTATAAATGAGGTCACATATGTGGTTCAGCACAAAGTTCATTGACCAGGTAACCCTCGCCTGTGGGACAGTAGGACCCCAGCTGACTTCTGAGGTGGTATACCCTCTGGTATGTCTCAGGGAGTCTCCAGAAGATGTCTAGCTTGTGTCCACCACCACCACCCCCACTGCCATCAGTAGTAACAGCATAGACACATTGTCTCTGAGTGTGAAGTGGCTCTGCTGCTCCAGAAAGCTCTCTGTGGCCACTGCAGCCACCACCAAAGCCTCTGAGTGCTGCTCTGTCCTCTGCCCAAGAGTGGACACAGAAACTCTCTTTAACACCCCACAGAGCAGCCAAGAACAGAACTTAATATTACTTTTTTTTTGTACAGGCTCAGGTATAACCAAAAGGAAGCATACACCAAAAGCATCCCTTAGCTGGCAACTATACATCCTCATGCAGTTTGCTATAGGCCACATTTCTGCCCAGCTACTGCAGAAAAACTCCATCCAATATCCACTCTCTCCTCTTCTTTCACTGTAGAAAAACAATTTCATTTGAGATGGTGATGAACCAGACTAAAAGGATATCTTTCCCAGCCTCTCTTGCAGCTAGGTATGGTCACAAGACTAAGTTCTAGCTAATGCAACAGAGGTGGAATTCTGGGAAGGCTTCTTGCTGGAGCTGATACAACTAGGAGATGCTTCCTTTTTGCCTTTCCTGAACCTGAAATTGAGTATGTGAGGACAGAATTGATAACAGTCATTTTGGAACATGAGGTGGTCTTGAGGCTGGAAGCAAATGCTGAGGATGGTAGAGCAGAGAGAAGGAGGTGGAGTCACCAGTTACTTGGTGAAGTCACCACAGAATCCTTGGAATAATTAGTTCTGTACTTCTTCGTGTTGTGTTTGGGTTTTCTGTAATCTACAGGCAACCCTAATCATGGCACAGCAGTAATGAGCCTGCTTCCTCCCTTGCTACGAGGCTGCTTAGCTGCTGACCTGGTTGCATATGGCAGAGTCCAGTTTCACTCCATTGTTTAGGAACACGCTTCAGCACTTCTAGACTTTTCAGAGCCTCTTCCCAAGAGAACCCAGAGCCCAGAGAGAACTCCTTACCCACAGTGAAGGGCCCAACTGCCAGTTTTTCATCTCCTGATGCAGAAGCTGCCTCTTTCCTAGGATAATTGAGTTATAATGATTATTCCCCCAGACCCTACTTTCTGCCCACAGGGGTGTGGCCTCACCTGCTTCTGCCAGTAATAAGCACATTGAGCTCACATTTCGGCCACAGCTCAATTCCTTCATCTGATAAATGGGGAACATTTAAAATAAATATAAACCACAAGTGGTTTTAAAATATCCTCTTAGGTATTAGTTTTGGGATCCCTACCAGAGTGCTTCTTAAATTTTATTTTTGACTCATCTTATTTTTGGCTCTTCCTACCCATATGTGCATTTTCTTAGGTACACAGTAATACATGAATATGAACCCAGAAATGCACACACAGACTGGTGCATGAGTATACATGCACACATAGATGCTTGTATATGCTCCCTCATCAATATATACACCCTTAAACATACACTTGGCACATTGATACACAAGCTCAAAGGAACATGGATTGAAGTTTAGTTAATAGGAAAAGTAAGGAATGGAGTAGATATAGCAGCTAAAAAGGGTAGGCAGGGAGGTGACAAAAGAGCAAAGCAACCCCCATGGAACTTATTTTTAATGGCACTGCAGTAAAGTAAATTTTGTATATGCTCCAGCGATAGGCTTAGAAAGAGGCTGATTAGGGAGATGGGCTTAATGCACAGCCCAGTGCTGTTGCTAAGCTGGTCTGTGTCAACCTGGTTATCTCACTGGTCAGTTCTTGATGGCAGAATTCTCATAAGCTGTCGTGAACTCCCTGAGAGTAGCAAGGAACGGCAATCTTGTTCTCCAGCCTAATTATAGGCACCCAGCAAGATTTTGAAATATGAATGAACGATTAATATACTTTTCACAAACCCCCCACCCCAAAGACTGACCCTCATTGAGTATGCATGGGGAAGAGAGAAAAAGCAAGCAAAGTGCCCACTTAGATCCAGGACAGCAGTGGTTCAAGGAGATGGGTAGTGGGGAAGGGGAGCTTAGGTAGAGATAAAAGGCTTCTGCGGTGACATCTCACCCTCTGGTCTGGGAGCTGGTGTGGGCCTGTAACTCTGCAAAGGAAAAGCTTTCCTAGGATGTTATCCAAGGAACATCCATGGCTTTCCTGGAGAGGCTGCTCTGGAGATACACAGAAAGACGGAGACACTTTGTTTTTCTTTTCATATTTTCGTCTTTCTCCTATTAACATCCTCAACTATTCCTCTCCTTTCTTGGTGATTGAACACTTTGAATACTTGTATGCTCTAACCACGGCCTGGCCCTGCTGTCCTTTAGCCAAATTACACACATTTAGGTCTTTTCATCTTTCTTTATGAACCAGTCTCTCCAGTCTATTTAATCATTTTGGCAGTTCTTTTCTGAATTCCACCCAATTTAAAAATAAGCTAAATTCTCCACCCCTGTGGATTTAAAAGCAGGCTGTTGCAAACCCATGCAGAGTTCTAGCCTGGGTTTGGTGCATACAGAGGAAAGATAAGCCCATGTTTTAAACTCTCTATTCCCAGTTTTCCTCAGCAGTGACAGCCTGGAAAAGGCCAGGGGAGGTAGGAAAAAGGGGCAAGAAACTTTGGTGGCCACAGCGGAAGACCATGCTGATAGTGCTGGGTTTGTTTTTAAATTTTCTTATTGACTGACTGATTAGTTGGTTGATTGTTTATAAGTGATAGTCACATTTGGTTCAGAATCTAGAAGATATAAAAGTATATAAAATGAATGGAAAGTATTGCTCCTATTCCTGTTACCGAGTCACCAACCCTGAAGAAACAAAACAAAGTTATTTGTTTCTATACATATAATTCCAGAGATATTGTATGTACGCGATCAAATATATATTTATATCTGTGTGTCCATGTATCTCTCCACCTCCATTTTTAGACAAATGGTGATATAATACACACATTGCTCTCCTCTTTGCGTTTTCTTAACAGTATATCTTGGAGATTTGGAGATTGCTCCATATTCACACATGAATAGCTCCTTAAGTACTTTTTATGGCTACAAAGTATCTTTAATGTGCTCTAATTTTGTAGACCACAATTAATGAACATTTATATTCTCTCTGATTTTTTATGGTTACTATCAATGAACATTTAGGGATCTTACCATTCTTTTAAATTATCGACAGTGACTCACTGAATAACTTAAAACGTTTTACACATGTGGGAGTAGATACGTAGAGTGAACTTCCCTGGTTAAAAGGTACGTGCATCAGGCTGTCTAGCTCAAAGCTGGCCGATTTGTCAGTTTATACACCCATCACTATAAATGGGTGTTTTTCCATACCCACATAAATCCCGTTTTTCCATACCCACATAAATACAGAAATTTTAGAACTTTGACAATCTGATGGCAGGAAAGGTAAATCATTTTTGTGTATTTCCCTTATTGCAAGTGAGGTTGGTTTCTTTTCACAAATTTAAGAGCTATTTGAATTTCCTTTATAAATTAGGGAGATTAGATCCATGTGACATAATTTTCAAATATATTTTCCTATTTGCCATTCTTTTCTATTTACATATATTAATATATTCACCTTTTATTTCATGATTTCTGGGTTTTGGTTTTGTGACATACTTACATAAGCTTTTCCCACTTTGATATTGTTTTTAAGAAATTCCATGGTTTCTTCTGGTACTCATATAAATGACAAGTAAATCAAACTTTGTTTTTCCAGACGGCTACCCAGTTGTCCCAACGTTGTTTATGGAATGCATATCTTTTTTTTTTAGTGTGAAAAATTTTAATATACATCTCTTTATAGCTGAAAGAGTAAGTAGACAGAAATCTAGAAAAAGAGAGTATTTAAACTTATGTAGCACACTTTAGCTAATTGACATATATAAAACACTATATCCCAAACTACATATACCATTATTTTCGAGGGCACATAGAAAATTTACCAATATGAATAGATATCTTTTATTCACAGATTTGAATGTTACTTTTACGATATATAAAATCTCCATGGCATTTGTGCCTCTTTTTGATATTCCTAGTCCGTACCATTTATGTCATGCCAGTATCACATTATTTTAATTATCTGTAGCTTTAAAAAATTGTTTTATTATCTAATAGAAATAGATACTTTCCTGTTTTCCATGTTGGTTTTTTATATGAATTTTAGAATCAGGTTGTCTATTTCAAAAAAAAAAATCAGAGGAGACCTTCAAGATGGCAGAGGAGTAAAATGTGCAGATCACCTTTCTCCCCACAAATACATCAGAAATACATCTACATGTGGAGCAACTCCCACAGAACACTTACTGAATGCTGGCAGAAGACCTCAGACTTCCCAAAAGCCATGTGGCTGACAGGGTCTTGGTGCTCTGGCCGGGTGTCAAGCCTGTCCCTCTGAGGTGGGAGAACCGAGTTCAGGACATTGTTCCACCCAAGACCTCCAAGCTCCATGTAATATCAAACAGGGAAAGCTCTCCAAGAGATCTCCATCTCAATGCTAAGACCCACCTCCACTCAACAACCAGCAAGCTACAGTGCTGGACACCCTATGCCAAACAACTAGGAAGACAGGAACACAACCCCACCCATTAACAGAGAGGCTGCCTAAAATCATAATAAGGTCACAGACACCCCAAAACACACCACTGGAAACGGTCCTGCCCATGAGAAAGACAAAATCCAGCCTCATCCACCAGAACACAGGCACTAGTCCCCTCCACCAGGAAGCCTACACAACCCACTGAACCAACCTTAGCCACTGGGGCCAGACACCAAAAAAAACGGGGACTACAAACCTGCAGCCTTTGAAAAGGAGACCCCAAACACAGTAAGTTAAGCAAAATGAGAAGACAGAGAAACACACAGCAGTGAAGAAGCAAGGTAAAAACCCACCAGACCAAACAAATGAAGATGAAATAGGCAGTCTACCTGAAAAAGAATTCAGAGTTATGATAGAAAAGGTGATCCAAAATCTTGGCAATACAAGGGAGAAAATACAAGAAACGTTTAACAAGGACCTAGAAAAACTAAAGAGCAAACGAACAATGATGAACAACACAATAAATGAAATTAAAAATTCACTAGAAGGAATCAATAGCAGAATAACTGAGGCAGAATAACAGATAAGTGACCTGGAAAATAAAATAGTGGAAATAACTACAGCAGAGCAGAATATAGACAAAAGAATGCAAAGAACTGAGGACAGTTTTAGAGACCTCTGGGACAACTTCAAACGCACCAACATTCGAATTATAGGGGTCCCAGGAGAAGAAGAGAAAAAGAAAGGAACTGAGAAAATAGTTGAAGAGATTATAGTTAAAAACTTCCTTAATATGGGCATGGAAATAATCAAGTCCAGGAAGCGCAGAGATTCCCATACAGGATAAATCCAAGGAGAAACACGCCAAGACATATTAATCAAACTATCAAAAATTAAATACAAAGAAAAATATTAAAAGCAGCAAGGGGAAAACAACAAATAATATACAAGGGAATCCGCATAAGGTTAACAGCTGATCTTTCAACAGAAACTCTGCAAGCCAGAAGGGGGTGGCAAGACATATTTAAAGTGATGAAAGGGAAAAATCTACAACCAATATTACTCTATGCAGCAAGGATCTCATTCAGATTTGATGGAGAAATTAAAACCTTTAAAGATAAGCAAAAGCTAAGAGAATTCAGCACCACCAAACCAGCTTTACAACAAATGCTACAGGAACTTCTCTAGGCAGGAAACAACAAGAGAAGGAAAAGACCTACAATAACAAACCCAAAACAATTAAGAAAATGGTAATAGGAACATACATACTGATAATTACCTTAAATGTAAATGGATTAAATGCTCCAACCAAAACACATAGACTGGCTGAATGGATACAAAAACAAGACCCATATATATGCTGTTTACAAGAGACCCACTTCAGACCTAGGGACACATACAGACTGAAAGGGAGGAGATGGAAAAAGATATTCCATGCAAATAGAAATCCAAAGAAAGCTGGAGTAGCAATTCTCATATCAGACAAAATAGACTTTAAAATAAAGACTATTACAAGAGACAAAGAAGGACACTACATAATGATCAAGGGATCAATCCAAGAAGAAGATATAACAATTGTAAATATTTATGCACCGAACATAGGAGCACGTCAGTACATAAGGCAAATGCTAACAGCCATAAACGGGGAAATCAACAGTAACACAATCATAGTAGGGCACTTTAACACCCCACTTTCACCAGTAGACAGATCATCCAAAATGAAAATAAATAAGGAAACACAAGATTTAAATGATACATTAAACAAGATGGACTTAATTGATATTTATAGGACTTTCCATCCAAAAACAACAAAATACACATTCTTCTCAAGTGCTCATGGAACATTCTCCAGGATAGATCATATCTTGGGTCACAAATCAAGCCTTGGTAAATTTAAGAAAATTGAAATCATATCACGTATCCTTTCCGACCACAATGCTATGAGACTACATACATATCAATTACAGGAAAAAATCTGTAAAAAATAGAAACACATGGAGGCTAAACAATGCACTAGTTAATAACCAAGAGATCACTGAGGAAATCAAAGAGGAAATTAAAAAATACCTAGAAACAAATGACAAAACATGATGACTCAAACCCTATGAGATGCAGCAAAAGCAGTTCTAAGAGGGAAGTTTATAGCAATAAGTCCTGCCTCAAGAAACATCTCAAATAAACAACCTAACCTTATACCTAAAGCAATTAGAGAAAGAAGAACAAAAACCCCCACAAAGTTAGCAGAAGGAAAGAAATCATAAAGATCAGATCAGAAATAAATGGAAAAGAAGTGAAGGAAACAATGGCAAAGATCAATAAAACTAAAAGCTGGTTCTTTGAGAAGATAAACAAAATTGATAAACCATTAGCCAGACTCATGAAAAAAAGGGAGAAGACTCAAATCAACAGAATTAGAAATGAAAAAGGAGAAGTAATAACTGACTCTGCAGAAATATGAAGGATCATGAGAGATTACTACAAGCAACTATATGCCAATAAAATGGACAACCTGGAAGAAATGGACAAATTCTTAGAAAAGCACAACTGAAGACTGAACCAGGAAGAGATAGAAAATATAAGCAAGCCAATCACAAGCACTGAAATTGAGACTGTGATTAAAAATCTTCCAACAAACAAAATCCCAGGACGAGAGGCTTCACAGGCGAATTCTATCAAACATTTAGAGAAGAACTAACACCTATCCTTCTCAAACTCTTCCAAAATATAGCAGAGGGAGGAACACTCCCAAACTCATTCTACAAGGCCACCATCACCCTGATACCAAAACCAGAGAAAGATGTCACAAAGAAAGAGAACTTCAGGCCAATATCACTGATGAACATAGATGCAAAAATCCTCAGCAAAATACTAGCAAATAGAATCCAACAGCACATTAGAAGGGTCATACACCATGATCAATTGGAGTTTATCCCAGGAATGCAAGGATTCTTCAGTATACACAAATCAATCAATGTGATAAACCATATTAACAAACTGAAGGAGAAAAACCATATGATCATCTCAATAGATGCAGAAAAAGCTTTCAACAAAATTCAACACCCATTTATGATAAAAACCCTCCAGAAAGTAGGCATAGAGGGAACTTTCCTCAACATAATAAAGGCCATATATGATGAACCCACAGCCAACATCATTCTCACTGGTGAAGAACTGAAACCATTTCCTCTAAGATCAGGAACAAGACACGGTTGCCCACTCTCACCAGTATTATTCAACATAGTTTTGGAAGTTTTAGCCCCAGCAATCAGAGAAGAAAAAGAAATATAATGAATCCAAATCGAAGAAGAAGAAGTAAAGCTGTTAGTGTTTGCAGATGACATGATACTATACGTAGAGAATCCTAAAGATGCCACCAGAAAGCTATTAGAGCTAATCAATGAATTTGGTTATGTAGCAGGATACAAAATAAATGCACAGAAATCTCTTGCATTCCTATACACTAACGATGAAAAATCTGAAACAGAAATTAAGGAAACACTCCCATTTACCACTGCAACAAAAAGAATAAAATAACTAGGAATGAACCTACCTAAGGAGACAAAAGACCTGTATGGAGGACATTATAAGACACTGATGAAAAAAATTAAAGATGATGCAAACAGATGGAGAGATATATCATATTCTTGGATTGGAAGAATCAACATTGTGAAAATGACTATACTACCGAAAGCAATCTACAGATTCAGTGCAATCCACATCAAACTACCACTGGCATTTTTCACAGAACTAGAACAAAAAAATTCACAATTTGTATGGAAACACAAAAGACCCCAAATAGCGAAAGCAATCTTGAGAAAGAAAAACGGAGCTGGAGGAATTGGGCTCCTGGACTTCTGGCTATACTACAAAGCTACAGTAATCAGGACAGTATGGTACTGGCACAAAAACAGAAATACAGATGAATAGAACAGGATAGAAAGCCCAGGGATAAGCCCACACACATATGGTCACCTTATTTTCAATTAAGGAGGCAAGAATATACAATGGAGAAAGGACAGCCTCTTCAATAAGTGTTCCTGGGAAAACTGGACAGCTACATGTAAAAGAATGAAATTAGAACACTCCCTAACACCATATAGAAAAATAAACTCAAAATGGATTAAAGACCTAAATTTAAGGCCAGACACTATGAAATTCTTAGAGGAAAACATAGGCAGAACACTCTATGACATACATCACAGCAAGATCCTTTTTGACCCACCTCCGAGAGAAAAGGCAATAAAAACAAAAATAAACAAGTGGGACCTAATGAACCTTAAAAGCTTTTGCACAGCAAAGGAAACCATAAAGAAGACAAAAAGAGAATTCTCAGAGTGGGAGAAAATATTTGCAAATGAAGCAACTGACAGAGGATTAATCTCCAAAATTTACAAGCAACTCATGCAGCTTACAAGCAGCTCATGCAGCTCAATATTAAAAAGCAAACAACCCAATGCAAAAATGAGCAGAAGTCCTAAATAGATATTTCTCCACAGAAGATATACAGATTGCCAACAAACACATGAAAGGATGCTCAACATCACTAATCATTAGAGAAATGCAAATCAAAACTACAATGAGGTATCACCTCACACCAGTCAGAATGGCCATCATCAAAAAATCTACAAACAATAAATGCTGGAGAGGGTGTGAAGAAAAGGGAACCCTCTTGCACTGTTGGTGAGAATGTAAATTGATAGAGCCACTATGGAGAACAGGAGATTCCTTAAAAAACTACAAATAGAACTACCATACGACCCAGCAATCGCACCACTGGGCATACCCTGAGAAATCCATAATTCAAAAAGAGTCATATACCACAATGTTCATTGCAGCTCTATTTACAATAGCCATGACATGGAAGCAACCTAAGTGTCCATCGACAGATGAATTGATAAAGAAAATGTGGCACATATATACAATGGCATATTACTCAGCCATAAAAAGAAACGAAATTGAGTTATTTGTAGTGAGGTGGATGGACCTAGAGACTGTCATACAGAGTGAAGTAAGTCAGAAAGAGAAAAATAAATACCGTATGCTAGCACACATATATGGAATCTGAAAAAAAAAATGGTTGTGAAGAACCTAGGGGTAGGCCAGGAATAAAGAGGCAGATGTAGAGAATGGACTTGAGGACAGGGGAGGGGGAAGGGCAAGCTGAGACAAAGTGAGAGAGTGGCATGGAGTTATATATGCTACCAAATGTGAAATAGATAGCTAGTGGAAAGCAGCCGCATAGCATAGGGAAATCAGCTTGTTGCTTTGTGACTACCTAGAGGGGTGAGATAGGGAGGGTGGGAGGGAGACGCAAGAGGGAAGAGATAGGGGGATATATGTATATGTATAGCTGATTCACTTTGTTATAAAACAGAAACTAACACACCATTGTAAAGCAATTATGCTCCAATAAAGTTGTTTAAAAAATCATTTTGGGGGCTTCCCTGGTGGCGCAGTGGTTGAGAATCTGCTTGCCAGTGCAGGGGACACGGGTTCGAGCCCTGGTCTTGGAGGATCCCACATGCCGCGGAGCAATTGGGCCCGTGAGCCGCAACTACTGAGCCTGCGCGTCTGGAGCCTGTGCTCCACAACAAGAGAGGCCGCGATAGTGAGAGGCCCGCGCACTGCAATGAAGAGAGGCCCCCACTTGCCGCAACTAGAGAAAGCCCTCGCACAGAAACGAAGACCCAACACAGCTAAAAATAAATAAATTAATTAATTAAAAAGAAATCATTTTGGCATTTAAGAAATCAGGGGCATGTTAAATTTATAGATTAATTTAGGTAAAGTGGGCATGCTTACAATATTGCTTGCTCCTTTCCAAGAACATGATATACTTTTTCATTGTGTGTGTGTTTCTCAGTAGGACTTTAAAATTTTATTTTTATAAATTGTACCCATTTCGGGCTTCCCTGGTGGCACAGTGGTTGAGAGTCTGCCTGCCGATGCGGGGGATGTGGGTTCGTGCCCCGGTCCAGGAAGATCCCACATGCCATGGGGTGGCTGGGCCTGTGAGCCATGGCCGCTGAGCCTGCGCCTCCGGAGGCTGTGCTCCACAACAGGAGAGGCTGCAGCAGTGAGAGGCCCGTGTACTGCAAAAAAAAAAAAACCACACAAAAAACAAAAAAAAACCCAAAAAACATTGTTCCCATTTCTTGGTAATTTTTTATCTTTTTGGTTGCCACTATAAATTGAGATCTTTTATCATCTCTTCTAACCAATTGTGTGTGTATGTGCTTTTGCTTTCTGCTGATTAATTTTGTAATCACCAGGCACATTCCCAAATTCTCTTCTCTCTGAGTTTCTCTCAGAGGTTCTTCTTGGCCAGGTTTTCTCCTCTCTGCATTATTGGCATTTTGAGCCAGATAATTCTCATTGCTGTGGTGGTGGGGAGGTGGGGATGGAGGTCTTGTCCTGTGCATTGTAGGATGTTTAGCAGCATTCCTTACCTCTACTGGTTGCCTCTGATTAAGAAGCATTGTTTTAGTCCATAAGCCAAGGAAGGTCTTCATTATTTCCACCTGCTCCCAACCCACTGCTCTGTTAGACACTATTGGGTCTAATCACAACAGTGGGAATAACTAAAGCCCAATGTTCTGTTATAAGAACAAACAATGCCTAGAGGTACCCATGGAAGTGATGATTATTCATAGTTCATGGCCAAGCTACATGTGGAAGTCAGTCACAGATACAAATCTCATGAATTTAAAAGTTAAAAGTAGGGAATTCCTTGCGGGCCAGTGGTTAGGACTCTGTGCTCTCACTCCCGAGGGCCTGGGTTCGATCCCTGGTCGAGGAACTAAAATCCCACAAGCTGTGTGGTGCAGCCAGAAAAAAAAAATTAAAAGTAATAAAGAAAAGGAGGCGGAATCCATTGCTTCTGTATCACACACCTTCGATTTTCATTGTATGGTGTCTGGCATGTTCTCTAGCTGTTCAGCGGTGTGATCACCATCTTCTCCACTGGCTTGAGTCATAGCATCTCAGGCTTGAAGGGATATTGACATGTTCCTCAAGGCATGGTATCACGTCTGGCACCCTCTTAACACTCTCAACTGTGTTGTGCCATTTTTACATTTTCTACAATATGTACATTTGTGCTGGGTTCGTGACAGAGTGTTTGAAATATAAAAGATATGTATTCAAATCCTAGTTAAGAGTCATTAGATTATTAGCTATATATGCAAGTTAATCTCTGTAAATGTCATTCACAAAACAGTTATGAGTATTACATTGTAGGGTTGCAGTGGCGGTTAGATGAGATCACATATATGATGCAACAAGAACATAGCAAGAACACAATGCATTTTAAAAGTCTCATTAAAAACTCAAGCACTCAGTATGTAATAGCTATTATCTTCATTATTATTATGTGAATACAGGTTCTTTATCTGAAAAATTAAGACTAAAATTAATCTAAATCATCTATTACAAAATTTAAAGTATTGATTGAAATATTGGAAAACAGGTTGAAAAGACTGGCTTGATACTATTGAAAGTCAGATATTTTTGTAGGACACATCCGTTCCTATCATTTCTTATTTATTGGATGTAGACTCTTTGAGAATCTAAATAGTCTGGGCCTTATCAGTCAGGTTTGTGGGTGATTCCTGTCTATGGATTTCAGTGTTGACTATAGAATAATATATGATGCAAAGGGGCAAAATTTGTTCTGAATCATGTTTTTATGAAGTGAAGCAGAATTTAGTGATAGTTTTATTTAGCTGGACTTACTTATTTTTTGTTAAAGTCCTTTTCAAGTTTTGGAATGCCACACACGTATAGAACCATGTACAAAACTTAAATGTATTGTATAAAAATAAGCACATAATGGGTAACCTCTGCTCAGATTAAGAAATAGCACATTAGCAGCCTGCAGAACAGTGTATACCTTTCTCATCACAATCCTCCCCCTCCTTGTTTTTCTTTATAGTTTTATATAAATATAAAACTTGTGATAGACTCTGGTTTTGTCTAAAAATTCATTTATTTTTCATTCTCAAAGGATGGATTTTGGGGCTAAATAATTTTAGGTGGGCAGTTATTTGGTTTTCTCCTATTAAAGTTATCAGTTCACTGTTTTCTGGTTTCTGTTATTGCTGTTGAAATATCAGCTGTAAGTCTAAGTCTTTCTCTGGTGCTTTAATGATTTTTTCATTATTCTTTGATGGTCCGGAGTTCCAGTATGATATATCAACATTATATATAAATTTAAAACTTATTTCATTAAGGAAGTGTTGGACTTCTTGAACCTGTGGATGCTGTTTTTATCAATTCTAGAAAAATCTCAGTCATCTCTTTCCTTTCCTATGGGCCTCACAATTAACATCTTTTGGACCTTCTCACTATATTCTCTATGTATCTTACCATCTCTTGTGTATTTTTTCATCATTTTGTCTCTCCATTTGTATTTCTAGATAATTGTGCACAGAACCATTTTTTTTTCTAGTTCAGGAGTCAGTGAACTATGGCCCAATGGCCAAACCTGAATCACTGCCTCTTTCTTTATAGCCCATGAATGAAGACTGACTTTTATATTTTTAAATGGTTGAAAAAACTTTTAAGATAATGTTTTGTGATGCATGAAAAATACATAGAATTCAAATTTTAGCACCTATAAATAAAGATTTTATTAGTACATAGCCACACTCACTTGTGTTTGTATTGTCCATGGCTCTTTTTGAGCTACATCAGCAGAGTTGAATACTACTTATGAAGAAGCCTGAACCTGCAAAACCTAAAATATTTACTATCTGGCCTTTTATTCAAAAGATTTGCTGAGCCTGATTCTATTTCATTGTAATACTCTCTTCAGCTGTGTTTAATCTATCGTTAAACCTTTGCCAATTTTACCTCCCTGCAAAGACTACCTAAAATAACCTGTTGATTGACAAAGCCAAGTTTATTGCTTATTACTTGCTTGTTAGTGTGGGTTATTGAGTAAAGTGATCCAGATAAAATAGGAACTGAAGAAAAATCTCACTCAAAATCCAACGATCTTATGGATCTCTCACTTCTAGGGGATGAATAGGTTTTGGTTGTGTGTTTTTACAAATTGGATAGAGTATGACTTGAGCCCATATTTTAGCAAACATACCTAAGATGCAATTAGAATATTTTCCAAATATATTTACCATTTCTGCAAAATAACAGAAAAAAGTTTGTGTGCCTGGTTCTGAGAATATAAAACTAAATAAGATATGGGGCCTAGCAACAATGGGTCCAGAGTTTAGTGGGGAGATGGGCATGTAAACAGGTAATTTAAGTAAACTATAACAAATGTTATAATAGATAAATGTATATAATATCAGGTTGACATGAAAGAATAAAATGACGAATAAATCTAAATAAGTCTTCATAAAGGAAGCACCATTTGACCCAGTCTTAATATTATCAGGAATTTTCCAACCATGAAAAGAATGGAAGCAACTCATGGCAGAGGGAATAACAAGTGCAAGAGCCTAGTGGTGTGAAAACATGGGGACATGTGATTGGCGACAAGGAAGTAGTTCTAAGAACCTGCAGCTTAGGGCAGGTGAGAGGGACTGATAGGAGATGAGGCTGGAAGGGTATGTAGAAGCAGATAATTTAATTCTTTGAATGATAAGCTAGGGAGGTTGGCTTTTTATTGTCGTTGTTAACTATGAATAGACATCAAGGGACTTTAAATATGGAAATAGAGGGAACAGATTTTTTTTTAGAATATTCTAGTACCAGTGTGAAGTATATCTTGGAAGTGAGACAGACTGGAAGATAATCATGAAGGTACTGTCATAGTACAGTTGTATAGTCAGACAACCTGAACTAAAGCAAATGGATAAGAAGGAGGAGAATGATATTAAAAGATGACTCTGCAGTTTCTATTTGAGCGACCTAATTGATAAAAATACAAGTATAAGGAAGACAAAAAGAGGAGCTGGAAGATGGATATGGTTTGAGATTTTTGGAGTTACTGGTTCGGTGACCAGGAAACACCCCTTTGTAGATATCCACTGAAGAGAGTATAAACCTAGAGTTCACAGAATAAGCAGGGTTAGAGATGAGTGGCATGGAATGGAGCCTCACTTCAGGAGGGGCATGGAGATGGAGAAGAGGATCACTGATGGAATCTTCAGGAACAACCCTTTGGAAAGGGTGATTGAAGAAAGAAGAATCTGCAAAGGAAATTATAAAAGGCTAGTAAAAGAAGTGGGAAGAGAAACAGAAGAGTGTCTTATAAAAATAAACGAAAGCACTTTAAGAGGGAGGGAGTTATCAGAATTAAGGCCACAAAGAGATTTAGTAGGCTAAAGTTTGAAAACAAACTTTTGTACTATTTCGTTGATTGAGCTAGAGAGTAGAAGCCAGATTGCAAAGTCTGAGAAATTAATGGGAAGAAGTGGGGGACAAATAAAAACCTATTTAAGGGAAGCAGTAGTTAAAAGCACAGACCCTAGAATAAGACTGCTAACATTAGCATCCCAGCTCCGTTGTTTACTAACTCTGTGATCTTAGATTTAAAAGGGACTTAACCTCGCTTTTCCTCAGTCTCCATATCTATAAAATATGATAACAGTATCTATCTCATCGAGTTGTTTTGAGGGTTAAGTGACTTATACATTAAGAACTTAGACTACTGCCTGGCACACAGTGAGTGTTCAATTGGCTGTAGCTATTATCATTCCATCAAGAAGTGAAGTGGTGGAAAAGAAAGCAGTAAGTCAACAGCTTGGGATGACAGGGTGGGGACAGGAAGGAGGGCAGTACTTTTGGATGAGCACATTTGTAGGTAGATGAAAATGGCCAGAAGAGAAAAAGAAATGACACAGTAGAGTAGGTAATTAGGGATTAGAGTCCAAAGGGGGAATGAGTTTGTGGAATGAGGAGAAAAGGTGGAGAAGTTGACCCTGTAAAGACAGAAAAAAGCAGAGCTGAATGTGTATATGTATGTATGTGTGTGTATATATAGTATATATGGCAGCATGCCATTCTTACAATTTATACCTTGATTTTCTAACCTAATAATATATCTTAGAATTCTCTTTTAATAGCTGGCTAATGTGTCAATGAATGGGTTATCATAATTCATTTGAGTCTAGTACTCAAGGAAGAGGCATTGAAGCTGTGTCCAGTTATTTGCTTTTACAAATAATACTGTAATGAACATTACTGTGTGTATGTGTACTTGTACAAATATATGCATAGGATAAAATTTTAGAGGTTGAATATCTAGGTGAAAGCTATCAGTAATTACCCCTCCAAAGTTTATACTCCTATCTTAGAGTGAGTGTATCCATATGCCTATTTCTTCACATCCTTTGAACACTGTTAAAACCAGACTTTTTAATCCTTGTCAGTCTAATATATGAAAAATATCTTTATTGTTGTTTTGATCCATACTTCTTTAATGATGTGTGAGATTAGGCAGCTTTTAATATGTTTATTGGCCGGTTATATTTCTTGGTCTATGAACTATGTGTTCATATTTGTGGTATGCAGCTTCTAAAATGGCCCCAAGATCCTCAACTCCTAGTATTCAGACCCTTGTATAGTACTTCCCACATGTACCAGGATAGGTCTGTGTTACTAAAAGAAAGAATATTGTGGAAGTAATGGTGTGTCACTTCCAAGATTAGGTTAAAAAACACATTGTGGCTTTTGTCTTGAGATCTCTCTCTCTCTTTCTCTGTCTCTCTGTCTGTCTCTCCCTCATCACTCACGTTGGGAGAAGCTTCCATGTCATGAGGACACCCAGGCAGCTTAGAGAGAGGCCCATATGGGAAGAGGTCTCTGGCCAGCAGCCACCAAGGAACTAAGGCCTAACAATGATGCTATGAGTGAGCTTGAAGCAGATCCTCCCTCAGTCAGGCCTACAGAGACTGTGGTCCTGCCGACAGCCTGACTGCAACTTCACAAGAAACACAGAGCTGGAACCTCCCAGATAAGGCACTCCAGGTCCCCAACCCAGAGAGGTTGTGAGATAGTAGATGTTTGTAGGTTGTTTTAAGCTGCTAAATTTTGGGGTAATGTGTAGTACAGCAATGTATAACTAATATAACATTTTCCCCCAATTTTTCCATAAATTGCTCATTTTTTTCCTTACTGATATTAAGAAACTTTATCATTTTAGGCTAACCCTTTAATTCTTAAATATATTGTGTGTATTTTCAACACATTCTGTTATGTGTTTTTAAAATTTTTTCTTCAGAGGAGAAATCAAGATGATGCAGTAGGAGGATGCTGAACTCACCTCCCCCCACAAACACATCAAAAATACATCTACATGTGGAGCAACACTTGCTGAAAACAAACTGAAGTTTGGCAGAAAGGCTCTTCTATAACCAAGGCTGTAAAGAAAGATTCACATGGAGTCAAGTGGGAAAAGAGGAGAGCAGTCAGGTTGGGATTGCACCCCTAGCAGGGGACACAGAAGAGGAAGGGCGAAACAGCTATCTGTTGCTTTTTTGTACACTAATAATGAACTCTCAGAAAGAGAAGGCAAAAAAACAATCCTGTTTAAAATTGTATCGAAAAGAATAAAATACCTAGTAATAAACTTAACCAAGGAGGTAAAAGACCTATACTATGAAAACTAGAAGGCAGTTGAAGGTGATACAAATAAATGGAAAGATATCCCATGTTCATGGATTGGAAGAATTAATATTGTTAAAATATCCATACTACCCAAAGCAATCAGCAGATTTACTGCAATCCCTATCAAAATACCCATGACACTTTTCACTAGAACAAACAATCCTAAAGTTTATATGGAGCCACAGAAGACCCCGAGTAGCCATAGCAATCTTGATAAAAAAGAACAAAGCTGGAGGTATCACCTTGCCTCACTTCAGACTATACTACAAACCTACAACAGTCAAAACAGCATGGTACTGGTACAGAAACTAACCCATAGATCAAGGGAACAGAATAGAGAGCCCAGGCATAAACCCACACACATATGATCAGTTAATCTAGGACAAAGGAGACAAAAATATACAATGGGGAAAAGATAGTCTTTTCAATAAGTGGTGCTTGGAAAACTGAACAGCTCTCTGTAAAAGAATGAAATTAGAACATTTCCCACACTAAATACAAAAATAACTCAAAATGGACTAAAGACCTAAATGTTAGACCAGAAGTGATAAAAGTCCTAGAATAAAACATAAGCAAAACATTCTGACATAAGTCATAGCGTTTTGGTTTTTTTTTTTTTTTTTTGGATCTGTCTCCTTAGGCAAAGGGAAATAAAGCAAAAATAAACAAATAGGACCTAATTAAACTTAAAAACCTTTGCACAGCAAAGGAGAAAAACATTGACAAAACAAAATGACAACCTACTAAATGAGAAAATATTTGCAAATGATATGTCTGATAAGGGGTTAATATCCTAAATATATAATCAGCTCATATAACTTAATATAAAAAAACAAATCACCTGATTAAAAATGGGCAAAAGACCTGAATAGATATTTTTGTTTTGTTCTCTGGGTTTTTTTAACTTTTTTTTTTGATTGAAGTATAGTTGATTTACAATATTCCTGAATAGACATGTTTCCAAAGAAGACATACAGATGGCCAACTGGTACATGACAAGGGAACCCTAGAACACTGTTGGTGGGGATGTAAACTGGTGCAGCTATTATGGAAAACAGTATGGAGGTTCCTCAATAAATTGCATATAGAACTACCACGTGATCCAGCAATTACACTCCTGGGTATATAACCAAAGAAAGTGAAAACACTGATTAGAAAAGATATATGCATCCCAATGTTCATAGCAGCATTATTTACAATAGCCAAGGTAATGGAAGCAAGCTAAGTGTCCTTCAACAGATGAATGGATAAAGAAGATGTGATGTGTGTAGTAGTTTTCACCCCTAGAAATTTGATTTGTGTCTTTTTATGATTTCTAGGTCTCTACCTGCAAGGGGACCCTCTGAAGATCTCCAGAGCTGTCACTGTGCAGCTCTTTTCTCTGTAGTACTCCACCCTTAAACTCTAACTACCTTGGCCTCCCTGGACTCCCAGCTGCATCTTTTCAATTCAGAGAGATCACTGGACTATAACTGGCTTCCCCTTCCCTATTCTGCAGCCTTGAAACTCTCTCCGTGCAGTGAGCTGGGGCAATCTTGGGACTCATTTGTTTCCATCTCAGAGACTGCTGTCTTTTGTTGCCTGATAGCCAATGTTTTAAAATCATTGCTTCCTATATTTGTCTTTTTTTTTTCAGTGTTTCAGGAGATAAGGTAAAGTCTCTGTTATTCCTCATGCTTTCTTCCAAATCTTTTGCTTTATGCATTTATATCTTTAATCCATCTGGAATTTATTTTTTTATTGAGAGAAATATAGTTTTAATATTTTTTCCAATGGTTAGCCAGTTGCCCAAAATCATATTTTGAATTCTTCCCTTCCCTCCTCACCCAGTTGGAAATGTCACCTTTATCATAAGCCAAACTTTCATAGATACTTGAGTCCATTTCTGAACTCTTTATTCTGTCCCTTTGATTTTCCATTTTATTGAATAGAAAACCTTTTTACTTGTTGAAGTTTCAAAATATATTGCATTATCTAGTAGAGCTAATTATTTCTTTTTATTTTCAAGATTTCCTTGAGTATCCACACATGTTATTTTTAGACTTGAACTTTAACATCATTTTCAAGTTTCTTCTGATATATTATATATGTTATTTATTGGGATTACATTAAAAATGTATGATCTAGACAAATTCGAAGGTAGCAAAGTGAAGAGTCAGGAGAGTACAAGTTCAATGACTAATTTTCATGGTGAAGTAGGAGGCAAAGACAAGTTAGGAGGGAGTAGGTCAGTGGAAATTTGAGTGAATCATATTTGCTATAAATGAGGTTATTGGATCCCAGATCAGGAAAGCACTATGGGTATGTAAAACATTGACTGAATATCTCAGGACTAAGAGTGAAGATTCATCAATGGGTATTTGTACTTCCATGTTTCCTTTCTCTGAAAATATAAAACATGCCACTAAAAGGTCCCAGAATCAGTATTTGTTGCTATCAAACCCAACAAATCTCTAGTCATCCAATTTCTTTGAAAACACATGTCTCTCTGGTTCGCTGTCATATCATCAGTGCCAAATACATTGCCTGTCCATATTTGGCACTGAGTAAATATTAATGGAATGAACTAATTAATTTCTGAGTGGTTTCCTCTGACTTCTGCTTAAGATGCTGTGTTGTTACCTCTGCCAGTCTGTCTTCAGATTCAAAATCCAGCCCCAAATCCTAATGATCAGTTCTCCAATTGCCTAGAAATGGAGAACTTATGGTGATTTCTTTTTTTATATATATAAGTAAATGTTATTGTCTTCTTACTTTTTTTTTAAATTTATTTTTTGGCTGCGTTGGGTCTTCCTTGCTGTGCATGGGCTTCCTCTAGTTGTGGCGAGCGGGGGCTACTCTTCATCACGGTGCGTGGGCTTCTCATTGCGGTGGCTTCTCTTGTTGCGGTGCACAGGCTCTAGGTGCATGGACTTCAGTAGTTGCAGTGCATGGGCTCAGCAGTTGTGGCTCGTGGGCTGTAGTGCACAGGCTCAGTAGTTGTGGTGCATGGGCTTAGTTGTTCCACAGCATGTGGGATCTTCCCGGACCCAGGATCGAACCAGTGTCCCCTACATTGACGGGCGGATTCTTAACCACTGTACCACCAGGGACGTCCCTATGGTGATTTCTTCTGCTATAGAAACTGGCGCAATATCTTAAACTGTTGTTTGAAAAAAGGCTTCTTCAATCTTAGACTTCTTAAACCTTCTTTCTGAATTACCCAAGTTATGGGAGAGATAAGATAAAGGAGGGTTTAAGGCAAAAGTGACCTGATTTCTTTCAACCATTCAGAGTTGTTCATCTCAAAAATAGTGATAAAGAAGGGAAGGAGTCCACATTGTATTAATGTGTGATTTTACTTAATTTGGCCTTTAATAAACTGCACACTTCACTATTGGAACCACTCGATGGCTTTGTAAAAGTAGACTCTCTTAGGTACAATTTTTTAATAATTGTCTCTTGGATTGTTTATATCCAATCTCTTAGATTGGATGTAAACAAGCATATGGTTTAGATTGGTATAATACTTTCACCTTAAAACACCTCAAGGTAATTTCTGATGGAGAAAAACAGGGTGTTCTGTTTTCAGGGACAACGTTTATTCTTCTGATAAGAAGATAGATTTTAAGCACTCAAGGCAGTCTCCACAACAAGGGTCAATTCTTAACAAGAAAAGGAGAATTTAGAAAATTCAGAACTACTTAGACATTTTAGATCTTGTACCGATGAGAATTTTTATAGACCAGGCAGAATCATTTGGAGCCTACCTCCTCCATTTTAACATTTATTTTTTTATTTTAAGGGAAGCAAGGCTTGAAATACTTTAATACCCCTTAGAGACTGTTTCGCTGTTACATAGCCCATAAAAAGTAATATTTGGATGATTTAAAGAGAAATGAATCAGAAGTTTAAAGTTTCAGTTTTCCTTGTATGCAGCAACATTTCCCCCATCCCCAGAGGCAATAGAAATAGCCCATAAGGTAAAACGCATCTTAGATTTTATTGAAACAAAAATTATTATCTATGCATGTGCAGATAGTAATGTCTGTCCTCAAATAATTTTATTTTAAAATATTTAGACACTCAGTCTTACAATTTTCTATTGAATCAACAAGGGATCTAACAGCTTTCCCAGTTTCTTCACGAAGGACAATTTGCTTACATCAAACCTGATCGATTAAATTCTCATTTCATAACCAAGTGGAAATGGGATCTCAGTTTCCCAGTTTCATAAGGTTTCTCTCAAAAGCTACTTCAGGCTTCTAAGTTACACACCCCAAAGTGGGTGATGGTGGTATAGTCCAGAGTATCCATGTAATGGGTTGGCAATATTTTCAATGTGGTTATTCATCATACATTTAATATTTACTTCCTTTTAAATCTTTAATCTTGTTTAAACAAGATTTTCATTTAGGCATTGGACTTATGTGATATAAGCATTTCTCTGTAGGTTAATAAATGGCTTCACCCTTCACTGATATGGGAATCAACAAACCTGGTTGTCTCTCCTTGCTCTACCCTCCCTGAGTGCCACTGGGCAAATTCCATCATATTTTGGGCCCTGGTCTCCTCATCTGTAAATTAGGGTGGTTAGATGATTTTTAGGATCCCTCTCACAGCTGATTTGCAATTTTGGCATAGAAATCATTCATTAAATGGTAAAATTTATCTTTATTGATGAGCTTCCTTCATGGTGAATATTGGAATATCTTAATTTTAGAATCCTAAAGAGCCTAGAAGTTGACTCAAACGTCTTGGACTTCTGTCTTGTCTCATTATTTACTAGCTGTGTAATCTTGGGAAATTTTCTCCATTTTTAAAGACTCAATTTCTTCATCTGTAAAATGAGGTGAAGGTAATACTGTTAGACACAGTTCTTTGTTGCAAATAATAGAATCCACTCTGGCTAGTTTAGGCAGAAAAAGGATTTGTTCAAAATATTAAGCAACTCACAGAATCCTCTGGAGGCCAAGAGAGCCAGACTTAGAAATAGTGAGGCCAGAAACCACACCAAATTACGCTGTAGAATTTGCTCCAGTGAAAACACCATTGCTGCCAACACTTGGCAACAACTCTGCTTCTCAGAGAGACATTTCCGTTTGCATTGATAATGCCAGGAACTCAACCATTGAGCCCCTGTGGTCCTGTTCACCTGGGATAGATGACATTCATGTCAGCCTCCTTGTAGCATTAGCTTCCAAGCTGAGGACTCACGTGGGTGCATCTGGCAGGCAACACCTATGACATGTCTGATGTCAGCAACGAGGGAGCCTAGGACAGTGACTTCTGGCTGTGTCTTGGGAGTTACAATGTGGGAAACTCGCCAGAGCTCAAACAATATCTTCAGAAGGTATTGGGAAGCCTCCAACTACTACCTAGGAGAAAAATCAGTGCCCCAGGTAAGAACCCCTGCACTGTATGAATGGTGATTGCTAACTAATGAATAGAAAGAAAAATAAGGCAGATGGAGCTTGGAAATGAAAATTGCAAGGAAATCTAGCCAGATATGCTTTCTTTTTTATTGTGAATATATATATATGTATTCACATAAATATGATTGTGAAATATATTCTCATTATAAAAAATTCATGAAGTACTGACAAAATCTAGGGAAGAAATAAGAATCAGCCAATAATTCTACCAGCAGATAATTACTCTTACCATTTTGGTTCATACTCATCAATTCATCTAATAGAGTTATAATTATATAATATGTACATTATTCATGTATATGTATTATCATATATAGATACATATACACACAAATTTGTATGTAGATACACATAATAATTATATATGATTTTGTACCCAATTTAAAAATTTTAAACAATATGTTTTGTGTATCTTTTCATGCTAATAAATGCTGATCATTATTATTTTTAAAGGCTGCATACCGTTATATAAATACACAATTTTTTCACTAATCACCTATTCACAAATTATCTATTTTTTCACTAACTACCTAATTTAGGGAAATAAAATTTCTGTTTCAAGTATATTTAGTGGAAAGAATTTTGATACATGTAGTGAAATTGGCTTCAAAAAATTAGTAATAATTTGTACTTCCATGTGCAACATTGAGTATGAATTTCCTCACACTGTCACAATACTTGATACTATCAACCGTTTTTATTTTAGTCATTTGTTAGGAGAAAAATATCTCAATGTTTACCTTGTATTTCTTAGTTTACTACTTAAACATATTTTATATATATTTATTTTCACTTATAGTTCTTTATTTTTAAACTGTGTGTTTATGTCCTTTGTCGACAAATAGATTGATTTTTTAACTTTATTAATTTTTAGGGCTCTCTATAAAGATATTATTATTTTTATCTTCTACGTGTCCTCCAAATATCTTTTCCAAGGTTGTCATTGCCTTTTATTAAAATCGTGGTAAAACATGTATAGTAAAGTGCACAGATCTTAAGTTTACAGACTGGTTTGTGTATATCACATAACAATCACCTAGATGTAGAAAAATAACATTTCCAGCACCCAAGAAGGCTCCCTCATGTTCCTTTCCAGTCAGTACCTCCCCACAGAGTAACCCCTATCCTGACACCATAGATTAGTATTGCCCATTCTTGAACTTCATATACTAAATGGAATCATATGTAGAAACAAGTATGCAGAAAGAAGTCTCTGGCTTCTTCTACTTACCATTATGTCTGGCAGAGTCATCCATGTTGATACAGGTAAAGTAGCTCATTATTCTGAACCACAATTTACCCGTCAGTAAAATGAGGACAATAATAGTACTTATGTTGTGGTTGTGGAGATAAAGTGTTAATATAGCTAGAACAGTGTTTGGCCCATGGTAAATATATATGCTTAATACATGTTAGCTACTAGTATTACACTAGGATTCAATTTGCTAATTTTTTAAAATTTATTTTATTTTATTTTATTTTGTGGTACACGGGCCTCTCACTGTTGTGGCCTCTCCCATTGCGGAGCACAGGCTCCGGACGCACAGGCTCAGTGGCCATGGCTCACAGGCCTAGTCGCTCCGCGGCATGTGGGATCTTCCCAGACCGGGGCACGAACCCGTGTCCCCTGCATCGGCAGGCGGACTCTCAACCACTGTGCCACCAGGGAAGCCCTCAATTTGCTAATTTTTTATTTGGAGCATTTGTATTGATATTCAGAAATGAGTTTAGTCATGCTTTAGCATTTGTGCGTTTATGTGCTAGTCTTGTTTGGATATTGTGTTTTGCTAGTAAATGCTACCTTCACCTACCTGGGTGCTTTTTCCAAAAGTTGTGAAATGAACCCTTACCACTCACATCCACCAAAGATTCCTAACAAATCTGCCTCCCAGATACGTCTCAGATCTGCTGACTTTTCTCCATCACTACCTACTCCATTGTGGTCCATACCTCCATCATCACTCTTTTTGTCCACTGTACTAGTTACCTAACCAGTCCTCCAGTTCTAAACATGTGCTCCTTCCCCTTGACCTTAGGTAAACAATCTAAGACCTTATCAAGGTCTACCCGGCTCTTCATATCATGACCCTGCACCATCCCTTTCCATCCCTGGCTTGCACCATTGTCCCTCTCACCCTCATGCTCTGGACACACTCCCTGCCCAGCAGCACACTCTGCATCCCTAGGCTGGCCAATCCCTACTTATTCTTTCTCTCTGAAGTTTTCCCTGATGTGGCAATATCAAACTGATCTCCTTATGTAATTATTCATCTTACCTTTTTCTTCTTCTTTCTCAGCATTTGCAACATGTGTAATTCTGCATTTATTTGTATATTTGTTTAATATCTCTTAGGTCTGTGAGGTACTATTTTGTTTGCCACTTTATCTAGCATAATGCTTTGCACATAAGAATGCTCAGTAAATGTTTATTGAACATTTATTGTTTACTGAATGGCTCCCAGTCTGGCTGTGAACACAGATACCTAGACAATAGCAATGAAAGGAAAAATGGAAACAGATAGATGGACATAGATGTTGAGGGCACAGAGGAGGAAGAAAGAAACTGTGCCAGGGTAGTCCTCCCACTGGCACATTACAGAGAGTTGCTCACTGATGAATTAACATCCCCTTGAATGTTATTCTCTCAGAGTTGACATGTCAGTGGCACTATGTTACCATTTAACACACAGGGAAGGAGTTGGGTTCTTGCCAGATATTAGATGCACAAGCCCCAACGGACTCAAGGAGGCAAACATTTGCCTGAGCTCTTGGCTCACACACAGAGCACAATGGCAGCTCTGAAGGGGGGCAGGAGTCCTCTGCACCTACCAGCCCTGTTTATTTTCTCCTGCAGCAGAGGGGGTAGCATAGGTCAGCTGAAATGGTGCATCCTAGTGAATATTTATTGACCCAAAATATCATGCTGACAGACATGCGGACAGGCAGACACAGAGGCCTCGCTTCTGTGCTGCCAAGGTTGTGACACGGCTGACATTTCCCCACACGGGTCCTGACTTCCCCAGCTGCTCCTGGGGAAGCTGGTGTCTCACTGGTGGGGGTCACTGCAGATACTGTGCCATATGCCTTCCATGCTGCTGCCCAGGCCTCTACCAAATGGTGGTCTCAAGATGTTTCCCGTTCCCCCAGCCCACACAAACGATCACCTAGCCAGTCTCTGTTTCAGTCTCTTCCCTACTAACCCTTCCATCTCCACCTTAATTCCATTGCAAGAATTCTAGGTGCCTAAATTAAGTGTGCATTTGAAGGAGGGAAGTCCCGAGTGACACCAACAGTCCCCTTTGTAGTAAAGAAATGAGTTCTCGCTTTTGCTATAAAAAAGTAATGGTGTCACATAAATGTGACTCTTAGTATCATTCTTTCCATTTTCTGGGTTTTCTTTCCCATCTCTCCCATCATAGCTGACTTTATCTAATTAATTTAAATTTTATTTAAAAATCTTTGTTCCTGTTATAATAAGTATCAGAAAACCATAAAAAGCAAACGTGCAGGTTAAAATCGCTGCTTTAAGGCTGGGACTCTACCCATGATAAGAAAATTTTTCCAGTCACCCCAGAAGCCCCCAAATGCTCCCCCTCAACCACCGCCTCTCTCCCTGCTAGAGTAACCACCATCCCACCTAACTTTCACTTCAACCACTTACCACTTTTCTTTAGTCTTATCACCTAAGTGTATGTTCCTAAACACTAGTTTCATTTTACCTGTTTTTTAAATTATCTTTTTTTTTAAGAATTTTTTTTTTGATGTGGACCATTTTTAAAGTCTTCATTGAATTTGTTACAATATTGCTTCTGTTTTATGTTTTGTTTTTTTGGCCGTGAGGCATGTGAGATCTTAGCTCCCTGACCAGGGGTCGAACCCGCACCCCCCCGAATTGGAAGGCAAAGTCTTAACCACTGGATCGCCAGGGAATTCCCCTAAATTATCTTTTAAACATCTTTTAATCCATAGGTTTTCCCCTCCGTGACCTTATTTTTCCTTACAATTCACTTAATGAAGAAATTGGATCAGTTTTCTGCAGTTTCCTACAGTCTGAATTTTACTGATTGCTTCCCCAGAGCAAAGCTTAGTCTGTTCCTCTTCTATGTTTCCACTTATCCCAATCCAGGTTCTCTCTTTTTTTTCTTTTTCCCTTTTGGTCATGACAACCTCGTGGGTGATATGTTCTTCATCAGGAGGCATGTCTATCCTTGTGGTATTAGTAGTCATTGATGTCCAACACTCTATTTGTTAGTTCATTAAGATTACACTGACATTCCAATTCGATTATTCTTTCTTTGTGAATTTGTTTAAATATTCTAATTAAGTACCCAGATAGTTTTGTTTTCTTTAGTGGTACGATTTGCATAGGAAAAGCAAGATAAAAGCTATTTTCAAAAAAAAAAGAAAAAGAAAAAAAGTTCCCTAGCCTCTTCTTTTTTTTTTTTTTAACATCTTTATTGGAGTATAATTGCTTTACAATCGTGTGTTAGTTTCTGCTTTATAACAAAGTGAATCAGATATACATATACATATATCCCCATATCTCCTCCCTCTTGCATCTCCCTCCCTCCCACCCTCCCTATCCCACCCCTCTAGGTGGACACAAAGCATCTAGCTGATCTCCCTGTGCTATGCGGCTGCTTCCCACTAGCTATCTATTTTACATTTGGTAGTGTATATATGTCCATGCCACTCTCTCACTTTGCCCCTAGCCTCTTCTAAAGATATCATTTTGGTTTTTTAGAGTTTAACTTTAAAAACAGTTAAATAAGCAACTACTCATGCGATACACTGGCACCCCTTCAGAGGATATCACACATCCTAGGAGAGAGAAAGGGAGAAGTTAGGCCAGCAAAGTGGGAACCCAGGCAGGAGCCCAGCAGGCAGACAAGCCTCACATTTGCTCAGAGCTGACCTCCCATCTTCCATCAACTACTTTTGTGTCTAAAGCAGATTATGCTGGCCACACTAATGTAGAGTCAGCACTTGGAGAGGGATTCAAGAGAGGCCTCTCTGGAGACACTGCCTTCCTTTCACACTCATTGTGTGGCCACTTCTAGGGATTTGGCAGTTCATCTTCCATTATTCCTCTTCCTCTGTCCAGCCTCCTCCCCACCTCCGCACAGGGAATGTCTGCAAAAGTCAGGTGAGTCTGAGTTCACCTCCAACTGCTGATTGATATCTGTCCTCCTGTTTTTTTCCTTTAGGGGTAGATAGCTAGGGATTATGGATCTGGGCTGCATTGGGATTAGAGTTGGGGGATGAGGGGTGAGGAGGCTGGTGCTCACTGGAACTAGAAAAACTTTTCAAGTTGATATTAGAGTTCCCAGCAGAGTCCTTAATGTCCTTTAAGAAATACGAGAATCTTTTAAAATATCTTTTTTATTGATATATAATTCACATACCATACAACTTACCCTTTTAAAGTGTACAATTCAATGTTTTTTTAATATATTCAAAAGACTGTGCAACTATTGCCACTATCTAATTCTAGGAAATTTTCATTACTCCTGAAAGAAACCCTGACCCCTTAGCAGCCATTCTGCATTATCACCTCTACCCAACCCCTGGCAATCAC
Organism: Mesoplodon bidens; assembly: GCF_964165515.1. NCBI lineage: Eukaryota > Metazoa > Chordata > Mammalia > Artiodactyla > Ziphiidae > Mesoplodon > Mesoplodon bidens. The sequence continues at coordinate 80,602,115 of NC_138177.1, read as the reverse complement.
TAATTTACTTTCTGTCTCTGTGTTTTCCTATCTGGGTATTTCATATAAATGGATCATAGAGTATGTGGACTTTTGTATCTGGCTTCTTTCACTTATCGTCTGTTCAAGGTTCATCCATGTTGTAGCATGTATTAGTACTTCATTCCTTTTATGGCTAAATAATATTTCATTGTATGGATATAGAACATTTTATCTATTCATCAGATGATGGACATTTGGGCTGTTTCCATCTTTTGGTTATTATGAAAAGGGCTTCTGTGAACATTCGTGTACAAATTTTTGTGTGTACATATGTTTTCAGTTCTCTTGGGTATAAACTTCATGGAATTGCTGGGTCATATAAGTCTGTGTTTAATTTTTTAAGGAACTGTGAAACTTTTCCAAAGAAGCTGCACGATTTTGTATTCCAGCTAGCCATATAGAAGGGTTCCAGTGTCTCTGGATCCTCATCAACACTTGTTATTTTCTGTCATGTTTACTTTAGCTATCCTGGTGAGTGGGAAGTGGTATCTCATTGTGGTTGTGATTTGCGTTTCTCTAATGACTAACGATGTTGAACATCTCTTCGTGTGCTTACTGACCACTTACCTTCTTTGAAAAATATTTTTTAAAATACTGTACATGTTCCTAGAGGGATTTGCCTTGGTTACTAGCTCTGTCTAGTTTCTTCTTTTGCCTCTCCTCTGCCCCTTAGAACATGAGAGGAAAGTCCTAGCGTATTGTGCATGTCTTCCCCTTGATCGCATCTTTACTTGGAGAGCACTGAACAGCAGAAGCAGAAGCAGCAGCAGACTCGGAGTGGGAGTAGGTTGGGGAAAGGCGGTGATGTTCTTTGTGTCATTTGAAAAAACTCCCTAAGGGAGAGTGAAAAACATTCAATATTTTAGTGCTTATCTTTCTCTTTGGGTCCTATTTTTGAACAATTCCCCCTTTGATGTCTGTAAGATGGTGAGGGAAGTAGAGGTCTTAGAAATCGGTTTTTTTGTTTTAGAAGGAGAGAACAACAACAACAAAAAATAGTCCATGAAGAAGTTGGTGAGACATTCGTGGCCAGGACTGGCTCCAGGCACCTCTTCCCCTGTCTGCCTTCTTTCTCCCTCAACTCTTCTTCCTGCTCTGGCACTGAAAGACTTCCAAGTGGCTTTCAGTGTCTTCTCAGCAAGGGACTCAGTAAGCTTCTTAGTCTAGAGTGGTAGGGGCTCCATCTTGTCCCCATGTTGTGAACAAGGCTCATATATTATCTGTGTGCTTAACATGGTGCTGGGCGCTGGGGTGAGGTTACAGGAGTGATAGTTTCTTTTTCCCTCATTTACTCAAGAAGCATCTTTGAGGGCCTACTATGTGCCCAACTTGGTGCTTTCCCAAAGGAGACCAACTTGGGGAAAAACAACTTAGAACCCAAGTCAACGTTTGATGCATTCCATGTGGATGGCCCCCATGTGAAGAAGAGCCTGAGAAGAGAAGAAGCAGGTGGAGGGTTCAGTGATGTCCCACTGAGATGCAGAGTCACGGGGGAGTGGCCAGTTGGTGCATCTCCCGCCATTAGCCAAAGAAGCTTGAACAGGGAGACTCAAGTCAAGGAGGGAGGACTATCATTATCCTGACATGCAGGTGGAAACAATGTTTTTGAGCTTTTGCACATTTTCCCACACTCCTCGTGCCTTATAGGAGGCTATCTAATTCCATGTGCTAATGTTATTTATGGAGGCAAGAAGTAAACTTGATCCGTCATCAACTGCTAGGAGGGTATTATTACTTTAAATATAATTGAGCTTCCTGCACCTTTTCAATTGCCATTTCCTTTCTAGTCAGTGTCAATTAATTCTCCATTGCTGGTTTTAGTTTTCTACTTGATAAGCAAAGGTTTTTAATCCATCTTGATTAAAGCAGTGAGGCCCCAACTCCATCCTGCCAGCTTTCTTTGAAGTTCAGGTAAACTCTATATTCAGATCAGCTGCCCAGGGCACAGAAAAAGATGAGCTATGAACTGTGACAACATGAGGGCGCCAGGCCAGATGCTTTAAGACAGTCCGCTTCCTTCTGGGAATAGAATCACTAGAGAGTTTCATCTCTCTGGAATGGTTTAGGTGTGGCTGGGGGGAAAGAACCCACAAAAATCAAACAATGAAAAGATGATTTCTCAGGTCTCTTCTAGACTCAGTCCAAATTAGACTATTTGTTAAGATCTATTTGTTAAAGCTGGTGGCAGGCTTTCCAATGCTTGGGATTGCCCAGAAATCTGGATTCTTCTGAGATATGCCATCTGGCAAGTTGGAGGGTTGGTTAACACACAAAGGAAGTCAAAGAGGGGAAGCGTGGGATATTGTTAAATATACACCATGGCCTTTTCCTCCTATTTGTGCAACAACCACTCTGCCTCTGCCCTCTTACAAGACTGCCTCTTCTTTCTCTCAAGTCTCTTAGTTTTTTCTTTATCCTCCCTCTCTCTCTCTCTCTCTCTGTCTCTTTCTGTCTCTGACTCTCTCTCTCTCTGCAAAACCAACAACTTCCTTCCTTTGCCTCTTCCTTTTTCACTTATTTTTCCTCTTTATATGTATTTTCAAGTGGAAGTCATGGCTCTGATACTAATACATTTCAAATAAGCCACTGTACCTCTTTGGGGAACAGTTTTTGTCAGTAAAATGTAATGATTCTTAAATTTCCCTCAAATGCTAAAATTCTGTGATTCTTCGGAATACCTATTTTGTTCAAGTAACACAACTTTCTTGCCCTAACAGCTGTGGAAATTGACCATATCATGGCTGACAAGGCAAGTGATAATTCAATCCCCTTTTCTTTCTCTTTGGGGAATCACTTTACCCTGCGTCAATGTTAGAAAGTCAAACACAATCTCTGACACTCCTGTGACCCCACCCACAAACCAAGAAGCCTGAGAATAATAGTGTGTGCCCCTGAAGCAGCAGCTTCAGACATTTTATATCAGCATCAGAAGCTCAGGATCTGGGGAAGAAGGATAAAGAAAAGGAGAAAATTGGAAAACACAACTTTTAAAAAGGAGAATTTTTTGTGGTGTTGAACTCCCAAAGTTTATTATCTGTATCTCAGATTGCATGCCCTACTTTCTATGCCATGTATTTTCAAGTTCTTTCTCAGACAGAATATCTAAGAGAGCACCCCTCTCTCCTCCCAAAAGAATGAGTTTATTTTCCATATGGTACATGCTAGCAATCCTGGCATTTGACCACATTTATGTAAACATGCAGAGATAACTATAAATTATTGGACTTATCCCAGTTTGAGTTTCCAACTATGTACTACAATCATTACAGCTGTTCTTACTTTAGCCTAAGAAGATATTTTGGTCCATTATATGGCTGATTAGTCATTTAGACTGTAGACTACATTTACATTGTTTGGAGGTGGGGAACATAACAGATATTCACTGGAGGCACCAAAAATCTATATATAAGCCAACAGTTCTGCAAACTGGTAGAGGTTCCCTAACCCCTCTCACACTCCAAGTAATAACTGACCATCGGTCACCCAGGGCTATCTGGCACTTTGAGAGGACTTCGGGAGAACCTGGGCTCTCCCCCAGAGTATTTAGATCAAAGAGAGCAAGAGGCCAGGGTAACTAACAGCCTCACTTTTAAAAATCTGGGCGCTTTCCAACAGATCTGGGACTTGGTGGGGAGGGGACCCTGGTGGGCCTTAATAGCATTGTAGGAATCTTGGCAGTAAAGACTAAGCTGAGCTTTCTCACTCAGCTCCCCCCCCCACTCATCCCCACCACAAGTCTCGCTGCTTAGCACAAGCTGAGCTCAGATCCCCTGAGGGTCCCGTAGGGCTGGAAATCTTTGGCTGTAGCCTGGTGCCAGCATCTGGGACAACCTGCAGGGAGCGCCCTACAGGCGCTGCCTTCCTCAGCTCTTTCACTGTAGTACTTAGAGGAGTTATTCCACTACTGTTATTTGTAATTAACCATGCGGTTTATTCACATAGCATCTTAGGTTTTTGGCACTTTTTTTCTCAAAAGAACTTGTATATGTTTTATTTAATTTTTTATTCACGCTTCACAATCACCAGGCGAAGTAGCCTGTGTAGAGAGGTGAAATGATCTTAACGTTTAGGTGGGAAACAGTGGTACAGACTATACTGGAAGGCAAGCGTCTTGATTCCTAGACCTGTGCTGTTTCTACAAAAGTTCTTTACAATGAGGATAATAATAAACAGAAAACACTTCTGCTATCCCTTTTATTTTCATTTTCCTCTTTAAAATTTTGACATGTTTTATTTATGTCAGTCCTCCTGAGATCAGTTTTCATGAAACCCTAGTACTTTACTGGCTGTCCTCCATGCTCAAACAATGTCGGGTAGGATCTCCAGTCTTGTTCTGATTTATTCAGCAGATGGAGAGTTATTATCGATATTTCTTCAGAGTTTGAGGGGGTACTTTTGGATGATAGAGTTAGTTTCCATTTATCATCATTTTATCCCCAGTGCTGGCTTTGGGGGCTCTGATTTTTGCCGTACAAATGTGAACCATGAGGTTGCATTCAACTTGGTCTATTTCAAAGCCAGAAGAATAGAGACCAGAACATAGAAATATATGGTGGCCTTTGGCAACTTGGTGGAAATGTCTACTTACGGCATTGACTCAGATCTTTATTCATCCCTCTTTAGACCTTGAAGAGGTCATAGAAAACATTTAGTAGTTCTGATTCAAGGCTCTTGTTCTCACTGATGCAGAAAGTGAGACTCAGAGAAGTCAGGAGACTTGCCTGAGATCACACAGCTGCTTGGTGGCAGTGCTGGAACTAGGCATCAGGTCATTTGTTCTGGGTCTGAGGTGTTGTCTGTGAAGCCACAGGACCTCTCAAAAACAAGGGCTGGCTATGCCTGAAGAATGCTGAGGGAGATTCCATGTGATTAACTCAGCTCAATAAACACTCACTGAGGCCACCACAGGGAGAACCAGCGAGGTGTTGTGTGGAACCCCACACAGTTCGAAAGGGCTGACTGGGCAAGTCCAACTCTATTTGTTCCTCAGTTCTGTCCGAGGGGCACAAGGGTCAGGCCTCCTGAAATGCTGCTATGTCTACATTGAGAAATTCACTCTGAAGACTAAAATCTTTTGTTTGGATGGATGGGACCCAAGCTTTTCCTTTATTCCCTGCGGTAACAAAAAGGAAGGCCATGGAGAGGCTTTCCTACCAAACCACAGGAAGATTAAAGGGCCAGGGAGAAGGAATGCATTTTGGATGAGGAAGTCGGAGAGTTCTTGAGCCCAGAAAGGAGCCTTCTCGTTATTAATGGTGGCTCTACCACAGCTGTGGCTTGGAAACGGGAAAGACGGGAGGCGGAAGAGACCCACGTATGGGTCTGTGTCTCTGACTGCAGACATGTGCTTTGGACACCGTGTCCCACTGGTGCTTGGAAAGGGGCAGGAATCCTCGCTGCCCACGTCTGACAAGAGTCCCTGCTGGCCACCTTCTCCCTGTCTCGGAGGCAGTGAGCACCGTGGGGGAGGAGTTGAAATTGCTAAGAATAGCCATGGTCTTTGAGACATGCTCTTTTCAAGGAATCAATGGAATTAGAAATGAGATATTAGCTCTAATCAGTCACATATGTTGGGTTCTTAGCCCCTAGGAAAAGAATTTCTGACTGCGGCTCCTCACCCAGTGGGGAAAAGGCATCTACACCTGTGGATCTGGCAGGGCCCCTCTTCTGTCCTCTGGAGGGTCCAGCACAAAAGTACCCCTTAGTATACGCTGTCAGTCTGTCATCTGGTCTGATCTAAAGTGGCCAGGCTTCTGACTAAGCATCCCCTATGTGGCTTTTCAACAAGTGTAGAAGAATTTCAAGGCACACATAGATCCGGACTGAGCCAAGAACTAGGGGCTGGAGGTAAATTCCAGCTCCCCTTTGTCTTATTTGCTTATGTTTCTGAGATGTGGAGGTGTTTGGAGAACTAGGCACATAGTGAGAGGATGGGTTTTTTGTTTTACTTTTTATTTTACAAAATTTTAAACCTAAGAATAAATTGCAAGAATAATCATATGAACCCCTGTGTGCCCTTCATATAGATGGAGGATTGGTGAGCAGGTTTTCACTAAGCATGTGAGTTTCTCAGTACGGTCCCCTGACCACCTACATCAGAATCACCCCCAGACCTCTTCACTCAGGACCTCAGGGCAGCCTGGGATGCTGCACTCTGCACAGCTCCCCAGGGAGTGTTGATAGGCTGGTACCTGTGAACTGCCCTGTTGTGATCCTCAGGTGCCTATTAACTTGCCCCTTCATTCTTTTTTCTTTTATCTTTTTTGTCTACGTTGGGTCTTCGTTGCCGCACGTGGGCTTTCTCTAGTTGCGGCAAGCGGGGCCTACTCTTCGTTGTGGTGCACAGGCTTCTCATTGCTTGGCTTTTCTTGTTGCGGAGCACAGGCTCTAGGCACGTGGGCTTCAGAAGCTGTGGCGTGTGGGCTCAGTAGTTGTGACTCGTGGGCTCTAGAGCACAGGCTCAGTAGTTGTGGCGCACGGGCTTAGTTGCTCCACGGCATGTGGGATCTTCCTGGACCAGGGCTCGAACCTGTGTCCCCTCCATTGGCAGGCGGATTCTTAACCACTGCGCCACCAGGGAAGTCCCTGCCCCTTCATTCTTTGTGTTACCAACTCCACCAGCTCCAATGAGTGGTCAGAATATTGTACTAATTGATACCATCTCTTTAGACCCTGCATTATACCTTTGAAAATATAAACAAGAGGAATCAGCCCCTTTTCCTTTTCTGACATGGCACTCTTCCGCTTCGCTACTACGCATGACCCTTATTCAAACTCAACAGACTTGTAATGAAAATAAAATCTCGTGTTAAGGTTCTTGCCAACTTTTTAATACTTAAGTTTAATTTATGATTCACATTGAAAGTTGGTTTTATAGCCCTGAGCCTGTGCTTAACTAGAAACATCCCCTATGAATTATTTGTGTATGGGTGATGGGTGTGAATACAGACACACTCACACAAAACACTAGTACAACTTTTAAATGTCAACATTTAAGTATTCCAAAGGGAGCAAAGGACAAAGTTAATTTTCTGGAGAGATTTGAAGTCCAAGGTCTAATCTACAGTTGTTTCTGTTTTGGGGTCTGTATTATATCATTTCAAATAAGAAGAGTTAAGGAAGCAGGGATGGGTGAAATGGAAAAGGACGGGGACAGGTGGTCAGGGAGCAAATAGCAGATTAGGTGTTGGCACACTGAAGTCGTCAGGCAGCGGAGTCGTAGTCAGGCAAGAGACCCCACATGCTTTGAAGTCGTAGTCAGGCAAGAGACCCCACATGCTTTGAAGTCGTAGTCAGGCAGCGGAGTCGTGGCCAGGTAAGAGACCGCGCATGCTTCTTCAGATGGGTGAATGTTTCTTCTACATATTTGCATTCCTCACAACACCGTGCCCAAGACTTGACCCAGAGCAGGTGCTTGGCATTTGCTGAATGCCTATATGAATGTCATCCCTCAGCTTCTTATGAAGATGCCACTGGCACAATTTCAGGGCTTAGAGAGGGCAGACGTATGAACCTGCCCCTGGGGCTCACATTTTGGTCTCTCCTTTGGCTTCTGCTGCTCACAAGCCACCACGTTGCAAAGCTTCAGGAACCACATCCACTTACGTAGAACAGAGTGTGAATGGAGGCCCTAGAATTTGGCCCCTAGCAACTCTCACTGTGCCCTGGGCGCCTTCTGGGAGGATGCTGTGACCGCTATGGGCACAGCCTCCCTCCCGGAGTTAGCAAATTGGATTTGTGTGTTCACACTCCCTCCTATTGTGCACTCACTCACATGCTGCTCATCTACAGTTTTGTGCTGCTTTCTCAGGGAAGCCTAGTGGCCAGATCCCTTCAGGAAATGGACCCCCCTCTCCCCACACAATACCTTTTATCCGCAGCATTCCTAACCCTGTTCTGTAAGTATCATAAACGCCGAGGGTATCTGGGACCCTTAAAGTTGAAGACATTCACTTTATTGAGGTTCTAACGGAAGGCCTTAGAGTTATGGCTCTTGGAGAAAGGAAGGATAAATGTGATATTTTGGGCACACGCTTTTCCAATTATGGGCAGCTCAAACCCAGTATTGCGCCTCATCCATCTCAATCTGAAGGCTGTGGGGAGGCTGCTCCTAGACATCTTTGCACACTTAATCTCAAACCCCACTCATGCAGCTTCTAAATTTTTTAAGATTAATCAAATCTAAGTCTTGCAAAGTGGTGCACTCTGATTTATATGAGTTTTGGCAAACAGGCACAGCAAATAAAAACTTTCTTAGTTGGAAATGACAGCATTAGGGGGACGAGGGCTGGAGAACCATACCAGGGCACCCTGTTTTGATGAGCCGGTGGCAGCTCCTGGAACGCCGTTAAAGGACTCTTAACTTGGTATGGTGCTAAGGCGGGAGCCTCCAGGTAGCATGCGAGGACTGGTGTATCCTCCTACCCTTAGATTTATTTTTGAGCTCTAGTTCCCATGAAGGAAAACCTTAGAAAGTCTTGTCTCAGAGGGATTGGCATTAAGCTGTGCAGGGTTCTGTGGCAGGGGCTGGAGGTGAAAGTTGAAAAGCTGGAATCAGCTCTGGCTCAGGAGCTCATCAGAAAGATGCCCAGCTCCCCACTGCAGGGGTCAGTGAATTCATACTTGACTCAAGCCATTGCTTTCTAAGAAGGTCCAGTGTAATGAATCAATCTGGCAGCAGTCAGTATAGCATAGTAACATATAGTTAAGCTTGGTTCTGAGTTCCTGGTTCTGGGTTACTATTCCATCATAAGCATTTCCCTGCAGTGAATTAACCTTGATCTTGGCCTTAATGTTCGGTAATCTTAGCTTGTCCCATTAGAGCACTGAAAGTTGAAGCCTTTTGTCTGGCAGTGCCTTGCTCCCCTGCCATGGAGGGGGAATGAACAGAGTCAGGCTGGCTAACTAAGTGAGCTGGGGCACCAGGAAACATGCCAGTGCACAAGGGAAGTATTTTGTAGGAAACAGAGGGAGAAGCCCCGTCACACAAATTGGGCCTTCTGATGGGAGAAAGGGATAGCTATGGCTTGTCAGGCTCAGCATCAAGTACACCAGATATGGTGCAGATGGGTAGCAACAAGACAGGTTCCAGACCTACCAGGTAAGGGTCTGAGCCCCTGGGAAAACATTGGTCTTTGTCAGACTGGCTTCAAAACTGGGTGGCACTGGGCCATGCAGCTACCTGGGAAGGAAGAACTCTTCCTTTCTAAGACATATGTCAAAGGAGCAGTACCCTCTGTGAAAAAAGAAGAGGGTTTAAAATTAACACCTAGGAAAAAGTTATTTAAAATAAACATCTGGACAATACCTGGTACGTGTTACTCTACATTTTCCTTTAAGGTCTTTGGTAAAACATGACTAGATTCTCTCAACCCATCACAGGCACTAAAATTTTTTTCTAAAGAGACAGCGAAATGTCAGAGTAAAATCATGCACCTCCTTACAGACAGGCAGCAGGAATTCAGAGCACAGATTAACCTGGTGCACCAGGCAGGTGCTTGGCCTGCCTTTGCAGAGTTCATTGCTCTCTGAGAAATAAGATTAACACGCAGGAAAGTACAGGGACCTGTATAAGCCAGATGATGAGTGCCATACGGATGCAGACAAATGAGTGATAAATGAGGTTCATGGTCACAGGGAAAGGGCTAAAGGACCCAAGGACAAGTGGGATACAATTGGCAGGGGAAGAATGAGGGTGACAACGGTCAGAGAGGCACAGAGTGCTCTCAGGCACTGGTGGGGTGGTCTACAGCAGAGGGAGGGTAGAGTGGAGATGGATGGGGAAGAAAGAGGGCGGGCTCAATTTTTAATCTTTCACTTTATCCAATCCAGAAGGCCCATTGGAGATGTGGAAAGATCTCCAACTACTTCTGAGGCTTCAGATCCACTCAAGGGCAAAGTCAAGGGATACCTAATGATTTCCTTTAGTATTCAGGTCTGGTAGTGAAATCTAGGTCAGTAAAACAAAGTGACTTTGGCCTAGAATTTGGTTGAGGTTGGCGAACATTTTGCATCTTCCCCCTGAAATTGCCCTGTTGTTCTGTCATTAATAACAGCAGCAGCAGCAACAACAATAATAATGAAAAGCAAACTCTTACTCTATGTGGCAGACACTGTTTTAAGCTCTTTCAGTATATTAACTCATTTAATTTTCACGTCAACCTGATGAAGTAGTTACAAGCATTATTCTCCTTTTTTAGGTGAGGAAACTGGAGCAGAGGCAGTTCCTGCTTTAACCACTGCTTTCCCTGCCTCTTATAAATTACCAGTAGGATGATCACTGTGTAATATAATAGCAGGGCCCAGCTCACACGTACTTTGTTTGGTTTTGCTTTTAATTATTGTTACCACTTGTTCTTAGGTACCTTGCGCCATCTTGGAGAAATTATTTGAAACTAGTGCCTGGTCAGAGCATTGCTTCTTTCCTGGCATAGTGGGGGATTCGGGATGGTGAGCTGCAGAGCTGCCAAGCTCCCTGCGCTGGGCTTTGCATTCCACAATTGGAATTGTGTGCCCAGGTGTTTCTTACTTGGGCACACTCTACAGGGTAAGGCTTCAAAGTACATACACCCTTTGACCAGAAGACATGAAATTTAATTATTATACTTCACAATTCTCTTCACGTAATTATTGCATATCTTTATATTGTATTAAAGAATTCCCATTTCTTGAATGTTATTGTGTGTTTATTAAGAACAAAACATGGTGAGTGCTGTCGGGTACAGTGATGAATAAGAAAAGGACTCTGACCTCATTTACAGTGCTCTGGGGTAGGCAGAGTATATGCAAATAATCGTAATGACCAAAATACGTTCTTCCAGAACCAATTCTGTTGTGGTGACACAATTTTTGGAACGTTCACCAAATTCAATTCAATAAACATTTATTGAGTATCTACTATGTGCCAGGTGCTGTGATAGATTCTGAGGATGCAAAGGTGAAAAAACTTTTGTTCCTGTCACCATCTGTAGTTACTCTAGTTTGAAGCTGTGTGAACACACTCTAGGGAAGCCAGAGGAGGGAAGGAATAATTCTGCCTGGTGTGGGGCTAAGAGGAAGGCTTTCTAGAGGGAGCAGCAGTTGAACTGGACCTTGAAAGTTTTATGGGACATCACTGGACTAGAAGGGACACTTTTAGGACAGGAAAAGGTGAGCAAACCCACAGAGGCACAGGAGAGTACAGTGTGCTTGGTTAGTGCGCTCTACGAGGCTGTTTTAATAGCTGTAGTACACTGTTTGGACTTTACCTTGTGCAGTGGTGGGAAGGGGCTGGGGAATCAGATAATAAATTGGGCAATCAGTTCCTGAAATAGTCAGTACTGAACTTAGTTAGATTCTGGCGACTACATTGAAAAGCATAACAGATTTTAGAGTTGAAGGGCCAGGCTTGAATCCCAATGTGTCGATTATAAGCCATGTGACCTTGACCAGCTTATTTAACCTCAGCTGTAAGAGGAGGCTAATAAGTATATCAGCCTTACAAGGTCATTATGAGAACAGAAGGAGACATTAGAGAAAAATGGTTTCTATACTGTTAAGCACTGTGTAAATGTTAATTAATAATATTGTTATTTGGTGCCAGAAAAAGGGAGATGCTGGGAAAGCGTCCGTTTGTTTAATATCTTCTCTCTGTGTTGTAGAGAATTCTTGGTTTTTCAGCAGTGTAAACGCTAATGGTTTGCTTTCCACGTGCCATGAAAACCGTTTTTAGATGTGATGCTTCTAAACTTGGTATACAGCCTCACACAAACGAGGGCAAAAGGAAACCAGCATTTTCTGAGCACTGTCCTGTGCCAAACACTTGGCAAACATCGTCTCGTTTAATCTTCACTGTAACACTTTGAGGTAGTTATTATCCCCATTCTACAGATTAGGAAATCAACATTGAGAGTTAATTTGTCCAGATTAATTAGGAAGTGGCAGACCTTGGACTTGAAAGTCTTATCTATGCTATCATGCTTGTTGCGCCTCACCGTGCTGTCCCACAGAGAGCAAGGTGGGCGAAGGGCTGTCTTAGCCCCCAGTGGCCTTCCAGTTTCCAGCTCCAATTCACTTGACATCTTGATATCCTTACAACTATCTCCTTCTTTATTTAAACTAGCTGGTCCTGCAATCAAATAGCCTCGATCAAACAAGCACACAGTAAATTCTTGCAGAATGACTGGCTAATTGGTGTATCTTTTATCACTTCTCTAGATGTTTTTACCCTGAGCACCACCTACTACACTGTATTGATTTCACTGTATTCTTTGGTCTGCCGTTTGGTTCTGGGACAATTGTTCTGGAAGAGTGAATAAACAATGCTTTAGAAATTACTCACCAAAGAGAGATGAAAAGATACTGGAACAGAGGTATTGATAAAACATTCATGGGAGTGAGGCTATTTTAGATGGTCTGAATACCTGTGAATGAATTATATAATGCCTCTAAAATCTGTATGATGATTTATTTCAATGTATTGTAAAATTTAATTCTGTTATAGGTTAGGATTTTCGGTTCCACTTTTAATAATAACAAAAAGCCTTTTATATAAAGTAGAAAGGGCACACACTGAAAAGCAAAGAACAGTCTTTCTTGTTGACTAGCAGTGACATATTTCTTAGAGGAAAAATCCTGCAGCAGACTTTGAGTGTCAGGAAGAAGAAGAATTTATGACCTTAATACTGTAGCTGAAAAGAACAGTTAACCATTCCTTTTTGAAGCAGAGTATGGAAAGAGGGAAAGGCTTAGGTTTAAGAGGTTAACTCATCTTTGTTTTTAACTCTTATTTTTTTTTAATCTTGCTCCAAATTTTATTAGCCTTTTAAAATGTGAACTTATGCTAATATAAGTAAATTAGTATATTATGCTAATATAAGTAAATGTGAACTTATGCTAATATAAGTAGTTTTGCTGCTTAATGAAAGTTCTATTTTGTGAAGGGAAAGCCTATCATTGTGAAAGTGGGCTAAGGGGATCCAGAGGGTTTGAATATTGAGGCTGCAAACCAGGCAGCTGCATTCATAGTCAGTACCTGGGCTGAAAAGGAGCATCACCTTTGGAATGTTGACCAAATAAAATAATGGCAGACATCGCAGTACCAAAATGGAAAATCCAACACACTGACTTTATTTCCAGCGTGAACTTTGAGTCAGTGGAACCCTTGCCAGTGGTGGAGAAACGGAAAGAGCATTGAACCTGGGGGCAGAGGACTGGGTTGCCTGTGTTGCTGCCACTTGTTTGCTGCGTGGGCTTGTGCAAACCATTTAACTTCTCTGAGCTCAGTTTTTTCACTGATAAAATAGTGATGATAGGAGAAAGGTCCTTGGAAAGTCTTCATTTTCTAGGAGCGTGAGGCTGAATCTTCTAGAGAGGTTATGGACAGGATTAATAAAATCCCATATTTGACCATGACTAGCATAGTGCCTGGAGCAAAGTGAGCACTCCAACACTGCTTGCTACCTTCCTCATTCCTTCCCTCAGTGCTGAGCACTGACAAGACCACAGCAAGTCCCTGTTAACCGAGAATAACATGTTCAACAGCATCTGCTGCTCTGCCTTAGCCCCACCACCGGTTTTCTGTTGGTGGGTAGCAGAAGGTATGATGCTACCTGAGCATATAATCCATGTCTCCTGGGACTTAAGCACCTGGGGAGCAACTGATTCTTCTCCATATTTGGGTTTCAAAATAAAACTTCCAAACTAGATAGAGGTCTAATTTAAAACTGGAATGATCAAGTGGTTCAAATGATCAGTGTCTGCTATTTACAATAGCCAAGACATGGAAACAACCTAAATACCCATCAACAGACGATTGGCTTAAGAAGATGTGTGTGTGTGTGTGTGTGTGTGTGTGTGTGTATGGAATATTACTCATTTGTAAAAAAGAATGAAATACTGCCATTTGCAGCAACACGGATGGGCCTAGAGAATATTATACTTAGTGAAGTGTCAGAGAGAAAGATAAATATTGCAATACTATATGATATCACTTATATGTAGAACCTAAAAATAGTACAAATGAATCTCTATACAAGACAGAAGCAGACTCACAGACATAGAAAATAAACCTATGGTTACCAAAGGGGAGAGAGAGGGAGGGAGAGAGGGAGGGACAAATTGGGAGTATAGGATTAATAGATACAAACTACTATACATAAAATAGATAAGCAACAAGGATTTACTATGTATAGCACACGGAATTATATTCAGTATCTTGTAATAACCTATAATGGAATATAATATGGAAAAAATAAATGAGTCACTTTGCTGTATGTCTAAAATTAACCATCTTTTAAATCAACTATACTTCAATAAGAAAAAAATTGATCAGTGTTTGAGAAAGAAAAGTCAGCTTCCACAGAAATACTTAGAAAAGGAGGCACTAGCAAGGATGAGCTGTGGGCTGCAGGGTGTCAGCCTGCAGGTGGGGTGCGGAGGTGGGGGCCAGAAGAGGAGAAGGATGCCTCAACATTCCTTCATCGACTGCAAATTGCTCTGCCAGGGAGGATTCCCCACTTGGGATCAATAAGCTGTTCTCAGCTGATACTCTTTAAAGCCTAGAAAAGTGTGGAAGCAAACATACCGTGGGGGAGTTTCCACGTGGCCCCAGGCGTGCTGAGGTAGAAGAATGAAAACTGCCCTAGAGAGCTCAAGAGAGAGGAAGGGAAACAGCTGTGAGCATCTCTGGACAGAAGAAACCTGTGATAGACGCACACACAGTGAGAAAGAGAAAAGGAGCAGGGAGACAGGGCAGCAGGAAACAGCACGTTTCCATTCATTTCATCTTGAAAACATAATGGTCTTAAAAAAAAAAAAATTCAGGAACTGGTTTGTCCTGTATGAAAATTTGTTTTTAGCAAGTGAGTAAACAAGTCAGGTTTTAACTTAAAAAATATAATTCTCTCCTGTTCACTGTCTCATCAATGTAGGCTTCATAGTCCATAGTAAAGCTACAGAGTTTAATACTGTAGTAGATAGTAGAGTTTAACACTGCATGTACTGAATTTAACTTGTGACTAGTTTAGGATTGGATGAAACTGGACAGATCCAAAGATGGAAATGTGGTCTTTATTGCTTCTTCTTTCATGTGGGCTGGACGACTGTTGGTCTGTAAAGTAACCAAGATGATAGGAACATATGTTGGGAAACTAAATTAAAAGAAATGTGGAAAAGGGGGAGGTGGCTACCACCTATTATGCTGTGCATCTCAATCTTCCTGAGTCTTTGTTTCCTCATCTGATAAATTAGGATAATAATGCCCATGGGCTTGTGTAAATAAGATTATACAGCTCATATAAGAGGGCTTGACCTATAGGAGTAGATAATGGATGCATTAATGTTGGTTCACTTTCTCTGGCAGAGCACCATGTTCTCTGGTGAAGCATTTGTTGACTGCCACGCAGAACTGCATTTCATGTCACCGAAGGCAAATGGGGTGTTGGTGACTGAGTTTAAGTTTTCTTTTCCTCAACCTCCAGGGACAAGAGTTAAGTTAGGAGGGTGGGTATTTCGTGTTTCTTGCTATGTCAGAGAGTTGCTGGGGGCGGGGGGGGGGTTGGGGAGCGGGGAGGGTGATGGCTTTTCTGGTGCCTCTGTTAATCATACACTAGGTGGTTGCCAAGCAGCTGAAACAGCTACATTTTCTGGCATGGTTTACTTCATTGCTGGCCTATAGAGAGGTAGCCTTAGAGAGGTTCCCAGAAGAAACTCAACAGTAAGTGTCCACTCCTCTTGGATACCCTGCTAAGCACTTTCAAATGCAATACCCCATTTGCTTCTCAGACTTACTCTAGGAAGTAACATCCCCACTTTAAGGAAGGGAGAGCACAACTGAGAGAGATTGATTTGCCTGCAGACTTATTACAATCAGCACCCGTACCCTGAGGCTAGAGCTAAATATTGAGCCTGAGTTCCTTGTGAGCTGGTAGAAGGGGAAGGAGAGAAGAAAAAGGACCAAGTCTGTCAGTATTGATTTAAACTCCTCATTGCTTCTGTTATGCACCTCTCTGCAGTGTTCTCAGGCAACCTCTGGAGGAATCCAGCACACGCGGAATATCTCCAGCCACCCCGCAGCACATCCCCAGAGCTTCAGCTCAAGAGGTAAGCCGCAGCCCACTCTGCATGCCACTGCAGACGGCTACTCACGAAAGGGACTGTTTCAGAGTTAACTTCATTTCATTGATGAGTTTCATTTCATTGTCAAACAGACTTGCCTAGGTTGTCCCCGAACACTCCTTCAGGGAGGAGCCAAGTTGTGGGGTGATTTATAGGGAGGTTGTTACTTTACATTATTGCTATTCTTACAGTGATGAAAGAAACCACCACTTCTTACTTTCTTTCTTTCTTTTTTTTTTTTTTTCGGTACACGGGCCTCTCACTGTTGTGGCCTCTCCCGTGGTGGAGCACAGGCTCCGGACGCGCAGGCTCAGCGGCCATGGCTCACGGGCCTAGCCGCTCCGCGGCATGTGGAATCTTCCCGGACCGGGGCACGAACCCGTGTCCCCTGCATCGGCAGGCGGACTCTCAACCACCGCGCCACCAGGGAAGCCCCCCACCACTTCTTAAACATTTGCTGGCTGTGGACCAGCATTTCACATATATCCTCTCTTTTAATTCTGACAACAACTCAATGAAGTAAATATTATCATTCTCATTTTATAGACAAAAAAATTCAAGGAGGTTAAGAGGCTTGCTGAAGGTCACAATAAGTGACAAAGCAGCGATGCACAATGCCCCTTTTTTTTTTTTTTTTTTGCGGTACGCGGGCCTCTCACTGCTGTGGCCTCTCCCGTTGCGGAGCACAGGCTCCGGACACGCAGGCTCAGCGGCCATGGCTCACGGGTCCAGCTGCTCCGCGGCATGTGTGATCCTCCCGGACCAGGGACGAACCCGTGTCCCCTACATCGGGAGGCGGACTCTCAACCACTGCGCCACCAGGGAAGCCCTATGCCCTCTTTTTAATGCTCAAGAATGTGGTCTTTCCACCTCACCATAGTCTCTCAAATAATTATTCTTTATATTGAAATGAGGCGTGAAGACTGGGCTCTGGGATTTCAAGACTGCAGCGCTCCTAAATGAAGTTCGTCCTCTGTAATGTTAACTTCCATCCCCTAAACCTTTACACTGAGTTAAATTAATGGATCAAAGATAGGAAAGATGATCTCTGTCCCTTTCAAGGCATCTCACAAGTTTATGATTCTGAAACCAGGGTACTCCCGCTGGATTTAGCTTTGAATTGTTCCTCACACTCCACCATGGATGCTCACAAGATTGTTGACCCTTTCTTCCTAATGTTTCCTGTATTCATTCCTTGTCATCTAATTGCACTGTCACCACTCTCCTGTATTATTTCCATAATTTCCTAACTTCTCCTTGCCTCCAGGCTTTTCCCATTCTAAATCTTGCTCCTAGATCAGTCTTCCCAGAGTCATTTTGTAAATGTCAGTTCCCATTCAGAAACATTCCATTGGTATGATGCATCCATTTAGACTGATGTTGGAGAAGAACAGTTAATGACATGATATGGAAAAAATGATCACAGTATGTTATTAAGTGAAAAAAAAAGTTACAAAATACACCCAGTGTTACTATGGGTGATCTATGTGTGGTGGAATCATGGATGACTTTATTTTCTTTTTGCTTATTCAGAGCTCTTAAATTTTTTGCAATAAACATTATTCTTATAATAAGATAAAAAACTAGAAGTTACAGTAAAAAATAATGAAAAGGTATTCAGGATAGTGTAAAAGAGAACAATAATGAGATTCTATTCCATTTTTTTAAATTGAATATATTTGACATAACATTGTGTAAATTTAAGGTGTACAACATGTTACTTTGATACATTTACATATTGAAATATGATTGCCTTTGTAGTTATATTTATCACATTACATAATTATAGTACAGTATTGTCTATTCAGGATACTGTAAAAGAGAACAATGATAAGATGCTATTCCATTTTTAAAAATTGAATATATTTGACATAACATTGTGTAAATTTAAAACATGTTACTTTGATACATTTATGTATTGTAGTATGATTGCCTTTGTAGCTATATTTATCATTACATAATTATAGTACAATATTGTTGTCTATATTCATTATACTTGCATTTGATCACTATGGCTTATTTGCTACTCACTGTAAGTTTGTACCCTTAAACAATATCAATCTTATCTCCCAAGATTCCATTTTTTAACCATTCAATTAGCAAAAAAAGTAAAAGAGTTATAATAGCCTGTGTTTCCAGGGGTGTGGGAACGGGCATGCTCATGCACTGTAGGTGGAGAAGTAAACTGATACAATTTTTGTGGAAGATAATGTGCAGGATTCACCAAAGTGAAAAATTTGCATATGCTTTTACCCAACAACTCTAATTTTAGGAATCAATCATATAGAAAGACAGTTCTCAAAGTTTGAGCTAGGCCAACAGCAGCAGCATCACCTGAGCAAATTTTCAGGTGCAACCCCTAAGCTACTAAATCAGAAACTATGGGAGTGACATCCAGGATCTGTGGTTCAACAAATCACCTGGAGAGGTGATTCTGATGCATGTTGAGATTTTAGAGCCACTACAAGAAATACCCTTCCTAAGGAGGTACCTTTGTGTGAACAAAGGCACAAGGGTTACTGTACAATGATATACATTACTACCTTATTTGTAATGTAAAATTAAAAACAACCTATGGGGACTTCCCTGGTGGTCCAGTGGTTAAGACTTCGCCTTCCAATGCAGGGGGTGCAGGTTCGATCCCTGGTCAGGGAGCTAAGATCCCATGTGCCTCGGAGTCAAAAAACCAAAACATAGAACAGAAACGATATTGTAACAAATTCAATAAAGACTTTAAAAATGGTCCACATCAAAAAAAAATCTTTAAAAAGCAAACAAGGGCTTCCCTGGTGGCGCAGTGGTTGAGAGTCCGCCTGCCGATGCAGGGGACACGGGTTCGTGCCCCTATCCCGGAAGATCCCACATGCCGCGCAGCGGCTGGGCCCGCGAGCCATGGCCGCGGAGCCTGTGTGTCCGGAGCCTGTGCTCCGCAACGGGAGAGGCCACAGCAGTGAGAGGCCCGCGTACAGCAAAAAAAAAAAAAAAAAAAAAAAAAAGCAAACAAAAACCAACTTATGTATTCAGTAGGGAAATTGCTAAATAGGTTCTATTAATTTATCCTGTGAAATACTTATGCATTGGTTAAGGAGAAAAAGTATTAGCATGGAAAGATCATTAGTACATATGGCTTAATTTTTTTAAAAAGTATTGGATTGGACAAAAAGCTCATTCGGGTTTTTCCATAAGATCTTACAGAAAAACCTGAATGAATTTTTTAGCCAACCCAATAATTTGCAGAAATAAATATGTATCATATTATTAACCACAGTTTATATTGTTTAAAAACAATAAATTCATTTATTACTTATGAAAAGAAAATCCTCCCACTGGCTCCTATAATATAGAATTAAAACTTCTTAGCCTGGTAATGAAGGTCCTTCGTTATCTGCTTCAGACCTGATTCTCCAGCTCCATGCTCCCCACCCCCAGTATATCCATAAAGAAACTCTGTTACTATCAAATTATTCTGAAAATGGCTTACTACTTAGCCTTATTTCCATTTTTAGTTGAGGAAACTGAGAAATGTAAAGGTTGATTGATGACTTGCCTATGGTCACATGGCAGCATTTGAACCTGGATGCCTTTTACCAAGTTCCAGCTCAAGTGTTTGTTCCACTCCTCCAAGCTGGTTGGCTAATTGTTCCCCAGTCTGGAATATACCTCTTCGCCTTTTGCTCATGCCATTTTCCTTTCTTAAAGTGCTCTGAATCAAGTCTTACTTCCTCCATGAAGCCTTTCTCCAGAACCCTAATCAATGGGGGATCATCCTGAGGCCCTACCCCCCCATTTAGTTAAACCTTTCATCAGGTACTGAGCCTCCCTCACCTGTTATGTAGCATTCCAGGTCTATTCAAGGAGACTCTCATACCTTGGGACAGGGACTGCTCTGTTCTTTTTTGTTCTCAGTAATTGATCTGCAATAAGTGGTTGTAGTTGATGAAAATGATGATGGATTTGTACTTGGATATTTGCTATCAATATGTCAAAGATTTGACTTACATAGCAGCAGTGACAGCCATCAGAGAAGCCGGCTCCCAGCACACCAGTCCTTGGAATTTAGGAGTTGGATTAGGGATGCAAATGAACCTTCTCTAGGTATATCTTTTCGA
This sequence comes from Mesoplodon bidens, assembly GCF_964165515.1. Lineage (NCBI taxonomy): Eukaryota > Metazoa > Chordata > Mammalia > Artiodactyla > Ziphiidae > Mesoplodon > Mesoplodon bidens. Next base: position 80,581,890 of record NC_138177.1, on the reverse strand, counting down.
ATAGTTTTGGCTTCTAAGTGGTATAAATGTTTTACTTATTCACAAAATAAAATTGTGTGAAAGATAAAAAATAAAATAAACCTTAAATTTTGATGCAAACAGAAACAAATGCATCAAGTTGTTTATCAAATTGTCAATCTAACCACACAGAGAAAAGGATTCAAGTAAAATTCTGAACATAGTGCTCTATGTGCAGTTTCTCAGTGTAGGGATAAAAAGGACTTCAAAGAAATTTTAATTTTACTTAGTTGGTTATTTGTTAATAATTATAATGCTATTGGAATCCTAAAACTATTCTATGCATATTGTTGGACAAAGCAAATAACTAAATGTATTGATGTCATCATGTAGTAGGCAAAATAACGCCCCCCTTCCCAAGTTGTCCACATCTGGAACCTGTGTTTGCATGGCAAAAGAAACTTTGCAGATAGAATTAAGATTAATTCTTAATTTAGGGAGATTATTCCAGATTATCTTGAGTGGGCTCAGTGAAATTGCATGGGCCCTTAAACGTAAAAGAGGAAGGCAGAAGAGCAGGTAAGGGAAGGAGAGGCAGGAGAGAGTCAAGTTATGAGAAGGACTCAACCTGCCACTGCTGGTCTTGAAGTTGGAGTAAAGGGGTCATGGGCAAAGGCATGCAGTCGGCCTCCAGAAGCTGGGAACAGCCCTCAGCTGACAGTCAGTAAGGAAATGGGGACCTTAATCCTACAGCCACAAGGAACTGAATACTGCTGACAGCCTGAATGAGCAAGAAAACAGATTCTTCCATAGAGACTCCAGAAAGCAATGCAGCCCTGCTGATACCTTGATTTTACCCTGGTGAGATTCATAACCAGCCTTTGACAGAAGTGTGAGAGAACAAATATGTGTTGTTTTAAGCTGCTAAATTTGTGGTAATGTTTATGGTAGTATATTGGTTTGCTTGGGCTGCCATAACAGTGTACCACAAACTGGGTGACTTGAACAACAGAAAATCTGGCAGCCGTGTCCAAAATCAAGGTGTCGCAGGCTTGGTGCCTTCTGGGGGCTATGAGAGAAGGATCTGTTCCAGGTCTCTCTCCTGGGCCTGTAGATGACTGTCTTCTCCCTATGTGTTCACAGCATGTTCCCGCTGTATGTGCCTTTGTATCCAAGTTTCACCTTTTCATAAGGGCACCAGTCATACTGCATTAGAGCCCACCTTAATGACTTCATTTTAGCCTCATTACCTCTGTAAAGACCCTATCTCCAAATAAGATCACATTCTGAGATACTGGGGGTTAGGGAACTCAATATGTGTGTATATGTATATATGTATGTATATATATATTTGTAAATTATGTATATACAAATTATATTTTGTTTATAAATTACACACACACAGATACATACATATATATATCTGTATGTATTTCCCCCTGACCATGTCAACCAAAAGGATCTAAAAGCAATAACACCACTGCAGCAATGAGCACACCTTGCACCCAGATCTTGATTTCTAAATATCATTTCCCACTAAAGAAATCAGGGCTCTTTGAAGAGCTAACTGCTTCTGATTCTGGTGCAGGGCAAACACAAGTGAGCCTGGGGAATCTTGGTGTGCCAGAAAGAAAGGAAATACTTAAAGATTAATGAGGTCATGTCAGAAGGACACAGGATCTTGCTTGAAGGGGTTCCCACTGGCCAACTTTGGAATAATTTGAACATCAAAAAGAAAATGACAGTAATGGATTAAAATCCATTGAATTTTTTGAAAAAAGCCCATGAGTCCACAGTCATACTGAAAAACAAAGAACTTAAAAAAAAAAAAGGATTCCACCTAATAAATGCAGAAAGAGTGATAGAATTAGAGAATCATTATATTTCAACCCCTACTGTAATAATAGATTCAGGCAAGTATCATCAGCAGATGCTAACCACTGAGTAAAAAGTTCTTGAGTAACAAGATGTTCACACAGAATCAGTATATTTCCTCACAGATTATTAATTATAAAGGGGAAAAGTTTGGTTTGGAGAGATTTGGTGGTTATTACTTTAAGTGATCAAACTGAGCATCGCCAATAGTGGAACAATCTGACGTTATTCGAGCCTTTTGATATGAAGCCCACCTTTGGATTATTTTTACTAAAAAATATTTAACTTCAATCTAACCATAAGAAACAACCATATAAACCCAGACTGTGGCACATTCTATAGACCGTTGGTTTGGACTCTTCAAAAAAGTCAAGGTCATAAAAAAACTGTAGCTGAAAAAGCAGTCGGATTAGATTCAAACAAACAAACAAACACCGTACGCAATATGGAGGCTTCATTGGGTTCTTGATTTTTTAAAAAATGCTAAGAAAGACATTTGGGAAACAATTTGGAAAATTTTAGTAGGAAATGCATATTAGATAATACTAGGAAATATGTTGCTAATTTTTCCCTTAAGTGTGATAATGATGTTGTGATTATGTTTGAGAATGTCCTTATTCTTAGGAGACACATGCTGAAATTATTTGGTTCAGTGCCATGATATCTGCAAGTTATTTAAAATAGTTCAGGAAAAATATGGTATACTGGAACCGGCTCTTACCAGCTCCTGAGAGCAGATAAATATTCAGGAGTTTTGCAAGCCATTTGCTAAACTAATGGTTTAAAATTAGCTTGAAATCAGTCATGGTGAGAGTTTTTTACACCACAGAAACTGGCACATGCTACAACTAGGGCTTCCTCCCCTGCCCCCAGAGACCAGGTTTATCAGCACACCACTGAATATGGAATCAAATTTTAATAACTGGTGAAAAAATTCAAGTGTGCCTTGTGTTCAGTATGGTATTCTTTCAACCTTCGTGAAGATTTTAAATTTTTCAAAATAAAAAGTTGGGAAAAACAGAAAAGGAAAAGATCTTCCTTCCTGGGAATGTGAAAACCACAGAGTGAAGGATATGGCACAGAGAGAGGGCGCTTGGGAATCTACCAGGTGAGACTGGGATGTGTCTGTGACCTTAGGTGGGTTGACTGGGAACCTCTGTCTGAGGCCAGCCTGGTGCCTTCAGGAGAGAAGAGTTGCCTGCTTTTGCTCAGGGTGCACGAGCTACTTCCCTTCCTTCCCTCCAGGCCTGGAGCTGAGCTGCTGGAGGTGGCTTGCCTGAGTTTACTGGATCCCATAGGAAGTTTCTAATTCTAATTCCTTTGAATAAGAGTGTTAAGGTAGTTGTGGCTTGTGTGGTAACTAAGGCAGCTGTGGGTGGCAGACTTCATTTTCCTTTCCTTTCTATTTGTCTTTTCATTACCCGCTGTTCCCCTCCTCCCTCTCATCCTCTCCTCTCTCTGTACTACCAGGAATCCCCACCCCACACCTGTGCCTAGGTCACCTGCCTTCTAGAAGACTCTCAAGACCCAGCTCGTCTACTAAGCATCCCCACGATAACCTCTGCCCTTCTTTCTCATGCTCCATGGCACTAATGTCTGTTTTACATCCTGTCATATTCTGTTCCAGGATGAGTTGTGTGGCCGATTTTTTGAACTGATCTGTAAGCTCTTTGGAGGGCAGAAACTGGATTTGATGTATACTTGTTATGTAAAAACACTTCTTTCCCCCAGCTGGAGGTTAGCATAAAATATCTATCAGACTCAACTGAGTTGCTTTCCTCTCCATCTCTTCTCGATTCTCTTTTTCTCTTTTTCCATTGTTCCATCCTTCGGTTCCCCCTAGTTTGTTCCCTGTGTTTGTCCCAGGCCTGCCCATGCTCTGTTTACCTTCTTTCTTTCCCCTTCTTTTATCCCTCTATTTGTCCTGCCAAGGCTGCAGTTGTGGCCGCCCCCTAACTCTGGACCTCTTCTCAGGACTTCCCCTTGGTCATAGAACTTTTGAACACCTATACTTGCTCTGCAAGAAGAAAAGCTGCCTCTGAGAAACGTACACTGTCCTCTTTCAGGCTATCCATCCCTCAAGATTCCCGGCTTCACAAAGGAAGTGGTGCTGGGGCAGCACATAACTCTCAGACATCTGCATCCCACATTTTTTTCTCTCCCATCCCCTCTCCACCCACTACCCACCCCCCACTCCCCGCCTCGAATTCTCTGGACTGATTCTTGTGGTAAAATCTCACACGTTTTCTCAATCTATATGCAAACCAGGTAGGATTGACAGCTGAAGAAAGCTGCACATTGCCTGGCCTCAAAGTTATCTGTTCTCCCTCTGAGGGAAAATCTTTGAGCTCCGTGACAGTGCCTCGAAGCCATGGCCCTTGTCCTAGACTCTGCCCCGGCCCAGGCGAGCGCCTGACCCCTGCTAATGTGTGGGACCTTTAGCAGCAGAGAGTGGGGGAAGGTAACCAGAGCCCCCCGCATGCCAGTGATTCATGTTCTCTGAAGGGATCAGAGTGTTATTAGAAACCTCGCCTGCCAAATGTGGGGCAAATGTAACCAATTTATTAATGCCGAAAAACCAATGTGTGAAATTGGACCAAGAGGAGAGGGGCGCCAGCCCCTCTCCCCACTTCCTGCTCTCTGGCAGTGACAGAGGGAGGGTGGTGGACAAAGAGTTCTGTCTTCTGCAGGAGGACGTTGCTGTCATAATCACATGTGATAGTGACAACAAATATTCCTGGCTGAAGCTTCAAAGGGCTGGGAGATAATTGCATCCACCATCCTCAGCCTGGCTGTGATGCCTCAGCCTGCAGCTCGCAGGTTGTAAAGCACATTGGGCAGGAAGGTGGGGAGCTTAGTCTTGGTTTCCCTCTGCCCAGCTCTGCTCCTCAGTATTGGGACCAGGCGAGAACGGGGAAGTAAGAATGCCCTGCCATTTGTGTGCTTTTTTGTTTGTTTGTTTGTTTTAACATCTTTATTGGAGGATAATTGCTTTACAATGGTGTGTTAGTTTCTGCTATATAACAAAGTGAATCAGCTATACATATACATACATCCCCATATCTCCTCCCTCTTGCATTTACAATGTCTCTCAATTTCCAAACTGATGTTGTACCGTGGTCACTTAGCCCTTTTCTATAAATGGTCTTAGACTGATCTCTCAAGGTTTCCTGGGTGGTTACAGTTTGTCTCCAGCAGAGAGGGTTCCTTCAGAGCAGTATGCATTTTTATATGCCTCATTGCCATTGATTGCCCTCTAAACAGGTGGTTGAGTTGAAGACATTAGCAGTCCCATTTATTAAAGAATTACTCTATGGTATGTTATCATTATACATTATTTTATTCAGTCCCCACACAAATACCCTCGTGATGTAAGTATTGTTATTCTTGAGGAAACTGAGCTCAGAGTGTTAATGAACTTGCCCAAGATCATAGGGTTAAGTGCACAGGATTCAAGCCCATGTCTGTTTAACTATGCTGTTCACCACCCAAGTTTAAGAAGTGGAAACCCACAAAATTCTTTGGTAATCTGGTGGGATAGTCAAGAGCAAATATGGGAAATTTTCTTGCTAAAGCTGCCTTGGAAGTCTCATATTTCAGATTATTAATTTTCGAAGAATCAGCTTACCATAAAAACAATGAACACAAATTTCACAAGAGAATAAATAAATGTTTATGATGATTTGGAGAACCTTTAGAAACTTTCAAAATGTCAGGCTTTTTTGGGTTGGCATCATTATAATTTTACAAGACTATGGGGTGGGAGATGAGATCTGGTTATTTTAGATTCCTAGCTATTTAGATTCTGGCTAAATGTCATTTATCTTGTAATGTGTCACCACATGTCATGTCTCAACACTAAAGGCAACATAATGTATAGTGGGGAAGTCTGATTAGTAAATCTTGAATTAGTGTCTTGTTAATAGTTCTGTTATGAAGGAAAGATGCTGGTAGAATCCCCTGCACCCAAATGCCATTAAATTCACATGTTCTTTTCTGCTGGAAATGTGCTTGATGCATTACAGTGTCTTTCTGATTGGCATGATATGCCTAAAGGGTGGAGCTGCCTTCCATTTCTGGGAGCTTTTTCTCCTCCTCTGCTTTCCAGTGATAGTTTAACTGGTCTTGAAGCTGCTGTGTGTCATGAGGCAGGAGTAGTTGTCTCTTCAACTGAAGGGAAGGAGGGTCAATGGTAACTTCACTGAGATCTAGAAGCAAAGTTCAGTCTTCATTTTGAATTAAAATCCAATCAATTCCTCTTGCTTATTTTGGTATCTAGAAGAGTGTCCTTATTTCTTCCTTCATCTCCTATAAGCTGCAACTCCCCCAAATCTTCTTAGAAGAATAAGTCACTCACTAAAAAAAAGTCTGTAAGCCAATGAAGGTATATTTATGTACTTAAAAACAATTTTTAATGTCTGAAAAAGGTGAAAACAGCTGTTTTGTCCCTATAATTTGGCAGCAGTAAAGGACCCTTTAAGGATTTGAAAATTGGGTTGTCCTCTGAGAGTTGAATTAGTAAAATTCACACTCAGTGGCAGTGATTAGCTGTGTCATATAAGAATAATGACAACTCCCAAAAAAATAATGGCAGTAATAAGAATGCAAGGAACTGCCTATATACGTGTCAATCCAACCAAAATTTGAGCTAAGAATCCTCCCAAGGAGACATGGCTGAAATGTAGGTGTAATTTAGTAAGAGGAAAGGGAATGGAATATACTCTATTCTATCTGGGGATCGACTATAAACAGAGATTGATCCCCGAGGATAAAAAAGAAAATCTAAAGAGTGCAGATCTTAATCTTTTAGAGGCAAAGAAGCCTTTCTAAATGGCTCTGAGCTTTATGATTTTCTTGGTAAAAGAAAATCTTTCATTTTCCTATAGTGAAAGCTCGCAGACTGGCACCTGATAGGCCAAGTCTGGCCCACATACAAATTTTGCTTTGTCTACACCGTATTGAGTTACAGTATTTTTTAAAGTTGTCAATTAATTTCACATAGGAAAATCTAGGATTCTAGCTTTTATTGAAAAATTGGGAAGACCTGGCTTAGCTAAACTGTCCACAATGAGCCCATTGCTGCTATAAAGCAGCAGCTGCTCCCTTTAGAAGAGGGTTCACTCTCCGGATTGCCACAGTCTCCACTATTCCCTATCATACCTGCTCCCTGACCTGCTCGACTCATCTATGTTTCAGTCTTTTGAGCCTCTTGGTTTTTGAGTGTGTGACCCGCCTAGTGGGTAAGTTGGCCTTCAGCTACTTGAGCTGAAATTAGCTTCTTAAGACCCTGAACCCTCCTTGTTCTGATTCCATGCTCAGCATGCAACCTTGTGAGAATCTGGCTTCCCATGTAATTTGCCTATAAAGAAAGAATGCATTGATCTTCTGCCCTGAGCATCTTGCTCTATATGAGGTGGTGGCTAGAGTAAATTTTAAAAGGTTTCGGCTTGGGAGTCAGACAGGCCTGCTTCCAATTCTGGCACTGACACTTACTAGGTAAGGTCACCAGGAGGCCTCTTGGCACCCCGCCAGTTATCTTCTCCTGGAGATGTCATCCTGGGTCACCTTGGGCCACATACCAGAATATTCAAATTGAAAAAACATTTTATGAGCAAAATTGATACCCCTAAGTCACAAATTACAGCAACCCCACATCTAGCCAACCAACCAACAAACTTAAGTTTCTCTAGAGATAGTACACATAACAAAAGGATAGAAAGCTACTGATCGGAAACACAAACTCTGATGGCTGTCTGTTCTAGAGAGCCGGAAGGGGAAATGGTGGCTAGAACATGGATTTTGAACTTAAGAGACTTGTATTCAAGTCCTAGTTCTTTCCTTTATTAACTGTGTGAACTTAAAAATGTTATTAACAGCTCTGAGTCCCCAGAGTAAAAATTCTTTCCCTACATACCCCATTGAAACTTTGTGTGGATTAAATAAAATAAGGTGGGGAAGATACTAGGTAAACTGTAAAATGTATGGAATTGTTAATATCAAATTTTTATACACCCCAGTGAACATAAGAGTAGAAGTAGTAGAAGAACCCAAGAGGCCCAAACCTGGAGTTTCTAGCCTGCCAAAGCAGCATTCACAACCTAAAGATCAGTGCCAGGTTCAGAACACCCATAACCTGGAGTGTACATCGAAGCCTGGAGTGCACATCAAATTAGACTCTGGTTTGGGAAATAAAATAATAATATCCAGTGATGATTAGGGTGGGGGGAAAGAGTCTCACACACATTGTTGGTGAAAGTATAAACTGGAACAAAGAAGTCATGGCAGCAGTACCTATCAAAGTTTTAAATATGCACTCAGCAATTCCCTTCTAGGAATTTATCCAATGGAAACACTCTATAGTGAGCAAGAATACCTGTACAAGAATGTTCAGGGTGGACTTCCCTGGTGGTCCAGTGGTTAAGACTCTGCGCTTCCACTGCAGGGGGCACAAGTTCAATCCCTGGTCGGGAAACTAAGATCCCACATGCCACTTGGTGCGGCCTAAAAAAAAAAAAAAAAACTAAAAGAATGTTCAAGGCAACATTATTTATACTATAAAATACAATATAAAATTAATGCATATTTTTGTTATGACGAATATGCAGCATTAACAAAAATGAAGTAGATGTGCGTATATACATATATATGTGTGTGTGTGTGTGTGTATATATATATATATATATATATACTGAAATGGAATGGCTATCTGTAAGGTATGATTGAGTTACAAAAAGCAAGCTTCAGTACAGTATAAACAGTGTGACCATATGTTTTTAAAATAACCTAGGTATATATATGTACCTAGAAAAAGTCTAAACATATACAAATCTAACTTTTAACATTGATTTCCACTGGAGAGGGTGAGTAGAATGTAAGGAAGAGACTTCACTTTTTGCTTTACATACTTTTATATTACTTGAATATTTTATAATGATCAGGCATTACTTTTTAATTTTTAAAACCAACTAGAAATCAAAAAAGCAACGTTAAACCAATATTTAAGCTAGGGAAAATAAAATAAAATATACTTAAAGAGCTCTAGCCAAGGGTACGAGTAAGGCCAAGGAACAGAAGCAGGGGCACAGAGCCCAGAGAACCACATGCCTGGGGTCTCCCCAGTCGCTGTTCCCACACACACCTGACTGCTTATGTTTCAGGACCACGCCTGTCCTCCTGGACTTGCGGTGCTCTGCTGGCAGAGTCAGTCTGTGTCTGCATAGTTGCTGCTCCTACTGCAGTGCTGCCAGCTGTTTTCCTATTTCTGAAATTGAAGGTTGCAGCAAATGCCTTCGAAATTAAGACTCGTGCCCATGCGGCAAAGCACTGGGGCTTCTAAGAGAGACTGTTCTGTTCCTGAGAATTTAACTGGACTATCCCTGCTCCTTGACTTCTGCACTTTGTTTTTGTGTTAACTCCTTGTGGCTTTGAACTTGGATTTGACCACAGATTGTGATTCTGCCTCTGCTCCAATCTTGTGTCTTCTCTTATGGTAACCTACTGTCCAATTCTGGCCAATTCCATGACTCAGGTTTTCTTCAGGGGCTGCATTTGGGCAATTTCTTCATGCTTGCTTCCAGCACCTAATCCTCTTCTACCCCTACTTTTAACTCTGTCATCCTATCTCAACACTGATGTCACCAGCAAAGAGGCCAGCATGGGCCCAAACAGAACTACAGACATGATAACTACAAGACATGATAACTCACGATAACTATACATATGGGGCACTTGGGACACTTGCTGTCTGGGAAGAAGCTGTCCTTAACTTCACATGTGTTTCTTAATGAGATGATAGGAAGTCAGTGGGAATGATCATGCTGGAGTCACAGTGCTGTTGTTTCTAACAGCCCCCAACATTTTGGGAGCAATGTGCCTAAGGTGGTGTGTGTTTTGTAAGTTATGACTGTATAGAGGGAGATGGAAGACCAGCAGCTTGAGCCAGTCTATCCCTTTTAACTTGCCTGGACACTGTCTTCTCCAAATGATGATCCTTATTTATTTTTCATTTCATGACATAGAAAGAACATGTGGGAAGATTCCAGGAGTGAACTTAACTTTCTTTTGAACCATCCAGTGTGAGTCAGAACTGTGGCTCCACATAGCTAGGGACCTTTCTTCTTCTCAGACTTCTCAGCAAGCAGGCTGGGTGAGATCTGTGCATTGACAAAGGAGATGGTTAGAGAGATATGGCTTCTCCCAAGGCTGGAATTGAAACCCAACCTCAATTAAGTTAAGACTGCCTGGCCCTCTTCACCCTGCCAGCTTTTAGGAGCTGAGACAGGATCTCCTTAGGACCCAGAACAGAAGCATTTTGTAATAAAATTCCTTATATATTTTCATTTCTCCATGGTTCTTAAAATAATGCCTTAGCATGAGGGGTGATTTTACCTTTTTTTTTTTAATATTGGGGGTAGGAGTTTATTAATTAATTTATTTTTGCTGTGTTGGGTCTTCGTTTCTGTGCAAGGGCTTTCTCTAGTTGTGGCAAGCGGGGGCCACTCTTCATCTCAGTGCGCTGGCCTCTCTTGTTGCGGAGCACAGGCTCCAGACGCATAGGCTCAGTAGTTGTGGCTCATGGACCTAGTTGCTCCGTGGCATGTGGGATCCTCCCAGACCAGGGCTCGAACCCATTTCCCCTGCATTAGCAGGCAGATTCTCAACCACTGCGCCACCAGGGAAGCCCCTGATTTTACCTTTTGAATCCCAGGTCTGGTTTTCCTGCCAAGAAAATAGACATGCAACACACAGTGTACCCAGAAGCCATAAAGGAAACTACTATATTACATTTGAGAACTTTAAAACATTTATATATAATCCATAGCCAAAGTCCAAGGACAACTAATACATTGGTAAAAATTATTCAAAACAGGGCTTCCCTGGTGGCGTAGTGGTTGAGAGTCTGCCTCCCAATGCAGGGGACACGGGTTTGTGCCGTGGTCTGGGAGAGTCCCACATGCTGCGGAGCGGCTGGGCCCTTGAGCCATGGCCGCTGAGCCTGCGCGTCCGGAGCCTGTGCTCCGCAACGGGAGAGGCCACAACAGTGAGAGGCCCGCGTACTGCAAAAAATAAATAAATAAATAAATAAAAAATTCAAAACTAACATGACAGATAAAGTGTTAATTTTCTTACTTCAAAGAGACAATAAATTAATTAAGTTATAAACAGGGAGTTCTCAGAAAAAGATAAACATAAATAAATAAATAAGTGTGTGTGTGTGTGTGTGTGTGTGTGTGTGTGTGTATTTATAAACAGGGAGTTCTCAGAAAAAGATAAAATGCATATGACCTGAAATATATGAAAAGACGCCCAACCTAAATGAGGACTTAAAACTGCAAATCAGAACAACAACAACAACAAAATTTCATCAAACAGATAGGCAAATATTAGAAAGTTTTATATATTTGATATTGGAAAGAAAATATCAAAGTAAGAATACTTGTATACTGTCAGTCAAAATTTAAGTTAGTACACACTTTTGGAATGCAATTTGGCAGTAAGTTTCAAAATGTTTAAATGTCCTTTGAACCAGTCCTAGGAATTTATCCTAGAGATACACTTATAAAAGTAACCTGAGAGGGCTTCCCTGGTAGTGCAGTGGTTTAGAATCTGCCTGCCAATGCAGACACGGGTTCAAGCCCTGGTCTGGGAAGATCCCACATGCCGCGAAGCAACTAAGTCCGTGCACCACAACTACTGAGCCTGCGCTCTAGAGCCCGCGAGCCACAACTACTGAGCCCACGTGCCACAACTACTGAAGCCCACATGCCTAGAGCCCATGCTCCGCAACAAGAGAAGCCACCACAGTGAGAAGCCCGCGCACCACAATGAAGAGTAGCCCCCTCTCACTGCAACTAGAGAAAGCCCACGCAGAAACGAAGACCCAGAACAGCCAAAAATAAACACAGAATATAAATAAATTTTTTTAAAAGTAACCTGAGATAGATGAATAATATGAAAACCCGAAAATAACCCAAATATTCATCAATATGAGATTCATTAAATAAAGTTATTTTTTATTGCTACAATGGAATACTATTTGGCCATTACACATATTAAATGGCTATGTGTTGGGATGAAAATATTTTCTTATTTAAGTGAAGAAAGCAAGAGGCAGAGCAGCATGTTTAGTATAACCTCATTCATAAATAGAAAGGATTTTATATGTGTGTGTAGTGATATATGCATAAACAATTTTTCTGAAAGTTTAACAAGGAAGTGTTAACAGTTTGGCAGAAAGATCTGTTGGGAGGTGGGACCAGATGTTTCTCTTTTTACACCTCTCTATAGCACTTTTTTCTAGGTGGCTACCTTCCTCTTATTTAAATAAAATAAATAGTTAGACGCACTATTGTATGCAATACGTTGTGTATGATAAGTAGAGGTGGTGGTGCCATGGAGCACAGGATGGGCACCAGAACCAGTAAGGCAAGAAGAATGTCAAGCCTTCCTGCATCAAAGGAGGCCTGGGCTTCATTTTTAAGGATAAGAAGTCCTTAGATAAAGATCAGGACCAGGGAACTCCAGGAAAAGGAAATCCTGTTTTCAAAGTAATGGAGGTGAGAGAAGGCAAGACATGCTTAGGGAATTAAAGGGGAAAAAAAAAAAAGTTTGTTGGCATGCAGAGTGATTAAAAGCAAAAAGCTGGCTAAGTAGAAGCTAAATCACTTCCTGTCTTAAGGACTCTGGATTTTCTCTGAAAGCAAGGAGAAACCACTGAAAATTCTAAGTGAAGGAGTGACCAGGTTAAAACCTATGAACCCTTACTTTGGTCCATCATGAGTTGGCTTAATAGCAGGGACAATCATGTAACTTCAAAAAGGATAACAGGAACTGGGGCTCTAAAAAGTAGAAGTTGAAGACAAAACTGTTAGGAATCCAGCAGGACTGAGGGTCACTGGAGAGTGACACTGATCAGATACTGGGCATGTGGCCGGAGCCAACTAGGTGGTCCCTGAGCATGGCAGTGCAGTCTCAAGCCCTAAAACCAACTGGGGTAGATTGGCTGTGGGGTATGCAGTGGTCAGTTTGATGTGTCAGTTTGGCTAGGCTACAGTCTTCAGGTATCCAGTCAAACACTAATCTAGGTGGTGTTGTGAATATATTTTGTAAATGTAATTTAAGTCTACAGTCAGCTGACTTTAAGTAAGGGCTATCACCCTAGATAATCTGGGTGGGCCTGATTCAATCAGTTGAAATTGCTGATGGCCTGCACCATGGATTTCGGACTTGCCTAGCCAGGTTCCACAATTGCAGAAGCCAATTCCTTGCAATAAGTCTCTTAATATGTATCTCCTGCTGGTTCTGTTTCTCTGGTGGGACGCTGATAAGGTGTCAGAGGATGGGGTAAATAGAATTAACAGGGAAAGGGAAACGTATGTGATCTCACCCAGTAAATCTTCATTGACTATAGTTTTTTTCTCTCTTCCTGGGCAGCATGAATCTTCCTCAAATGTCCCTTTACTCAGACACCCAGGAGTTCGACTGCTATGCATTCATATCCTACCCCAAGTCAGCTCCACAGGTCACTTTCCTGGGCTCTCCCAGTTCAGTTTATTACAATAAAACTTTTAGATCAGTCAGGACTCTCTTAGTTGCAAGTGACAGGACCCCAAGTTAAACTAACATAAGCCAAAAGAAAGGGATGAATGGAAGGTATGAACCACAGAAGCTCCAAGAACCTCAAGGACCAGAACTAGGACACTTGAACCTATTGGGACCCTGTCTTACTTCTTTGCTTCCTTCTACGTGTTCTCTACCAGTTTCTTTGAGATGGCAGGTTTCATGGCTCCTGGAAGTCCTTAGCTCATACACTCGCAGCATTTGTTTATTCATTTAACAAATATTCGTCAAGACCTTCTGTACAAACACAGAAACTCTACCTTATGGCAGGGGAAACAGATAATGAACAATATATAATATGATATTATTATTGTATTAAAATGCATTTTGGAAGGGGAAAAGAGGGCTTCCAGCTTCAATTTTTTTAAATTGCAGAGAAGGTTCTGATTGGATAGCTTTGAGTTCTGTCCCTGCCTCTCCACTGTGACAGGCAGTCCTCACTCACATTGCATGGTGATAGTTGGTGTGGGGGGCAGGGGAAGCAATTCCTAAGAGAAAGAAGGTACTTTCCCAGAAAAGAGGGAGTTAGTTGACCAGGTAGACAAAAATATTTCATATCTTTCTACAACCATTATATTGGAATTACTGGCTTATGGCACTCAAAAACATATTTCCTATGAATTTAAGAGTAACATTCTTTGGGGAACCAAAGTAAAAGGAACAAATGCAAAGTTGTTCAATAATCTTATTGTTTTAGATGACTCACTGTGTGTGTAACATCACAGAAAGGCCATCCTGGGGCCACCTAACCTGGGATGTGAAAGGTAAAATTGAATTCTATGGCAACGGCTTTAAAGATGTGGGTTGTTCACGTATTTTTTCATTCACTAATTCATCTATACCCATAAAAACAGAGTATATATTATATTGAATATACGTTATATGCAAAGTTCTGAGAACAAAGGTGCAAAATGCACTGTCTCTGTCATCAAAGATAGAGGGAGAGGCAGGTGTATTAACTAATCAAAATGTGCTCTGATAAGTTCCGTAGTGTACATAGTATGATGGAAACAGTGGAGGCCGTGCTACATTCTTAGAGGAATCAGAAAAGTCTCTGCAAAAGTGGGACATTTGAACCAGACCTCAAAAGATAAAAGGAGCTCTCTAGGTGAAGGAGAGGAGGCTGGCATCCCAGAGATAGAAAACAACAACTAAGCCACAAAGGCACAGAAGTAAGTAAAAGCATGACAAGGAGAGAAGCTAGGCTAGAGGGCTGTCATGCAGAAGGGAGCAGAGATGAAATTGTGAAGGATGCACACAAGCCATTGAAACGACTTCAAATTTTTCAATCCATAGGCAACAGGGAGCTACTGATTGGCAGCAGGAGAGGTGTCATGTTCTAGAAAATCTGTGTTCTAGAAAAAACATTCTAGAGGGCTGTTGAGAAGGAGTGAAGTCTACAACTAGCCCTTTGGGATCTGTCAAAACAGTCCTAGTAAGAGATACTAAGAAAGTAAATGCAGTCCAGGGCCGCAGGATTAGAGAGGACAGGAGAGATCTGAGAAAGAATTACAAAGAGGATAGAAGAGGACACGAGTTATTGTATTTCTACCTGCCGCCTGTGCCTTGAGATACTTTACACACTATTTCACTTACTCTTTACAGCAACCCTGTGAGGGTGTAACGTCCCCCTCAAGAAACTGAACAACAGAGAGGCTGTCTCACTCAAGGTCACAGAGGCATTAAACAGCAGATCCAGGACCTGAACCAAGGTCTGCTGGATCCCAAAGCCCATGCTCTTTCTCCCTACTCACAAGGAATCAAAAGGACTTGGTGATTAGGGTTCCATCATCCCTCACTTTCCAAAACTTTGTGGGAAGCAGTGTGTGTGCACCAGCCTCTAGCATGCCCAGGGAAGAATGTATTCTGTTAGATTACGTCATGCTGAAGGAGGGAGGACTTCTTATATCAAGTGGAATTTGGAGGCCCAGCCAGTGTTCACCCTGTCTAGGTCTGTATTAGTTTTCTATTATTGCTGCTGTAACCAATTGTCATAAACTTAGTGGCTTAAAACAGTATGAAATTTTCATCTTACAATTCTGTAGGTTAGAAGTTCAACAAGGGTCTCACAGGGCTAAGATCAAGGTGTCAGCAGGGCTAAGTTTTTTTCTGGAGGCTTTAGGGATTAATTCGTTCCTTTTTCCAGTTTCTTAGAAGCCACCACTTTGTTCGTGGCCCCCCTCCTCCAGCAGTGACAAGTCCAGTCTTCATATCACATGGTTCTGATCTTTCCTCCTGCCTCTCTGTTCCACTTTTAAGAAGCCTTCTGATTACACTGAACCCACCTGGTTAATCCAGGCTAGTCTCCCCATTTTAAGGTCAAGTGATTAGCAACCTTAATTTAATCTGCCACCTTAATTCCCCTTGGCCATGAAACAGAACACATTCACAGCTTCTGAGGATTAGGACATAGACATCTTTGAAGGACCATTATTCTGCCTACCGCAAGTTTCTTTACCTGATTTTAGATTTGAATCTTGCTGTACTAGTTCTGGAAATTTACAAGGAGAGGCTCAGGGAAGCAGTGGTGAGAAAAGAGTTAACTAGCCATCCAAGAAACACAATGACCTCTTGACGATGTCGAGTACGGTGTAGACCTGCAGGCCAAGAGCTGGGCTGTTGGGGTAGGTGGCTCACATCTTCGAAGAAAAGCTCATCAAGCAATGACCAGTAGAAACCAGGACACCAGTCACCTGGGAAACCAAGGAAACATAAACATACAGCCATCCATCACTGCCATCTGGAAAAAATTGGGTAGTGAGGGTCTTCCTGTTAGGCCCTGCTCCAGTATTTATTTGTGTAGCTGGAGTTCCCAGACCAGCCTTTCTGTCAGCGATGCTTCAGTGAGGTGTACGGGGCTGAACCTTAGCCTGGAATTAAAACACACCACCTTTCTGTGTGAATGTGGATGTAAATATTACCAGCAGGTCACTCAAGAGATAGGTGTCCATATTTCCAAGTCTAAACGATCTCTGTCAGTCAGACACGAAGACTCCATGTGCTTGTTGGCAATATCATCTTTAGGAAAAAAATCTGAATTCCCAGTGAATGCTGCATGTGTTCTGCTCTGTCCAGGAGCTGTGATGTCCAGGAGCTTTGTCCTACCAGCTCCACCCTGGTCAATGATTTCACGTAGAGATGTGAAGGGGAAAAACAGTTTTAATTGGGTCCACTGTGCAAAGTGATACACTAAGTTACATGGGCCCTCCTCCCAAGAGTCCTCACTGTTGGTCAAGAATGTTTTCAGCTGTTGCTCCAGCCATGGTGAGAGATTTGCCCTGCTCCCTTTACGTGCTCTCACCCTGTCCCCCAAGTGATTCAAAGATATTTACAAGGCAGCTGGCTGGGGTTTGCAGGGGCAAGTCTGAGGCATGGATCAGAGCAAAGTGAAGTGACCCGTATAGGGAACAAACCTATGACCTTGGCCTCTCAAGCACAGTATCCTTACAGACTCAGCTAACAGTGCCTCCTGAAAGCCCACCCTTCACTCAGGTCCATATGCAACATGAAACACTCAAAAACCGCTGGCTGCAGCAAGAAGGAGAACATTCAGACCAAGATAGATTTCCTAGCATCACATTGTGTTCTCTTACCTTGAGGATATATTGGGGTGCTACCCTGTCAGAACCAAACACATTCTTTTTTTTTTAATTTTTAATTTTTATACAATTTTTAAAGGTTACTTTCCATTTACAGTTATTACAAATATTGTCTATAATCCCTGTGTTGTACAGTACATCCTTGAGCCTGTCTTACACCCAATAGTTTGTACCTCTTACTCCCCTACTGCTATGTCACCCCTCCCCCATTCCCCCTCCCCACTGGTAACAACTAGTTCTCTATATCTGTGAGTCTACTTATTTTTGTTTTATTCATTAGTTTGTTATATTTTTTGATTCCACATATAAGTGACACGATACAGTATTTGTCTCTATCTGACATATTTCACTAAACATAATGCCCTCCAAGTCCATCCATGTTGCTGCACATGGCAAAATTTCATTCTTTTTTATGGCTGAGTAGTATTCCATTGTATGTATGTATATATATATATATATATATATATATATATATATATATATATATATATATATATACACACACACACCATATTTTCTTTATCCATTCATCTGTTTATAGACACTTAGGTTGTTTCCATGTCTTGGCAATTGTAAATAGTGCTGCTATGAACATTGGGGTGCATATATCTTTTCAAATTAGTATTTCTGGGGGGTTTTTGGTATATATACCCAGGAGTGGAATTGTTGGGTTGGATAGTAATTCTATCTTTAGTTTTTTGAGGAACCTTCATACTGTTTTCCACAGTGGCTGCACCAATTTACATTCCCACCAACAGTGTAGGAGGAGGACAAAACAAACTCCTGATGACTTTGGAATGCTAAAGGCTGCATAGGAGTTCCCCAGCCTCATTCATGGTCACAGTGTGAGCTCCCAAAGGGCACAACTAGGCTGTATCCAGTCCTTGGCATAAGGTAGATGCTCAAAGCGTATAAATGAAATGAATTTTAAAAGTGGATGAATTCGTGAGATAGATAAATGTGTCATATATATCCTGACTTTACTTTGAAAGATGGTTCTCAGAATCCTCACATTCCATATCACTTGTTTCATGGACAAGAAACACCCTAGTTCAATACTGCCTATTGGAAATGTAATACAAATCCCCAATGCAAGCCACAGTCATACTTTAAAATTTTCTAATAGCTACATTAAAATAAGTAAAAAGAGACATAAGAGATTAACTTTAATTATATTTCATGTAACGCTATATATCTAAAATATTATGATTTTACATATAAGTTATGTGAAAATCATTGAGTTTTTTTTTTTTTTTTTTTTGGTGCCAACTCTAGCAACATATCTCAATTCAGACTCACCACATTTCACATAGCTACATATGGTTTGTGGCTACTGGGTTCAACAGTTTAGCTCTAGATACTATCAATATCTAGTCAATATTATTATTAATTAACATCTGAGCAATGCTTAACAAAGAATCCTTACTTTTATTAGCTAATTAATAATGAGCATGTTGATAAGTGCCATTATTTCCACTTTATAGTTGAAGAAGCAGGCTTAATTTCAAGCTAATAAGTAGTCGAGCTAGGACTTGAAACCAGGTGTTTTTTAAGTCTCCTGTTTCCCAATGCACCAGGTACTGCCATTCCTGCAGGGAACCTCAGCACGGTGTGGAACAGGTGGGGTTGCTTCTGAAGACTCCAGGGAGGTGCCTCTTCATTTTACTTCACTATCATGTTACAATTAATGTAGATCAAATGGTTTAGGCAGATACTGCCACATTATAAATGTCATGTCAGCTGCGCCAACTCTGACTGGGCACCTTCTGATTCTGGGAAGAAAAGCAAAGCTTGTGGAGAGACATTTTTCCTGTGCCATTACATGCAGCTCCCTATTTTTCTTTTTTTTGTTCATTTCAGAGCTCCAGAGAACTTGCCTGAACCTCTTAGTCCTGCTTCCCAAAAGAAAAATGAATTCTATCTTCATTCTTTTCTTTCTAATTTCCAAACAATAATAGTATTTGATAACACTTCCAAATTTTACTCCCAGCAACCTATGGCCTCAACTCCCTTCCCAGTTATGCTGTCAGAAAGACTTAATTATGGTTATTCCACAGCAGTCTTTTTTGTGCAGTCTGGCTGGCCTGTAATGCCCCTTTGCTTGGAACTCTGATGCTGTGATTTTCCTCCTGAAATCCAAATTGTCTTTGGAAGAGACAACCGGTTTCTCACCCAAGCCATGTCCAAACAGGTCTGGTCCCCAGACCGTATCTGGCATGAAAAGAAGTTCAGTGCAGTGCACAATAGATGACTGTAGTCTAATTTTAGACCAGATGGTTCTCAAGACCATGTTTCTTCTCTGTTGACCCCGCTTCTTATCCCCATCAGACCACCTCCTCAGGGAGGGACCCTGACAGGCATCAAGAACATACAGGAATGAACATAGGATTTTCCTAAAACACATATATGATCCTGCTATCATCCTGATTAAGACACTTTAATGGCTTAGTACACTCTGCAAGATGAAGTCCAAACTCTTTAATCATGCAACAAAGCCCTCCTTGTTGGGACTCTTTCCTACCTCCCCAGCCTCCTCCCCTGCCACACCTCTCATTCATGCTGCAATGGCACCAACATCTCTGCAGGTTTTCTGAAAACACCAGATGGGTTCAGGCATGTGATTTCTATACCTAAATGGCTAGTTCTCCCATCCTCATCTCTGTTCACCTTGCCAATGCGTACTCAAACAGAGTCTCACCTGAACCCCCCAAATGGAATTGTCCACTCTTTCCTTTGTGACTCCCAATACTGTCCACCCCTCCAGCACAAAGCTTGTAACATGTTGTTGTACTTTTTGTTTACATGGCTAAACAAAAGGCACCTGGGGGCAAGGACTATGTCTTGGCTATCATTGACCCTCCTTTGCCTATCAAGATGTCTGGTGCATGAATAAGCATTTTGTTTATTGATGAAGGAAGGAAGAATAGACGGGTATTACAGATGTAGAGTGAAGCCCCACTGTTAATCAACTTACCATTCTCCTCCTTATCTTATTTGGAGATATTTAGAAATCTAAACATGAGGGACTTTCTGGGACCTTTTGGTGGCCGGGAAGGTAGAGCAAACCAGATGGACCTGGAGTAAAGAAACAAGTCTCTGATTGTGTAGAATTCCTTCTGGGCTTAAGGAAAAGTGAACAAAGGGATCTTCAGATACCCTTTTAGGTTTCCCAGCTTAGCCCAGCAGGGAAGGACAGGAAAGGAGGCAGGATTCAGGGTAAAAGCCTCTCTCTGGAATAAGTTTCCATGTGACTGGAGTATTTCTCGTACTGTTTCTTATGAAAGCATGATGCAAAGAGCAATAAAGTGAGAGCTCAAACTTTATTCCCTTTAAAGCTAGAAAGAGAGGTTCCTGGATCATTACTTGAGGCCCACAGTTTTTTAATGACTCAAGAAAATGTTGCAGAATCTGAAATTATTGGGATGATTTATCTTTGATTTATAGACTCTAGGGAAGACTTCTCTCACAGTCTTGATCCTTTAGAAAAGGATTATACTTCATATGGAACAGACTTAATAATTGGGGTTATAGTACCAGTGATTTTAAAAAAAGAGTACAGGCTCCACCTCCAGTAATACCTGAGTATGTATTAACAGACCAACCTATGTGCACACACGTGCATATACACACACTCATGCACATGCGCACACACACACTTGTCAAAATGTGTTTTAAAAAATGCTATCTAAAGACACTAGAGAGCTATTATAAGCAAGAAGCTACTGGAGAGAGTTAATACATGGAAGAAGAGCTTCCAGATTTTATAGTTTTCAGACTTTAGTCTGCACCAGGCAGAGTGGCTAAAGCTCCAGTATGATACCCACAATCTTACTGGAGAAGAACCAGAATATGGGGCAAGCACAGCAGTAAAAAGTTAAGGGGAATCCCCAAAAGGGCAGAGACCAAGAGGGGGAACCCCAACTGCCTACAACTCTGACTGAACTTTGAACCACACTTACATAGGGCAGACACCAAGCCACCTAGTAAAGCTAGAAGAGCTGAACTGAGATTTGAGCATTTACCCTCAACATGGGAAACATTAAAAGGATAGTAAGAAAATATGATGCACACTTTTACACCAATAAATTTGACAAATTAGATAAATGAACTAATTCCTTGAAAGATGCAAATCAGCAAAACTTACTCAAGATAAACTGTACAGTCCTATACTTACTTTAAAATTTTGAATTCATAGTTAAAAACCTTCCCAAAAGACAACTCCTGGCCCAGATACCTCACTGGTGAATTCTGTGTTTAAGCAAGATGTCATTTAAGTTCTAAAAAGAAAAATAAACATAGTGGGAAGAAAAACTTCCCAATTCATTTTATGAGGCCAGCATTACCCTGATATCAAAATCAGACAAAGACATTATAAGAAAATGAAACTACAAACTAATATTCCTCATGAATACAGATGTAAGAAACTTCTACAAAATATTAGCAAATCAAATCCAGTGATATATTAAAATGATAATACACCGTGACCAAGTGGGGTTTGTCATTGGAATGCAAAATTGTTCAATATTTGAAAGCCACGCAATATAATTTACCAAATCAGCAGATTTACCATATCAGCAGATTAAAAAACCATATGATCATTCACTGTTTGCAAAGATCATTTGACAAAATTTAACAACCATTCATGATGAAAACTCTACATAAACCAGGAATTACAGGTAATTTCCTCAAGTTGATAAAGGGCATCTATGGAAAACCTACAGCTAAAATCATACTTAATGGTGAAAGACTGAATGCCGATACTAATATCAGGAACAAGGTAAATATGCCCACTCTCATCACTTTGATGCAACATCATACTGAAAGTCCTTATCAGTGCATTAAGGCAAGAAAATGAAATAAAAGGCATACAAATAAGAAAAAAAAATAAACAAAACTATCTCTAATCACAGATAACATGATTGCCTATGCAGAGCCTGCATAGAAACTTGAAATACTTAGGGAAAAATCTAACAAAATATGTGCAGGATTTGTATGCTGAAAGCCTAAAAGTATTATGAGAGAAACAAAATACTTAAAATAAATGGAAGGGTAAGCTAGGACGACGTGAGAGAGTAGCATTGACATATATACACTACCAAATGAAAAATAGGTAGTGTGAAGCAGCTGCATAGCACAGGGAGATCAGCTCTGTGCTTTGCGACCACCTAGAGGGGTGGGATAGGGAGGGTGGGAGGGAGATGCAAGAGGGAGAGGATATGGGAATATATGTATACATATAGCTGATTCACTTTGTTAAATAGCAGAAACTAACACAACATTGTAAAGCAATTATACTCCAATAAAGATGTTAAAAAAATTGTTTTAATGGAAAAGATATATTGTGTTCACTTATTGGAAGACTCAATATTGTTAAGATGTCAGATTTTCTCCAAATTGATCTACAGAGTCAATGCAATTCTAGTCAAAATCCCAGCAGGATTTTTGTAGAACTCCATAAGCTGACTCTGAAATTTATGAGAAAAATCAAAGGAACTAAAATCATCAAAGCAATTTTGAAAAAGAAAAAGTTAGAGGACTCACATTACATGTTTTCAAGACTTACTAGGAAACTACATTAATCAAGACAGTGGGGTATTAGTGAAATGAAATACATAAAAATCAGTGAAGAATTCAGAAGTAGGCCAAGGCAATTCAGTGGTGAAAGAATTGCCTTTTCAGCAAAGGATGCTGGAACAGTTGGACATCCATATGAAATAAAATGTATGTTGACCCATACATTAAACTATATACAAAACTTAACTGGAAAATGGATCACAGACTGAAATGTAAAACCTAAAAGTTTAAAAATTCCAGAAGAAAACATAGGAGAAAATCTCTGTGACCTTGGGTCAGATAATATTTATTAGTTAGGATACAAAAAGCACAACCCATAAATGAAAAAACTGATAAAATGGACTTTATCAAAATTAAAAATATATCATATTTGAATACTTTTAAAAAATTTTAAGTATAAAATATAGACTAGGAGAAAATACTTTCAAAACACATATTTAAAATATATATGAAGGACCCTTACAACTCAGTAATAAGAAAACAAACAACACAAAACTGAGCAGAACATTTGAACAAACATTTCAATAAAGACAATATAAGGATGGCAAAAAAGCACAGAAAAATGTACTCAACAACATTAGTAATAAGGGAAATGCAAACTTGAACAACAATCAGATAAGCACCTGTTAGAAAAGGGGCTGGCAAGAATGCAGAACAGTGGAACTCTCATACATTGCTGCAAATTGTACAGCTACTTTGGCAGACAGGCTAGCAGTTTTTATAAAACAAAATATGCAATTACCATATGACTCAGCAATCCCAATCCTAGATATTTACCTAAGAGAAATGAAACTGTATGTCCACACACAAACATATGCACAGGTGTTTATAGGGGCTTTATCCATCATTGCCAAAAACTGGAAATTATTCAGATGTCCATTAACTAGTGAATGAATAAACAAAATGTGGTACATCCATACAGTGGAATATTACTCAACAATAACATAGAATGAACTACTGATATATGCAACAACATGAATCAATCTCAAATGCATTATGATAAGTGAAAGAAGCTAGGCTCAGAATGCTACAAATTACATGATTGCATTTACATGACATTCTGGAAGAGGCAAACTATTATAGGGATAAAAACAAGATTAGTGGTTATTTGTGGACTGGAAATGTAGGGAGGGATTTGACAACAAAGGAGCATAAGGGAACTTTTAGGTTGAGACAAATGTTCTGTATCTTGATTGTGGTATGGCTACTGGACTGTCTGAGTTTGTTAAAAATTTATTGTACCTAAAAAAGGTGGATTTTACTACCTTTATTGAAGAGTAATGCAAATTGCTCTTCAATAAACCTGACTTACAAAAAAAGAAAATAGAGTAATGTCCTTTGTGATAAAGTAAAGCAATTTTTTCATTAGACTGAAGAAGACACAGACCTAACCTCATTCTTCCTATTTGACCTCACCCCTTGATAGAAAACAGGAATGGTGAAATTGATATTTGCTGAATGGAAAAGAAAACATGAAGTTATTTTAAGTGTAGAAAACTAAGTATAAGTTTCAAATAATGAATTAAGGATTCATTGTGATAACTGAATTATGGGTAATGACAAGGGAATGAACAAAAGATACTTGAGAAGTGTATGAAAACTTTCTCTTATTGAGTATCAAGTAAAGTTTACCTCCCAGATGAGGTTACCATGGATTGTAACTTGAGAATTAAAATTCACAGAACTAGCCTTTTAAACTTTTATTTGATTTTAAATCAATATCTTTTTGCTATTTTTCCTTTTGGCTAGAAAAACTGGAATCTAGATTTTATAAGAAAACTACTTTTTAGGTAATATACTCTAGTTCATTTATAAATGAACTATAGTACCATTTTCAGAGGACATTTTTTATTACTAAAGAGAAAAGTACAAGGCTTAGGTAATTTTCAGGATATATAATTTATGAAGAGGGCAATCCAACCATATTTTTACTTATAGATAATAATATTTTTAAATATTAGAAAATTTAAATAGTCAAAACTTTTACAATTTGAAAAATATATAATTAACATTTTTTGTCATTTAAATTTTATCAAGTTGAAGTGAAATGGATAATATAAAAATATAAATAAATGTCACACACTATTTTTAAAAGAGCTTTTAGATTTAGATTTGGGCAATATTATGCAATTTTCTCTAGTTTCCTACTCAGTTACATATAAATTCAAAATATTTAATCTAATTTTAATCTAAATATTTAATATTTGATCTCAGTTACATACAAATTCAAAATATTTTTATTTAATCTAATATTTAATCTAATTCAAAATATTTAATAGATAAAATCTATTTTATCTCTTATTTGTAATAAGAGGTATTACAAACAACTTTATGCCAATAAATTTGAAATTTTCAATTTAAATTCTTTGAGTAACATGATTTATCAAATGTGAGACAAGAAAAATAAGAAATCTAGATAGTCCTGAACCCAAAAAAAGAAATATAGTCCATAATTTGAAACCTTCCCCTTAATTCTACTCCAATAACTTTGGTGTAACTTATATTAAATAAATCTTTCTGTAGAAAACAATGATAAATTATGGAGGAAAAAAAACCCTACCTGAAGGCACTAGATAGTGACCAAAAGCAGACAAAAACTGGAATGGAAAGAGTCCTTTCAAGATAGCATTTTTTTTCTGGAGGAGATTTGCCTTTATATGCTTTTTGCCTGAGGGTACTCTTCAATCCATCCAGTACAGGGCAACAAGGATCCAGTAAGGGAACATCAGTCTTACTAGTCTGAAGAGTCATTAAATGGAGTTCGGGACTACTAGAGCAGCTAGAGAGAAAGGACATCTCAAAAAAGTGGTAGCAAAGAGAGGAGCCCCAAAATGTGCATTTAAACTCTGCTCAAATCCCTGGATGACCCCTGAATTTTCCATGTGTGGGGCAGACTCCAAGGAGCCCAGTGAAAAGCAACAATGGAAGTCTGAAAGAATTTAACAGAGACTTTAGCTACTATACATCATAAGGGAGAGAGTTTGGAGTTTGAGTCCAGCCAAGTTAATTCCTTGATAGGAAAAAACCAAAAACAAACAACAATAAAAACTCTTCAGAGGAAGATAACAATATCCATTCTCTACAGTGTGATGAAAGATTGTTAGACACACAAAGAAACAGGAAAATATGATTAAGAGAAATAGTAATCAATAGAAACTTACTCTAACATGATCTAGACATTGCCATTAACAAAGACTTTAAAGTAGCTCTATAAATATTTTCAAAGACTTAAAGGAAAGCATGAGTATAATTAATGAAGAAATGTGGAATCTCAGCAGAGAGATGGTAACTATTTAAAAAGTGCTAAATGGAAATTCTAGACCTGAAAAGAAAAACATCAGAAATGAATATGCAGAAAATCTACAAGCAACAAATGCTGGAGAGGGTGTGGAGAAAAGGGAGCCCTCTTGCACTATTGGTGGGAATGTAAATTGATACAGCCACTTTTGAGAACAGTATGGAGGTTCCTTAAAAAACTAAACATAGAATTACCATATGACCCAGCAATCCCACTACTGGGCATATACCCTGAGAAAACCATAATTCAAAAAGACACCCAATGTTCATTGCAGCACTATTTACAATAGCCAGGTCATGGAAGCAACCTAAATGCCCATCGACAGACGAATGGATAAAGAAGATGTGGTACATATATACGACGGAATATTACTCAGCCATAAAAAGGAACAAAATTGGGTCATTTGTAGAGACATGGGCGGACCTAGAGACTGTCATACAGAGTGAAGTAAGTCAGAAGTAGGAAAACAAGTATCGTATATTAATGCATATATGTGGAATCTAGAGAAATGGTACAGATGAACTCGTTTACAAGGCAGAAATAGAGACACAGATGTAGAGAACAAACGTATGGCCACCAAGCGGGGAAAGCGGCGGGGGTGGTGGGGTGGTGGTGGGGTGAATTGGGAGATTGGGATTGACACATATACACTAATATGTAGAAAATGGATAACTAATAAGAACCTGCTATATAAAAAAATAAAATAAAATTCAAAAAAAAGTCTGTAAGTTATAGAGGAATATAGTAATTCCTAAAGCAATCAATAAAAACAATGTAGACACCGAAGGCAACCATAAACAAAACAAAAAGAAAATATCTGCAAACTGGGGGAAAATATTTGCAAACTGTGCAACTGACGAAGGCTTACTTTCCAAAATATACAAACAGCTCACACAACTCATTATCAAAAAAAACAAACAACCCAATCAAAATATGGTCAGAAGACCTAAATAGACATTTCTCCAAAGAAGACATACAGGTGGCCAATAGACACATGAAAAGATGCTCAACATTGCTAATTATTAGAGAAATGCTAATCAGAACTACAATGAGGTATCACCTCACACTGGCCAGAATAGCCATCATTAAAATGTCTACAAATAATAAATGCTGGAGAGGGTGTGGAGAAAAGGGAACCCTCCTACACTGTTGGTGGGAATGTAAATTGGTGCAGCCACTATGGAAAAAAGTATGGAGGTTCCTTAAAAAACTAAAAACAGGGTTGCCATATGATCCAGCAATCTCACTCCTGGGCATGTATCTGGAAAAGACAAGAACCCTAATTCAAAAGGATACATGCAACCCAATGTTCATAGCAGCATTATTTACAACAGCCAAGACATGGAAGCAACCTAAGTGTCCATCAATAGATGAATGGATAAAGAAGATGTGAGATATATATAGATATATATAGATATATATAGATATCATACCAAGTGAAATAAGTTAGAGAAAGACAAATATTATATGATTTCACTTATATGTGGAATGTAAAATATAATACAAATGAACTTATTTACAAGACAGAAACAGACTCACAGACATAGAAAACAAACAACCAAAGGGGAAAGGAGTGAGGGGAGGGATAAATTAGGAGTATAGAATTAACAAATAAACACTACTATATATAAAATAGATAAGCAACGAGGATTTACTGTATAGCACAGGGAACTGTATTCAATATCTTGTAATAACCTGTAATGGAAAAGAATCTGAAAAAATATATATACACACACACACACACACACACACATATATCACTTTGTGGTTCACCAGAAAGTAACACAATATTGTAAATCAGCTATAGTTCAACTATAGTTCAATAAAAATAAATAACTAAAAGCAATTCAGAGAGGTGCAGCTAAAAAGCCAACAAAGGGATTATAAAGAAGTGCTAAAAATATTGAATTAACCCCTACTCCTGAAAAAAAAAAAGGAGAAAAAAGAAACGAAAACAGACAGGACAAAAAAAGATAGACCTAAATTCAAACATTAAGCCTAATAAAGCTGGATTGGCTATATTAATATCAAATAAAATATACCTCAAGACCAGGAGTGTTACCAGAGATAAAGAAGAGCATTTTATCAACATGATATTCCATCTGTTCCAGTCCATATTGCTAACAACAAAACATGAATAAAACTTGAATTTACTCTGTTAACATAATACAGGATAGAGATAATTTCCTGTGTATTCAGTAGACACAAATTATGTGGTAAAATTTAAACCCATTCATGATTAAAAATACATGAAAAAAGCAAAAAGAAAACAAACATACCTCCTTGAAAACTAGGAATAGAAATGAACAGGACTGTCCTTAACCTGATAAAGGGCATCTATCAGAAATCTAAAACAAATATCATACCAAATGGTGAAATATTGTTGATTTCCCCAAGCCTGGAATGAGACAAGGAACGCTGCTCTCAATCACTCCTAATTATCATGGTACTACAAGTCCAATGATGCAACTGTGCAATAAGAAAAGGAAAACATATAAGCATAGGGAAGAAAGAAATAAAATTTATTATTTGCAGATAACATAATTGTGTACCTAGAAAATCCCAAAGGAATCTATAGATAAACTTTTAGAGTTAATAAGTTAATTTAGCAAACTTACTGGATTCAAGGACAATAAACAAAAATTAAGTGTATGTATGGTAGCAACAAGCAAATAGAAAATGAAATTTAAACAAAATTCTTAGAAGAACATCAACTACCTTGGAATAAATATAGTGAAACATGTATATTACCTTACACAGAAAACTATAAAGCAATATTGAGAGAAATTAAAGAAGATCTAAAACGGACTCGAGGATTGGAAAACTTAATATTGTAAAAATACCAGTTCTCCCCCCAATTCATCTATAGATTCAATGCAATCTCAACTGAAATTCCAACAGATTTTCTTTTTAGGAGTAGACAAAATTTGTAGGGAATTTTATATGGAAATGTGGAGGGACATGAATAGCTATGAAAATCTTTAAGATTAGGGTTGGAACACTTATTCTACCACATGTAAGAATTATTATAAAGCTACAATAATTAATTTAGTGTGAATGGTGGCACATGGATAGACAAGTGGACTAATGGAACAGAACAGGGAGTCTGGAATCAGACACACACATACATGGGCATCACTATCAAAGCAGTGGGAAACTGTGCTTCTTTTAATCAATGATGCACAATTAGATAATTCATATGAGAAGAAACTGTCTTGACCCCTACCTCACACATTATTAAAAATCAATTCCAGGTGATTTTAAATCTAAATGTGAAATATAAAGCAATAACACTTCTAAAAATTAACATAGAAGAATATTTTCATGATCCTAGAATAGGCAAGGATTTTTTTAAACAAGACACAAAAAGCACTATCCATAAAGGAAAATGCTGAAATATTGGTAACTTCTGTTATCAAAAGACACCTTTATGAGAATGAAAAGGAAAGCCACGGAATGGGGGGACATACTTGTATTATATATATATCATAAAAATTCCCTACAGTTTAATAAGAAAAAGTCAGAAAACCTAGTAAAAACTGGACATTATTTTTTTCACAAAAGAGAATGTCTACATGGCAAATAAACATGTGAAAAATTACTCAGCCTCATTAGTTATCAGGATAATGCAAATCGAAATGACAATGAAATATATGATATACCAACACATTGGCTACCATTTAAAAGAATGATAGAAAATACCAGTTGGTGAGATTGTAGAGTAATGGGACACATGTTGTTGCTATTGGGAGTGTAAATTGGTGCAACCACATTGAGAAACTTCATATATACTAACCTTGAACATACATACTAGGTCATATCCTATGACCTAGTCATCCCATTCCTATATATATACACTCCAAGCAAATTCATGCAAGTGTTAACAAAAAACAAATATTAGAAAGTCCATAGCAGTGTATTTTCAAATAGCCAAATTAGGAAACAACTCAAATGTCCTCAAACAGTAGCTTGGAGAAGTATATCGTGGTATATCCATTGCAATGAGAAATATACAGCCATGAAAATGGAGAAACTACTGCCACATACAACAGCATGGATGATTATCAAAACACAATGTTGAGCAAAAGAAGCCGGACATCAAAGAATACATACATCATAGAAAATTCAAAAATAGGTGAAATTAATCTCTGGCACTAGAAGTCAGGAGAGAAGAGTAGGGGCCGTGTCTGGTAAGGTTCTGCTTATGAATCTTTGTGATGGTCCCATGAGTGATTTGGGTGGTGTTTACATGGATTACTTTGTGCTACATGGGCACTTTTCTGTATGTATGTTTTATATCTATAAAACACGTTTTTTAAAAAAAAATTGGGTTAAAAGACAGGATGGAAAGACATGAAAGAACAGGAGGCAAGACAAATTATCTGAATTGATACATTCTTTGGCATCAGTGGCTAGTGGTAGGGAAATTTAGAAAAGAGAGAAATCACTGACAACTAGACTGGTCAGAAAGTGTTTTCTTGGACTAGGTAGAAATTTATTTGGGTGTTGAATAATGGTAGAATTTGGACAGGAAGAGAGGGCAAGGCAGAGGGGCAGTCTGAGTAAGGGTGGGCATGAGCATGCTGTGTTGAAAAAGAAGGGTCCTGCTGGGGGGAAAACTTTCTTTTTGGAGAGTGAGGAACAGTTCTCTTAATATCGCCTCACCTTATAGTTTACAAAGCACATTATAGTTTACAAAGCTCTTTCTCATACTCTATCTTATTTGATGATCACAGCAACTCCATTTCTTGCAGAAAGAGACCCAGGTTCAGGAAGATTAAGGCACTTCTCAGAGCCATTTAACAGCTGAGGTTATTTTCCTGGTTTAAGGAACTGCTGAGCTGGATCCAATCCTAGGTCCATTCAACTCAAGATTCTAATGGTCACAAAAGTCTGGAGGAATGTGTCAGGAGATGGCATACCAATCAACGTAGGGTGCAATCTATGGGCACAGAAATGTTTGGTAGATAGATTTGTCAATGCAATATTTTCTTCCATTGAGTGAAGCTTTGTGTTTATACATACTAAAACATTTCTAAACATTAAACTTGAACATCTCATGAAAAAAGCCCTTAATGAAATTCTCAGGAAGTTTCTAAGAACAGGACAACTTGCCTTCAGCTTCCTGTCTCGTCCTTGGGCTAGCATGCTGCTATGGCCAAGACCCATGGTCCTTCCTGAGATTGTGGAAAGCTACCTTGTCATGCCAGGGTGCAAAAGCCATCCCTGGTTTCACCTTTCTCTAAAAGGGATATGAAGTTCACCTGTGGTGTACTTATTTTTTTTGAGGCAAAGAAAATGCAGGTCTAAAGCAACAGATGAGGCCATAATCACTACTTGTTAGGCCTAATTTTTAGACATAAAAGGTGCAGCAAATAAGTAACCATCTTAATATCAAACCATGTGCCTATTCCACTGCCCCTTTCCATGCACGGACCAATGTGTTCTAAGAGGTCTACTCACCAAATTTTAGCTCCAATTTGTTATTCTAGGGAATAGCTTTCATCCCAGGTGCAGTCTTGGAGAGGCCTGGTCTGAGTATACAGCATTCTTTCAGCATGATAAGTAATCAGTAACTAAAAGAAAACACAGTCATGCGTGGTGCAGAGATAAAGCAAAGAATGGAAAGTAGAAGTGAATATATTCAGTAGAGACAGTCTGCTTCATTCACCCCTTTCTCCCTGAGCTATTCCATCTCTTTTTCTTTAATTTGCCTATATTTTAATAACAGAATGATTGGTTTATACTTTTTTGAACTTACATATATTTTTTCTGATAATAAAGGTAATAATGATCCTTTTGGTAAATAAGTAACATGGACAAATACAAAACACAGACAATTATTCGTATCTAAATCCTTTGGTGAACTTTCTTGGTTTTTTTAATATATTTATATATAAATTTTGTTTTACATAGCTAAATTTATAATATGCTTACAATTTTGGTCTCTAATATCTCCTGGGAGTGGATTTGGGAAATGGCTGTGTGGCTAAAAAGACTGGACCCTGGGGTGAGGAATGTGGACAAATGTGTGGAACATTAACTCTTCCATGTCTTTCTCTTAAACCTTTAGGTAAGTGGTTTTCAGTCCCAACTATACACCAACATCAACTGGGGGAACTTAGAAACAATACCAAAGTCTGTGCCTCACCCCAGAAGTTCTGATGTGCAGCCAGAGTAGAGAACCTCTGGTCTGGGTTGTGGCCCTCACCCCGGTCACCATGAGGTCACTTGAAAAGAGCCTCAGCATTGAGGGGCAATGAGCAGCTCATGCAGCTCTCCCTTGTGTAGCTCCCCTGGCCTCCGAAAAGGCCCAGCTCTCATCGCTTGGTGACCATTGTGGAGCTTACCATAAGAACTTTAATATTCCCAGGAAGCAGGTATTTCTAGGGTTTGTGAAATCATGACAGAAGTTCCCCCTCCTATGAGCTGTCACAGGAATACAGTTGACCCTTGAACAACACCGGTTTGAACTGCGAGAGTCCAGATTTTTCAATAAATATATAACCCAGTACTATACAATCCATGGTTAGCTGGATCCATGGATGCAGAACCAAGGATATGGAGGGCCCACTGTGAAGTTTTACATGGATTTTTGACAGCAAGGGGGGCAATTAGCACCCCTAACCCCCCGCATTGTTCAAGGGTCAGCTGTAATGCTTTATAAATAAGAACAAAGCTGAATAGAAGCCAACTCTACCCAGGACCAACAGATGGCGCTATTGGCCAATGCCCTGCCATTTAGGTCTCTGCCAACCATTTATTCTTTAATATTTAGTATAGTTGCTGCATTTGTGCATGATTCGGAGATGTTTTATAA
This sequence comes from Mesoplodon bidens, assembly GCF_964165515.1. Taxonomy (NCBI): domain Eukaryota; kingdom Metazoa; phylum Chordata; class Mammalia; order Artiodactyla; family Ziphiidae; genus Mesoplodon; species Mesoplodon bidens. Next base: position 80,549,147 of record NC_138177.1, on the reverse strand, counting down.
ACATTTTTGACTCCATATAACTCAGAAGTGCGAAAGTGATGAGACTATTAAAATTTCTACTGAGAAAAGGAGTACAAATACGACAAAATGCAAGTAGAGATAATTTTTAAAAGTAGAAGGTGGTAAGAAAATAAATAGAAGGTTGTACATACATATGGAATTAATTTTTTAGATAGTAGAAACAATCCCAAAGGGCAGAGTGAATCATGAAGCTTGAGAAAGGGGCTGTGCCTACGCAGCTGACAAAAATAAGCAAGAGATGCAGAGACGGATGAAATGGAAAACTTACAGTGTGCAGCTAGAGAATTACAGAACTTGGTGCTTTATCTACCACCAGCCATCCAATTTCTTTCTTTCCTTCCAGTATCATTCAACTGGCCCAAACCAAACAGTGTCAATTAGGTTGGTTTTAATTCTGGGGAAGTCTGGGTGTGTTTTTCCAGAACTTGGAACTAAGCATGGTAAAAGTTCTGCTACTTAAACTCCTGGAGTAGGTCATTGTGATACTGTGATTTATAGGAAAAATATATATTTGGTCATTCAGATGTTCCTGGCTCACAGCTCCCCAAACCCTTGGAATTTCCCAAGCGATAAGAACAGTGGCACAATATTTGGTCTCTGGTCCTCAGTTTCTGAAAATGCCTCAGGGAAGGGGATTTGGGGATCCCACCCAAGGGTAGGGGCAGGTTGCCAGGAGAACCAGCCATGTCATTAGAGGGTTAGAACTCTCAGCCCCACACCCCTGATCTCCACGGAGGGGAGAGGGTCTGGAGATTGAATCAACTGCCAGTGGCCAATGATTTAATCAATCATGCCTATGTAATGAAACCTTCATAAAAACCAAAAAGGACAGGGTTCAGGGAGCTTCCAGGTTAGTGAACATGTGGAGATTTGGGGAGAGTGACGCTCAGAGAAGGCATGGAAGCTCCACGCCCTTTCCCCATGCCTTGCCGTATGCATAGCTTCCGATGTTTATCAGTATCCATTATCATATCCTTTTATAATAAACAAGTAATCCAGTAAATGAACTGTTTCCCTGAGTTCTGTGAGCCACTCTAGCACATTAATCGAAGCTGGGGAGGAGGTTGTGAGAACTTCTGATTTATAGCTACTTGGTCAAAAGTACAGGTAAAAACCTGGGCTCGTGACTGGCATCTGAAATGGAGGGTGGTCTTGTGGGATTGAGCTCTCACCTGTGGAATCTGATTCTGTCTCCGGGTAGATAGTGTCAGGATTGAGATGAATTCTTGGACACCCTGCTGGTGTCCCAGAATTGCTTGTTGGTACAGGGAACCCTCCACATACACACATTGGAATTGGGTCTGAAAACTCAAGAGTCATGAACAGTTCTGTAGCCTTAAAGCCAGTTCAAATCTGTACTACTTCAAGGTGGCAAAGCAGCCTGGTCTGGTGCTAAGGAGACCTGTTTCTCACCACACCTGCAGAAATGATTGAGAGGATGGGTTAGATCAATGGATTTAACATAGATCAAACAGGTCCCTGTTAGGCAAAGATACTTGATAGAATGTATCAGCAAGAAGGAAAAGGAGAGTGCTGATACATTCTTGTATCAGCAAGAATGATTTAAAGCTGTGAAAGCCTGACATTTTCTTATTTACTGAAAACACGTTGGGGAAATTCAAGCTCAAACCCTTTCAGACCTTTTGAATTTATAGTGTATCAGTCAGAATTCAATCAGAGAAGCAGAACAAGTAGGACATAAATATTAAGAGATTTACTGCAAGGAATTAGCTTACATGATTGGGGGGGGGGTAGACTAGGCAAGTCCCAAGTCCTGACAGGGCAGGCTGTCAGGAGGGCAGCTGCCAGGCTGAAGCTGCTGTCCTCAGGTGGAATTTCTTCTTCAGAGAAGCCTCAGCTCTGTTTTTAAGGACTTTTAACTGAATGAATCAGGCCCACTGAGATTATCTGAAAGAATCTCCCTTATTTAAAAATCTACCCATTATGAACTTCAATTACATTTACAAAATACCTTCACAGCAACACCTAGATTAGTGTTTCATTAAATCACTAAGTACCAGAGTCTAGCCAAGCTGACATATCAAAAAGACCATCACAAATCATGTTTTGGAACTAGCCTATTTCTAAAGAGAAGAGCTTTTAGATTAAAAAAAAATGGTAGCCCATAGACTCCAGGAACTAGATGATTTATGTAGAAGGCACAGATGTCATTGTCTGGAAGATCTGGTGATATTCTTCTTAGGTACACAAACTCATTCATTCATTTAGTCATTCAACAGACTTCGAGTACTTACCCTTTGCCAGTCACTGTAGAAAGTACTGGGACTATAAAAACATGATCCTTGCCCTCAGGAGGCCCACAGTCTAGAGGGAGAGACAGAGACACCGAGAGCTTCAGGACCTTGTGGTGACTGTCAGATGGGTCTCTGGCCCAGCTTTTGAAGTCAAGGAAGGCTTGCTGGAGAAGGAGCATGAAGCAGGGTCTAGAGTTAAACCTTGTGGGACTTGGCATGTAAGGGTGAAGAGAAGGGATGGCAGGAAAGTCATTGCAGTGATGTCCTGGCCCCTGGCCCATGCTGACCTCACCTGGAGCAGCTGCTGACCTTGTCAGTCGCAGTGTAAGGGGCCAGCCCGGGGCAGCCTCTCACAGACTATTTCTATTTACAGTGTTTCCACCTCTGTGTCTCTCAACGTAACTGTTAATGGTGTGTCCCTGGCCCCTTACCCAGGCCTCCAAGCCTTCACAAGAGGTACTGCCTCCGCCAGACGTGAGAGTTTGCTCCAAAACTGACAGCTGCACTTGGTCCAGGTGCTCAGAACGATGGCTTTCTCTCCCCACCTCAGCTTGGCCAGTTCATCTGCTTCCCCTGGAAACATCACTGTCCTGGCCCGTTTCTCCATCACTTTATCCACATGTATCCTCCCTTTCCTTCTTCCTTCAAGCAATCAGTCCTGTGCACTCATCATCTGCAATATGCATTACCACGAGTCTCTCCATTTTCTAAGTGGATAAAGTAATGTCTTCCCTAGCTCCCTCTCGAGAAAGTGAGGGTAAAATGAGGCACTGTGTAAAGCCCCTTGAAACTGGTACTGCCACATGAAAGTAAAGTGCAGGCTAGGTATCACCGTCATCTGTCTCTGTCTTTCTCATCTATATATCCATTATCTATCATCTACCTATCTGTAATCTATATCTATCTACCTATATATTTATCCATTAATAACTCCTAAATTGTGTGTCACTTAGGAATAGAGGTCATCTTAGAATCTAGGGTACCTAGCACAGTTTTCTGCACACAGTAATTGTTCATTAATTGTCTGGTAAAGACAATGATACCGAAATCATCTGAGGCGTTGGGAGACAGATAATTGCAAACAGCCACACCATTGGTGCTACAGTGGTCCATTTCCCTACCTCAGGCAAGTTGGTTCTTTACGACTCAGCTGATGCGTCATCTTTGCTAAGAAGGCCGTTCCTGCTCACACACGTGTCTGAGTTGAACACCTTCTCCTGTTACCGTAGAATCCTCTTAATACTTTGGTCATTTCTCTTACCGGGGTGGGATTTGTCTCACCACAGGCAGGGGAGTTCTCTGAGGTGAGGGATTGTGTCCTAATAATCTTTACCAGCATGGCTCTGTTCCTGGCACAATGCAGGCATGCCATAAACAGTAAAATAATAGCATGGTATTCATCCCTATTGATACTTGTTTCAATATTAGCCTCATGCCAGACAGACTGCTCTGTAGAGGGAATAATGCTTAGACATGTGTTGAAATTTCTTTTGTGTCCTCGTCAAGTGGGTAGAAAATAAAATGGAGTCAGAAGGTATGGGCTGAGTTCCTGAGCCTGTATTTTCTTAGCGAAGACATGATTCCCAGAGTTCCACCTCTTTGAAGTTTCTCTTGTGCAGATGCTGTTGTATTACTCAGTCTGTGTTCCTCACAGGGCTGAGCACATAGGAGGCTAGGTGGCCTCAAGCAGTGACAGCAAAATGCACCCAACACCCAAGGAACTTCTAAAGGGTGCTGGTGGAGGAAATTTCATCCTCCCATTTTTTTTTTAAACCTCAAAATGTTTATGCCTCTCTGTAATGCTGTGGACTCTTTAAGGGGAGTCAAAATGTCTAAATTCATTTTTTGTATGTCTCAGATCTAACCCAGTGTAGGCACTCAATAAACATTTATTGATTTAAGTATCTGCCGAGCCTGCACCCTGACAGTTGGGGTAGGGTTCTGCTTTTATTGCCCCTAGTTCTTAATCCATCTCTCAACTCGACCATTTCCTGTTGCTGAGAGGTGCCTGGCAATGTGACTCCACAGCACATACATGTAGGAGCCCAGCCAAGGTATCTTTTTAGGCCGTGAGTCAGAAATACAAAGACAATGGAATTCTGAGTTGCACAGCAAGGTAACTTGTCTTTAATAACGGGCTCAGAATTGTGAATTAAAGCATTAACTCTACTGTCTCCTGGAGTGTGTCTGCCAAAAAGCCATTGCCATGGGGTTGGTCTGGGTTGGTTCAGCAACTTTCAAATGCCGGCTGGACTACAGGAAGAGTTTGTTGCATTAAGTAATTTATGGGGTGTTAAGAAGTTCCTTAAGCTATTATTAAAAACATGCAAACCCCTACCTGGTTAGACCTCTAGTAAGTCAGACTTCTAACTAAGCAGAACTGATAGGCCGTCTTTTGATGTTTAATGAGCTCTGCAGCAGATGGGCGATGGGATAGACAGGGCTGTAGTGGTGATTTACTGGTCATGAAACAGAATGATGAGAGCCCTCTCCCGAAAAAAAGAAAATGTAGCCGAAAGGACAGGTTTTCCCCCTTTGCCTTCCTCTCCCACCAATCGCTTCCCCTTTCTTTCTTGGTGCATGTGGTTTTGATTTCCTCACCCCCGTGCCTCTCAGTACTGGGATCATTTCCATTCAGGCACACACAGAACACTGCAAACTAATTAGCCTTGGATATAGCCACAGGAAGTCAGGCTGCCAAATCCTCTTTCCCCCCCAATTCCTCAACTTACTCAGCCCGCCTCAGGCCCACGGCCTTGCACTGGGCCTCTCTGTATAAGTTGCCAGTTCTAATTTTGCAATTTCCCTTCACCTTATCAAATAGGCCCCAAGCCTGCCAGGGGACGGAGAAGGGAAGGCTTTGGAGTCAGTCTCGTCCGCTGGTCTCTTTCCTCTGGCCCCTTCTCTGCTTTCTCCCCACAATTAGGGAGACTTGTTTGGCTACAGTTTCAATGTTGACTTGTTCATCTGACCCTGGTTAATGCTTTTTAAAGGAAAGCATTGCCCATGATGCAAAACTCAAGAGACTACCCTACTGGTCTCTTCCACTCCACTTACATCCTCACCTCCCAGGGACCCTGTATCTCTGACTTTTCTCAAAGGTTAACCCATTTTCCCATGAGCTGTAGGTGTCAACTCTGCCCCAAATAGTTTTGATTGAGAGCCTTTGGCACTTACTGGAATAGGGTGTGAAAGGGAGATGGAGAGAGGAGAGGGGGCTGAGAGAGGGAGAGATGGTACCCTGGGCTCTGGGATTCAAGCACAGGAGGCATGGCACACAGGGTCCTCCTAAGAGGCACGGCTTCAATGGAAGCCCTGAATCAGAGGTGCAAACTGGTAGCTCCCAGGCCAGATCTGAGCCAACAAAACAGAAAATCAGTTGTCAACACTTAAAAATTAGGAGATTTCACATAAAAAATCCAAATTGCTTGCTTCCTAGGAAAAAAATTAGATATGGCAACACTGGGCCAGTATCCAGGCCTGCATGACAATTGGCTGGAGCTGAGTAGCTCTCAAGCCCTGGAGGTGGAGTGTGGACTCTCCAGGTCTGTACAGTCCACTCCCCTCTGCTGTCTTATTAATGTTACCTACCTGGCTCCTGCAGACATTTGGGTTTGCCATTCTTGCTTTAAATGAAGGAAGGGAAATTTAATCTTGAATCCCAAGAGACTTGTCGGGGCTTTGTGCATGATTTTCTTCTGTTTCACAGTCATTTCGTCACATCAAAGTGTACACCATGTTACAGCAGTTGCCTGTTGTGTTCTTGGGCTTCCTTCCCCATTAGACTGTGAGCTCCCTGAGGGCAGGGATCTCAGCTGCCTTGTTCATTGTTATACTCCCAGTGCTTTGCACAGTGCCTAGATGCTCAACACATTTTTCTTGGCAGATGATGATTTGCCATGTCCCTTAATGAACTTGATGAGCTCAGAGAGTGGGAAATATGGAAATAGAAAATAAGATATGCATGAAAGGTAGAGATTTCAGGAGGTTAAAAAATGTGATTTTCATGGAGCAAATTCTAAGGTGAGCTTCTCAGAGGAGAATACACTGGCACAGGGCTTTATAAGTTGGGTAGGATTTGGGCACAATACTCACTTATTTTTTTTTTAACCACACCCTTTGTCTCACCTTTGCATTAGAGGACTCATCCTCTGGACTCCAATTTTTATCTCTCCAAATCTGCCAGTGAGTAAACCATATTAATTTCTAAGATAATGGCTTGATTGCTGTGGGTGGGAGGCTACATAGTGTGGAAAGCCATGAGCTCCAGCCCACTCTGTGGGAAGCCTAGCAGAATAAAAATAGATGCATCATAGATACAATGACAATGGGAAGGAGAATTATCAAAAGTCTTGATAATGATGATAATGAGATAGCATGGGCAGAAGGCTAAAACATTAAATGTATAAAATGTGAAATGCAAAGCAGAAAAATGATCTTGTCTTCATGAGCTGCAATGAAAAAGACGTGCAATGTCATTTAACAGTAGAATGCTTCCCTGGACCTTTTGCCACAGATAGTGGAATATGTGTTGGGTAGCATAGCCCACCCAGTCCTTGTGAATCAAGGAAATTCCTCCTGTGTGTGGTCTATGTTCAGTGCTTGGAATTCCCTTTCCAAAAAGCCTTTTTGATGTAACCACCATTTGTCATTCTGATGGGAATAATATCTGGAACCTTTGCTCATAGGACCTTGCTCCAGAGAGGCAGAGAAATTGTGATTATGAGGGTTACAGGGAGGAGAAGGTAGTTGACCAGAATTATTTCATAGGACTAAAACATGGCTAAAAGAAAGTAAATCTATGCCTAACAAGTTTTCTTTCATGAACATTGGCTAGTACTTGAATTATGTTAACACTGAGATAGACTCATCAAAGATATGCTTGAACTATGATCAAATCATGGTAGGTATCATCAGGAAAAAAACACTGAAAGGAACAGATTAGCAATGTATGGTATACAGTTCATATAGAAATACTTATTTCAGGAGTCTGATAGAAAGATATCTTCAATAGTCATGATCTTTAAGATCTGGGACCTGTTGGAAAAAATTGAAGTTATGTATATATATAATTATATTAACGTAAATATTTTATGATATATTTTATGATATATAATACAAATAAATACTATAACTAAATTATATAATTCATATATATATGACATGTTCGCTATAAATTGAAAATTTCAATTCCAGAGGCATTTGAATTTTCATGTTAGACATTTTGTCATCTATAGGAAATACATATGTTGTCACTCACCCCTGCCATGACTATTACATCATAATCTAGATCTCAATAAAAACAATATTTTTGATGACATGTTTTAGATCGTATAATACTCGCATAGTACCTATAGATTATTTCACAATTCACATGCATTATACAGCTTAATCCACCTAACATCCCTGCAAGGAAGATATTATAATTCTTATTTTTGGATAAGGATACTGAGATTTGGCTCCTATGAATGATGATATTAAAGAAAGATAGATATTTTCCTGCTAGTGAGTTCTCTTCTCTTAGAGCCAATTATATTGTGAGAACTCTAAATTGCTAGGCTATACTAAAATTTACACAGCAGAATTTCCTTGATAAAACTAACCCTTTATTCTCTCTTCCCAATCTCTCTGATTTTTGGAAACTCTCTCTCTCTCTCTCTTTCTTTTTGTCTTTCCACTTAACCATTATGCCTCTTTTTAAATTTCTCTTCTTTCCATAAAGCTCTATATCTCTACAGATTACAGGACAGGACAAGAATTTCCAACACCAGTGTAGAAGAAGAGCCCTTACCCAGCCCAAACCACCAGCATTCAGCACTCTTTGGGGAGGACAGTCCAGCCCTCACCCTAGTTAAAGCTGTCCAAGCCAACAGTCCATATCCAAAGAGGTCTGTGCCTTTGGAACTTTTAGTCAGAAGGATCCACATACAATGTGAGCAACTGGGCAGATTTGTCTTCTGGTTTCCAAAGAAGAATCAGGTAGAATGATCAGCTTGAAATTAGCCAGAAGACTCATCTCCAATTGTAGGAGCAACTTGGCAGGTAGATATTTCCCAGCCACACATGACCCTGCCTCTATGTGTACTACAGAATAAGATAGAATTTAAGGGGCTCCCAACTCCGGAGTATCCACGAGAGACTGCCTAAGACAAGTGGCTGAGAAGGGCACAAAATTGGCACACATGTTACATTGAAACACATCACTCTAAGAACTGACATGAGCATTAGAGAATATCTCTCTCTATCTCTCCCTGCATCTCTCCCCGTCTCTCTCTCTTCAGTATAACTAATTTTGAAAAGACACCAACCCTTAAAGAGACCATCCATTTTTTGCCCAGGCATTTGAGATGGGGTACCTCTACACCCTATCAGTACAGGTTTCCTGAGGTTTCAGTGGTTTTCCACCACCAGACCAAATAACAATCCAGGCAAATACAGTTGTCAAGACATCATAATCCTTAAAAAATACACACTGAAAGTACATAACTGGACTTTTTCATCAGGAGCTTAAATTTTGAAGTAGGCTAGCTCTACATAGATCAAGCTGAGCCACAACCCAATGGTATTTGACCTGTATGTAACCTATATAATTAGGGTTCTCAATTTTTTGTAGATAACTTGGGGTCTACATTTATCCAGTATGGTGGAAATTGGACTTGAGGATCTACTTCTCTGAAATCCTCCTGCAAATCCTAGGAATGGCTTTCTAATTCCTAACCTCGTATGGTCATGTTGTGGGAATAATAATATCTCCTTCTGAGGTGCTATGTTGATTACTGGACGATGTTTCTGTGTGGTCTCCTTAAACTATGTTCTCCCAGTCTCCCCAGAGAACCATGAAATCTGCTTATTTCTTATGTCATCAGAGAATTATCACACACTAGGCAGGAACTTTGTGTTCCATGCCTTCTTGCAGTTACTAATTCACTATTAACGTTCAATAAATGAGTAACTGGAGTGCACATTTCCACTACACTATTCATTTCAGTAACTGTTATCACCTTCTATAGACTTGTTTTTCTGTGATAAATGACAGGTTGAGCTGCAGATTTGGACACTAGTTCAGGAAATCTGGGTTACATTTGACTAAATATACTTAGACTAGGACTCTCCTGGGTAGCAGGACAGAAACTCAGAGAATTGTTAACAGTTTATTATTAAATAGAAAAGACATTTCATTACTGGAGTTAGCAATCACCAATAAAGCAACTGTAGAGTGAATACTGGCCTAGAACAACTACTTCTTTTTTTCTGTTGTCTATTTATAGCTTATATGGTTATGCACTAATAATAATAATAACACCTTCTGTTGTTGAGAAGCAAAACCCCGCACAGCATATGGGATATTATTAACTGATATAATTAACTGATATAATTAGGCACTTTTAAGATTCAAGGCTTCTGGTAGAGAAATATATTTTTATTCATGTAGCAGTTATTTATTCAGTGTGCGCTTTGTGCCATCAGTGAGCTGCATGTTGGAATACAGTAATAAACAAAACAGACATAGTCACTGCCTTCAAGGCACTTACATTCTAGTGAAAAGTCAAGCAACCACATAAATAACATAATTATTTAATTAAGACAATTAGGGTAATAGCTGTCTGTGCTTTCATTTCACTTGAATCAGAATTCCAAAAAGATTGTCATCTGTGAGCATTACACTGCAGACATCACTCAGACAATGGTCAAATGTTTACTTCTCTTCAAGTGTTCACTCATCACATATCCCTGTATTAATGTCTTAAGCACAGAACACTAAACTTAGCATGGAAAGAGAGGGAAGAGAGTGACTGGTGTTTCTTTTTGTTGGTCACCACTGGGCAAATCATGTACTTTTAATAAATTACTTGCTTTCTCCAGGATTCAGTTGTCCTGTTTATAAAACTAACTCTTTTACAAGAATGAGGCAACAATACACAATATGATTTCTGGAATCACTGCCATCCTATTTCTCCATAAGTAAAGAGGGAATGGGGCAGGAAGCTCTGGCCTGACCACTAAGGTACCCATGGGTGAAGACTACACTCCTTTGGGATGACAGAGCCCCAGTGTGACCATCAGGAGGTGTGGGTTATGGTTCTAACAGAGTCGGCTCTGTAAACTTGGGGGCAACTTGCACTATCCAGTCTTGATTTGCTCTAAAATGAGGGGAAATAGAAGAGATTTCCTATTATTTTTAGTAACATAAACTTTTCTTTTGTAAACTTCACACAAAATCTATAAGAAAGAAAAAGCTGTGTAGGTACAGTGTTGAAGAGTTTATAGGAAAATGGGGATAAGTGGGTGGGCAGAGGGAGTCGGATCCTTGACAACTCAGCCTGTTTTACTTCGTTGCCTGTAGCGACTCCCAGAACACCTCTTTGGAAGCCCTTGGCCTCCATGATGCACAGTTTGAGAAGCAGTAAATCCCTTCCTTGCTAATACCATGTGGGTTGGTATAGGCAGACCTCTTAAAGGTGCAAAGTGGAATGATGCCATCACCAACTCAAGCCAATAGCTCCTAGTCAACAGAGCAAGACTGGGGAGAGACATCAAGTCAAAGAGCAAGGAAAGCCATTCAAGCGACAGGAGCATCCCCATCAGTCACTCATTCCAACCCCAACCCTGCACCCATTGTGTACAAAACATCAAGCCTTACCACTAGGTGCAGCCAAGATTTTAGCGGAAGGAGGAGTGCCGAGGGCTCCAGAAGCCTGTGCACACCTTGCATGACAACTGGGTTCCCTGGGAGATTAAAAAGGAAAAAAAGGATGGATTGGCATTGTGGGAGATAACATTGTCTATATTGGTCTCTTCCTGCAGAGAGATCACTTGAATTGAATTGAGAGATCATTTCTCCATTCCACCTAAGCCCTTTGTCAAAATTTAAAATAAAAGGCTTATGTATTTAAGTCATTGATTGGTCTCCATTACACCCATAGTGTTCTTGGAGGTCCCATTCAGATGCTGGTTTAGCAGGAACATTACTCCACAGGAAGAATGTGTGAACCGAGGGTGGGCAGCCTTGGAGGTCATTAAATCCAGCCATCTCAAAGTGGTCTTCTAACCTTGGTTTATACCCCTCTAGTGATAAAGAGCTCATGAACACTTGAGGTAGCCCATTTCCTTTCTGCCATATATATTTATCATAAAATTCTTCCTTTATATTGAGCCAAAATTTGTTCCCCTATAGATTCCACCTTCTATTTCTGATTCTGTACTCTAAAGTTGTGAGCAATGAGCCTAATCATCATGAGAGTCCTTCAAGTATTTGTAAAGAGCTAACATGCTTCTTAAGTGTCTTCAATTTTCCAAACCAAAACCTCTTCTTATTGCTCATTCCCTGAAACAGACAATAATCTTTTCATTGTAACACTAGAATCATCTTTCTAGCAACTGATTGATGTAACATAGAAAGGGATTTTGATCTTAGATAAACAGCTGTAGAGGTCATTAACACAGCATCGTCTTATAATAATATGAGTAGTTTGAAGTGACTGGAATGCAAAAGACATGGAGACACCAAGAAAAGTACAGGCAGAGAGTATGGGAAATCGAGCTGGGAAAGGTGGACCAGGCCAGGTTGGGAAATGTCATAATCTGTCTGTCACCCATCCATCTTTGCCTTATTCAACCAACAAATATCTCCTGAGCAATTGGCACTGTACTAAGCTCTGGAAAGAATATAGTGAGCAAACCAGATGTAGTCCTTGCCCTTAAGCAACATGCATTCTAGACATTAATCAATAAAATCATATAAAGATAAGTGGCAGTGAGTTATAGGAAATAAGTGTAGGCACCTATACAGGAATGTAAGTAGCATAACAAGAGGTCTGATCAAGTCTGAGGAAGGATGGTCAGAGAAGGCTTCATTGGAGAAAGGACCATTTCAAATGATATCTAAAGGAAAAGAAGTTAAATACCAGGTAAAGAGGAATTGGGTGGGGTTGAGTGGAGGAGAGCTTTATAGATGGAGGGAAAAGCATGTACAGAGGCCCTGAGGTAGAGAAACTGAAAGAATGCTGAGGTGCCTAGAGGACAGGGGTGAGGGTAAGAGTGATGAGAAATGAAGCTGGGAAGGGGCAAGATTAGGGGGCCTGGAAAGCCAAACTAGCAGTTTAATCTTTATCCCATGATCAACTGGAAGCTATTGAAGGGGTATTATCATAAAGTTTTTGCAGTAAAAGACATGCTTAGATCTATGGTTAGAAAGAGACCTTGGCGGCAGGTGGAGGAGGCTGGACCAGGGACACACTTGGCACAGGGGGAGCCTGTGGGTGGGAGAGTAGGATTAATTAAGTGTGAGATGATGAGGGCCAAGTCCAAGACTATGACAGTGATGAATCATAGCTTCAGAATGGACCAGAAAGGAAGCTAGAGCAGCTACTATAACTGTCTCATTGTGTGATTGAAGGCTTGAAGGGGAAGGAATTTGAATGACTTGCTCAAAATCACATGGCTAGTTGGTAGCAGAGAGATTATGGGAAGTAGGATCCAAACTAAATAATAGTCTACTAGTTATCCTACTTTTTTTTTTTCCTGAAAAAGATAACTTGGGCATGTCAAGAATGGTTAATGTCGAAGGATGTGGTTCTCAGACAAGGACATGTAGGAATTGAAAACCCAACTGTTCATTGAAACGTGTGCTCCTTAAATAGGAGACAGGGTTTCCACCAGATTAAACCTTGACTAGGAGACTTCTGGATTTTAGGGTTGCTCTTCATGAACTTGCTTTGTCATACTCTCTGCTATTGCAATTATAAAAATAGATGTTAGGTCTAGAAGGGAGTTGGTCTACCATTTAGTCTGGTATTTTTCAACCATGTGTCACAGCTCAACAGGGTCATGCACACCCTTCAGAGATGAGCTGCCAGTGTTCACTAAGGTGTGAATTCTATTTCTGCTATACGTGAGTGGGTTTTATGGCAATGCTATCAACAGAATACTGAACTGAACAGGGCATGTGATCTTGTAAGAAGTGATCACTGAGACCAAGAGCTAAGACTGTGACCTTTACCAGAACACACAGAGTGTTGAGGGTAGGTAGGAGAAGTCAAGACCAGGGCAGTAATTGCTTCTATTAACAGCCACCCAGAACTAAAGGGAGACTGTGTGCTTAGAGCCCCCACAGGACAGCGTTATAGGCATTTTGAGACATTGTTGTAGTGATATGATTATGGTGTCAGTGGGATTTGGAGGCTTTTCATTCTCCCAGGTGTGCTGTTAGAACTCCTAGTTTACCTAAAATCCCCCCCAAATTAAGAACCACTCTTCTAGTCCAAGAGAAAGGCAAGGTGACATCTTGACCCAAACAGGATCAGGACCCAGTTCTCTATTAAAGCTTCTATTGCTAAAACCAACCACACAGAGGCTCTCCCAGTTAGAAGCACAGCAACAACAAATATGAAACTAAAAATACCTAAGATAATGCTTGAAACCTTAAAGTTTAAAAAGAAACTGATGATTTTAATGACAGGGTTCCGATTGCCCACTTTTCCATCCTCACTTCCCTTTTTCCCTCGCTCTTATTGCTCTGGGGTCTGGGATTACACCATCCAATAAAGTATTAGTACTCAAAGCTTGCCTTGAGCCCTATTTTCTAAAAATCAATATCTCTCTTTCTCTCTCTCTCTCTCCTCTCTCTCCCCCTACCCCCCACCACTTCTTTCTGACGGTGAACTATTCCCCTTCCTAGAGAGTTCACTTTAAAGGGTAAACACATATGCATTTTAAATGGTACTAATACATCCCAGTCTGAGAAGGGAGAATATTACCTCTGAGGAATTCTTAGCTGTATAGACTTCAATGAGCATGATTAGGTCTTCAGTAGAATAAAATCATAGTTCTGATCCTCTTTTTGATGGCTGCTGCAATGCTGAACTAAGAAAAGCACAGAGAAAGAGATATATGGGATGCTTTATTTTTTCAGAAATAGGCTTTTGGTACATTTGAAATATTTCTCTGCACTTTTTTTATGGTGAAAACATGCATTCAGTCTTCATTACTATGGGCAATACAGAGAAGCCAAAATCCAAGGTGTCCACGCAAAGCCTCTCAGAGCCTTGGAAGGAGGTCCAGCTCCCTCCTGTACAACATGTCACACACAGACTTGTGCCAGGCACTGTTCTGTGTGCTTTATATGCCTTCATTTAATTACTTCTTACAGTGATCCAAGACATAGATATTATTGCTACTCCCACTTTCCAGGTGGGAATCCAAGTTCAGATTGCTTAGGTACATCCACAGTCACAAGGCCTGTGAAAGAAGCAAAGCCAACTTTGCCTGATCACAAAGTGCTTGCTCTCTGCCCACTGCACAGAACACCTCCCCATCCAGATGTTTCATTCAGGGTGCTGGATAGCTGCCATTCTCAGTCTGTAGATAAGGGACATAGGTGTTCCCAGGGTGAGTGGTGAAAACGGCCCATGCTACAGGAACAGAAGAAGCAGAGGAAACCCCACCCTGCCCTCAGGTCCCTTGTCTCAGTTGTCCACTCCTATCCATCCAGCCGCTATGCTTATATCCCTCTGTGGCAGATGCTCAAAGTCTAGGTCCTGGAGAAACCTTGGCCACTAACACATCCTCCCTCACAAACTGGTGGGAAGGAGGGTCACCTGGGGAGCATTTCCTTCGCTTAATGGATCTTGGAAAGCTCAGGGGAGAGAGCGCTACCCTGCTCAACACTAGTTATCCTCTCCCCACCCTGTAACTAGCCTCATTCCCCAGCACACACACCTTCAACCAGAATTTAACCTTCCACCTCCTCATGTTTCAAGTTTTTAGCAGATTACTTCCTCCCATTTTATGTAGACTCTTTAGTTACTGAGGAGAAACATACTCAGCATCTTGGATTCTAAAAAGTTCACAGGCAACTGCTATCTGCCTTTGATACTACTGCAGGTGGGCAGCACCCTTCCAGCCCCTTCTCCCCCACCCCTAGGCTGGGTTTCCTAAGCTGTGTTCTCCCTCCTCAGCTCTAAACCCCTCTTGTGGCTCCTGCCTCCTCTTTCTCTCCTCCTCACCCCAGCAAAGTGCCAGGCCCGTCCCTCAGAACATTAGAACATCAGCCCTGAGTCATATCCCTGCTACCTCAGAATCGGAGTCATCCCGACATAGCCAAACTCCAGCCAGTGTGCCGGAAAATATCACGACTTGCCTCTTCCAGATGCCCTCCCCGCTGGCGAGGCCCTAGCCCCTCTCTTCTCTTTTCTTCACATTCCCCCCTTCCCTAAAAACCTGCAGAACAGAAAGAAAGCAGATACACAATGATGGAACTTGAAAAAATTCATTCATTTATACAGTTGAAGCTTGAACAACACGGGTTTGAACTGCAGAAGGTCTCCCTCCACAGCCCCCCACCTCCCACCCCACCGACCCCCATCCCTGCCGTTCAAACCCGTGTCGTTCAAGGGTCAACTGTACACCATCCCTGGTTGCTTGAATCCACAGGGATGCGGAACAGCCTGTCCTAAGGCAGGGGCCAGCAATCGTACAGATGTGAGTGAAATGCCACAAGGCAGTTTGGGACTGCTGGGGATTAATGTGTCAGACAAGGAGAGGCAGACACACAGACTAGGGGCTGGACCAGGGCCAGGTCATGGAGGGAACGTGTGTCCCACTATAAGGCATTCAGTCTTCACCCTGTGGTCACCAGGAGCCAAAACAGTTGTAACTAGTACAGTGACAAGATCTGAAATGGCTTGTAAAAATGACACTTTTTAGTAGGATAATATGGCTTACATTATTGCCTTTCCCAGGAGAGGTTTATATTCTAATGAAAGTTAGGACTCAAGCTACATAAACGAAACTCATTAATATTAGAATTCAGGAGTCATAGTACTGGAAGGAGAGGCATTTGGAGAAGATAGATTGAGACCTTGGTCCATAGAAATCACACTCAGAGAATCCCTCAAAGCTTGATTTCCACATTCCCTATGCCCTGTCTGCCCAGTTCTCCATAACAGGAAGAACTTTAACAGCAAAAATTAAAAACAAAGTCCCCGAGCCCAACGCCCACCTGCAGCCCCCTCCTCCTTTTGTTAGAACATTCTGTAGAGAGCAGTGACTGAGAGGATCAAAGCAGTTACTTCCTCCCCTTTGATGTGTGGTCAGACAGGCTCTGATGTCAGAGGCGTGTTGAATTTCATTAGACCTGATATTAAGCTTCCTAGAGGTCAGGGCGACCAAGCCGTTTTAACCTGGCTAAAACCAGCTTCGTTTGGCTGGAAATTGCAGTGATCCTCAGCTCCCTTAAGACCCATTAGAAAATTATACAGATAAAGAAATTGGAGTGTAAATATTTTTTCTTGCCCTAAACTGCTTTGCGTTATGAGGCTTCTCTTGAAGCTCACTTTTCTGCCAAAACAGGCCTGATTCTGCATTGTGACTTCATATGCCTTCCTCATGTCAAATTTTGGAGCTTCAAGCAGGTATGAAAAGGGGCAAGTTTGGGTTTGAAACACACATCGTTTTCAGCTGAGAGAGCCCTCTCTTTCTCTAAAACAACTTTTGCAACCTCAGCTGATGGCAAGCCCTGGATTTTCCTTGGGCCAAGTTAGGTGAGCTCTGGCTAATGGCCCTAGATTTGCTAGTGCTATTGGAAGAACCAGAGTACAAACTCCAATTAGCTTCTCTCCAGAGAAAATATTTAACCATAAGTTTTCTCCTTTTTATAAGACAAATGGTTTAAACTGCACAAGCTGCACTTATGCCCCAAAGGAGCATGTTTCTTAGCCCAGCTTGATTTCAGACTGCATTCAGAATTTGCTATGGGAAACCGCTTTTCATGGAAAAACCAAGACTTTCACGAGTTAGATCTGCTCACTTCCCAGGCCAGGTTGAGGACTTGGGCAAATCCCTGAATTCATCTCGCCTCATGACTAAACTCATCCTCTGCAAAATGGGAGATTGGTTCTTAACACCATTCGGTGGGTGTCAGGATTATACCCTGACTCTGTCTCTCACATCCAGGTGACCTTGGTGTCTCTCTTAACCAATCTCACCCCAGACCCCTCACCTATAAAACCTACTCAGAGCACTATTTGGGGATTGAGGGGACCAAGGTAGCCTTCACTTCCCTACTGAAGATAACCTCTCACTCCTCTTCCTCTTTTTCCTCTCTCTCTCTCTCATTTCCTCTCTACTCACAACAAACGAAAGATGACATACCCATTTGGGCCTTGGATTAAGCTTTTCTCTTTGGCTGGAATGCACTTACCTGACTTCCTTCCTATCCATCCAATCCTATAGTATCCTATCCTATCCTCAAAACTCAGCTCTATTTTCTGTTGGAGGGCTTCTCTGAGAGTTAGTAGCTCCCTCTTCTGTGATGCTCCAGAATTTCAAATATATATTATGATGTGATAAGTACTGCACATTTATCTACCTGTTTCAACTAGACTAAGCACTCCTCAAGGCAAGGATCAAGTCTTTTGTGTCTTGCTTTCCTTATATGGCACTTCTGTTAATAATAATAGCTACGTTGAATTTACTGTATGCTAGGCAATGTGCTCCTCATTCATTCAATCATTTGCTCACTCGCCAATGTTTACTGAGTACCTATAGTAGTCTGTAAAGCCTGTTTTAAAATGCTTACCATATGTATGTATCCATACATTCCAAAAAGTTTAGCATTTGCAATTTTGAATACACAGGACGTTCTTGTCCATCTGCCCTCTGTACCAGTTAGTGGGACTTCATGTATTGGTAAATGCCTTGATCCTCAGCCTTGAACTCTGAACAGGATTGATAAGGAAAAAAAAACCTGTCTCTAAAACACAGTATAATGCAAATTAACAATACCAAAATCAGCTTCTAGGGAGAAAGGAAGATTGTCAATGAAAGAACTAGTACCTACTTGACATCAGACTTCTCAACACTGAAAACAAGAAGCCAAAGGGGTAATTAACATCTTCAAAACGTGGAAGGAAGGAGAGAACTTTGAACCCAAAATTTTACGGTCTGCAATGACCTGAGGAGGGTGTCCTGAACTGAGGAGTGTGTTCACCTCATTTGTGTATCTTGAGTTGGGTGAGAGGAAGCATGAAAAGTTTAAGCCTGAGTCGGTATTGCAGCAGAAGTTATGAGGAAGAGCAAAGTCTTGTTCCCCCAAACACTCTGTTCCTAGGATGATATATGTGATCTCAGTTCCTTGTTACCCCTGTACCAGCTGTGAGACCAGCTAGGTTTGTTATGGTGGCAGCCAACCCCATACTTAATCTGCTGCCTGTAGTTCCACCAGTAACTGACTTCACCACTTCCTCTTCCTTCCTAGTGATTGGAGGAACAATGGCATCTCATGTCCTAACCAATGAGAGAGAGGCCAAGAAACATTTCTAATCACACTCACCAAGTTCTGTAGAAACCATGAAGTTGGCCCAAAGAAACCTGTAGTGGCCAGGTTCTAGGTGTATGTCATCTGGGTGCAGAACCTCAATTTCTAGTTCCTCATTCTTGGCTATACTCTGGTGGTCAGAGATAATAGCAAGACAAATGGGGATGATGGTGGAAGAGGATTTGTTCCTAGAGGTTGTAATAATCTGCTGAACAGCAATCAGAACCTTACTTTCAGTTAATGCCTATGTGTTCCTTTTGCATCAGGTACCCTTTCGGTTATGAGTAATAAATCTCTTATTTAACTAATAGATCATTGAGGTTGTTACTTTGACTTTTGACAAACCATCAAGAGGAAAAGTCAACCCACATGGTCTGGAGAGTAAGGCATACCTCAAACACAAAGACTAAATGTAAGCAATAACACAGAAGAGAGGCTTTGACCAAATGGACGAAGTGCTGACTCTTAGTGGTTAGGCTCTGGGCTAAATGCTGGGGACCAAGACAGACCTAGTCACTGCTCTCAGAGTGTGCTAGAGAATTTCCAAAGATGGCTACCACCAATTTTTTCCACTTTCTATATGTACATACCACTCCTTTATTGACGAGTGTTTATTTTTCCTCCCCTTGAATTTTTGTCTGCATAGACCAATAGAATGCAGAAGAAGCAATATCCTGGAGCTTTTGAGCTCAGGCTTTGAGAAGGCTTGCCATTTCTACTTTCTTCCTCGTAGAATCTAGCAACTATGCTGTGAGAAGTCCAAGTCCCATAGAGAGGCCACATGTAGGCACTCCCATCAACAGCTCCAGTTGAGATTCTAGCTGACATCCTGCACCAACTATAGCTGTGTGGATAAACTCCCTTAGATATGCCCACCTGGTCCAGGCCCCAGGTGACTGAAACGCCCATTGACACCATTTAGAGCAGAAGCATCATCCAGCTGAGGCCAATCATCCTGCAGCATTGTAAGAGTTAATAAAATCACTGCTGTTTTAAACCACTGAGGTTTGGGTGGTTTGTTATGCTGCAGTAGGAAGCTGAAACATAAAGCTTCTAGTTGAGTGGAGAAGGTAAGCATTAAATAGGAGATAATAGTAAAAAGTGATGAGTACACAGGGTACTATGGGAGTATAGAGTATATCCCCAAGTTGAGAGCTTAGGAAGAGTAAGAGTTAACTAATTGAAAAGGAAATTTGAGTGTTCCAGAGAGAGGCAAAGGCATGTGTGAAGGTGAGAAAGAAAGAGTGCAGGGCACATCTAAGAAACCGACATAATTTTCATGCAATCTGATCTTGGAGGAGGACTAAGATGAGAGGAAGACAGTAGTATTTCGAATTTGGAAATTATCAGAAGGAAGGCCTTTGAAGGATTGTAAACCTGAAGCAACATAAACTAATTTGTGATAAGTTCCATCTTGACTGCAGTGTAATGTGTGTGAGTACTAACCAATCCAGCCACTTTTATTATACCATTTTTTTTGGTAACTGGATGGGAGAATGGAGAGTCTTTGGGAGTGTGAAACTCCCATCAGCACTCTTGGCTGGTTTGGGGCATGTGGTACTTTTGTTCTTGGCCATGGCAGCTCTGGTCCCCAGGCTTGGCTGCCTTCAAGTTAGCTAATGGGTGGGACTAGAACTGATGGTTTCCATATGAGCTGAAAGCCTCTTGGCATGGACTGGTACAACTCCATCTCCAGCATTAAACATTGTTGATCAGTCTGTCCCAACAACCCACCAGAGACGCCTGCTGTCTTTCAGGAAATTCCATGCTCCTGGGCCAAGCCCATTGTTTGAATGCCCCTGAACATCTCCCGAGGAGCTGCTCTCAAGCCTGGCCAGAAGGAGAAATAGATACAGATCCAAAGAGACTGGAAAATTTGGGCAGGAAGCTATAAAATGAGATGCAGCTTGGAAAAATACAGATTGTTACATCTGGGAGAGAGAATAATATATCACCAGCGATCCCTGCACCACCACCACCCCACCCAGCCCCAGCAAATACATAAATATATGCAAGCCTGGGAGCAGGGGTAGATTATTGTCAAACAAGCAAGGCTCAAACTTCAGTCCCTCAGTTGTGCAGAACCCTTCCAAGGCCTTGGGAGAGCCTAGTAATGTGTTCTTCATATGTTTTTGTAAATTTGCAAAGGTAAGCTACTCTTGCATCCTTTTTCTTAAATAGGACCCCCCCCCCAATTGTACGAGCTTCATGCTGCACAAAACCCACATCTGCCCTTGGGCAGGCTGAAATGTCCAATAGCAAATCCGTGACAATATTGGTGGTCACTCTGCTAAATAAGAACCTCTCTTCCTAGCTCTTGTAACTCTGTTGGAATAATCCATTCAAGCCATATATAATGAAGTTAGGCTCAAACCCTTTCAGGGCACCTCTCTGGGCAAGGCTGTGGGCAAATACTGGGTTGGGCTGTGCAGGCAGAGCTAGTGCATCATGTGACTCTAAGATGGGTCTTCAGCAAAGTCATGAAATTAAGGAAATACATTCTGATACCACCAGCCTTTCTGATGGTGAGCTTCTCATGCGGTATTCCTCTCCCTCCCCTTCACCAAGTCTTGCCTTTGGTTTTAGAGCCTGGTGGATTATGTTCACGCTGAAGTAGACGTGGCTGATTATTGACCCAAGGTATTTTGGGATGGAGGTCACTGTCTTCCTGTTACTGGGATTCAAATCCTTAAAGTTAAAGAATTATATTCTACCAGTAGAATTAATTTCAGAAATGGCTAGTAGGGACCCAGAGGATCTCTGAGAAGCCTCTTAAAACCATGGTGGGCTTGAGGGTTAGGCTGTCACTCTGTGAGGGTTGACTCCTGGGAGTCTGAGAGGCTTGGAGCAGCTGGAAGAAAGCTTGAAATTACTTTTTTGAGATCTCATATACAGTTTTGATTATATTGCACACAGAAGAATGTTTTCAGCTATTTCCTATGGAGTAAAATTGTCCCCATAGGAGGATGCAGATGATTATCCTGAGGTCCCCATACCACTTAGCCATCTGTCACATGGACCCACGGTACACGTACCCCAGCTGGAGAAGCCCACTTTCACTCATTTATCGTGGAGCTTGCGGGAGCAGCTTTGGCTCAAAAGAAGGCCTCCTCACGGCATGGGACAAAAAGGAATCTCCAGTATCTGGAAGGGTTTCATGCTTTTTATGTCTCCAATTGCATTCCTTCAAGGCTGGGCTTCTTAGCCAGTCCCCTAACAGTGCACCGACATCTGGCAGGGCCAGCATCCCCAGGCTGGCTTTGTGAGAGGCACTGTGGAAACACGAGAAAGGGTGTTTGTTGCCAGTGGAGGTGCGCCTGGCTTGGCTGAGCTGAGCTCACCCTTTTGGGGCCCTGTAGGGGCTGCCTTAGCCAGGGAAGCGCTCCTCATTGCCGAAGCCTGGAATCTATGCCTTTACCAGTCATCACAGAAAGAGCCTCCCATCTGGTTATGAGTATCCTTATTCTCTGTGCTCCTTTGTCTGAAGCTTAATGCTATCACATTTACTAAACAATAATAACTTCCAGTTAATGAAGGCAGGCAATGGACTCCTGACACTGAGCAAAAAGTTACCCTAACTGGGCTTGGTCTTTGACTACTTCCCTGTCCCCTCCACTAGCTATGTCTTTGTCCCCCACAGGAGTTCCCTGGACACAGGGCTTTGGTGATTCAGACCTACAGTCACCCCTCCAACAATGTGAATGTACACTGAGGGTCTCAGACTTGGTGGCTTAGTCCTCTTAGAAATTTGCCAGAAGATTACAGAAAGATGGCAAACTTAACACTAATAAATAAATCTTTAATGATAAACTCTGAAGCACCTACAGAGGAGTTTGTTTTGTTTTGTTTTACAGTGGGCCTTCCCAGCACCCCTCAAATCATCATTCTCCCTATGGAAAAAGCAAGTCCTACCAGGAACCCCTTCAGTGGGCTTTAGGACTTCCTGACAGCAAAATCTGCTCAGGCATTCCAAGCTCCCAGCATTGCTCAGTTGAATCAGGATTAATATTTCAGGAGATGGAGAAATGTATTTCCAAATCCCAGAAGGGATCCCTTGGGCCAAGTTCTACTCCTTCAAAATGCAGTCATTGCTGCAATGACTAGAGCTTGTAAAGATACCCATGAATTTCCACACACTGCCTGCCCAAACCTCCTAGCCTCAGGGCTGGACAAGGAGATCCCCAGCCAGAGAGGCCTCTGCCAAAGGACCTCTGGGGTCCTTGATGATGGATGCCCTTGATCTCCTAGGAAACCAGCCCCAGCCAGTGAGTTGCACGGAGTCCCCCAAAAAACCAAAAGGCCGTGCCAATCTGAGACATTTGTTGGTAAGATGCCTCATCCATCTATTCCTTGACTTATTACTGGCCACCCAGCTTTCGAGGCCACTTAATTCTCTGATTTCTTCCCACTTTTTTCTCTAATTCTGTTCTCGTCCCCTCTATACACACAATACCTCCACCATACCATCCTTCCTCCCATCTAGTCATGTCTCAAGCTTCCTGCTTTATTTCCCAGGTGCTCCTTTCAGGCCTAGCTCACTTGGGAGATGCTCACCCTGCTTTTGTGCGGGATCCTATGCAGCCCTGCCTGCAAGTAGTCCAGCCCCACAGCGTTTCCCCCTCCCTTGGTCAGCAGTGGAAAGCTGGGCTCAAATAGTGGGTCCAGCATGTTCAAGGTCCCTGCAGAGGATTAAGGAAAAAATTTCAATAATTGCAAATGAATTCAAATTATGGGGAAAGCACCAGCTGTGATTTCAGATCAGATAAATAACAATGCCAAGGGGGAGAATAAGAGGGTGACACTGAGAATATTTACCTATTTATTTTTATTTTTTAAAATTAATTAATTAATTAATTAATTTTGGCTGCGTTGGGTCTTTGTGGCTGCGCGCGGGCTTTCTGTAGTTGTGGCGAGTGGGGGCTACTCTTCTTTGCTATGCATGTGGGCTTCTCATTGTGGTGACTTCTCTTGTTGTGGAGCACGGGCTCTAGGCACTGGGGCTTCAGTAGTTGCGGCACACGGGCTCAGTAGTTATGGCTCACAGTCTCTAGAGCGCAGGCTCAGTAGTTGTGACACACGGGCTTAGTTGCTCCGCAGCATACGCGATCTTCCTGGACCAGGGCTCAAACCCGTGTCCCCTGCATTGGCAGGCAGATTCTTAACCACTGCGCCACCAGGGAAGCCCTATTTACCTATTTCTATGGTCATCCTTTAACTTTAGCTAAATGACTGTGATTTGTGGCCCCATTATCCTGGCTGGTTACTGTGAGGAGCCAAGGATAAAGCAGTTAATTTTCCTGTCAGCTTGGCTCTAAATACAAGAGAGCCTCTCAGCACATCAGGGCCATCTGTGTTATGGGGTCACTGCTCCCTGTAACAGCCTCTGGCAGGAAACGGAAAGTGCTTGTATACTGGCTGTGTTCCCTTGCCCTGGACTCCATCCTGTTTGGGTGGGCCTCCCTTGATTGGCATACATGTGAAGGCATCTGTCTGTTTCCTTCATCCTAGTTTAGGCTGAAACTGAGTTTTTCCAAAATCTGTTATGTATTTAGGGTGTGTCATGCCCTGAATACTGGGTTTCAGTGCTATTTGAGTAACTTGTACAATTAATTACACTTTATATACGGGCAATTAGGACTTGAGTTGGCATGAAGCGTATATATTGGGCAAGAATAGCATGCAGATGCTACGTAAGAACTAAATGAATAGCTAACATTTGTGTAGTGTGCTGTCATTTGCAAAGCACTTTCACGTGCGTTATCGCTTTTGGCCCTCACAATGACCCCCTTGAGGTAGGCAGCAGAGTAAAAAACAGTATTACTCCCAGTTTACAAATGATAGATATGGGACTCAGAAGAGTTAAAAGTGGCACAGTCAGAACTTGAGATTGCAAATTCCACTAAAGAATTTGAAGGCTGAACAATATGAGACTTTAGCTCCAAGAGTACTTTAGTTACTTTGTTTGAAATTCTCCGTCATTAGCCTGCATTGACTTTTTATTTAACATCTTTATTGAGGTATAATTGACACACAATAAACTGCACATATTTAAAGTGTACAACTTGATACATTTTGACATATGTGTATACCCATGAAATCAGCACTATAATTGAGATAATGAACTTATTCATCACCCCCCAAAAGTTTCCTTGGGCTTCATTGTAACCGTTCCTTTTCATTCCTCCCTACCACTCCCAGGCAACCACTGATCTGCTTTCTGTCACAATCCATTAGTTTGCATTTGTTAGGAATTTTATATAAATAGAATCATACAGAACACATTTTTTTTTAATTTGGCTTCTTTTATTTGGCATAAGATTCATTCATGTTGTAGTATATTTTTTTTCTTTTTTTTTTTCCTGCAAAGGATTCTGTTCTATGGTTACACCACAGTTTGTTTATCCATTCACCTGCTGATAAATATTTGGGTTGTTTGCAGCAGTGCTGGACTACTACAAATAAAGCTCCTATGAACATTCATGTACAACTCTTTATCTAGACAAATGACTTCATTTCTCCTGGGCCAGTATGTAAGAGTAGAATGTTTACATTTTATACTAGGTGTATGTTTAACCATCTGTGAAACTCCCAAATTTGTTTCCAAAGAGGATGGGCCATATTACATCCTGCCAGCAGTGTAGGAGAGTTCAAGTTCCTCCCCATCCTTTCCAGCACTGGTAGGATCAGTCTTTTTATTTCCTCAATCTGATAGGTATGTGGTAATATCTCGTTTGGGGTTTCATTTGTATTTCCTTAAGGACTAACAATGTTGAACATCTTTTCATGTGCTTATTTGCCATCTAAATATCTTCTTTGGCAAAGTATCTATTAACACCTTTTGCCCACTTTTTAATTGTGTTGGTTGTTTTCTTATTGTTAAATTTTGAGAGTTCTTTCTAAATACTAGACACAAGTCACTTTCAGATTTGTGCTTTCAGACAGTTGCAGTCTGTGACTTAGCCTTTCATTCTCTTCATAGGGTCTAAAATTTTTATATTAAGTCTAATTTATCAGTTTATCCTTTTATGGATTGTTCTTTTGGTATTATATCTGAGAAATCTTTACCTAACCCAAGGTAAGAAAGGATTTCTCCTATGATTTTATCGTTTTAGGATTTACATTTAGGTCCATGATCCATTTTGAGTTAAATTTTTATGTGGTGAGAGGTTCATTTTTTGTGTATTGGTCTACTGTGTTTGTCCTTGAACCTCTATCAAAATCAGTTATCCATATGTGTATACTTCTATTTCCAGACTCTCTGTTCTATTCCATTAATCCATTTGTTTGTTTTCATGTCAATACCACATTGTCTTGATTACTGTGATGGTTACTTTTACATGCCAGTTTGGCTAGGCTATAGTACCCAGTTATATAAGCAAACCCTAATCTAGATGTCGCTGTGAAGGTTTTTTGTTTTCTGGGGGTTTTTTTAGACTTTTTTTGTGAAGGTATTTTGTAGATGTGGTTAACATCTACAATCAGTTGACTTTAAGTAAAGGAGACTACCCTCAGTAATGTGGGTGGATCTCATCCAATCATTTTGAAAGGCCTGAAGAGCAAAAACTGAGGTTTCCTGGATAGGAAATTCTGCCTCAAGACTTAATATTAACTCCTGCCCAAATTGCTAGCCTGCCCTATAGATTTCATAATTGCAGTCCCCACAATCATGTGAGCTAATTCCTTAAAATATATGTATCAGTCAGCGTTCTCTCCTGTATAAATCTATTTATCTATCTATATGTAGGTATATCCCCCTATTGGTTTTGTTTCCCTAGAGAATCCTGACTGACACAATTACTGTAGCTTTATAGTAAATCTTTCAATCAAATAATTTTAATTCTCCAACTTTGTTCTTCTTTTTCAAAGTCTCTTAGTCTGTTCATATAGTAAAGCAAAGAAAGAAAAGATGACATTCTGCTGAGTGTTCAGGAGGGATGTCCAAAAGGAAATGGTCTTACTTGGATCATAAAGTTGGGAGGTTTTCTACAAATAAACCTAGTAAGATGGGTGTTATTCCATTTCAAGAGAAGGAAACTGCTTGAAGCAAGCCCTCAAAAGAATAACTTCTCCAAAATACTCTGGAAATTGGAGTTATCCAGTATGGCTAGAGAGTAAATGATATAAAGGAAGAAAGGGCAATATGTTTGAAAACATATCTTGGGTTAGTACCCTTTCATTTGCAGATGAAGAAACGAATTGAAACTGGCTTCTGGCTTCCGTATAGAAAAGACTTTGTTAATACAAATAATTGAACAAGGTTTACAGCTTCAGGCATGACTGGTTCCAGAAAGCTCATTCACTTTCTTCCCCCCACACCACACCCACTGTTATCCCTGCTTTTTTTCTTTGTGGTTTCAGTCACAGCCAGGGCTTCTCCATTAGGTGTACCCTGACAGCTACAGGATTATATTACCTATATAACTTACAGTTAAACAAAAACTATCCCAGGAGTGAGTCTCATTAGACTAAGTGAAGTTACATATCTACACCAGAACCAGAAACTGTGTTCTAGGATACAGTGACTTGCTAGACCTGGGTCATGTGACCATCGTTGATGGGGGAGAAATGTAAGGTGGAGGACAGAGATGGATGTCAGTGGAATTACCACAACCTTCTCAACTTCCTCTCTCAGTGACAAGTTTTTGCAACTTTGGCATTTGTTTTTTTCATTTCATCCTTAAGACCTTCTATTGACTGCTGCTTTCTACATCGCTTCTTTCCTTTAAAAAAAAAAAAAAGTCTGAACTCCCACTTCTTTCCCCTGAAGTATCTGTACCACAATGTGTGTTTCACCACATTGTGTTGTCCCTGGTTGTCAGTTCTCTCCAGTTTATTGCTGTCACCACTGGAGTTTGCAACAGCTTTCAATTTGGCTCCTTTGTGAATCTCATTAATATGCAGTTATCACCTCTCTCAAGACCATTAACAGACATTAACCGAAACCAAACCTAATAATGAAGTCTGAAGATTCTGTGGCAATAACTCTTTCACAGGAAACTAGAAAACTTGACAGGGGAGGAATTTGGGTAAGAAAATGGAAAGGGCCTCCTTTCCCAGCACACAGAGTTTTCATTAATCCCAAAAGGAGACCTTGAGGGGAAAATGAAAGAAGCACAGTGTAAGGATAGAGAGATAGAAAAATATATCCAGCATCTGTTCCTGTAAATTTAGGGTAAAAACTACAGCCATGAGTAGCTGCAAGGTTTAGAGTCTGAGGTTACAAACTATGGTTTAAATGAGAACCCAATGAGCAAGTCTAAATGGGAGCAGTTGACAAAAAATGTTAGCTGTTCTCCACATTCTGAAATATCCACTCTTTGGTCTTAGAGGTGTGTCAAGCTGCTTTTTTCTGGGTTGGTGGTTTGGTTTTAGCCTGAGTGTCACTCAGAGTATGATATCCTTACCATTGCTGAAAAATATAAGCTTCTTCTGTTGACCTACAGTTGGAATTGTTTTTATGAGTCGGAGCTTATCCTGTTCTAGTCACTGTCGATCTTGACTGATCTTCATAATCTTCAAATCCATTGATTCATGTGTATTATCCTCTCTCATCTGGACTACCACAGCAGCTTCCTAGCTAGCTGGCCTCCTTACTTCCATCCTGTGCTCCACTCCCCATTACACACCAAATCCCTTCCCCTTACTAAAGTCAGCAGGAACCTCTCCAAAACACAAATGAAATATCACCTTGCTTTTTTCATAAATGAATAAACTGAAGTGCATAGAGGAGCCATGTAGTATGGCAGACACTGTCACCAGTGCCCTGCTTTGTGTATATGGTAAGAAAATAAAAAGCAAAAACCACTGAATGGATTAAGGATATGACCCTTTGAATGTAGTTTGGTCACGTGCCTACTTCTGTCCATTGAGTTGCAGGGGGGAGTCATGTAAGTTACTTCTAGGCTGGAGCATTTAAGACCCAGGGTAAGGGCCTCCCATGTTTCAGGAGGGTGACAGAGCCTCCATCAGCTGGTTTTCTATGGGATTACAATGAGCAGAGCTTCCCTGCCAATCTGCATTGAACGCATATGAGTAACCACAATCTTGTTGTTTCAAACCACTAAAATTCTAGGGTGGTTGTTTACCAAAGCATAGCCTAGACTATTATGACTGATATAGATGTTAGAGCTGGAAGAAGGGTGATACTGTAACAACAACAATAAAAAAACCCTCCAATGCGACCCCCAAAATATGTGGCATTGGCTAATTTATAGACTAAGTAGTAGGTGGTAAGAAAACTGATGTTGGAGGCTGGGCAGTTGGCAATCCATGTTATTTAATGGAAAAACATTTGATAAAACTATCACCTTCAGTCATTTTGGAGGCATGTAATGCACCTAATTAATTTCAGATCCATGAGAAGAGGTTGGAAAACAGAATATTGTAGTGTGCGCTGGTTTTAGTTGGCGATATGTAGCAAGGTGCTAGAGAAGACTTAAAAATTCAGGGACTAGAAGAGTTGCAAAATCAACTGCTTCTCAATTCTTAACCATAAAAGATAAGAATAAGAAAGTCTGTGATCAACAGAGGCTAATTAAAATTCAGCCTTATGGGGAGGATCAAATTGAAGGTATAGTCATTATACACAGTTGTTAAAACCTCTGAATGGAGTAGAGTGTCTTAAAGATTCAGTGAAGGGTGGGGTACCCAGTAAACAAAAAATAAAGATGTGACACTTAAGTCTAGAGCTAGACATGAGAGTGAGAAAGAAAAGAAAGAGCAAATATGGAAGCCATCTTTCAGAAAGGACTGAGGGTGTGGTTAGCAGCACATAAAGCTAACTGAAATCCAATATCTGGGGAGTTCAGGCCAGTGAGTTTTTGAGAGTTACACATCAAGGAATAATGGGCTTTGACTAAAAAGATGGTGACTGTTAAGACCTGGGCTTCTAATCATCTAGGGCAGGAAGTAGACTGGGATAAATTCTCAGTTCCCTAAGAAATCATATTCCCTAATGCCTATTTTAGATGTAGTCAGAGGGATAAAAGAACAAGAAGAACATCCCATAGGGTGGATACAGAAGGAATAGAGAAAAATGGATGGGGGAGCTCTTTCAACCTGATGAATCAAAGATTAATCAAAGTACATTTCCACTCCAAGCAGGGGGCCTCAAAAGGTTAACCCGGTAGGGTTCAGAATTTTTGCAGGCCAGTATTTGCTGTGTGTCTCCATTCTTCCTTTTTTTCTGAATGGGGTGTTTATTACCACGCCACTAGTCTATCACTGTGAATTCAGCAGTGGGGACAGATCACTGGACTTTTTAGTTCATACGTCTTGAGATAAAAAGATGCCACATCCAGACCTGACGTAAAAATTAAAATGTAAGATACCATGAGGAAGAGACTTCTATGCTTCATTCAGAGATCCTAGACTTTGAATTTAATACCTGACCTGGGATATTTCAGCTGTCTCCTTGGGGAGGGGATGAGTGTGTTCTGCCATATTAAGAAGGCAGCACCAATTTTGGAGACTTGAAGCCAGACGTTAGCAGGTATTTCTACTGCTGGCCAATACTCAGCTCACCTTTCCTTTGGAGACATAGAACATTGTACTTCCTCACACCCTTGAAGCTAGACATGGCCATATGATAAGCCCTGACCAATGAATAGTGTCCAGAACAACCGTGAGCCAGAGTATTTAGATGACAGTACAAAACCCTCTGACTCAGCTCCTTGCCAACTGAGATGACTGTGGATAACTTGAGACATCTTATGCCATGTAGAGGAAGGAGGCTGCAAAAACCTGGGTCCCTGAGTGCCTAGAATGAGCAGAGGTTTTCTGCCAACCTGATCTGGACATGCAGTGTGAGTGAGAAATACCCTTTTGTTTCAAGCCACTGGAATTTTAGAGCTGCTTGTTGTGCAACATAACCTTTCCGATTCCGAAGGATACACTTACCTTTCACAAAGGCAGAAAGAAGCGGTGGAACTAAGATGTAAATTCAGTTCTGTCTGGCTCAGAGGTCAAAGCTCCGCCACTACCTCACTGTCAGCTGCAAGGGGATTACTAAAGCCAAACCTTGAACTAGGGCTGATGAGTAAAATTCAGCACTGTATAGCTTCCAAAAAATTAAAGCATGAAGATATTGATAAAACATAATGGGGGTGGGGGAGGACAGAGAGGGAGCCTAATATGATTGATCAGACAGTTGGGGAATGAACTTATAACACTTTACCTGGATTAGCTTATTTTCCTCATGTGAAGAAGATGTAAGTTAGACATACTTAAAAGAGATTCACTCAGCTAATTGCATGAGAATTAGCTATGGAAGTAAGTATTAATTTATTATGTTCTACACAGAAGGTTCTACAGCAAACTCTGAGTGTCATGCAGCTGTGTGTGTATAGTGAGGGGTAGGATGGAGGTTGGGGGTAAGGGGGCCAGGATGACAAGTGGGAAGGAAGGAATTGATAATAGCTTGAATAGGTGAGTGAACCAACTTTAATATCTCTATTTAATCTTAGACAGAAATTGCTAAAAGGACTACAACAGTTGAAGTTTGAGCTAGGAATTTTAGCTATTATACAATAATCAAGAAATACATTTATATATTTGTAGAATTTGTGTACTTTTATATTTTCCTTGAAAAGTATGATATGTTTGATTCTTACTTTGTTTACTTAATGTTATCTGTTTTAATAAACTTTTTTCCCCATCACTATAACAAAGGAACTTTGTAATTGTAAATCTCTGTAGAAAGTTGAGCCTAATGTTGTCTGGAATTCCAGAGATTGGTAAATCTTGATGAGACATGTTATTACTTTACTGACATCTCGTGGCCATGAAGCTTAATTACAGGAATATTTTTTAGTGTGACAAGTGAAATGTGAAGATTGATCTTCAAATCATGTCTGCAATTGCTGTCTAATTTCCTTATTCTTCTATTTATTACTTTCTTTGCCATATTTAATATCATTTTCTCTAGCCCATCTTTCTCTTTTTCCCTTTTTCTCAGATTCAGCATTTATTTATGATCAATAATACATAATCTATATACATACCCAAGGTACCCAGCACATTTCTGAAGAGAGAAGTCAGAGAAAACACTGAGCCTGCTGGAGTCCTGTATCCAGGATTTCAGAGCTTCCCAAACACATGTAGTAAGAGATCTACCAGAACTTCCATTCATTCGTTTATCTAACATTTACACAGGTCCCACTGTGTCCAGGTATGATATGAGGTGCTGAGAATTTTGAGACAGAAACTGCAGTACTTGCCCTCATGGACTTTACTGCCTTATAGGGAATAAAATTAATAATTTCAATATAGTAGGAGAGGGTAATCATATATCACTCTGGAGCATCCCAAATGCTCAAACCCTACCCTTGCAGACATTTTTAATCACTTTCATCTGAGCATGAAGCTCTTAGGAACAGCCCATGTGTACATTACACAGAGAAACCCATCCTAGACCTGCCTCTTTTCTCTCAGTTTAGGTATACTCAATACAGGGATTAAAAAATAATGTATGTAAGGTGCTTAGGTCAGTACCTGGAATTCAGGAAGCACTTGAAATGTTAGCGGATGCCATTCCTCCATTTGTGTATTCACTAGACTCTATGCCAGGCACCATACTGAGAGCTGGGGATACTTAAATTAAAAGACAGCCCCTGGCTTTAAGGCATTTATGAGACTAGTGGAGGGAATCAGTATGAAGTGAAATAAACAATTTCAACGCATGTGGTCATTGTCAGATTAGCAGATAGGAGTAGGAGAGGGAGGACTAAGTTAGTCTGGGGAACCATGCATAGCTAACCTTTGAACTGAACTATCATATATAACCTAGGTTTGCCCAGGATACCAAGAAGAAGGGAATTCTATTAGAAGGCACAGTATGAGCAAAAACATGAGGTGCAAGAGCACATGACCTATTCGGGGAACTACTAGTAATTCAGGTTTACACATGCATAAGGTACAAAGAGAGAGAAGTTGGGACAAGGCTAGAAAGGTAACAAGACCCACACCAGGAAAGGCCTTGCAGGACATACCAAAGGAATTAGAATTTGTATGGTAGACCAGGAGTGGTTCAGACTGGTGGCCTGAGGGCTTCACAGCTAAGAGATGTTTTGTTTGGTTTGCACAGAGGTTTGAAAATCCACATACCTAGGCAGGTCACAGTGCAAACAGCTGAGTGTATATTGTTTTACCAATGGTCCATACCCTGAGTTTGTGTTGCCTGAGGGTGTCTGTGTTGAAAGCCCAGTTCAACCTGATGGATGATAGAAAACCACTGGAGAGTTTTGAGCAGGGGCATAGCATGATTATATTTGTTTCATGGTAACATGGTACATGAGATAGGAGAACTAGGAATTAGTGATAGAGACCAGTAAGGGACTGTTAGAATAGTCCAGGTGTGAGAACCTGAACAGGGGCAGCAGCAGAGGTCATGCACAAAAGATTGATTTAAGAATGAGAAGAACTGGCAGGACCTCATAAGTAATTGTTTGGCTAGTTGGTGCTTTGGTAGTGGGTGGTGGGCAGTGAACAAGAGGGAGGAGCCTAGAATGGCTCCCAGGTTTTTAGCTTGGGCAGTTGAGTAGGTCGTAGATGGAGGTACCATTCCTAGAGAGAGGTCCCACAGGATGTGAGGGCAGGTGAGGGAACAAGGTCATGTGTTAGGTCTAGACAGGTAGCATTTAAGGATTATGGTGGACATTCTGACAAGGATGGTAGTTGGGATGGATCACAGACCAGTAACAAGTTATGGAGTTGAAATTGGAAGTGGAAAGGTTCTCAGGCACCAAATCCACACATCTTACAGCTCACAGAGAAAGGTCCTCAAGCTTGGAGTCAGGATAAGAATCTACTAGCTCTCGCATGGCTGCTCCAAAGAGATATAAAAAGAACAATAGTGATAACAATAGTAACTGTAATAGAAGTTGTCTTTGATGAAATACTAATTATGTGAGAGGGCCTGAATTGTTTCATTTATTCCTTGTAACAACCTTACATGATAGTGTGCTTATTGTCTCCATTTCACAGATGTGAAAACTGAGGTGTAGAGAAGTTAAATAGCTGGCCCAGGTCACATAGTGAGTGAAGGAGTGGAGCTGGAACCTGTCTTCAGAGTTCCATGCTGGTTACCACTCCATTATTCTGGCAGCTTAAACAGGCAATGTAATACGAGGGATACCAGGGAGGTTGACTTCATTTGATAAATTTCCACCCTTTCCCCCCATCTGCACAAGTGCCTGAAATTTTAATTTGAGAGATGTATTTCTTATGGTCTAGCTGGTTTATGATGAAAATTTTCTTAAATATCTTTATTCAGGATGAAAAACCCCTGGGAGTTGAAGATCTGGTATGAATTTACAGAGGTTCTCAGCCTGACCGCATTTTAGAATCGCCCTGGGTTGGGGCGGGGGTGTTAATTGGTCTGCGAAATCCCCCCTAACACACAGGTATGCGCCATATATATGTATATATATAGTTTTAAACAGTGACTCAAATTTGCAACCAGAGTTAAGAACCAATGGAAATTCAGTAAGATGTAAATTCTCAGTGAAATGCAAATCAGAGGCTCTGGGCATGGGCCCCAGCAATCTGTGCTTTCTCAAGCCTCCCAGGTGACTCTGGTCAGTCGTTTGGTGGAGTTTAAAGAAAAAAGACTAAAACAGGTACAGGGAGAGGATCCAGCCTTGGGCACTGGAGGGGGAAGGGAAGATGCTGAAAGGGGAGCCTGCCAAAAGCCAAACTTCTGTACCGTTTGGAAAGTTTGGTCTGTCCCTCCCCACGTGTGGACTTACTGATGTGCCTGTTCACCCCAGAGGGTCTTGGGCAGAGTTGA
Organism: Mesoplodon bidens; assembly: GCF_964165515.1. Classification (NCBI taxonomy): domain Eukaryota; kingdom Metazoa; phylum Chordata; class Mammalia; order Artiodactyla; family Ziphiidae; genus Mesoplodon; species Mesoplodon bidens. The sequence goes on along the minus strand of NC_138177.1, from coordinate 80,514,769 downwards.
TTCTGCTTCTCCCAGGAGTATTTGTGGGGAGGTGAGAGCAGCCCGCTGGAGAGAAAGGCCAGAGCCTCTTGCCTCCCTGAAGCATCTACTAAGAAACGTGCGGTTCAGTGCATGGCCAGAAGGTGGCTCCACACTCGGTCCCTCCCTTCAGCCTTTCTGGGAGTCAGGAGTCTAAGGATCCAGGGTGATGCAGAGACTGTGGGAGTGGGACTCAGGAGATCTGTGGGTTGGAAGACTAGGTTGACCGGAACTTGTTTTTTTTTTTTTTTTTTCTTCATAGTTTTGAGAGAGAGGAAACAGATACCACTTGCTGTGAGAGTTATGTGAAGGGAGGATACCTCCTCATCCCCGGTGAGCTAAATGGAACCGTACTGGGCCCTCCCCATGCTTTGCAGGAGAGATGCTTTTCAAGGGAGTGAAATGTTATATTGAAGAAACTCCAAGGAGGGAGGAAAGAAGCCCAAGAAAGGGGAAGCCTGACAGGTGGGCAGATGGAAACAGCCCCTTTCGTGCATGTGGCTAGAAGCTGGAAGTCCGTCCCTCAGAAGGCATAGCAGTTGTCCACAGGTCCGGGATGCCTTTCATCTGCCTCCTCTTGGCTTTGGACTGATGGGAACTAAGAAATCCACAGCCATCCTGCGAGAAATAGAAATGGGGGCCCACTTTCAGGCTCCACTCAGCTGATAGCAAATGGGGCAGAGACCCTGGAGTCTGCAAACTGGGGCCTTCTATTCAGTTTTGCCACTTCTGTAAAATAAGGATAAAAGAGATCTCTTTTCCTGAGTGGTTGTGAAGATTGAGGGAAATTATGTATGGGAATTGCCTGGCATGTAACAGGTACTCAACAAATGTCTCTTCCATGCTCCTCTTTCCCAGAAGTTCTCAACAGCTGTATGGTCAAAATATCATGGGGCTTCCCTGGTGGCACAGTGGTTGAGAGTCCGCCTGCTGATGCAGGGGACACGGGTTCGTGCCCCGGTCCGGGAAGATCCCACATGCCACGGAGCGGCTGGGCCTGTGAGCCACGGCCGCTGAGCCTGTGCGTCCAGAGCCTGTGCTCCGCAACCAGAGAGGCCACAACAGTAAGAGGCCTGCGTACCGCAAAAAAAATATATATATATATATCATGGACTAGTCATTTATTCCTTAGGTCAGTTTTCTTAAGAGAAAAAACAAAAAGGAAGTAATGAGACCCTCTTCTTCTGGGACAATAGGAAACCACAGATGTGAGCTCCCAATTAAATCCAAGGATTATTAGTTAGCAATAACTGTACTTTGGATAAACTTCTCAAGTGCTGATATTGCTACTCCACAAGGATATTAATGAATAATAGGTAAACATATATTTTCGTTTGACAGTTTACAAAGCTTGAGGGCCATTTCAGTGATCATGGCTTGTACTTTTACAGGTCTTATCTTACCCAGTTAGATAGTCATCAATTAAAAATTTATCAAGCATGTTAAATAATATTGCGAGATACAGATGGACTCCCTGAGTTGCCACCATTACTTTTAAAATACATCTAGGGACTATGGGAACACAGCCCTTTCCCACATAGTTCTAGAGTCACCATGTTTTCTACAACAGTAATCTGGTTAAATATTCACTCCACAGAAACATGTGTTTTGAAATGTTCTCCAGACCCCTCTTGATCGCCAAATATAGAGGAAGCATCAGTCTTTATCCCACTGCTGCTCTGGCCGCATTTGTCGCACTGGACCTCCTTGCAGACCCTTGGTTTGAGTGAGGCTATTGGCTCCTAGCTCTTATCTCTTTTTTTTTTTTTTTTTTTTTGGCGGTACGCGGGCCTCTCACTGTTGTGGCCTCTCCCATCGCAGAGCACGGGCTCCGGACGTGCAGGCTCAGCAGCCATGACTCACGGGCCCAGCCGCTCCACGGCATGTGGGATCTTCCTGGACCGGGGCACAAACCCGTGTCTCCTGCATCGGTAGGCGGACTCTCAACCACTGCGCCACCAGGGAAGCCCTCTTATCTCTTTTTTTTTTTTTTTTTTTTGCTTTATAACAAATTTAATCAGTTATACATATACATATGTTCCCATATCCCCTCCCTTTTGCGTCTCCCTCCCACCCTCCCTATCCCACCCCTCCAGGCGGTCACAAAGCACCGAGCTGATCTCCCTGTGCTATGCGGCTGCTTCCCACTAGCTATCTACCTTACGTTTGGTAGTGTATATATGTCCATGCCGCTCTTTCACTTTGTCACAGCTTACCCTTCCCCCTCCCCATATCCTCAAGTCCATTCTCTAGTAGGTCTGTGTCTGTATTCCTGTCTTACCCCTATGTTCTTCATGACATTTTTTTTTCTTAAATTCCATATATATGTGTCAGCATACAGTATTTTTCTTTCTCTTTCTGACTTACTTCACTCTGTATGACAGACTCTAGGTCCATCCACCTCATTACAAATAGCTCAATTTCATTTCTTTTTATGGCTGAGTAATATTCCATTGTATATATGTGCCATATCTTCTTTACCCATTCATCCGATGATGGACACTTAGGTTGTTTCCATCTCCGGGCTATTGTAAATAGGGCTGCTATGAACATTTTGGTACATGTCTCTTTTTGAATTATGGTTTTCTCAGGGTATATGCCCAGTAGTGGGATTGCTGGGTCATATGGTAGTTCTATTTGTAGTTTTTTAAGGAACCTCCATACCGTTCTCCATAGTGGCTGTACCAATTCACATTCCCACCAGCAGTGCAACAGTGTTCCCTTTCTTCCACACCCTCTCCAGCATTTATTGTTTGTAGATTTTTTGATGATGGCCATTCTGACTGGTGTGAGATGATATCTCATTGTAGTTTTGATTTGCTTTTCTCTAATGAGTAAAGATGTTGAGCATCCTTTCATGTGTTTGTTGGCAGTCTGTATATCTTCTGTGGAGAAATGTCTATTTAGGTCTTCTGCCCATTTTTGGATTGGGTTGTTTGTTTTTTTGTCATTGAGCTGCATGAGCTGCTTATAAATTTTGGAGATTAATCCTTTGTCAGTTGCTTCATTTGCAAATATTTTCTCCCATTCTAAGGGTTGTCTTTTGGTCTTGTTTATGGTTTCCTTTGCTGTGCAAAAGCTTTGAAGTTTCATTAGGTCTCATGTGTTTATTTTTGTCTTTATTTCCATTTCTCTAGGAGGTGGGTCAAAAAGGATCTTGCTGTGATTTATGTCATAGAGTGTTCTGCCTATGTTTTCCTCTAAGAGTTTGATAGTGTCTGGCCTTACATTTAGGTCTTTAATCCATTTTGAGCTTATTTTTGTGTATGGTGTTAGGGAGTGATCTAATCTCATACTTTTACATGTCCCTATCCAGTTTTCCCAGCACCACTTATTGAAGAGACTGTCCATTCTCCACTGTACATTCCTGCCTCCTTTATCAAAGATAAGGTGACCATATGTCCGTGGGTTTATCTCCGGGCTTTCTATCCTGTTCCATTGATCTATCTTTCTGTTTTTGTGCCAGTACCATACTGTCTTGATTACTGTAGCTTTGTAGTATAGTCTGAAGTCAGGGAGCCTGATTCCTCCAGCTCCATTTTTCGTTCTCAAGATTGCTTTGGCTATTCGGGGTCTTTTGTGTTTCCATACAAATTGCGAAATTTTTTGCTCTAGTTCTGTGAAAAATGCCAGGGGTAGTTTGATAGGGATTGCATTGAATCTGTAGATTGCTTTGGGTAGTAGAGTCATTTTCACAATGTTGATTCTTCCAATCCAAGAACATGGTACATCTCTCCATCTATTTGTATCATCTTTAATTTCTTTCATCAGTGTCTTATAATTTTCTGCATACAGGTCTTTTGTCTCCTTAGGTAGGTTTATTCCTAGATATTTTATTCTTTTTGTTGCAGTGGTAAATGGGAGTGTTTCCTTGATTTCACTTTCAGATTTTTCATCATTAGTATATAGGAATGCCAGAGATTTCTGTGCATTAATTTTGTATCCTGCTACTTTACCAAATTCATTGATTAGCTCTAGTAGTTTTCTGGTAGCATCTTTAGGATTCTCTATGTATAGTATCATGTCATCTGCAAACAGTGACAGCTTTACTTCTTCTTTTCCGATTTGGATTCCTTTTATTTCCTTTTCTTCCCTGATTGCTGTGGCTAAAACTTCCAAAACTATGTTGAATAAGAGTGGTGAGAGTGGGCAACCTTGTCTTGTTCCTGATCTTAGTGGAAATGGTTTCAGTTTTTCAGCATTGAGGACGATGCTGGCTGTGGGTTTGTCATATATGGTCTTTATTATGTTGAGGAAAGTTCCCTCTATGCCTACTTTCTGCAGGGTTTTTATCATAAATGGGTGTTGAATTTTGTCGAAAGCTTTCTCTGCATCTATTGAGATGATCATATGGTTTTTCTCCTTCAACTTGTTAATATGGTGTATCACATTGATTGATTTGCGTATATTGAAGAATCCTTGCATTCCTGGAATAAACCCCACTTGATCATGGTGTATGATCCTTTTAATGTGCTGTTGGATTCTGTTTCCTAGTATTTTGTTGAGGATTTTTGCATCTATGTTCATCAGTGATATTGGCCTGTAGTTTTCTTTCTTTGTGACATCCTTGTCTGGTTTTGGTATCAAGGTGATGGTGGCCTCGTAGAATGAGTTTGGGAGTGTTCCTCCCTCTGCTATATTTTGGAAGAGTTTGAGAAGGATAGGTGTTAGCTCTTCTCTAAATGCTTGATAGAATTCACCTGTGAAGCCATCTGGTCCTGGGCTTTTGTTTGTTGGAAGATTTTTTATCACAGTTTCAGTTTCACTGCTTGTGATTGGTCTGTTCATATTTTCTATTTCTTCCTGATTCAGTCTTGGCAGGTTGTGCATTTCTAAGAATTTGTCCATTTCTTCCAGGTTGTCCATTTTATTGGCATAGAGTTGCTTGTAGTAATCTCTCATGATCTTTTGTATTTCTGCAGTGACAGTTGTTACTTCTCCTTTTTCATTTCTAATTCTATTGATTTGAGTCTTCTCCCTTTTTTTCTTCATGAGTCTGGCTAATGGTTTATCAATTTTGCTTATCTTCTCAAAGAACCAGCTTTTAGTTTTATTGATCTTAGCTATCGTTTCCTTCGTTTCTTTTTCATTTATTTCTGATCTGATTTTTATGATTTCTTTCCTTCTGCTAACTTTGGGATGTTTTTGTTCTTCTTTCTCTAATTGCTTTAGGTGCAAGGTTAGGTTGTTTATTCGAGATGTTTCCTGTTTCTTAAGGTGGGATTGTATTGCTATAAACTTCCCTCTTAGAACTGCTTTTGCTGCATCCCATAGGTTTTGGGTCGTCGTGTCTCCATTGTCATTTGTTTCTAGGTATTTTTAAATTTCCCCTTTGATTTCTTCAGTGATCACTTTGTTATTAAGTAGTGTTTTGTTTAGCCTCCATGTGTTTGTATTTTTTACAGCTCTTTTCCTGTAATTGATATCTAGTCTCATAGCATTGTGGTCGGAAAAGATACTTGATGCAATTTCAATTTTCTTAAATTTACCAAGGCTTGATTTGTGACCCAAGATATGATCTATCCTGGAGAATGTTCCATGAGCACTTGAGAAAAATGTGTATTCTGTTGTTTTTGGATGGAATGTCCTATAAATATCAATTAAGGCCATCTTGTTTAATGTATCATTTAAAGCTTGTGTTTCCTTATTTATTTTCATTTTGGATGATCTGTCCATTGGTGAAAGTGGGGTGTTAAAGTCCCCTACTATGATTGTGTTACTGTCGATTTCCCCTTTTATGGCTGTTAGTATTTGCCTTATGTATTGAGGTGCTCCTATGTTGGGTGCATAAATATTTACAATTGTTATATCTTCTTCTTGGATCGATCCCTTGATCATTATGTAGTGTCCTTCTTTGTCTCTTCTAGTAGTCTTTATTTTAAAGTCTATTTTGTCTGATATGAGAATTGCTACTCCAGCTTTCTTTTGGTTTCCATTTGCATGGAATATCTTTTTCCATCCCCTTACTTTCAGTCTGTATGTGTCTCTAGGTCTGAAGTGGGTCTCTTGTAGACAGCATATATATGGGTCTTGTTTTTGTATCCATTCAGCCAGTCTGTGTCTTTTGGTGGGAGCATTTAGTCCATTTACATTTAAGGTAATTATCGATATGTATGTTCCTATTCCCATTTTCTTAATTGTTTTGGGTTCGTTATTGTAGGTCTTTTCCTTCTGTTGTGTTTCTTGCCTAGAGAAGTTCCTTTAGCATTTGTTGTAAAGCTGGTTTGGTGGTGCTGAGCTCTCTCAGCTTTTGCTTGTCTGTGAAGGTTTTAATTTCTCCATCAAATCTGAATGAGATCCTTGCTGGGTAGAGTAATCTTGGTTGCAGGTTTTTCTCCTTCATCACTTTAATTATGTCCTGCCACTCCCTTCTGGCTTGTAGAGTTTCTGCTGAGAGATCAGCTGTTATCCTGATGGGGATTCCCTTGTGTGTTATTTGTTGTTTTTGCCTTGCTGCTTTTAATATGATTTCTTTGTGTTTAATTTTTGACAGTTTGATTAATGTGTCTTGGCGTATTTCTCCTTGGATTTATTCTATATGGGACTCTCTGTGCCTCCTGGACTTGATTAACTATTTCCTTTCCCATATTAGGGAAGTTTTCAACTATAATCTCTTCAAATATTTTCTCAGTCCCTTTCTTTTTCTCTTCTTCTTCTGGAACCCCTATAATTCGAATGTTGGTGCGTTTAATGTTGTCCCAGAGGTCTCTGAGACTGTCCTCTGTTCTTTTCATTCTTTTTTCTTTATTTTGCTCTGCAGCAGTTATTTCCACTATTTTATCTTCCACCTCACTTATCCGTTCTTCTGCCTCAGTTATTCTGCTATTGATCCCGTCTAGAGTATTTTTTATTTCATGTATTGTGTTTTTAATCGATGCTTGATTCATCTTTAGTTCTTCTAGGTCCTTGTTAACTGTTTCTTGCATTTTGTCTATTCTATTTCCAAGATTTTGGATCTGGGAAATAGAATCTTGGATCATCTTTACCATCATTATTCTGAATTCTTTTTCAGGTAGACTGCCTATTACCTCTTCATTTGTTAGATCTGGTGGGTTTTTATCTTGCTCCTTCTCCTGCTGTGTGTTTTTCTGTCTTCTCATTTTGCTTATGTTACTGTGTTTGGGGTCTCCTTTTTGCAGGCTGCAGGTTCGTAGTTCCCGTTGTTTTTGGTGTCTGTCCCCAGTGGCTAAGGTTGGTTTAGTGGGTTGTGTAGGCTTCCTGGTGGAGGGGACTAGTGCCTGTGTTCTGGTGGATGAGGCTGGATCTTGTCTTTCTGGTGGGCAGGTCCACGTCTGGTGGTGTGTTTTGGGGTGTCTGCGGACTTTTTATGATTTTAGGCCACCTCTCTGCTAATGGGTGGCGTTGTGTTCCTGTCTTGCTAGTTGTTTGGCATAGGGTGTCCAGCACTGTAGCTTGCTGGTCGTTGAGTGAAGCTGGGTGCTGGTGTTGAGATGGAGATCTCTGGAAGATTTTCGCCGTTTGATATTATGTGGAGCTGGGAGGTCTCTTGTGGACCACTGTCCTGAAGTTGGCTCTCCCACCTCAGAGGCACAGCGCTGACTCCTGGCTCCTCAATTTGGGATGATTTGTTGTCTATTCATGTATTCCACAGATGCAGGGTACATCAAGTTGATTGTGGAGCTTTAATCCGCTGCTTCTGAGGCTGCTGGGAGAGGTTTCCCTTTCTCTTCTTTGTTCTCACAGCTCCTGGTTCTCAGCTTTGGATTTGGCCCCGCCTCTGCGTGTAGGTCGCCGGAGGGCGTCTGTTCTTCGCTCAGCCAGGACAGGGTTAAAGGAGCAGCCTCTTCGGGGACTCTGGCTCACTCAGGCCGGGCGGGAGGGAGGAGCACGGAGTGCGGGGCGAGCCTGCAGCGGCAGAGGTCGGCGTGACGTTGCACCAGCCCGAGGCGCAACGTGCGTTCTCCCAGGGAAGCCGCCCCTGGATCCCGGGACCCCGGTAGTGGCGGGCTGCACAGTCTCCCGGAAGGGCGGTGTGGACAGTGACCTGCGCTTGCACACAGGCTTCTTGGCGGCGGCAGCAGCAGCCCCAGCGTCCCACGCCCGTCACTGGGCTCCGCGCTGTCAGTCGTGACTCGCGCCCGTCTGTGGAGCCCCTTTAAGCAGCGCTCTTAATCCCCTCTCCTCGCGCACCAGGAAACCAAGAGGGAAGAAAAAGTCTCTTGCCTCTTCGGCAGCTCCAGAGTTTTCCCGGACTCCCTGCCGTCTAGCTGTGGCACATTAGCCCCCTTCAGGCTGAGTTCTCGCCGCCAGCCCCAGTCCTCTCCCTGCGCTCTGACCGAAGCCCGAGCCTCAGCTTCCAGCGCCGCCCGCCCCGGCGAGCGAGCAGACAAGCTTCTCGGGCTGGTGAGTGCCGCTCGGCACCGATCCTCTGTGCGGGAATCTCTCCGCTTTGCCCTACCCAGGTATGTGGGAGTTTCTTGCCTTTTGGGAGGTCTGGGGTCTTCTGCCAGCGTTCAGTAGGTGTTCTGTAGGAGTTGTTCCACGTGTAGCTGTATTTCTGGTGTATCCGTGGGGAGGAAGGTGATCTCCGCATCTTACTCTTCCGCCATCTTACCCGGAAGCCTCTTATCTCTTTTAATGTCACTTTTCAGCTACTCCTTGGGCTCCACTCCTCCTGCACCTTTCACTTCTAGGAGGTTTTACCCTTGACCACTCTCTTTTCACTCTATGGGCTCCACCTTAATTGGCACCATCTTTTCTCTCCTGGATGTCCTCACATCTCATACTCTGATGCCTGATACAGCAGAGACAGTAATGCTCACCACAAATAATATTTGTTCCTTTACATTTCCCAGCCCCTGCATTTAGGTGGGGCTATGAAACCATCTCTGGCAGTGATATGTGAGCAGATATGATGTATGTCACTTCCAGCTCAGGAGGTAGAAGGCCATGTGTGATTCTTTAGTCTCTCTCTTCTCTTGCCAAGGTGACTGAGGAGGACTCGTGTTCTAGATGCTGAAGTTACAAGATGATACAACTTTGTCAGCTTGGGTCCCTGGGTGATGATGTAGAACACAGCCCCTGAACAACACATATTTGACATGTAGTATGATTGAGAAATAAACTTTTGTTTTTGTCTTAAGCCACTGAGATTTGGGGATTGTCTGTTACTGCGACATAACCTATTCTAGCCTGACTTCCAAGTCTAACACCTAGCCAAATGTTGACACACTGTAGTTAATAAACTACTTTTTAACAAATCAGATGAATCTCTCTATCCCAGACTGCTTCCCACTATTTCATGTTTATTCTTTCCAGTCAGCTGCTGGACAAATCCACTTCTCTGAATTGCCCCTCTTCCAGCACTCCAAACCCCTGTTGACAGTGCCATAGTTTCTCCAGTCATTGAATCAAGAAACACAAGTATCAACCGAGACATTTCCAGTGCCAGCCACTCCACTTCAATCCAATCACTAAATGCGTCTAAAAATACCTCCTAAATAACTCTTCAGTCTCTTCATCAGCTCTATTTATTTATTTATTTATTTCATTATTTATTTATTTATTTTGGCTGTTCCAGGTCTTAGTTGCAGCATGTGGACTTCTTAGTTGTGGCATGTGAACTCTTAGTTGAGGCATGCATGCGGGATCTAGTTCCCCAACCAGGGCTCGAACCCGGGCCCCCTGCATTGGGAGCATGGAGTCTTACCCACTGGACCACCAGGGAAGTCCCTTCGTCAGCTGTATTGTGACTTCCCTAGTTATAGAGCTCATAATCTCTTGTCTGGAGTAGTGGAATCGAATCTTGAACACTCTTCCTATCTCCTGCCCTGCCCTCTACCCATCAAATCCAGCCTCCCTTCTCTAGGCAGAGTGAATATCAAAATTATAAACCTAACTCTGCTTAAGACCATTTATGGCCCTCTGTCATTTACAGGATGGAGCACAAGCTTCTTGACTTATCAGAGAGGCTTCCTGGCCCACATGACCTGGATCTTACTTGCACTTTTAGCCTCATACCTTGCCTCTCCCCCACTGCCTTTTCCATGTAATACTACTGGATTACTCGTAGCGTCACCCGCGTTATGTGGTCTCCCGCCTCCTCCCCCAGCTCTGCCTGGCTGGATCCTATGAATTCTCAAAGACTCACCCAGACATCACCTCTGCCAAGTCCCCAACCCTTGCCTGCCCCCGCCCCCACGTTTCCACAGCACTCAGTTTATATTTTCATCACGGTGATAGTGATTCCATTGCAGTCCATAGATGTGAAGATGAACACGCTCTACCTTATGGCAAGGATAGGCCCAAAGATCTTTCTTTGACTCCGTCAGGACATGTTTCATTTGGACATTACTGGGTTCTAGATCTCTGTCTAGTAGGGTCTCAGAAAAATACACCCGAGGAGTATTCAGTATATAGACTTCCTTCTTTCCATGCTTCCTTTCTTCCTTCTTTCCTTTCCTTTTTCCTCCCCTCTTTCCATCCCTTTCTTGTTCCTTCTGGTTTAGGGGTCAGAAAGACTGTGTTCAAATCCAAGCTCCACCACTTATTAGCTGTGTGACCCTAGAAAAGCTTCATAACTTCTCTGAGCCTTATTTTTCTCATATAGAAAATGGGATAGTCATATTCCCCATAGAGATATTCATCTCACTGGATTAAGAATTAAATATATGGAGATATAAAATATTTACAATAATGCCTGATACAAGGTAAGCATTCAAATAAATATCTGCTAGTATTTTTACTTTCTTTGACCTGTTCAATGAATAACTAAATAATAATCAACATTTAATAGCAATTCCTAACCTTGGAATCTAAGTTAAGCCAACTGGTCTTTTGGATTTGGGCCCAAACCCCCTATTCACTTGCCCAAATCCCGCTGTCTAGATGCTGCAACCAACATTCCATACCAGAGTTTCAGTCATTTGACTTAAGACTTGTTCTCTCTTAAAGCACAAATACCACATAAAGTCTTATCAATCATTTATAATGCCCTTATTGAAGTAGTCCCAGACAACCCCAGCTGGAAATAATAATAACTCATATTTGTATGGCACTTTGCAATTTACAAAGCACTCTCACATACTCTTGTTCTTTTGATCCTCAAAACAGTGCTGTGGGGTAGGAGGTACAGACATGATTCGGATTGTTACCATTTTAGAGAGGAGAATACTGAGACTCACTGAGTTTGGGGCCCCAGGCTCCCACACCTGGCCCGACACAGACCTGGGGCTCACTTTCAGGTTTTGTAGTTCCTGGTCCAAGCTCCTCCCACTCTGTCATGCTTATGTAACCTCTGAAACCCGCTAGCAGCAGTATGGGGCTTAGACACCCTACATGCCTAATACAGAGCTGTGGAGGCTGGCAACTTATGCTTTTTTTTTTTTTGCGGTACGCAGGCCTCTCACTGCTGTGGCCTCTTCCGCTGTGGAGCACAGGCTCCGGACGCTCAGGCTCAGTGGCCATGGCTCACGGGCCCAGCCGCTCCGCGGCATGTGGGATCTTCCCGGACCGGGGCACGAACCTGTGTCCCCTGCATCGGCAGGCGGACTCTCAACCACTGCGCCACCAGGGAAGCCCAACTTATGCTTTTGTGTTAACGAGTTTAGAGACTTGGGGAATGTCGGGGACTTTTGAGATGATCTGTTCAAGAAGCCAGGACTGGAATCAGATTTACTTAGTTCATACTCAGCTGTATCACTAACTGATTAATCTTGAGAGGTATTTAAATTCTATGTGCTTTAATTGTATCACCTATAAAACAGGGCTAATAATAGTGGTCAACCAGTAGGGTTTTTGGGGGATCAAATGAAAGCATTCATTTACAGCCCTTAGTTAATGAATGTTAGCCATCATCACTAACATGTTCAATCCCAGCTGGTAAGATTATTTATAAGTTCATTGCCCTTTAAAGATGTAAAAGACCAGGAGAACCCCTGGACCCACCTCCACATTTTATAGGCAAGGACACTAAGACCCAGTGAGCCATGGTAACTTGCACAGCTTGGAAAAGCAGAGACTGGAATCCAGACCCCTGAATCCCTAACCAGGATGTTTTACCATTTACTGTGAGCTGCATCCTCTACTAGGTCTGTGGGAAGCTTATTCAGTCATTCAGCAAATATTTATGCCTAGCCCTGAAATAGCCACTGTGGAAAATTACAAATGTTTATACTGTATTTGGACTGGCAAGTGTTAAGCAACAACAGCATTTAAATCAGCTGTTTAATTGGTAGAACAATTTGTATGAGGCCATTGGTGGCATGCGTGAAGGATGTGGGAAAGGAAAGGGAACCACTAATTAAGTAATTTAATGATTACCAAGCATTTTATTGAGCTCCTAATTGGGTCAGGCATTTTACTAGGCTTCAGAGATACATGGTCTCTACTCTTTCTTTTTTTTAAATTAATTTATTCATTTGTTTATTTTTGGCTGCGTCGGGTCTTTGTTGCTGCACGCGGGCTTTCTCTAGTGGCAGCGAGCCGGGGCTACTCTTCATTGCAGTGTGCGGGCTTCTCATTGTGGTGGCTTCTCTTGTTGCAGAGCACAAGCTCTAGGCACAAGGGCTTCAGTAGTTGTGGCACGCAGGCTCAGTAGTTGTGGCTCGTGGGCTCTAGAGCACCAGCTCAGTAGTTGTGGCACGTGGGCTTAGTTGCTCCACGGCATGTGGGATCTTCCCTGACCAGGGATGGAATCCGTGTCCCTGCACTGGCAGGCGGATTCTTAACCACTGCGCCACCAGGTAAGTCCGGTCTCTACTCTTAAGAACCTCACAGTTTAGATGGGATGATATATGCGTAAAGAAATAATTTCCAACGTACTATTTTTTTAAAAAACCCACAAGAAAGGTGTTGACAAGTACTGTGAAAGCATAGATGACTATGGGAGCACTAAGGGGATTATTTCTAGGTCTGCCTTGGGAGGCGAAGCTCCAAGAAGTAACATTGGAGCTGGGTTCTGAAGTACAAATAGGAGTTCGCTAGTTCATAGTAGAAGAAGCCACTTACAGGAAGAAGAATTAAAAGGTTTTGCAAAGGCCTAGAAAAAGAGCATGAGTCACTGTGTAGGGGACTGGAAGGCTGTTGTATGGCTGGAGTTTGGGGTGTGAGCTAGACTGTGTCAGGCAGAATCAGGAGAAGCAGGTGAGGCTAACTCACAAGGGTCTTACTTGATTACTCAATATTGGAGTTCAGATCTTATTGTGTAGAAAATGAGAACCTGGCACAAATTTTGAGTGGAAAAATAACCAGGGAAGATTAGAATTTTTTCCTTTATTCCTGTGGGAATTTTCTAATATTTCTGCAATGAACATGGATTACTATGCTTATCAGAGGAAACATGTCATTTCAAAAGAAAGCAGTTTCACTCTGGTATCAGTGTGGAGGATGGACAGTCAAAATCAAGAATGGAAACAGAAAGCCCAGGTAGGAGATTGTTGCAGTCCTTCAGATGCAAATTGTTGAGAAAATGGATCAACGTTGGAGTTAGAGGTAAGTGAAGGTACCTGAGAGAATGTGAAAAGGACGGACTGGGGAGGGAAATGAGTGGATATCAGATGGCCAGAGAGGAAGGGGTCTGGCATGACTCCTCAGAGGGTGCTGGCTTGAGACTCAAGACAAGTGTCTAACAGCTGCTTTTGAGGCAGGAGATATAGGGGCCCCCAGACTGAACAGTTTCTCCCCTGTGGACAGAAACTCCATAATAGCAGAAATTCCATAAAAGCAGGATGATGGAGGAGGCTGGGCCCTAACCAGATAAGAGATAAAGGAGCACATATGCCTCATTCTCGAAATCAAGGAGACCTCCCTGACTACACATGTGCAGAAAAGGTCCCTGGAGGTCAAGAAGGGAGGGGGCGCCACCTCATAGTAAATGATGTCAACTACCCATAGGCCTCTTTGCTAGAGTCCATCTTGGCTAAGAGATGAGCACGCACACAGGGGAGGACCCTGAAATATACCAAATATGGACTCAGAACCAGGCAAAGCAAGGTGATTGGTCAAAGGAAACCTGGAAGAAATGCCCCATAAACGTGATTCCAACTACCACAAGGGTGCAACTGTCTATCTAAGACCACCCATGTGTCTATCCACATGTACTGTACTCTTTTTCCTCCTAATAAACACTTTACTTGTTTCACTACTCTGCGTCTTTGTGGGAATTCTTTTCTGCAAAGCCGAAGGGCCAGGGCCTTGTCACTGGCCACTGGTCCCTGGTGATCTAGTGGCTAGGATTCAGTGCTGTCACTGCCGCGACACAACCTCAGTCTCTGGCTGGGAACCGAAATCCTGCTTCAAGCCGCTGCAGGCCGAGGCCACCTGAGATCAACTTTCATGATTTCTCTGTTTTTAGCTAGACCAAGAATGCCCTTAGGACACAGACTTCTGTGTTCTGGGGTCTCTCTGCATGTCTCGTACAGAGTCCTGCTCCTCTCTGGCTCTCTGTGCTGACAGACTTGAAGGCTGGGGAGCATTGGAATATGATGGATTCTGGTTAGAGTAGTCAGACAAATTGAGAACACCAAATTCAGTTTGAATTTCCTATAAACAATGAATAATGTTTTAGTATAAGTATGACCTGTGCAATATTTGGGACACATATTTTTTAAAAATCACTGTTTATATGAAATGCAGATTTAACTGGGCATCCTATATTTTTCTTTGGCAAATCTAGCAACCCTAGTTGTAGGGTGTGTGTGTGTGTGTGTGTGTGTGTGTACAGTAGACAGCAGGAACAGAGCTGTGGGGAAGTGATGGGATATACAAAAGATTAAAGTGACTTTAAGGAAGCTTCATTCTCACAGAGGAGGCAAGGAAGGCACAAAAGACAAAAAATGGAGGGTCACACTAAAGGGAGGCAGGAGGGCAGAGTGACTTATAAGAGAGACCTTCTTAAGATCACTGGCTCCCCTTGTTCTCATTCCATCCCTGGAAGCAACAATCTAACAACCTAGCTCCTAGCAGTTGCTCATGGACAGAGAGCGTTGCTGATCTCGGGACAAGCTCTTTCTGACCCACCTGAACAGGAGGTAGAGGACATTATTTAGTGCATGAGTTTTGTGTTCAGACAGTCTGGCTTCAAATTCTAGCTGCATGGCCTTGGGCAAATCACTTACCCTTTTAATCTGTTTTCTTCCTATGTAAAATGAAAATACTAAAACCTACCTCAGAGACTCCTTTTAGGATGAAATAGATGCACATGCAGTGTCTAGAACCTATTGATAAGGTACTATTATCATTATTTTCTCATAATAATAATAATAGTTCCTTACCTTCAGAGACCACTTCAGTGTTTTCACGCCCTTTTTTTTAAATCATATCCTCACCATAGCTCTGTGACATAGACAGTACAGGACAAGTTTGATTGTTCCTATAATACTGATTTCATAAAAAATTGACTAGTTTGGCCAAAGTCACAGTGGAGTAATCGGTTAGTACCTGAAGCAAAACTCCTAAACTGATACAATATTAGGACTAGAGGGGAAATGGGATTATCCACTGGTTCTCAGTGCAGGGCATTTGGAAACATGAGGCATTTTGATTGTCTCTGGATGCCTGGAGGTTCTGCTGGCATCTAATGGCCAGCCTGGGGCACTAAACATTCTCTAAGTGCAGGACAGTCCTGGCCCCAGATGCCAACAGCTCCCTGTTGAAAAACACTGATATTCCTACCTCTTCAATTTGCAGTTGAAAAAACTGAGACCTAGAATGGTTAAATGACTGGTTCTCCATGGCTTTCACGTGGGAGATGATCAAAAACTGCTTTTACTCCTCTACCTGGTGAATGTGGTCCCTGAACATGTTGGCTTGGCCCTGGGAGGAAGAACACCACTGGGTTCCAGTCTGTGATGCACAGCTGACCATGTGGCCAAAAGCAGTTCCCTGTTCACCTCCAAAACTCAGGGTCTCCCATCCAGCACCGGGTGGTGCCCCTCACCCAGATGTGATGAGGACGTACAAGGAGACTTCCACATGCCTCCCAAGTAAGGCCTTCGTCAAACGTAGTCAGACTTCCCAGACCTATGGCTCTGGGATCCTCACGGTAAATGTCAGCATGAGAATGGGGGATCCCGGGGCCTGAGCCGGCTCCTGGCTGGGTGGGATTGGTCAGCAGCGCTACCCAATGCCCCCTTTGCTTGAGCAGCACCAGGTGTGCAACTTACAGCTAGAAGTGGTCTTAAAGTGCATGTAGTCCAAAATCAACATCTTATAGGCAAAGAAAATAATAAAAAGGCAACTCTCATCTTCTTGTGACTCTACTACGTGTGGTCACAGACTAAGCAATTTGCATGTATTGCCCCATTTAACTGCCGGCAACTGTGTGAGGTAGGTGTTTGTACTCCCACTCACACACCGAGGAAAGTGAAAGTACAGCACATAAGTAAATTTGCTAAAGTCCCAAAGAGGGAAGTGGCAGAGGTGGGATCTGAATCAAGGACCCTCAGATTCCACATCCACTCTACAGCTTTCTGGAAGAACCTGAACACAGGAAAGGGACTTCCCCAAGGGGGCCCTCTGCTAGAGGTCCTGGCACTCCAGCCCTTTGCTCCTGTTTCAGCGTGTTTTGGGCCAAGCCGCACTGGGTCAGGCAGGGATGTCAGGACAGGGCAGTGAGACGCCCCCAGCCTTGAGGGGAGGTCGTCCAGAACTTCTCTTACAACTTCCATTCCTCCCAAAGGAGCTGCACGGAGGACGTGAGGGGAATATTAAAGCCCCCGCCTGGGGGACTGGCCTCCCTACCCGTCACCCGGAGCCGTGGAACTTCAAAGCCAAAGGAAGCGCGTGCGGAGGGGGAGGAGGTGTAAATCTCCGCCGCCCCTGGGAGCTGCGAACATTCGCGGGGCCCCGCCCGCTCCCACCAGGTATCCACGGCCCGACTCGCTCCGCCCCCACTGCACCCCGGCCCCGCCCCGCCTGCTGGCGGCTTTCCTGTGGATCAAGGTCGGGAAGATGACAAGCCTCCTGACTGATAGATGCACGGAGACCTCGCTGGTGATTTATTGGCTTTCTGCACCTGACGAGAACCACTAGGCCTATCTGAGGAGGGAAATATATGGGCTTTCCTGACTCCAAGTGGCAGCCGCGGGCCGAGCATGTGATCTCAAGCTGGGCAGGGAAAGCGGAGCTGTGCACCGGGCTGTGTTTTGTAAGCGGGCCCAGGTCATAAAAATGTCAGCACGCGATATATTTCTTGCGGGGGATCCTCTCTGGGCCGTTGCCAGCGCCTTCTCTCCCGTGGCTGGCAGCCCGAGCCGGGCGAGGGTGTCCCCAGCCCTCTTAGCCCGGGCTTTATTTCGCCGGGTGCCCTGAGATCCTGAGGACCCGGCGGTCCCTCTGCAACACCCCAGCCCCCGCCTCCCCCAGAGCGACGCCGGGATGGGGGCTGGTGGCGGCCACTGGGCGCTCTGGTCCTTACACCAGTCTGAAGTCTCTCACAATCACATCTGGCGCTGGGGACTTAAGAGCTCAGAGCTGCGTGGGAGTTCTGGACCTAGTAGACGTTAGATGGAGGCATGCTAAGCAAGTGACTTAGTTCCCCTGGATCTGCGCCCTCATCTGTAAAATGGGAATGATGATAACGCACACTGAATGTGGTGGGGCAATGATTTATTTAGGAGGTAAAGTTCCAACCCAGCTCTGAAGGATGATGTTACTAGGAAGAGGCCAGGAAAAGGGGCAAGAAGAACAGTGTGGGTGTGGCTAGGAAGTGAAGTTGAGGCTGGGAGCCCAGGGTATGGATTTTACTGTCACCCAATTGTCCTGTCTCCCAATTTGCCACAGTATTCTATTAGTATACGTAGCAGGGCTTCTCTGAAAGCAGAGGTAAAATCTACTTCCTCATTTCTAGGCGTAGAGACTCCGGGTCATCTAGGGGATTTAGTTTTTCTGGGAAAAAAAGGAATTTGAAGGTCTTCCTCGGTTATGTAAACCTGGAGGCCTACCATGTTCTGACCTTGAGAGATAAGAGAACTTTCTGTTACTAGGGCAAGGTTGCAAGTCCCTTCACCCTCTGGCATGCAAATCCAGCCCTGAAGTGGAGTTGTATCCATTTGTAAAAGGAGCTCAAGAACCTTCTGGGAGAGAAGATGCTAAGGCTGCCAACTCCTGCTTCCCAAGATTTGAAAACAGGAAGACCTGAGAGGGGGACTGGGGTGCCCCCAACCAAGGTCCAGGGACAGAGACACACACTTAGGCCACAGAAATAAAATTAACTTAAGAAAAAGGGAAGCCTGCTCAATACAATAGCCAAAAGAATTACAGCAGAGGTCTGATGTTGACATGGCATGGTGTGACTGATGCTAGAAGCTTCTCCAGAATCAACTGCTTGACACAGCAGCCGCGTTTAAGGGAAAGATGGCTGAACACGAGAATGTGAACCTAAAATCTCTATAATCAGGACAGGCACGTGGGGGAACACCACCAGCCTAACCCAAGTTAGCTTCTAAGCTTGGAGAATCGTCAAAAGCAACAAGATAAACAGCAGTAGTCAAGTGATCAGGTCTTCTGTCTTTAAACTGTGAGTCCTCAGCATTCTCATACAATTCAGGGTGAGGATGGGGGCAAAGAAGAGGACATTGGATTTCACTGTTCACAGAGTAGGTGGGAGGGGCTTGAAAAAGAAAAGATATTAAACTTCATTTGGACCCCAGGTTGGTGAAAAAAAATTTATGATTTTGATGAATTCCAGTGGTTTCATCACTAATTGTTCTGTCTTCACTTAAGAGTATGGGCTTAATGAATACTCGCCCCGCAATACTCAAGAAATACTTGTTGGTGCTTCTTCCCTAGAACTTCATTCTGCCCTCAACTGTAGAAAGGGGATAATTCTAAATTGTGTTTGCGACAATTTTTTTACATGTCTAAATTGACAACCTGCTTTATTCTTGTCACTCATCTTCCCTCTTTTTCATCTCATGCCTTGGTCTTGGAAAAAATATTTTATGGGTAAATGTTCCACTAGATGACTTCATCTAGGTGTGTGATGAAGAGAGGAAGTGACTGAAGCAGGTAAAACCACAACAAGAAAAGCTCTAATATGAAATAGGTTTGCACGAGATCAGTCCACAGCCCTCCCTGCATTACACACTGGGGTGGATCTGCTATCCCTCCCCACACCTGACCTCACTATGTGTCCACCCACAAGCAGGGACAAGCACCAGCCCCCGGTGTCCCTCTTGTGCATGTTAGAGAAGAGGCCCTTCCCCAGAGGGCCCAGGATGCTGGGACACATGGTTTAGGGATTAGAACACAGTCTGAATTTCAGCCCCTACCGGTTCCCTCTGCTGAAGGGATCCTGTCTACAGGGTTCATCCTGCTCAACTGTGAGGGAGACCCAGCCCTCAAGCTGCTCTTCTGTGATCAGCCTTCCCCTTCCAGGCCTCCCTGGGGCTCATTGTGGACACCTAGGGAGTCCAGAGCTGGGGGATTCCCAGCTCCACCATTTCTAATCTGTGTGATTTGGGGCCCATCAGTTCATCTTGCTGAGTTACTTTCCTCTTTTGTAAAATGGGCATAGGGTTGCCTCTCTCCCAAGGCTTTTGTCAGGGAACTATGACTGCCACTGAGAGATCATCTGGATATTCTAGGCCCACCCCCTCATGTTTCTAATGATAATCCCATTTTATAAGATTGAGGATTAGGAGATAATTCCAAGACTTTGAGTTGGAAGGGGCTTTAAGAGAGAGAAAGGGATGATTGGATACCAGGTGGTCAGGCCTTGCCAATGGCAGGACTTCTCCGTAGGTGCCCACCAGAGCTCCGGTGTCGCCTCAACTCCCCCTACTACAGGCTTCACTGCAGCATCCGCCCCTCCGCTGGCCAGGCCAGCGGTCCCCACTGAGAGCCTCCAAAGCAAGGCGGGGGCTTGTTCCTCCCAAATTCCCCAACAGTCGGCACTCACATGGGCTTGTCACCAAGCAGGCCCTCAGTAACCTGTGCTGGGCTGAGCTGAGTGCCACTGTAACCTTGGGAGCTGTCAGTGTTCCCTCGCGGTCCTCCAGTCCACTGCAGACCCCACTGGCAGCTTGGAAATCTTCCCAGAAAATTTAGATGCTGCCTCTTCTTTGACTTTCCTGAGTTGTGTGAACACCACAACCTTCCTCATCTTTTTGTCCAGCCCATCCCTCCTGGACCATGGCATGTATAGTCCAAGAAGGCAGAGATCCAAGAGAAGGTGCCAAGGCACACTCAGTACTGGCAAGTTCTTGGATACTCTGAAACTCTGACTTAGCATCCCAGCGAGAATGGAAAAAGATCTGGGGGCCAGAGAAGAGTCCCAGAAATGGCCTCACGTGTGATATGAGGACACAGGCATCTGGGAGGGTGACCTGGGAGAGTCTTCATGAGCCCAGCTGTGAGGAGCGTCCCAGGGCCACCTTCTGAACCCAACCTTCCAGCGCACCAAACTTCCTCCTGAAAAGCAAAGTTGAGAGTAGAACGTTTGAGACGTGGTCTTTTAAGTGAGGCTTACTTGGGGTAACCAGACTGACGGTGGTGTGACCCTGTGCAAGAAAATTAACACCTCTGACCTTCATTCTTCATCTAGTCACCTGCCCCAGAGGCCCAAAAGTACCACAAAAAATATTTACTTTTTTACCCAGATGCTAATAAAACTGAGTATTCACATAATGCTTAATTTTCCCACAAGGACATTTTTAGATTTTCACAATACCCCAAATGATTGTTTTGGTTTTGCAGGCTTTGCAGACCTCTATCTGTGGTCAAAATCAATCAACAAATACATAAATACTTACAAATTCTAAAGTAAATGAGTGTAGGTTACCTGATGTTGGTGTGTTCCACAGATGCAATCTAGACTCAATGCAAACCTCCCCCAGTGTCTACCCTTTGTCTTAAGTCAGTAACCGAGGAGGGTTACAGTTCTGAATTCAGATCAGGCCCCATGCAGTTTGAGAGCCTGCAGTCTTCCCCTGGCTTCTAAACTATATTGTGGGGTCAGAATTTTAAGACATTTATCCTTCTTTGCTTCCTATCACAGCCACTGGATATTTTAGGCATTTTCCACCAGGGGGCTGGAATCACGGAGATTTAAAATATCAAAGACAAAAGGACTTTCTAATGAGGAGGCCAGTCTGTGGTTTGGATCTGGGAGAAGAAATCAGGGAAGCTGAGCATACTTCCTCTTGAACCACTGATTCTCTACATGGAAACAGCATATCGTTTTCTGTAAAGGGCCAGATCATAAATATTTTAGGGCTCGTAGGCCACACAGTCTCTGTCTCAACTACTCAACTCAGTTGGGGTAGCGTAAAAGCAGCCCCGACAATATTACAGCAAATGGATGTGGCCTTGTTCCAATAAAACTAGTTACCAAAATAGGCAGCAGGCCAGATTTGGCTCAAGGGCTATAGTTTGCAGACCTCTGCTTCATACCATCTGCGCCTCTTAGTATAAAAACAGACATACTGAAATATTTCCTATGGCTGAGGCCGGCTCCAACTCCACTCCCACCCTTGTCCCTGTCCAACCCCAGGGTTATGCCTTAGGAAGATGCCTTGGGGTAGATGGGACCAGTGTGGTCCACCTCTAGCACAATGCCTGGCACACAATTGGCACTTGATTTATTTTCTGAATAAACAGTAATTTAATTAATTGGTTGATTTCTGGGAATGTGAGTTTGCCGTTTGTTTATCCAAGAGTACTCTCAGTCTCCAGGTCAGTCACCAGCTTCAATGTCCGACCTCACAATCAACCTTCTTTACCAAAGTCAGTAGTAAGAGCAGTTACCTGGGGCTATTATCTGATCAATTCAAATAGCAAACCTAACTGCTTTGGGGACCAATGTGCTTCAGACACATACTGAGTTCCCTGATCTTCTTGCCATGAACCTTTCCTGTGACAAGCCTTCTCCCATCCCCTGGGGCCAATGGCATTTGGGGAATCAGTGCCCATATGACGCTGATGGTTTCTAAAACAGATGGAGGGTCTGCCCGCATCTGAGCATCTTAGAACATCTTATTCTTTTTGCCCCCACTGGTCAGTCCTGTCACAACTGTACTCTTGGTGCCTGAGCCAGGTTTGGAACTGAGCAGAAAAGGCCACTTAACAAAAGGAAGAGATGCCTCACCATCTCCCATGACTCCTCCATCACCTTTGCCTGAAAGGCACATCTAGCTTGAGGGCTGCTGGGATAGACAGATTTCCCACTCTGCCACATATTTCCGACATTACTTGCTGCCATGACTTATCATCTGCGACTTGACATGTCCCACACATGTGGGCATGTTGTACACACTAAGACACACTTCCTGCATTAGGAGATTCTCCCGGATTGAGGATATTTTCCTGCTGCAGAAGTGAAGACTGGATTGAGGTATTCAGATTGATCTCAACATCTGTGGGTCTAGAGTAAGTCTGGAACGTCTTCTTCTCTTTAGGGGTCCATCCCTGTTCTAAAGAGCAGCAACACGGGCTTCCCTGGTGGTGCAGTGGTTGAGAGTCCGCCTGCCGATGCAGGGGACGCAGGTTCGTGCCCCGGTCCGGGAGGATCCCACGTGCCGCGGAGTGGCTGGGCCCATGAGCCATGGCTGCTGGGCCTGCACGTCCGGAGCCTGTGCTCCGCAATGGGAGAGGCCACAACAGTGAGAGGCCCACGTACCGCAAAATAAATAAATAAATAAATAAATAAATAAATAAATAAAAATAAAGAGCAGCAACATTTACAATAAGGCCTCAGTCTGGCCCAGGCCAGGCCAGAAGGAGAGCTTGCTGTTGCTGCCATGGATGATGGTCATCTCCCTGAGCAACCCTGGCCTAAGCCTGGCTTTCTCCTTCCCCTTCCACATGGGGGAAGGCTGTGGGCTGTAGCTCACGGCTCACCTGGCACGCCTCCCATTGATGAAGGGCTGGATGGAGACTCTGAGACAACCTGATGGATCATCTCATAAACAGAGCCCGCAGGAAGGAAAAGAAAATTATGCCAGCAGAATGCACTTATGAGAAATAGATATGTGCGGTGCAGGGAGAAATGCTTTGATATTAAAATTTTCTGTAAGTTAAAAAGGCATGAAAAATGATACCGACCACTAACTAATCAACATTCCTTTGTGAATGCAGCTTCAGTTCCTAACCAAAAACACATCCCTGCTATTGTCTTGTCTGGATCCAGATGCAAACATGATTAATTAAGTTTCATGTGAGGAGTGGGAGGGGGATGGTCGGGACGGATGGCTTGCTTAGGATCATTTTTATACACAGGCCTGGGGAGACTCTCTAAGGCTGGGTGCCTTACTCCACAAGGCAGGGCTTACATTCTGTGCACTGACAGCCACGGGGTGTGGTGAGGAGTTGCTCCCAGACCAGAGCGGCTCTCCAGGCAGTAAGGAGAGGCCCTTGGCAGAGTCCGTTGCTACTGCCCGGCACAGCATGGCAGAGTAGCAAAAGCACGTGAGGCATCTCGTCAGGAGACCTGGGCTCCACTCTCCACACTACCAAGTAGTTCGGGACTTTGAGCAAGCTGCCTCCGTTTCTGCAGTTTTTGGTAAGATGAAGGGTTGGATTAAATGTTGCTTAAAGTCTCTTCCACGTCTGACTTTTTATTCTGGTGCCTGAGGTTCTTCCCTCATAGCAGGTGTTTATCGATTGATTACCAAGTGTGGCAGCGATTGTCACCTTTGGGCCGAGCAGCCTGCTGATGGTGGGGCTGAGAGGTGCCCCAGGTGGGCATCTCTGGTGCCAGTGGCTGGACTGCAGAGATTGGAGCTGCATGTCAGAGGCCAGAAGATTTGTTTTCTGATAGCGGCTCTGCCGCACCAAACCTGGTGACTCTGAATGAGACATCTGATTGCTCTGCAGCCTCAGGTCCCCATTTGAAAATAGAAACACCAGGTCCAACTTACCCTGGGGTGTTGTAAAGCTGAGTGATGGCGCTCAGTTCTGTTCTTGTGCTAGCTGGTCGGAGAGGACAGTGACACGGTGCAGGACCATGTCATCTCCAGGAGTCTGCTCCCCAGTAAGAGCTGTGGGTCCATGTTCACGGGAACTGAGTGGTTAAGGGGGTGGGATCTGGAGTGAGAATGTCTACATTCAGATAAACTCTCCCACCATCTGAACCATTAGGCAAGTTACAAGCCTCCTTTGGGCCTCTTTGACCTCATCTGTAAAGTGGGAATCATAATCATAGTACATACCTCTTAGGATTGTTGTGAATATTAAGGGAGCTAAACATAAAAAATGCTTATACTCATGGCACATTCGGCAAGTGCTAAACATGTGTTAGCATTATTATCAAGGGCCCCTCCTCAGCTTTGGGCCCCCACCAAGTGTCCCTTTAGTGTGCCCTCAGTTGTGTCTTTTCTCAGGGGAGGGTAAGTGGAGCTGACCCAACCTTCAGCTACACAAAGCAGGCACATTCATTCATTCATTTAACAGTTGTCACTCGGTACCCACAATGTACCAAGCCTCGAGCTAGGCTTTGGGGAGACCATGTTACATGGAGCCTCCAGCTTGATTGAGCCCTGGGCTCACCAGAAGAGCACACAGTGGGTGCTTTCCCTGCATGGTGAGCAGAAGCAGGCTTGTACACAGGTGAGAGAGTTTTATAAGGTCTATTGGACCCCGAGGTGGTGGTGGTGCCAGGTATAACACCAAAAGCTTCCCATCAGACTTTAAAGCCCTAGTGGAGGGATTTGAGCCAGAGCCAAGACTAGGGGTGAGTGAACTATTTCATCAGGGGATTTACTGCCTTCTAAAGCCAACTGATTCCACTAGTATTTACCCTCTATGGATATTAGCTGGGAATGACCAACTGTTTAGATTACTCAGCCACACCCTCTCAAACATTAGAAGTAAATCGCCCAGTTCAAGTTCTATGATTCTTCTCAGTTCCAGAGGAAAGAAGATGACTTTTACATGTGTGTGATTTTGTGTCCCTGGGAGCACCTATGAAATATGCAGCATTCTTTTTCCTATCTGGGAAATCACTTTGAAAATATTATCTCTAATCCATCTTCATGTTTTCAAGAGGGAGTTTATTTTTCCCATTTCCCAGATGGAGTGGCTGAGAGCAGAGTCAGGAGATCACTTGCTCAGAGACCAAGAACCACAGGAGGAGTCAGTGGTGGAGCTGAGAATGAGTTCTTATTTCCTACCTCACAATCCATTGCAACCCGGGAATGACCTTTCCGAGCAATGTTAGAAACATGAACACATGAAATGGAGATTTGGACTACAATTCCTTGGACCATGTCCAGGACACTAAAATGAGTGTCCTGCTCCTGTGAAACACATTCTAAGAATTATTTACTGTTTTGAATATAATTTAAGGTAAAGCAGACCTTCCATGGAGGCTCCAGGTGAATCCCAGCCCCGCCTCCCCACCCCAGCCCCATGAACAATGACTTTCAATTCATGTCAACAAAGGCTTAATCCCTTCGACGTGCAGGGTACTGCTCTGCTGGATGTTTTACAAAGGAGCCAAGATGAGAAGGAACAGTATGAGGATAGCTAAAAAGATGAAATTTTGGCTCCAGCCTATGCATGAACCAGCCCTGCATATGCGTGTCCTGTGCTCCAGCTGACCTCTCAGGAACCTGAGGGCTATAGTGGCACCTTCAGCAGCTGACAGGGACCTTCCTATCCTTATTCTAGAGCTGTTCCTACTCCCCTCCAGTTGCAAACTGCTCCTCATTTCAGGCTGCTTCTCCTGCCCTTGGCCTTGGTGTTGGTGTTTGTGCTGGGGTTTCCCTATTCCTCTTTTTGTTCTCAAGGTCTTAGGTTTGAAATCACCCTCCAACACACACATACACACTCCTAGGAATCTGTGCCTTCATTTTCCTCCTTCGTGGCCATGTCCCAGCACTGAGCCTCTTGTCTGGGTGCCCAGAACCGGGGCTCAGGGCATGTACGGAACAGGAGAGGGACCCCTAAGCTCTGGAGTCAGAGTCCTGATATGAGGGTACCTTCCTTTTTACTCAAGAGGTCTTATAAGAGAACTGGCTCACAGCTTCAGGGCAACTTCCTGCTTATCTCCCTGACTCAAGGTCCCACTAGTCCTTGAGCATCTCTGAACTGCCCTGGGCTTCCCTGGAAGTGGCTGTGTTCCTGGAAGTCTCAGGTCTGTGTCTGCAGAGGTTCTGATCCTCCCAGACCCTGGGAGAGCCCAGCTCCCTCTAACCAACTATAGACGATTAACTTCTTTGAGGCTCCATTTTCTTTTGGGTAAATTAGCAATACCTTCTGCATGTACTGAGAATCAAGCAATATGGTAAAGATGTTCCCACATTCTCTTTAATACTCACAGCAACCCTGTGTGGCAGGCACATTCCCTACTTTATGGATGCGAAAACTGGGTGGCTCAGGGGAGTTAGGTAAAAACCCAAGTCAGGCAGATACGGAGTGACAGAATGATAGCTGAAAGACGAGAATGGAAACGTAGATAGGTCTTATCTAGGGTCTGCATATCATTCAAAAACAAGGATGATATTGTTGCTGTTTTCAAAAAATGTATGACTTACTAGAGAGGATGAGAAAAGAACTGGTTGAGTTTCTAAAGAAAATCGAAGAAAGTCACCTCTTTACCACATGCATATTTGAAAACTGGCAGAAGCTTACCTACATTCTTTCTAGAAATAACTGTATTGGCCCTCTAATGTCTCTTCTTATAAGGGCACTAATTCCCACCCTCATGACCTCATCTAAACCTAATTATCTCCCAAAGGCCCCATCTCCAAAGATCATCACATGGGGCTTAGGACTTAAACACATGAATTTCAGGAGGATGCAATTAAGTCCGTAGCAGGTATATAAAATTATTTTGTCAAATATCAGATCACAGCTAAGTGTCTCGTAAGTTTCTTTAAGGGATTGCTATTATTATTGAAATCCTATTTGATTCAGCTTTAAATACCAAAAGTTCACAGACTCTTCTCCTTGTAAATTACCTGTTTATGTTGGCTTCATGATCAGCTTTTGTTTCGACATCTATAATTGCTTGAGTAATCTTATCAGAATGTCTGGTAACTTTTCTCCTCCCATTTTATTTTCATGACCTTCAACAGTAAGGTAGTTTAGTTGGGTGGACGATTGGGGAAAACTATAGTTGAGATTTTAGTCAACTTTACAGATACTAAACCACTTTCAGAAACATTACCTGACAATTTTTGTAGCAAACTTAAGAGAAAGGTATTATTATGAGCCTTGTTCCTAATTTGAAATGAGAAAACCCTGACTCAAAGTGATTTAGTGCTCAAGGTGACCAAGCAATGAAGAGGCAGTGTCCGGACTTCACCCAGGTCATCTCGTGTCAAGGCCAATTCTCTTCTCCTTAACCCACAGATGCCTTTTTAGAACAATAACAACAACAAAACTCCTCCTCACCAGGATTACTGGACAGCATGCTCTCTACTGGGGGTCTGAGAATGGAGAGGACCTATGTCTTACAACCTGCATGAAGTCCAGAGAGAGACTGCAAGCATGACCCATTGTTAAGTATCAACAGTGAGGTAGAAATGGTGGCATAACATAATGGAGCGTGGGGCTACTCTGAGTTTTCTGTATCCCTGAAGGGCTGTGGATGACCATCTAAAAATACCCAAGGCTCGTGAGGGAGATACAAAAGATATCTGGGAGAGAGGAAGCCCATGGGTCCTTGGGACCAGCATGAGGGAACGCCACATCAGAAGCATGCAACCCATGAACAGGACTGCTGAAGTTCTGGGAGGGTGCAGTTGCATCTCAGAGGATGATGGATATGTGCGAGTGTATCTTGGATGGTTACAGGACAGGGTCCATCTGAAGCAGCCAGTCATCAGAGCACCAGTCATCAGAGGCCAGTCATCAGAGCACCAAATCAAGGCTGAGAAGTAGGTGCCCAGACCCCACCCCTCCCCAGCCCTCAACACCATGTTGGCAGGTGTGGCAGCAGCCACGCAGTGGTTGGATAGCCCTCTCCCTAGTGGAACAAAGACCAAGCAGGGAGAAGGGGAAAGAGGGAGAAGGAAATCTCAACTGTGACTCAGTTGTAGCCCAGGATGGCTTGGAAATCACTGAATTTAACTGGTTTTACCCAAAAATAATTACACTAACATTTCTGTAACAGTTTGATTGAGGACTCAAGATAGAAAGTAAGCCTAGAAATAGGAAAAATAAAAGTCCTTTTTTTTTACCCACCTGAGTCTGTGTTTTGTGAAGTGAATAGTTGTTACATTAGCTATTGTTTATGGTAATCCAGTGTCAGTCATGCCAAGTACTTTGTTCATGTCATCTCATTTGATCATAACAACTCTATGATGTATGTGTTACTATTCCCACTACATAAGGCCAGAGAGATTAAGTTCCCTACCCTGGTCACCCTGCTAATCATCAGTAAAGCCAGGATTTGTATCTGTATTTATATGACTTTAAAACATACATTCTTGGGATTAGAGGGAAGAATTTATCAAGGCTAACATTTGTACCTTTGAATTTTAAACCATGTAACGATATTGTTACCTATGTAATAATAAATATAATTAAAGCAACAAAACTAAAGCTAATGTTTGTTAATGATTGTTTATTGAAGTATAGTTGATTTACAATGTTGTGTTAATTTCCGCTGTATATCAAAGTGATTCAGTTATACATATATACATTCTTTTTTTATATTATTTTCCATTATGGTTTATCATAGGCTATTGAATAGAATTCCCTGTGTTAAACAGTAAGACCTTGTTGTGTATCCATTCTATATATGATAGCTTACATCTGCTGACCCCAACTTCCCACTCCATTCCTCTGCCCAACTCCTTCCCCCTTGGCAACCTCAAGTCTGTTCTCTATGTCCATGTAAAGCAAAATTTTTTTTTCTACAATACCTTATCCCAGTCTTCGTATCCTCCCTGTATGAAAGCACATTGATGTTCACAAACCATTGAATTCCTTTTCCATCTCTTCTTTACAAATGTCAATAAAGCACTGACTGCTGAGAACCAGTCTTCAGCTGGGCAGCAAAGCTGTCCTTTCCTTTAATAAGAGATGAGCAGGCAGTGTCGGCTGAGATGGCCTTGTGCCCTGGCCAGCAAACAAGATCTGTAATTTTCTTTGTTCATTAAAAATGTTTGCTCATTAACCTTTGTGACTCCAGACTTTGGACAATGTGGTGACATGGGAGAGGTATACTGGAAGACCCCATGTACTAGGGCAAGGTGGGGGGCAGTGCAGGCAGAAGAGTATCCTCTGCTCTCAAATCTCTGCTCTTTTCCAAACACATAGCCAGCCAGCACCAGGGTCTCCTGTCAGATGGTTCATGGCCTTGTAGGAAGAAAGAATACTTCATCTGAACAAGAGACAGGAAACATGAAATCATTGCCCTGGTTGAATGAAGCCTTGTAGGTTAGATTTTCATCACACACCTAACTGTTGGAAGTGGGGGTGAAAGGATTATTCCAAAACTGATTTTAGGAAGAGAAGAAACAGAATGATACTTGTAATTCCTCTGATCCACACCACTGACCATTTTCCAAATAGGAATCATGATTTCCCTTTCCTCAGTATCTGTAACTATAAACTTTGGAAAATTAAGAAGAAAATAAAAAGGAAAATGCAGGGAAGAAGAGGAGAGTGGCAGAGAGAGAAATCCATGTGTGAGTGGTTTTCATTTGTACATGAAATTATTTGTGTCATCAATTCAGGGTACATTTATGGCTATATCTCTATTAAGTTTCCAATAGCTCATGCAAATTTTATTATTGGGGGGGTCCAGAATTTCATTTTTTTAATCCTCTCCCCAGCATCTTGCCTATACCCTCAGATTGTCCATGAGTTCCAGGAGATTACATGGCTGTAAGAAGTTTTATGATTATCTTCTAGAGAAAGAACTGAGCATCCCCCTCAATCACTGTTGGTCCTTCATGACTTGACAGCTACTCTTGACTTCTGACGTTGTGATGGCCTTGCCTAGGTCACTATAGTCCTCCATGCAAAAATCACAACTCTTTTGAGCTCACATTTCCCAGCTCAGCCACTAACCTCCAGGGTGCAAACATTGGTGGCTAAGTGCTTGTGTCTGGAGGAGCTCCCGGCATGAAACTATGCCTAAACCCACTCTTACCCGCCTCTGACAGATCACATCATTGGTCTCAATTCTTCACCCCTCCCTACATCTGGATCCTTTGCCATATGTCTTTGGTGTTGCCCCACTAAATGGGCAGAGTATATTTCCCTCTTTCTTAAATTTGGATTTGTCCATGTGACTTGCCGTGGCCAACAGACAAAGGAGGAGGTGACAGTGTGTCAATTCTTTTTTTAAAAATATTTATTTATTTGTTTGTTTGTTTGTTTGTTTAGGCTGCACCGGGTCTTAGTTGCCACATGCAGGATCTTCGTTGTGGCATGCAGGATCTTTAGTTGCGGCATGTGGGATCTTTAGTTGCAGCATGTGAACTCTTAGTTGCGTCATGCGGGATCTAGTTCCCTGACCAGGGATCAAACCCAGGCCCCCTGCATTGGGAGGGCAGAGTCTTGACCACTGGGCCACCAGGGACATCTCAGTGTGTCAATTCTAAGACTAGGCCTTAAGAAGCCTCATGCATTTTCACTTGTGGACTGAGTTGGGCTACCTCAGCCAAGGCCAGACTAGAATAGCTGAGCTCCAACAGACCCATATATACTTGGACAAGCCTATTGGAGATCAGCACAACCATGCAGCTGAGCCCAGCAGAGATCACTAACCTGTAGTCGACTAGCAGACTCCTGACCTAAATAGTGCTTATTGGTTTTGCCACTCATATGTGTGGTTGTTTGTTATGCAACATTAGTGTGGCTGTTGTTAACTGACCCATGGACCATCAGCTCTGTGTTGAGCTCAGGCCATCAACTTCAATTCCCCTTTCCTCAAGATAATGTCTTTTTCAGGGACTTCATGGATCTTCCCTATCCCTGGCCTAGGTTAGGATTAGCCTGATCCACCTCCAGTGGATCACCATAACTTTGATTCTTGGGACACAAGGTTGATATCTCAGACCATGTTTTCCCAGAAGGCCCTGGGGATCCTTTTGCAAATAATTCATAACCCCTTGCCAGAGTTCCCCTTCTCAAGGAGATGGGCAGTTTTATGAAGGCTGAAAAGCCAGAAGGTCCAATTATATTCTTCTCTGGAAAATTATAACCTGATCAGCCAACTCTTATAACAGAGATTCCTCAGGATGTGCCTTTACAGAGCCCTGAAATCTTCTCCGGCTGAAAAAAAAGTCTCTAACAGTACACTGTGTTATATAGACATAAGTCTTGGGATGACATCCTATTACACATATAATTATAAGGTAATGATTTTATGGACTAGTTTGACATTCAAGAAAACTGAAGTATAAAGAAGTTATTTTTCTTCCTAGTTTTAAACACCTAAGGAAAGACAGAGCCAGCATCAGAACTAACATTTTTAACTTCCCCATTCAGATCTCTTTATATTTAAAACATGATGGGGTGTCTGAGGGAGCCCAATATATAACACCCCTCTTTCCTGCCCACGTTCTGTACAAATTGACAAATAAAATGAAAGCCTGGCAAATGGAGACAAAAATATCCTTCATTTCTAATAGAGGCCAGGATGGAGGATGTGGCTCCCTGTTAGCCAAGTAGACCTTCCAACCCTGTACCCCAGTGAGGAAAAAGATCCCTCCCCTAGAAGATTGGAATAGATTCCTTCCTCTATGTGAGCCACTCACTCCTGAGAGGAGGAAGCGTGGAGCTGAGCTGAGCACGCCCAGATGTTTCAGTCAGTTAAGATACTCCATCCTCCCCTAGGGAAGTATGAGTAATTGAGAGAATGGGGCCAAAAGTTACACTAAATGAGCTCCCTTTAACAAACAGAAACATCATGAGTTGGGTAAAAATGGTCCTACAATATGCCAGATTTATTTAATATTTATCTAAGGCTTCATTAGAAAAGCCCATATCTCATTTAGCCCACTTCCATAAAGCCAGATAGGTATGTCTTCTGTCTCTGTGTTAACAAAGATGATAGTAATTTTTCAAGCCTTAAAGCAGACTCTGAGGTACTGTGAGGTGGAGTGAAATGGACTGTATACTGAACCATCTTGAAATCACACCACTGTGTTCTGCATCTGTGTGAAGGTGAACTGGCTAACCCAGACACAAGGAAAACCCTCTGTGTTTCCTCAGTTTGTTAGCTAATAAGAGACTATTTTAATTCTCATGAAGTTGTCATTTCCCCTCCCATTCTGTCCCCACCTTCGAATGTAGTAATGTTCTTTTAGGCCAAACTGGTTCATCTTCTTCTAGAAGAATCATGTTAGAAGAATCTGGATCTTAAATAGGTTGCCATCTTGGCATATTCACAGTACGTTACCTATTCCAGCTGCTTGTTTGCTCCTTGCAGCCAACGCATGGTGCACAATGAACATTTAAAGAATAAGAATTGATAGATGGATTCCCCAGACCATGGCAGCAAAGATTACCGATTGTCACAGCCTTTTATAAAGTAGGTGGAGAGCAGGAATGGTTCTCATCATATCCTGTCTCCACCATCTTGATTCATCTACAGTGAAAAAGGAGGAGGGCATGGTGTGGAAATATGTGTGTGTGTGTATGTGTGTGTGTCAAATTGCATTTTTTGGCTACGTCTCCAGTGAGATGATTAAAGAACTTTAGGTCTTTGCAACCAGCTCAGCCAAAAGTTAGACTATGCTTTGCTTTCCAAATATGGTTCTCATTTGCTTTCAACCTCATTCATTTCTTATTATTTGTCTCTTGGAGAAAAAGGCAGCAAGAAAAATCAACCTTGGGCTTTGTTAATTAAGGCTTACATTCTTGCTGGTATATTTTAGGAAGACAATCGGTTCCTTTTGCCCCACTCTCTGGAGAAACTTATTATGTGGTTCTGTTCATTCATCAGGGCTCTGTGCAGCTTTGGGGCCTGTCCCGGTTGGTCCTTAAATTCATTTTCATATGGGACTGTGGGCATCGTATCAGTTTATAAAACTAATATTTCTCTATGCAGAGCTCCAGCAAGCAACCACTAGGATAATCTCATAAATTTTCATTGGGAAGAAGACAGAAGCAAGGGTTTTTATCTGACTTTGTGATATTCATAATTAAAAAGAAAAAAGGTAAGCATTAGATCTCTCACTCTACATGCCCCCTCCCCCATCTCCCTGCCCAAATACCAAGCATTCTAATTCCAATTCCCTGTTTACTTGGTATGTGAGGTCCTGACCCACTTAAACTCAGTCTCATTCTTCATGATAAACAAAAATAAAGGCAGGGAACTTTGGGGTTATTTTCCAGAATGTGGAACCAGATAGAGTCAGGAAGAGAAGCCGTATGTCTGCCTTCTCAAATCTCTTTTCCTCTTCACATTTATGCCTTCTTGAAAGAAGACTGATGTGGTTTAGTCATTTCACCCAAGCCTCTTTTTTCATTTCCACCAAAATAAAACTTTCGGGCTGGATGCCTTAGGTAAGAATGGATCCTTGAAGAAAAATCTCCATCTATTTATTCAGCAGATACTGTTCTGCTCAAGGCAGTGGTGTGAGTGTTGTAGGGATTCAGAGATGAACTCACAGCACATATGTAAGGAGTCCATCCACAGGACAGAAGAGGATGGATACGGAACAGAAAAAGAAGTAGAAAAGGAGGAAGCGGAGGGGAGATTAAACATGCCTCCTTGTGATGTTTCTCACTGTCCTTGGTTTAGTTGCCTTTTCTCCACACACCATCACAATTGCTAACCACTTCTCCTCTAGCACTGCAGCCAGATGAAGCACAGGCAGAGTGAACAGCCACAGAAAGGCCCCATGCATCCAGAGGACATGTGGGCATGGGTCACTGGTCAGTTCCTCTTGTTTGGACTGATTGTTGGAATAGCCCTGATGAAAGTGGCCTGAGAAACTGGAAACATGGAATTTCCATCTCTGGGATGAAGGAATGTGCGGGGTTGAGTCCTGGGATGCTCCAACGTGGAAACATCAGGAAAATGAGGACAGACCAGCAAAGGGGACTGAGAAAGAGTAGCCAGAGAGGTAAGAGGAAACCTGTGAGTGAATTATGTCCTAAAGGAAGAAGGAAGAAAGAGTTTAAAGAAATTAGTGACCTCCTACCTCAAGGCTGCTGACAGCTCAAGAGGAGACCTGAGAATTCAACCTTGGATTTGAACTGTAAGAGGAGAAACGAAAGCCTGATTGGAAAAGAAGGAAAAGTAGAGACAATGATTATAGACATCTCTTTTGAAAAGAAATCCTTGAACATAAAGAAGGCTTTCAGTGTTTGAAAGGTTAAGTTCATTTTGATGCTACAGAATAATCGCCTCCCTCCAGCCCAGTAGGTTTGCAGTTTTCTAGAACAACAGTGGTTAACGTTGATTGCACTCCAACTCAGGGCCAGGCACCCTTGTAGTCTTGTACACACATTTTTTCATTTATTGGATCCTTCTATCTCTTTAAAGTAACTGCTATCATTAAAGCCCTTACACAGAAGAGGAAATGGAAGCACAGAGAGGTTCATTGCAGCACTATTTATAATAGCCAGGTCATGGAAGCAACCTAAATGCCCATCAACAGATGAATGGATAAAATGATGTGGTACATATATACAATGGAATATTACTCAGCCATAAGAAGGAATGAAATTGGGTCATTTGTAGAGACGTGGATGGACCTAGAGACTGTCATACAGAGTGAAGTAAGTCAGAAAGAGAAAAACAAATAT
Source organism: Mesoplodon bidens (assembly GCF_964165515.1). NCBI lineage: Eukaryota > Metazoa > Chordata > Mammalia > Artiodactyla > Ziphiidae > Mesoplodon > Mesoplodon bidens. Next base: position 80,480,131 of record NC_138177.1, on the reverse strand, counting down.
CGTATATTAACGCATATATGTGGAATCTAAAAAAATGGTACAGATGAACCAGTTTGCAAGGCAGAAATAGAGACACAGATGTAGAGAACAAACGTATGGACACCAAGGGGGGAAAGTGGAAGGGGGTGGGGTGGTGTTGGTGGGATGAATTGGGAGACTGGGATTGACATGTATACACTGATGTATATAAAATAGATTAATAAGAACCTGCTGTATAAAAAAAATAAAATAAAATTCAAAAATAAATAAAATAAAATTGTAAAAAAAAAAAAGCTCCCCCAGCAAACATCACCTCACACTCATTGATTGGAACAGGATTATATGTCCACCTCCAAACTAAGCACTGGCTTAGAGAATGGACTTCCCCTGATTAGACTAATCAGCTTTTACCCTGGAGCTGGGCATGGGATCTGAACACATTGCTACGTGAAAGAGTGTGGACACCTGAAAAAAATCAGGACTCTATTGGCAAGAAAGAAGTTGGGGGTGGGGGCGGTGGGAGGATGAATTTGGTGTGTGCAGCCTACAGTGTCTGATAAAATAACACAGGAAAGTGATGTCCATTGAACTTCATCTCACCCTAGCTTGAATTATTTCGTCAGTTCTGGGAACACAGCTGTGAGGGGATAGGTCCCAGGTCAGATAGGCTTTGATGAGGGAGGGAAGAGAACATGTAGGAGAGGCTGGGAGCATGAGGCATTGCCCTGCTGCCCACAATGCAGTGTGATATCTAACGAGAGACAAACAGGAAGCCAATGCAGAAGACCTACTACATAGCAGGTGCTGTATTAGGTTGTCCACACACATTGTCCTATTTAATCCTCATAAGAGTCCTTCTGAAATACAAACTATAATTCTCCTTTTACAGATAAAGCAATCAAGGCTCAGAGAAGTCGGGTAACTTGCCATGGGTTCCACGGCTAGTGAGTAGCAGAGGGAGAATTCTGTTGTCTGCTGATTATGGCTGTAACCTTCCCACAAGGTCCAAGTCTCTAACGGATTTATTGGGACAGAGCCTCAGCTGAAAAAATACTTTGTTATGATCTGAGGCTTTGGGCCGCACATCTCTGTGAAGTTTCCTCGTGAGGTAGAACATTTGTGAGCACCAAAGTCTTGTTCGTGCTTCTGGCCTAAGACTTAGGAGAAAAGTAGGCCAGGTGAGCCCCTTTCTCCTGGGCCAGTCCTTCTCAGATGTTTCTACTGAAGTATGTCCAATGGCAGAGGAGGGGGAGACTCAAGTTAGGGTTGTAATCTCAAGAGACCTGGGAAATGAACTGATCTGTATGGATAACAGAGCGTGCATCCGCAAGTCAGCCAAGCTGGGAATGATGGTAGGGGAAGCTCTCCTCCACCTCACCACTAACTGGGCCATGACTTTGTGGGACAAAGAGTGAGAGAAGGCTCCTCAACCAGACCCAGCTTCAGAAAAGGAGAAAACGCAGAACAGAAGCAATACTAGAAAGAAGAAAGGGTTTTCATAAATAAGCTAAAAGAGTAAGCCACACGACATGGTTCAAGAGGTCACCTTGGAAAATTGGGCCTCCTGGAGCAAGGTCTGGTAGGGCATGAGCTTCCGGAAGTGGTTCAGTCTTCACCAGAGACTGGGAGAAAGGAGAAGTTGTCGGTATAGGAACAAGGCCCATCGGCTGTGTGGAGACAAGAGAAGCCAGTGCAGGCTGGAGGGCCAGTCGCATGCAGGGCTCAGCCTCCAGAGACTGGAGTTCTGGTGGTTCTGGTGGGCTTTCCTACATGTTTTCTTCCCTCTCCTTATCAAAGTCTATCTGACCTGGGTCCTATCCAGGTTGCCCAGCTGTGGTCAGGAGGACCCACAGTTTGCATGTGACCACTCAGGTAGGACCACCTGCTGCCCAGCCTCAGTACCTAGCAGGCCCCGGTAGAGGTGGATAGATTCCAGAAAAACAAACAATTTCTCAAAACTCTGAGATGCAAATGCCTACCCATTGTTTTAGTTGCAGTAAGATGGGCTTCTTGTGACTGACGTTACCCCTGAGCCCTCCTGAAGTTACAGATGTAAAATAGAGAAGCCAGAGTGAGGAGCTATCCGACCCTAGAGCAAAAATGCTTGAAAGTGCACCATTTCTCTTCTCTACAAAATACAGAGACTTTTAGGGGTATCCCCCCACCACCACCTAACTGGGTTTCCCATGGGGATATAGGAAGAGCTGCAGCTGAGAATTCTGCCCATCACCTTTCACCCTCCATGCCACCATGTTTGATCAGTCCCCTGACCATCCAGGATTCTCCCAGGACTGCTGCCTGACTGGGATTGGATGAAACCAGCATGGGGAACTAGGGTCTCAGCAGGCCGTGAAAGGGACCCTCTCCATGTCAGCAACCTCTTGAAGAGTGAGTTGACAACCTGGATGCCGCAAGTAAACAGATGCTGTCAGAGAAAGACAAATATCATATGATATCACTTATATGTGGAATCTTAAAAAATGGTACAAATGAACTTATTTACAAAACAGAAAGAGAGTCACAGATGTAGAAAACAAACTTACGGTTACCAGGGGGGAAAGCGGAGGCGGGGGGCATAAACTGGGAGATTGGGATTGACATGTACACACCACTATATATAAAATAAATAACTAATAAGGACCTAACGTATAGCACAGGGAACTCTACTCAATACTCTGTAGTGACCTATATGAGAAAAGAATCTAAAAAAGAGTGGGTATATGTATATTTAAACTGATTCACTTTGCTGTACAGCAGAGACTAACACAACATTGTAAATCAACTCCAATAAAAATTTAAAACAAAACAAAACAAAAAAAACAGATACTCTCTTCTCACTAAGCTCTGCCCAAGGGGATTTGTTTACGTGATCTGAAACAAGCTAGAAATCTTTTTCTCAAAACAAGATGGACTTGAGATTGAGGACATTTTTCACCAGAATTCTGGGCGGAAGCTAAGACAGAGTGGGAGAGAAAGGCTGAGGAGTAGCAGACTGTCCCAGCAAGACCTCTCCCCATGAGAAATGATGCAGCCAGAGAGCGGGAACTGGACGGCACTTTCCAGGGTTGTGGTGTTAGGAAGAGGGTCAAGTGGAAAAAGTGTTGGAGTCCAAAAAGTCTAGGGAATGTGGTGGAGACTTGTGGGGGGGGGGGGCAGAGGAGGTGAGTGGGTGCTATTGACTTGATGTAAAATTTCAGTAAAATGACCCACTTCTGAAAAGGCTAAGTATGGTTGGATTTCTTATGGAAATATGGATCTGATATGGGGTTCTTGGAGGGGAATCAAGAGGGTCAGGAAAAGAAAACAGTAAGAATGTAAGGACAAGAAGCAAAGAAATTCTATGGAGAGATCAAGCTTGCTCAGTTCTGGAAATGAGGTACAAGTCACATTTTATTTAAATCTCCAAAGAGCGTGGAGCCTCAAGTGATGCATGGGTTATCTGCATATAATAATGCCGACCTGGGGAATTCCCTGGTGGTCCAGCAGTTGAGACTCTGCGCTTTCACTGCAGGGGGCACAGGTTCAATCCCTGGTTGGGGAACTGGGATCCCCCGTGCCATGCAGCACAGCCAAAAAGAAAAAAAAATTTTTTTAAATAATAAAAACAGGGCTTCCCTGGTGGCGCAGTGGTTGAGAGTCCGCCTGCCGATGCAGGGGACACGGGTTCGTGCCCCGGTCCGGGAAGATCCCACATGCCGTGGAGTGGCTGGGCCCGTGAGCCATGGCTGCTGAGCCTGCGCGTCCAGAGCCTGTGCTCTGCAACGGGAGAGGCCACAATGGGAGAGGCCTCAACAGTGAGAGGCCCGCGTACCGCAAAAAAATAAAAAATAAAAAATAATAATAATAAAAATAAATCATGCTGACCTGGCAGGATAGTTGTGAGGATCAAATCAGCTCTCATTCACTCATTCACTCATTCATGCATTCAGCAGTTATAGTTAACACTGAGTGCTCACTCTGCATCACACTCTTTTCAAACCACTTGACGACATGCCTTCCCCCAGCATCCTGATGAGACAGATGGTTGTTGTCGTTTTCCCCAGTTGACAGACACCTGTCAACTGAGAGGTGGAAGGACGCACCAATGTCACATATCTAGTGGGCTTTGTATCCAGACCTGTCCTAGTTCACTTTTTTTTTTTTTTTTTTTTTTTGCGGTACGCGGGCTTCTCACTGCTGTGGCCTCTCCCGTTGCGGAGCACAGGCTCCGGATGCGCAGGCTCAGCGGCCATGGCTCACGGGCCCAGCCGCTCCGCAGCATGTGGGATCTTCCCGGACCGGGGCATGAACCCACGTCCCCTGCATCGGCAGGCGGACTCTCAACCACTGCGCCACCAGGGAAGCCCTCTGTCCTAGTTCACTTTTAACCACTAGACCTCTGAGTGTCTGACACTGGGCCAGTCACTAGAGATGCAACAGTGAAAAATATAGACATGGGGTTTGCCCTAAGGCACTCACAGTCAGAAGGGAGCAGAATGTAGGAAGCTTCTGCAAACAGTATCCGTTTACCAACAACAGGGATTATCTCTTTAAAAGAGGATGTGCTATCAACATGGTGGTCACCAGAGATGATACTCAAAATCTTTCGTAACCATTAAGGTACAAACCTCAACCAATCAGATTGAAGCCAAATCTTCAGGTGTGTCCAGGCTCACCATGATGAAACCAGGGACAGCCCATCACTGTTACAGTCCCAGGCAGCTAGTCTGACAATGAAATGCTTCCTCCTTAGGCCTGAAGGGGCTTCCCTGGAGAGGAAGAGGGAATGTATATTCCTAGATACACAGCCCATGTCTGGTGGTGGCGGGATGGTTAGGCTGAGGGGAAGCAGGGAGATTTAAGGGGATAGGAAGACTGGAGAATGTTAGGAGCTTGGAAGCAAAACCAGCTTGCCAAAAAGAAATTCACAAAAACCAACTGGCTGAAAACAAATTAACCAAAAATGCAGCTTTATAAAATCATTGATTTGTTAAATGATCAATTTGCCAAAAAGCAGGTGCCAAACTCTTGTTTCTGTTAATTACTGATAGGGTTTATAGCCATTCATGTTGCTTGTGATAGTTTCAACAACTTCGTGGAATCTTCCTCAGTTTGGTTTCCCGGAGGCTTTGCCACAGCCAGAGCCACTTGGTGTCATAAAAGAATTCTGCATGTGAGACCCTTGTACCTGTACACCCTTGATGGAAGAGTGGTCTTCTGCTCTCTGGGATGTTTGCACAGCTCTGGAGGGCTGCCTATGAAGCAGTGAGGGACGGCCACCTAACCAGCTAGCAGCACCAGCTCAGCCAGGATCGTGTGTACAGGGACAGATGTGGCTGCCCTCACAGGCAGAATGAGGCTAGATATAGACGAACCTTAAATGTCAAGTTAGTGAGTCTGAAATTCTGAAATTCCCAGGAGGCCCTGAGGAACCACTGAGCCCTGGAGTGACCAGAGTATGGATGATACCCGCAACAGTGCCTGGCACACATGAGGCATTCACTAGATAACTGTTGGATGAATAGCCCACCTTACCATTCTCCTTGTTTCTTTGCTTCAACTTCAGCGATAAGGCTGTAAGCAACTTCCTCGTTAAAGCAAAAGCCAAGTACACACAACAGCATTTCTGCTTTGGTTCGGTAGAGGCCACAGCTGCACCTGTCTAATTAGGATGTAGGACTGTTGAAGGTTATGTTATTATTAGTTCAATATCATCATTATTATTATTTGATAAGTAGCTATGCTGCAGAATGGAGCATGGAAGGTGCGGGCCTTCCACTCAGATTCATGGCTCAAAACTACCCTCTGGGGCTTCCCTGGTGGCGCAGTGGTTGAGAGTCCGCCTGCCGATGCAGGGGACACGGGTTCGTGCCCCGGTCTGGGAGGATCCCACATGCCGCGGAGCGGCTGGTCCCGTGAGCCATGGCCGCTGAGCCTGCGCATCCGGAGCCTGTGCTCCACAACGGGAGAGGCCACAACAGTGAGAGGCCTGCGTAATGCAAAAAAAAAAAAAAAAAAAACTACCCTCTGCTACAAACACTTGAAACCTGGGGCTATTTAATATCTAAAAGGTAAGGTATTCAAGGGATTATTAAAAAAACAATGTCTTCACAATATTCTTTGCCCATCATCTGTCTATTCAGTTATTACAAACAAGAGTATGAACGTGTTCAGAATGTGTTTAATTCCATTGAATTTGAACACTAGACACGAAGTGCTAAGATCTCAGTGTAAAAGTGAGGTCTGCCTCTCTCTTCCTAACGGATGACGCAAGTAAGCCCCTTCTCTTTTCAGAACCTCGGTTTCCTCAGCTGTAAAACCCATAATACCAACCACAAAATGTTGATCTGGAGATCAAGTAACACAATGCATGTGACATTTGAATGAGCTGTCCTTCTCTGACCACACTGAAGGATTCTCTCTCAGAGCACCTTAGATATAATTTGGAAGGTATGACCCAAATGCCTTGCTTACCCTCTTAATAAAAATTATTTAAGTTGGGCTTTCCTGGTGGCACAGTGGTTGAGAGTCCGCCTGCCGATGCAGGGGACACAGGTTCGTGCCCCGGTCCGGGAGGATCCCACATGCCGCGGAGAGGCTGGGCCCGTGAGCCATGGCTGCTGAGCCTGCATGTCTGCAGCCTGTGCTCTGCAACGGGAGAGGCCACAACAGTGAGAGGCCCGCGTACCGCAAAAAAAAAAAAAAAAAAAAAAATTTAAGTAAGTAAAAATTAAAAGGAAATTGCATGGGAGAAGTATTAAACCAGCAGATTTCAATAGTCTTTGAAAATTCCTCTCGCTATCCAGGTATCAGCTTGCTCACTGGCTTCCAAGCTGCATGCCTTCCTCCTCACTCATGGGCCAGAGGAGTGGACACCTTCATGCTGCAGCTTCCACGGGTGTCTGTGCCAGCGATCCTGGCTCCCAGCCACTCGCACCGCACCCGCCTCCCACCAGGCTGAAGAAGTTCCTCTTCCTTTCCTGGACTGACCACCACCAGGTCTTTTTCAGGGTGCTTGCCCCTCCCCTTCCTGATGGAGAGGAAGGGCCTTGATAACCTCAATAGTCTTTCCTTGGTCACCCTCCTTTCATTACTACTTTGGCACTTACACCTTGACTTCTTCCTCTTGGTGGAAAGGGACTCCTTTTCATCTCTTTGTCTTAGAAAACCTCTGGCCCCAATCAGTTGGCTCATCTTATTCTCTTATGGCAAGTGCTCCCCTTTATCCATTCATCCTTTCCCAAAGACAACAGCCTCTAGTTCCACGTCCAACCTCAACTACCTCTCTGAGATTGTTACTCATTTACATATATTTAAATTACATGTAATCACACCTGTATTATGCATATGTGTGAGTTATTTATGTATCATACACATATACACATCTAGTGCAGGGCTTGACACTCTGGAGGTCTTTGATTAATGCCTTTGTCTCATATTCTCTTATCTACCAGTTCAGTACAGTAGCCACTAGTCATATATGTCTATTTAAATTTAAATTTTAACTAATTAATATCAGGTAAGACTTAAAATTCACTTCCTAATCGCACATTTCAGGTGCTTAGTAGCCGCATGTGACTGGTGGCTACTGTATTCTGTAGGAACATCACTAAAGCGCCACAGGGCAGCACTCCCCTGTATCATTTGCCAGTGTCTTTCTGTGTCTTTACATATTATCATCAGATCCTTGCGAATTCAGAGGAGGCATAGTTTTCCTTTGAGAGAGTGCTCATTTGGTTTCAATTCTGTTCAGCAAAACCCAAGACCAAGGTAGTTCTCAGCACAAACAGAGCCTTATCCTGGGCTCTCAGGGCAGAATGCAGCACTGTTTTCCAGGGGTTGGAAGATCACAGGTTCGTTCTTTCCCATCTCGAGCTCCAGCCCCCCTGGCTTCTGTGCCGGTGCTCTTGAGACTAAGTGAATGGCAGTGATGACATGTTTAATGAAAGGTCAATATTTACGGTCAGTCTCCAGCAGATGTACTCTGTGGGTGGGTGGGTGAGTGGGTGGGTCAGAGAGGCCCTTAGCACAGGAGCTGGGATCTCATCCGTGGTTACGCTCTGGATCTCACCTGGTACATTGTTATGTGCCTACACTTGACCTGTTGTTGTTCTGAAATCAGAGCAGGTAGGGAACCAAGTGATCAAGATGCCATCAGCAGCCCTCAACTCCAGGAGGGCTGCAGTGCACTTGGAGCCACTTTCCTTGTGCTGTTTTGTAAACTCCCATGGAGGCACAGCACAGCCAGCCAGTCTCCTGGGACACTGCTGGCATCTAGTGGAAAGACAGGGCAGTGGCTGGCATACAAATACTGTATGGGTCTCACAGACAAAGGGAGGGTCCCAAGCAGACCCCACTCTGTACTGCAGGGTTTGCATCCAATAGCCCCTGCTCTAACAAGAGTGGTGCCTGCAAAAAGAGAAGCCATGGGAATGAAAAGATGATGCTCCAATTCACCCACAACATAGGTTCTCAACACCATGAGACCCAACACCCTCTTTGTATTATATATATTTAGTTTTTGCCCCCTTTACTACTCTAAAATTAAATTCATTGACAATAAAATCAGTTATGCACATTATTATGAAAATCAATATAATGTCCTAACTGTAATATAAAGGTGAAAACAGTGATTGTTTACTTTTTATTTTTATTTTTGTCTCCATTGATTTTTAAATTAATTTATTATTTTTTATTATTATTTTTAACATCTTTATTGGAGTATAATTGCTTTACAACGGTGTGCTAGTTTCTGCTGTATAACAAAGTGAATCAGCTATACATATACATATATCCCCATATCTCCTCCCTCTTGCATCTCCCTCCCTCCTACCCTCCCTATCCCACCCCTCTAGGTGGTCACAAAGCACCAAGCTGATCTCCCTGTGCTATGTGGCTGCTTCCCACTAGCTATCTATTTTACATTTGGTAGTGTATATATGTCCATGCCACTCTCTCACTTCATCCCAGCTTACCCTTCCCCCTCCCCATGTCCCCAAGTCCATTCTCTACATCTGCATCTTTATTCCTGTCCTGCCCCTAGGTTCTTCAGAACCTTTTTTTTTTTTCAGATTTCATATAATTGTGTTAGCATACTGTATTTGTTTTTCTCTTTCTGACTTACTTCACTCTGTATGACAGACTCTAGGTCCATCCACCTCACTACAAATAACTCAATTTCGGTTTTTTTATGGCTGAGTAATATTCCATTGTATATATGTACCACATCTTCTTTATCCATTCATCTGTTGATGGACACTTAGGCTGCTTCCATGTCCTGGCTATTGTAAACAGTGCTGCAGTGAACATTGTGGTACATGACTCTTTTTGAATTATGGTTTTCTCAGGGTATATGCCCAATAGTAGGATTGCTTGGTCATATAGTAGTTCTATTTTTACTTTTTAAAGGACCCTCCATACTGTTCTGCATAGTGGCTGTATCAATTTACATTCCCACCAACAGTGCAAGAGGGTTCCCTTTTCTCCACACCCTCTCCAGCATTTACTGTTTGTAGACTTTTTGATGATGGCCATTCTGACTGGTGTGAGGTGATACCTTATTGTAGTTTTGATTTGCATTTCTCTAATGATTAGTGATGTTGAGCATCCTTCATGTGCTTCTTGGCCATCTGTATGTCTTCTTTGGAGAAATGTCTATTTAGGTCTTCTGCCCATTTTTGGATTGGGTTGTTTGTTTTTTTGATATTGAGCTGCATGAGCTGCTTGTAAATTTTGGAGATTAATCCTTTGTCAGTTGCTTCATTTGCAAATATTTTCTCCCATTCTAAGGGTTGTCTTTTCGTTTTGTTTATGGTTTCCTTTGTTGTGCAAAAGTTTTAAATTTCATCAGGTCCCATTTGTTTATATTTGTCTTTATTTCCATTTCTCTGGGAAATGGGTCAAAAAGGATCTTGCTGTGATTTATGTCATAGAGTGTTCTGCCTATGTTTTCGTCTAAGAGTTTTATAGTGTCTGGCCTTACATTTAGGTCTTTAATCCATTTTGAGTTTATTTTTGTGTATGGTGTTAGGGAGTGTTCTAATTTCATTCTTTTACATGTAGCTGTCCAGTTTTCCCAGCACCACTTATTGAAGAGGCTGTCTTTTCTCCATTGTATATTCTTGCCTTCTTTATCAAAAATAAGGTGACCATATGTGCATGGGTTTATCTCTGGGCTTTCTTTCCTGTTCCATTGATCTATATTTAAAACAGTGATTTTTTAAATGTGTTTCAATATGTATATATTCACACACGAACAAAGTAGAACAGGTAATTGGGTCACATGTTTGCACTTACACAAAAAGATTGTGTGAATTTAAGAAAAGTAAAACTATCAGAAGCCACTCTATACAAGTAGTGCAGAAATGTAAAAGTACAGGTAGAGACTAGAATAAACCCTTTTATTCAGATAAGTAATAACAGACCACCCTGATTATTTGTATATGATACAAGATAAGAGGAAATGACCTTAATGAAAGAGAAAAGATGTGTCTTACATGTGGGTCAATGAAGAATAAAAAAAGGGAAACAGCTGAAATTGGGTTACAAATCACAGCCCAGGTACTGTTGCTGTCACTGTGTGAGCTTTATCAACAGGACATGGTGCCTAGTTCAACAAAGGTTGATTGGCAAATGAGTAAATCTGCCATTTGATTGAGAAAACTGCCATCTGGTTGATGTACAACTCAAACAAGTAGTCTGCTTAGTATTGAGGCTCTCATTACCAATAGGTGTTTTATGTACATTACCTAATTCTTTTTTTTTTTTTTTTTTTTTGCAGTACACGGGCCTCTGACAGTTGTGGCCTCTCCCGTTGCAGAGCACAGGCTCCGGACGCGCAGGCTCAGCGGCCATGGCTCACGTGCCCAGCCACTCCGCGGCATGTGGGATCTTCCTGGACCGGGGCATGAACCCTTGTCCCCTGCATCAGCAGGCGGACTCTCAACCACTGCGCCACCAGGGAAGCCCCCTAATTCTTATAACAACTCTGTAAGGGATTGATTTATCAAATTCACTTTACAGGGATGAAACCCCAGATTAGGGAAGTTAAATACGTAACACAGTCAAGCTTTTGGTAGGATGTGGCAGAGCCAGGATTCAAATGCAGCTGTATCTCATTTGAATCTCAAACCCACCCCACCAGGTAGGTGGGTAGAAATAGGAATTGTTTCCACTTTGCTTTTGAGGGAACTGAAGCCAACAGAAGTGATGTGACTTGCTAAATACTGTGCATCTGGAGTGCAATGCCCCTGTCCTTGCTGCAAATCCATATCTTCTATATCCATATCTTCTATAGCTTTTACATCGTATCTTGGGATATTTACTTCATATCTTGTTTAGGGATCTCAGAAATCAGTTGCAACCTTAAGCAAATCAAATTAAACTCTACTGGCAGAATATAAGCATGGTAATTTATCAGCTGTTTCATAATGGAGACCAGAAATTTAAACGTCACTTTGGCATTTAGTTAAGATCTGTGCTCAGTATGGGAACAATTAGCTAACAGATTACAAATAAATTCTCTGATTACTCAGGGATGGGATAGTAACTTGTTACAAAGACCACTCTTGGAGATGAGGGTGATCTGGCTTGAACATCTGTCATCGGATTGATTGTTGGGTTGATCCTGCATGATGGGCTGAGCTATATTGCCTTCCCCTTTCACTGCTCCTTGAGCATCCTTCCTAAGTTTGCATGCTGGGTCTAAGGTCCCAAAGAGTGGAAGACCTTTTTACTATCGAGGGTACTCAAGTTCTTGGGACCAGAACACTCTCTGAAATCTGTTTGTAAGAACCAATGTTACGGTTCTTTGACCTGTTTCTCTAAGTAGTGACTACAAGCTAATAGAATGAAGACTAGGTGGTAACCAAAACTCTCACATCTGGTCGTGGGAGCGTGAAATGGCATGAACACTCTGGAGAACTTTTTCTTACAAAGTTAAAAATACACCCACTCTGTTACTCAGCAGTTTTACTCCTGGGCATCTTTCCAAGAGAAATGAAAACATGTTCACAAAAAGAATTGTAAAAGAACATTCTCAGCAATTCTATTCATAATAATCCCACAAACTGGGAGCAACTCGAATGCCCACCAACAGGTGAATGGATAAGCAAATTTGTATTATGTTAATACAAAAGAGCAATACTCGGCAGTAAAAAAAGAATAAGCTACTCGTACAAGCAAAAACATAAATGTATCTCAGCAGCACTTTGTTGAGTAAAAGAAGCTATCCATACATAAACAATCATTTAATTGATTCCAATAATTTAAAGTTCTAGAACAGGCAAAACTAAGCTACAGTGATAGAAATAAGAGCAGTGATCTCTGCTGTGGATGGGAAGGTATTGACTGGAAAGAAACAAGGACATTTTCTGTGGTGATGAAAATGTTCAATATCTTGACACTGGCAGTGGTTACACCAGTTGTGTCAAAACCCATCAAACTGGGCTTCCCTGGTGGCGCAGTGGTTGAGAATCTGCCTGCCAATGTAGGGAACATGGGTTCGAGACCTGGTCTGGGAAGATCCCACATGCCGCGGAGCAACTAGAGCCTGTGCGCCACAACTACTGAGCCTGCACGCCACAACTACTGAGCCTGTGCATCTGGAGCCTGTGCTCCACAACAAGAGAGGCCACGATAGTGAGAGGCCCGCGCACCGCGATGAAGAGTGGCTCCCGCTCACCGCAACTAGAGAAAGCCCTCGCACAGAAACGAAGACCCAACACAGCCAAAAATAAATAAATTAAAAAAAAAACGAGTTTGTTTTATTGTGTGTAAATTATATTCTAATTTTTTAAAAAATGAAACCTAAGATTATTTCAGCTACTGGGAGACCATAACTGTGTTCTGTTTCCACTCCTGCCTTCTCTCCCACTTCTTTTTTTTATGCCTTAGGTCTTAAATCATCAAGAATCATACAGTCAATCCTTAGTGGAAATAATTGGGGGTGGAGCTGGGACAATGGGGTCAGCTGTAGTCTAGTGTTTAAAGTGATAGTCAACCCATGGTTCTAGGAAGTAGATTCAGCAGCTTGTGGATCTGATTTTTTTTACTGGAGTAGAGTTAATTTATAATGTTGTGTTGGTTTCAGGTGTACAACAAAGTGATTCAGTTATATATACACATATACACATACACACACATATATGTATATATTCTTTTTCACATTCTTTTCCCTTATAAGTTATTACAAAATATTAAGTATAGTGCTATGCAGTAGGTCCTTGTCGGTTATCTACTTTATACATAGTGTTGTGTGTATGTTAATCCCAAACCCCTAATTTATCCCTCCCCCCACTTTCCCCTTTGGTAACCATAAGTTTGTTTTCTATGTCTGTGAGTCTCTTTCTGTTTTGTAAATAAGTTCATTTGTATCATTTTTTTGGACTTTACATATAAGGGATATCATGATATTTGTCTTTGTCTGTCTGGCTTACTTCACTTAGTATGATAATCTCAAGGTCCATCCATGTTGCTGTAAATGGCATTATTTCATTCTTTTTATGGCTGAGTAATATTCCATTGTATATATGTACCACATCATCTTTATCCATTCAAAGATCAGATATTTTTGAAGCACAGCAAGTGATTGCTTCCATCTCCCAGCAAAATATAAGAACAGCCAGGCAGCCCATTCATGGAACCTGAATACGCCTGTCCTGAATATGCCTTGCTCAAGGAATGAGCCCTGAGCACATGCAGAAGACTTTCAGGGAAGGAGAACATACAAATTCAGTGTACGAAGGGGGAAAGAGAAGGGCAGATTCAGGCTGCTGCCTTCAGAGGCTCTAGGGACTCCTCTTACCCATAGTGACATAGCAGGCTAGTTAGTCCATTTGGACCTGGTGCAGCTCATTCAGCAACCAAAACGTTGGGCTCTAACAGGAGTCAGCGGTACTGTCTGTGGGCAAGGGGCTGGAGGGCTGATCAGAATCTTAGGACCTAATAAAGCTACCACCTCGTGAAGCCAGTTGTCCCAACATAACCCAGGGTGTTCACGTGGAGTTTGGCCCTAGATCTACTGAGGTCATTGCAGGTTCAGAAATGTGAACGTCAATCAACAGTGCAGGAACCAAAGTTGTCCTGACCTTTGCATTAAATTGGCTGTGCTCTTCCAGTAAGACAGATGATGGAAAGGAGAGAGGAGGGAGACACTGGGTAGAGATGAGAAGGGATGATGCTGACTGCATTCTCTGCCTGCTTCTCTGTCTGAGGTTGCAGGTTTTACTATCAACATCTGTTCTCTAATTCTACAACAAATACTAGTCATGTGCCTACTAGGCACCAGGCTCTGCTGGGCAGTGGGTTTCAAGAATGGATACAACATGGTTCCTGGCCTCAAGGAACTGAAAGTCCTGCAAAAGCCACCACCATAATGGACCAACAGGAATACAGTGTGACGTGTTTCTCACACACACATACACACACACTCACTGCCAGCTCTGCCTGACAGCACTGGGGAAGACTTCATGGTTGGGAAGACACAGCAACTGAATCATAAGGACAAGTCAGGAGTGATAAGAATATTCCAGGAAGAAGGAACAGCAAGTACAGGCAGAGGCATGAAAACATCGTGTTTTGGTGCAAGCAGGGGCAAAATTCAGCCAGTGAGCTGTGAAGGCACAGACGCTCCCTAGGAGTCCCTCATTAGCTGGCCCACTGGCTCTGGGTTCAGCAAGTCTGGGGCCTCAGCTGAATACCCTACCCCTGTCCATGTAGGAGCAGGACCTGTGGGCTGAATTTCAGACCTAAGGACTGGGTTTGAGGGCAGAAAATAGAGTTGAATTTATGCTGAAGGACCAGCTGAAACAGCTGTATATTCAGGTCCCCCACTTCCTTGGTCACCCCAATCTCTTCCTCCTCTGGTCTTCTATAAGCTGCTCTTTGAAGTATGAATTCATAGTATAATAGTTAACAGTGTAGACTTGGGGGCCAGATTGCCTGCCTTTGAATCCTGGCTCTGCTGGTGGCCATCTGTGTGATCTTGGACAAGTTGCTTTTCCTCTGTGTGCCTCAGTTTCCTTATCTGTAAAACGGGGATAAAGATGATCCCTACCTCATGAGTTAATATATGCAAAGCCCTTAGAACACTGTTTGGCCTATAGTAAATGTTCTCTAAATGTTATTGTTTATTGTTGAGGATAATACTGACTACCATTTATCGAGCACTTACTGCTACTGAGCACAGTAAGAGGCCCTTTTCACACCTTATCACAGGGCAGCTGTCACATACCCTGGTGTCTGAGCAAGGCCATGTCACGAATGAGGTGTCTTTAGGGAGGACATTACTGATTTCTCTCCTGTGCCAACCGTCCCTCCCTTGTCACCTAACTCATATATAAGCTATGTTTGATCCTGGATCAATATAAACCTTCCGAAGAATACAAATTGTCCCCAAGATGCCAGTGGCTCTCATATCAATGGGCTGTTGATGTTGGATCCCACATCGTCTCCCATGTGGACAGCCATGCCGGTGACCCCAGACACCCAGCAGATTCTGGGATCCTAACTCTTGTCTGTACCCAGTTCCCGATTTTCTCCATGATCTTGGTAAGGTTTATAATCCCAGCTCTTGCTACCTAGCTCATCTCCATACCCAGAAGCTCCGTCTTCTTCCAATCAGATCTGATCTATGTAGCAAACTCAGCAGCTGGAGAGAAAATTTTCCTTCTTACTTCAGACCCTATAAAACAAGGACAAACAATACAGCCCCACGACAAAAGTCATTGGCCTATAACTACACTCTCCAGCAAGCCCTTCTTCGGGTCTTGTCCCCGTCCCTCCCTGTAACGCACTGCACAAGGGCTCCCACCGAGGGGGGCAGCCACACCGCTGGGCTCATAGCCTATAAGAGGCTCCCACGCTGCAGAAAGATGCAAACTGCCCCTCAGTTTGCCTTAGCCTCACCCACGACTGGTTGGCTTCAGGCATCAACAATTCAAGGTTAATATTAACCTGAATGCAGCTCCAAAGGGTCAGGCACCCTGGTGGGCTTGAGCCCAGACCTCAAAGTCCCAGGTTTGTCTGACTTCTGGAATCAGCTCAAGCATGACAGATAGCTGAATGGCACAGCAGGAACCAGGAGGGCCTGGATGCCTCCTATCATGGTGAATTGCAGGGGATGCCTTTCTGCTCGCAGAACTACGTTTGCTCTCTAAGAAACTGGGCCATGACTGCTCATGAATGACCCGTCATTTCTCTTCACCCCAGTTAAGCAGGCATATTGTTCAATAGGTACCCTGTGGCCACCTAAAAAAAAAAACAAAAAAAAAAAACCCCAACATCTCTTTACAATTTCATCTTGAAATGTGCTCCAAACCCACTGGCACTGCCCTGTCGAACCCAGTGTCAGATCCGAGGTTGGGCCCATCATGAACACATTCTCTGGAATTCGAGGGATGTTACAAAAGCTCCTCAAATAGCTCTGCTTTTGCTCCTCTGTACCCCCATGGGGATTAACTCACTTAGGCTACAGCAGTGAAGGCTGATATTAAAGAAGAGAAAATGTTCCTTAGCCCAGTGAGTTCCTTAGCTTAGCTCAAATGGTCCCCAGGACTTCATATTAGATTCAAACTTGAGAACCTAGTTTGAACTTGATTCAAACTATGAATCTAGCTATGAGAGCTATAGGAGAACCTCCACTGTTCTACCTACTACCAGAACCTTATAAATATTAACTCATTTACTTCTCATTAAAGTGTAGGAGAGTATAACTGATTAAATTTGTTATAAAGCAGAAAAAAATGTAAAAAAATTAAAAAAATAAAGTGTAGGAGATGTTGTGAGGAAACTGAGGCATGGAGAAATTAAGTTACATGTGGATGTTAGTAAGCGGCTGCAGATTGGTGCTCAGGCACGAAGCTGCAGCGTCTGTGTTCCTGACCGTAACACTGTAATGCCTCCTGGAAGGAAGGGACGCTGTCCAGGATTGGAAAATGGCAATGGAAAGTCTGGATCAGAGGACAGTGAGAAGGCCAGGTGATGTGAAAGCTGACTGTGGGCATGGCCTGGAGGCTGATTGTGTGGGCCTGAAAACCACTGTGGAAAAGGAATTTCCAGATTCCAGAGTCCGGCCACTTTGCAAGGCATTTCTGGGGTAATACTGCCATCTAGTGGTAAGACAACAGGTAGCAATTACCCTCCAAGCAAACGCAGAATGAGCCTTGAGCAGGGAAGGTATGACAGACAAATCAGCAGGAAAAGTTATTTTTCACTCCAACTACAGATTCTAAAAGACGGACAAATCCCACTGCCATGATCCTTGAAATAACCTAGAGTTTTCACATGCCACTGAATGGTGGCTACAAGCTAGATTCAAATCCCAACTCTGTGCGCCCGGAGATTACTCCTAACTCAGGAAAGCCTGTGAGATGACATTCCAAAAAGTGCTCCTCCCATCTTCTTCATGTAAATAATTACAGGTTTCTTCCTCCTGAGGTCCTGAAAGAAGTTCCCTGTGGGGCAAAGTCCTTGGAGGGTGATCCAAGCCTGGCTTTGTTGATGTGAACTTGTACTTTAAAAGCCATCCTCTATCAATCATGTCAGGCGCTGGGACACGCTAGTGAGCAATTATTTGTCTATACCAAGAGAAAAACCAATAGCCACGTTCAAGAGTTGAATTGAGCTCAATAGTCTGGGCTTTCACAGTGGAGGAGGGAGGGTTCTGTCTATGCTTGTCTTCACTGAGGACCAGTGGAAAGCTAATGGGTTGAAAAGGCAGTACCCGTCCCGTGGGCTGGGCGTTGCTGAGCCGTGGCTCCTTTAAAAAGTAAGGTCAGGGCTTCCCTGGTGGCGCAGTGGTTGAGAGTCCGCCTGCCGATGCAGGGGACACGGGTTCGTGCCCCAGTCCGGGAAGATCCCACATGCCGCGGAGCGGCTGGTCCCGTGAGCCATGGCCGCTGAGCCTGCGCCTCCGGAGCCTGTGCTCCGCAATGGGAGAGGCCACAGAGTGAGAGGCCCGCGTACCGCAAAAAAAAAAAAAAAAAAAAAAAAAGTAAGGTCATCTTGCTCTCGTGGAGTATGTTAGATGTGCTCACAGAGGGATCTGAGCTTTGGATAAAGTCTTGTGTCCCCTTCCTCCTTGGGCACCTCAGGACACTAAGCCAATGAAAGAGCAAGTTGCCATACCAGGAACGCAAAAAAAAAAAAACCCAACTCTGCTCATTACTGATGAAGTCTTGGGCAAGTTAATTTTCATTTTCTCTTCTGAAAAATGGGGAAAATAATATCTACCCATATGGTTGCTGTGAAGATCGAGTGAAATAATGCATGCAACGTGTCAGGCCTATTGTCAGCACTTAATAGCCGTTTGTTATTGCAGTGTGAGGAAGTGGCAAGGCTGGCACAGAAGCACAGAGGGAAGGACCCAGACGAATTGGACATTAATTAGTGACCTTCAGTGAACCCCACAGGACTGCCCTTGGGGAATTCTTTTTTTTTTCACATGTACTCTTGTGTTGGCTTCTGTCTGATTACTGAGTCATTTTTCCACTCAAAAATATTAGTGGTTCTCCCTGCCTCTCATATTCCTCTCTGGTCAGGCCTGGAGGGCTCCACACAGCACGGCCTTCAGTCCATCCTGGCTGGGTCCCCACTGCTCCTTGCTCCCGGCTCCCAGGCTGTGACCGCTCTTCACCCATCCCCTTGCCACCTCCCCAGACAAGCCTTTCCTTTACAACACGGGGCTTTCGTAATTCTCCACCTGAAATCACCCACTCCCTTCCTCTAACCATCTTGGAAGAATTGGGAAAATATATGGTTTGGGAGAAAAAAAGTGAGTCTTTTATTTTGAGGTTGAATTTGGCAATGAACGTCCCTTAAATGTGAGGTAACTTGGCAAAGCTCACCAAGTTCGTTTCATGGTTAACCTTGCTCTGGCCCACTTGCTCACTGGCTTCCAAGCCAGTGATGTTGTTCCCATTAAAGATTAACTTGTAGCCTTGAAACTTCTCTGTCCTCAGGGGGCTATGGGTAGGGAACTGCTATTCCCGCCATAGCCAGCCGTGAGCCAGGAGTGGCGTGGCGGCCCCTGGACACCGCTTTCCCCAAGTACTGGAAGAGGCTAATACCAGGTTTGCTGCGTGTCTTCTGTGTGCTTGGAACTGGGGAGGGAGATGAGCTGGCAGGTGGGGTGAGAAGAAAGGCCAGAGATTTCAGGAGGCATCGGAGGTGCTCACTGTGTCTGTAAGGGAGAGTCGTGGCAGAAAAAGGTAACATGGAGGCAGGTAGTAGGACACTGAGGGACCTGGCAAAGGGAGGCTTTGCTTCAAAGACACTACAAAGACAGTACAGCTAGAGGAGACTATGTCTAGAGAAGTTAAGTCTCAGAACCACCTGGGGGAGTACTTATTGGTGTCCTTAGGAAGGAAAATAGCTCAAAAGATGTCCACTTGCAAGAGTTCTGGAAAATCTAAAAGGCACAGTTCCTGCCCTCGCGATATGCTTTGTAACTTGATCACTGCTTCCTGGCCATGGGCAGAGGAAAACAGTGACACTGGGACTGCTTCTAAAAGGCAGAGAAGTTAATGTTTCTCAAACAATCGGGCTGGTGTAGTTTCTTTGGGGAATAAGCTTGCTTGGAACGAGGTACCAATTCCCTCCACTGTAGAGCTTCCCGAGACTGTGATTGAGTCAATTTGAATCTATAGATCAATCTGGGAAGAACTTTCCCCAAACAGTGATCAAGTCAGGGTGGTATTGGTAGAAAGAAAGACAGACGGATCAATGGATTGTAATAGAGAGTCTGGAAACAGGATCAAGGGAGCAATTGCTTTTTGTGATTTTCTACCTCATAACAGGAAACAAAACTCCCAAAGTATTTACTCTTAATCATTAGGCTATTCTGCATTTTACAAGATCCGTTGATTTTCACAAGATATCTGTGAGATAGACAGCCGTATTCTAATTTTATAGATAGATGGGAATTGAAGCTTGTCTAGAATAGATAGAGCAGAACATCATTTATGGGATACCATTTGAGAAACAATGGGAATATTTCCAAATTCCTGGGTAACTCTCCCTAGAAAAGGAATTCTATTATACTCTATATCATATCAACTAACAGAGAATCAGCTACTGAAATCTGTCTTCTTTGACTGTAAGCTTCTTGAAAGCAGATGTTGATATCTAAGTTTTTAAAAATTTCTAGTGTTTAGCATGATGCCTAGATTTATTAGTGAGGTTAGGTTTGGCTATGCTGTAGTAGAGAATAAACTCTGAATTCTTAGTAGTTTAACAGGCAAATATTTATTTGTTGCTCATGCAAAGTCAGCTGATCTCCAAGGCTACTCCTTTCCAAGTGGTGATTCAGGGATCCAGGCTGTCTTTATCCTACAGCTATGCCTCTGGTGGATACGGCCTCCGGACTGTTGTAACAGAAGAAAAGAAGGATAGAAGGTCACATACCAGCACTTAAATTCTTGGCCCAGAATGAACACATGTCACTTCCACTCATAGCCCATTGACCAGAACTAGTAATATAAACCCTGCCTACCTGTAAGCAACCAGGAAACGTCAGGGAGCACATGCTGAGCAGTGACTGCCTCTGCCTTCCTGGCTGAGAGCATGTACTCAGTAAGCCTTGTGAGATGAACTAATGAATAAATCCAATGCAGGGTTTAAATTATACCATCACGGAATTACTCAAATCTGGAAGCCACTGTCAACCTTCAGAGCCTCCCAGGAGAATGCCATCAACAAGAGAAATAATGCAAATGGTTCTACCATTTATGGATGGTCTAGTCTATATAAGGCACTGCTCTAGAAACGTTACACGGGTTATAGTGTTTAGTCCTCATGAAGGCCCTATGGGATAGGCATTAATTGTCTTCTTCCACAAATAGCTTGTTCCTGGTGAGCAAGGAACAGAGCTGAGTTTGAGCCCATGTTTGCCAAGTTACAAGGCTTATGAGACTCTGTCATCCTGACTGAACGGACTACCTCAGCTACTAACGTTTCATGGAGTAACGTTAGCAGCTGAGCGCAGCGGCCTTCAGAAATGCAATCTGGATAGACACCTTGGTGAGAGATGCTAGAGGAAGGCAGAGAGACATCTGCTCCATCTCTGACCTGGTGTGGTCCATCCCCACTGCTCCGCCTTCTCATCCCTCTCCTGCTGCCCCGTGGCTGCCACTCCTACACATAGCTACGCCTATGAGACCTCAAGTCAGAAGTGAAAAGAGTAGAGTTCAGAGCTTGTTCTGACCCTTGGTGTAGTTTCTGACACTCTGCCCTTTCTGAGCAAATGAAGATGCAGGGCAATGATCTCCACACAGGACACCTTTCCCAGTGGCCTAGATTTTGTGGGAACTGACCAAGCTCACTTTATGCAGCTCTTCTGACCCTACAGAACAGAGACCTGAATGTATCCTAGCGAACCACGAACAACCCGTACTGGCCAAGTAAAGAATATCCAGAGCAAGTCAGAGGGATTCCTGGTCAGGCCCTGCCATTCTCATCATGTGACTATAGATAGTTCACTTGAACTCTCTGAGTTTTAATTTTTTCATCTATAAAATGGGACTCTTGTACCTCTACTCTGTGATCGCCCTTTATCTCACTGGGTTATTATAAGCATCAAATGGAATAAAATACAGAAGAGTGCTTTGGAGACCATTAAGATTCATTTAAACTTGCCAGGGTATTTTTTATGACCAGCTAAATGACGAAGTTTTCTTACTTTCTGATCAAGTTATGATTTTGTCAAGGGAAGGAAGCGAAGCTGCATCTGCCCAGGGCGTTTTCAATGCCAGCTCTCACCCTGCAAACCACACTTGGCTACATATACTTGCTTCTATTTTTTTTGTGTGGTACGCAGGCCTCTCACTGTTGTGGCCTCTCCCGTTGTGGAGCACAGGCCTCGGATGCGCAGGCTCAGTGGCCATGGCTCACGGGCCCAGCCGCTCTGTGGCATGTGGGATCTTCCTGGACCGGGGCACGAACCCGTGTCCCCTGCATTGGCAGGTGGACTCTCAACCACTGCGCCACCAGGGAAGCCCTATTTGCTTCTTTTCATGATGCTTAAGAGCCAAGCTATGGTAGTCAGCACGTCTGACTAGATGTGTGATGTTGGGCAAAGTATTTTAATCTCTCTGAACGTCAGGCTTTTCATCTGAAATGGGGATAATAATATTTGTGTTTGGGGATTACACATTAATGCACATGAAACAATTTACACAGTGCATGACACATCATGAAGCATTCCATAAATGGTTGCAATTTAATTGTCATTTTTATTATTAAGGAGCCATCACGCTGTCTCCAAGGGTCTTTGTGTAATCAAATTATTCCACTGCTTAATAGAAGAAGAAAATCCCCAATCTTTCCAAACACCCTATGAGCCCTTGGGTCAGTGTCTCCAAGTAGGCCCTAAACAATCGCCAACACCCCATGGAAAGCACGCCATTGACAACGCGGCTGTGCTCCAAAACTCCAAAACTCCAAATCTTGGAAGCCATTTGTTTGGAACTCAGCCCATATTTTCCCATAGAAAGAAGGCTAATAAAATAGTGGTTGGAGTCCTAGGTGACTGAAAATACCTGCTTGATTTGCCAAGTAGCAGAAAGTTGGCATATTTGCAATGAAAATGAGTGTAAAGTCATGTATTGTTAGTCTTAGGCTAAAACTGAAAACTAAGAAAATTGTGTAATAAATAGTTTCTTTTGTGTTCATAAATGCTGATGATGAGGAAAAAGAGGCTTAATTAGAGGAAGAAAGAGTTCAGTGGCAACGGAAGTAAATGGAATCTCAAGGTGTCTCTGAGGATATTTTCAAAGGCTTTGGAGATTCTTTACCCAAATCTAATGTGACTTCAAAACTTGTTTACCTTTTTGTTCTTAATCCAAGGGACTCTACAGCACTAATATCATCCACCGTGAGGGGGTTATTTTGGGTTTGCAAATGGAGAAGGGAAGGAGACAGGAGAGACTAGGGAAAGGGAAGAAGAGTGAGAAAGATTTCCTGAAAAAATCAACCAGTAGTTTGGAGAAATCAGCGAAAGAGGAAAAGGCATACATATGTAGGATGAGGGATTACCTGCTCGGCCAGCAGGGAACCCAGGTTGGGTGAGAACCCTCCTCCAAAAAGGAAATGGCGCCCTGACAGGTCAGAGAAGCTCCACTGAAGCCATCAGGTGGTGACACAGGGCCAGAACACCTGGTTAAAAAGGGAGCCTCGAGGTCGGTGAGGAAGAAGGAAGAAAGGCTGTGAGCTCCCAGCTATTTGGTGTTGGAAACCAGCCCAAATGATGGGCTAGTTCCCCGTTCTGTACTTTATTGCCACAAAGTGCTGAATGAGAATGCTAACGTGATCTATCTAAAGAAAGGTCTTCCCTGGTGGTGCAGTGGTTGAGAGTCAGCCTGCCGATGCAGGGGACACGGGTTCACGCCCCGGTCTGGGAAGATCCCACATGCCGCGGAGCGGCTGGGCCCGTGAGCCATGGCCGTTGAGCCTGCGTGTCCGGAGCCCGTGCTCCACAATGGGAGAGGCCACAACAGTGAGAGGCCCACATACCGCAAAAAATAAATAAATAAATAAAGAGAGGTCTTTGCTTTTTTGTTTTGTTTTTGGGTTTTTTGTTTTTTTTTTTGCGGTACGTGGGCCTCTCACTGTTGTGGCCTCTCCCATTGCGGAGCACAGGCCTCGGATGTGCAGGCTCAGCGGCCATGGCTCATGGGCCCAGCCGCTCCGCGGCGTGTGGGATCTTCCCAGACCGGGGCGTGAACCCGTGTCCCCTGCATCGGCAGGCTGACTCTCAACCACTGCGCCACCAGGGAAGCCTGGTCTTTGCGTTTTTATGGGCAGGGGAAACACAGAATATGAGGGCCTGATGGACAACAGCCCAACCTTTCATTTCTGGTGGCTTCAAATCTGGTAGAGATTATTCCAAAATATATAAAACTTTTAGTTTTTCCAATGAGGAGCTGAGGTCCTGAGAGAGGAGATCACTTGCCTCTGCTCATAGACCTAAGTGTCAGTAACCTCGCCTGAAGCAGGCTGCCTCTCAGACCCTCACAAGCACTGGCCCACTGACTACACAAGCAAGAGCTTATTCTGTTCCTCCAGCTTCAGCCCTTTTTGCCCATATTGGCTAACCAAGCAGGGTCAGAAAGAATAGAGGAGGCGTTAGAGTGCTGGAATCCAGTGTAGGTAAGTCTCTAGAAACCTTAGGTCTATGCTGAGAAACTAATTCCCAAATGATGAGAATCCAATTCCAGGTTATTTTGCCAGACTAGTCAGAGAAATTCTGAGAGTCACATACTATGTCAGAAAGACACTGAACGTGGAGACAGGAAACCCGGGTTCGTTTTTTAAATTCTGCTTCAGTGTGAACTTGTGCACGTCTATCCATCTCTCTAAAGTCGCTCTCAGCTCCATCAAGCACAACTGTTCTGTCTTCTCATCCTCGCCAGGCAGGATTGGCAGTCATTACGGCTTGTGGAGGTGGCACAGTGGGTCACTAATGACCTACTTAGGTCACGACAGCTCCAGCATGAGCATTAATATAAATGTGCCTCCCTCACATTTAAGGAGTTTAAAAACTCCTTAAGCAGATCTCCTAGAGTAAAACAAAGACGTTCCCCATAGCTACTGCAGAATTGGTTCTGAAGAACCCACACGTACTACTCTTCATAGTAGAACGTGCCTACAGGTCACCAGGGGAGTTTTAATGCCTGGGAAGGAAAACGGGCTAATGAGAGTGGGTGGTGAGGCAGTGGCTGGAGAGGACAGATTATTAGTTCACAAAACAGAATAAATTGAAAACATGGCCATCATGTCCTGGAAGGGGCCCCGAGTCCTCAGTTCAGTGTGGGAGGGCTCAGGGAAAAGGCCAGAACTGATCCTGGGCTGATAGGACCCTGGGTCCGTTCTTGCGGCATTTGACTACTCGCATCTGTCAGACCGACACTGGGCCCTCCGTCCCCTCATTCCTATACAAATGTCATCCTTGGTTCCTCAGGCCACTCCAGTGTTAGGGACATTCCGGTCTCATCTTTACTCTGATATCTGACCTGATGTTCCTGGGAATCCAAGCCCTTTACTTTGACCTTGCTTGGGGACTCCCTGGGGGCTCATCTGCCTCAGTCACGGGTGTTGTAGCTTCCTGTCTTCCTGGTCCCAGCACTGCCTGTGGCTCCAGTAGCCCCGGACCCCCTCCTTGCCCTGCCCCCATGCCTTCCACTACCAGGGCCTCCTCCTGCAGTAGCTTCTCCTGTGCCAATGCCACCGTTGCTATGGCGATGGCTCCAGGCTTTGCAGCCTCTCTCCTTGAGACTGTCACCCACAAAGAGATTAAAGCACTTTCAGACAACCTTGAACAGGGTAATCTCTCAAACAAGGCCTCCAAAGTGTAGCCTTGACATTATCTCTACCGCTCCATTGGGAAACTTGACATAAGTTCCCAGGGGACCCGGACAAAGGGTCTTAAAGTAGACCAACCACCTGCTCCTGAGATTCCCCCTTGAATCTCAATGACCTGCCCCATGATGTCCCCCCTGAGATTTCTTACAGAAGGCCTAGGTGTTTTTCATACAAGTGGAAGTGTTCCTAAAGTGACATCAACATGAATCATATGCGCCATATGAAACTTCAAAGGAAGACAGGTTGTTATCTAGACTAACTGCGTTTGATCAAACAGTAATATTGAAGAAAGCAAAATCTGCCTTGAAGTTCCAACTGCGCCAGTCTATGTCCCTCCCCCTTCCCTCACTCCAGGAAAACAATTTGAACTTCAGATCGTTAGCAACAGGTACCACCGAGTGCCCTTGCTTTTAGATTTTAGCTTCCTTATCACTGGTATACAAGTTGCACCTCATCATTTTTTACCCTAGACAAAAAGGCTAAACAGATTAAATGAGCTAAGTTCCTGGTCAGTGAGCAAGAGATTTTCATCCTTTTCTCCACCTTCCTCTTTCACAGTTGGAGTAGAAGATAAAAGAAGAAAAAATACTGGACTGGAGATCAAATAAAATGGGAATGCAAAAAACACACACATTAGACAACTTGCATCCTCCCTTTAATTTCTGGTGGCTTTAAAGCCTGTATGGATCAAACTGAAATACATAAAAATATATAGTGCTTAGTTTCACTCCCAAATAGGAAAAACTTGGAACTACACAGTTGTCCTCTCTTCAGTTATAAGCCTTGTATTGGACCGCTAGTAAAAATAATGGGCTCAGGACTCTACTAGACTTTAAATATGCTATGAAATATTAATAGATATTAATACAAACATTCATGCAACAATTATGTTGCATCTTTCTTTATGAAAAGGAAAAATGCAACATAATTGTATTTTCACCCTACAAAATTCTTTTTTTTTTCCCCTTTGGCCACGCCACATGTGGGGTCTTAGTTCCCCGACCAGGGATCGAACCTGTGCCCCTTGAAGTGGAAGCGTGGAGTCCTAATCACTGGACCACTGGGGAAATCCCTTTCTTTCTTTTTAATGCTAACTTTTTTTTTTTTTTTTGGCCTCACCACGTGGCATGTGGGATCTTAGTTACCTGACCAGGGATTGAACCCAAGGCCTCTGCATCGAAAGCACAGAGTCCTAACCACTGGACCACCAGGGAAGTCCCTACAAAATTCTTTTAAATTCAATATAACAAGTAATTTAGGTGAACCAACTACTTTAGTCTGCACCATGAAATTGAAAATGGAGAATGTTTACCTTTAGAAGCTACCAGAAGATATGATTCTGAGCCTTCCTCTGTAATAATTTACTGCCTGATCTTTCACAAGTTATTTTGCTTCCTAGGCCCCGTTCTCTTCAAATGCAAAATGGAAAGACTAATACCTTCTCTGTCTTCTTCACAGGGAAGCGAAAAGGAAATAGTAGGTGGAAGAGGAAATAGTAGATAGAAATTGATAAAACTGTGTTTGGTACATATAAAGATGCTGGGTTATTTATTTAATTCCAAGCAGCTTTCAGATGATATAATACACACTATTCCAGGCAAGTAATTCTGAGTGAAGCTGTGTCATTTCCCTTGGATTAGAAATAAACATTGTTGAGTTTTTATGCTAGAAATCTGCAGAAGAATATTTCTGTGAGTGTGTAATGTTTAGGATATGGGGATTTGTTGAGACATCGGGAGTTGAAACTTGATGGAGAATTCTCATCGCACAAGGCAGAGAGATGACACACAGGGGAATGTTAAATTCAAGTAATGAATATTTATGAACAGCAACTCAGTGTCACACACTGTCCTACTGCCTGGAGATACAAAGTGCTGGGGCGAGGAGGGTCTCAGGTTCAGTGATTCACGAGGAAGACCTACAGGACACAGCAGATAGTTGAGGCTATGATTTATTACAGTGAAAGAATGCAAAGCAAAATCAGCAAAGAGAAAATGCTCAGGGGGCAAAATCTAGAGAAAACCAAGTATAAGCTCCCAAGAGTCCTCTCCCAGTAGAACTACGCAGGATGCACTTAATTCCTCCAGCAATGAGTTGTGACAACACGTGTGAAATGTTGTCTACCAGGGAAGCTCGTTTCAGAGACTTGGTGCCCAAGGTTTTTTGTTGGGGGTTGGTCATATGGACATGCTCTGCCTAACCCATACCAAAATTCTAGACTCTCAGAGGGAAAGCAGATGTTCAGCATAGGGCACATTGTTTGTCTAAAGAGTTTAGACATAGAGAGACATTCTTATCAGAAGATGGTGGGAACCCTCCTGAAATCCAAGTTCCCAGACTCCAGCCAAGGGCCAACCTTGTATGCAGGCCTTTTGAAGACTAGCATTCTCAGGCCTGCTATATTAACTCTTTTATGCACACAGAGGTTTAAATAACTGATTGCAATACAGTTGGATAATTATAATAATTAATTCGTTCGATTAAAGTTACTGAGCCTTTGAAGGGTCAGATAGGAATGAGATAAGTTAGACATTGTTGCTGTACTTTGTCAAACTCAACTCAGCACCTCAACTGCTCCCTGCCCACCCACTGACAAGGTGTGCTGCCTATAAAAAGCTCTGTGGCTGTGCTCCAAAGTCCACCTCCCGGCCTCCTCTCAGAATCCATGGTGCAACCCGGGGGCTGTTTCTCGTCTGTCATATAACTTCTTTCTGCTTGGGACTACTTTCCTGTATGACTTGACTAGATTCTGGCACAGCCATACCCCTACCAAGATTCCCAGCACCCCACATTTCATCTGGCCTCCTTGGCCCCCTCGTTCATTAGAGGAGCTGCCCCATTCGTGTTTGAAGCCCTAGTCTAGTCCCTGGGGCTTATCCCTATTCCTCAGCCAATAACCTGGAAATCACTCAGTTTCTACTCATAGCCTTTGGCTAATTCTTACCCCATTGCCAACTGCTGGGAAGACGTGCAGTGCTGTGAACTGCAGATTTCCCCACCCTTCCTAGAGGAATCCTCTTACACAGAAGCTCTACAAGCTGAGACTGACTGTTACCAGTGCCTTCAGCATCTCTGTAGCTACTGTTCCCTCTGCCCTTGCCCTTGCTGGAAGGATGTACCCCACAACACTGCCCTCTTCCCTCTTTCAGGGGTGGTGGTAGCAGAAGCTCCAGGTTTACGGGATTCAGACTGGGATGGGAATGAATGGAGGGAGCATATGTTGTTTTCTTGGTCTCAAAATTAGCCATGTACAATGACCCAACCAGGGAGTCGTAAAAGTCAGCCTCATCCCTGATACTCAGCTACAGCCCCGTATTCAGGCATCCAGAGATTCCTGAGAACTTCCAGGCATTATTATCTGTTCAGACCCAGTTTTCTCACCCTGATGGATATCCTTCCAAAAGAGCACAAAAATATGAAATAAATCTCCGGTATGCTCAGGAAGTGCTCATAGTGACTCAAAAGACAAGGAAAAGCCACAAAAAATGAAGACGGTGAGCAGAAACCACATCCTGGAAGGCTGTGAATGCCATGCCATGGGCACTTGAAAGACATGAGCCATGATCAGACTTGCATCTTAGAAAGATCCCGGGCAGCTGGAGGGAAACAAGATGGAGAGTGAATCTGAAGGCTAAGAGACAAAGAAAAGAAATTTTTGTAATAATCTTATATGAGGTGGTGGGGCCTCATCTAGATCTGAGGCAGTGGACCTAGAGATGAGGGGACAGACCTGAGGGATATTTAGAAGACCCAATAACCAGGATTGGGAGAGGGGCTTGGGACAGTGGAGGGGTGCAGCATGACTACCTGCTTTGGGGCTTGGAATCAGCATGTTTGGCAGCACCTCCTTTGAGATAAAGATTACAGGGGGTTCATGTTGAATCCAAACAGCTTCATGCTGTAGTCTACTCTGCCGCCACCCTCTGCTCTATATCGGAAGTATTCTTACTGGGTTTTGTTTGGTCAGTTTTGGCTTTTCCTTTAAAGGTCCAGAAATGCCCTTGGTGTGTTTGACAGACTTTGAGGCCCATGCACGGGAGCACCTGTCTAAGTCAACTTGGGATTTTATTGAAGGAGGAGCTGATGACTGCCTCACGCGGGATGACAACATCGCAGCATTTAAAAAGTCTGGTCTTCTGTATCCTTTCTACTGCTAAGCTAAGGTGCACTGGTTGAGAGCTCTTTGGAAGGTAGCAGTCCTGGTTTCTGCCTGCAAAGAAGATAGAGTACTCAAGACATAGTAATGGGTTTCTGGGGCTTCCCTGGTGGAGCAGTAGTTGAGAGCCCACCTGCCGATGCAGGGGACACGGGTTCGTGCCCCGGTCCGGGAAGATCCCACATGCCGTGGAGCGGCTGGGCCCGTGAGCCACGGCCGCTGAGCCTGCGCGTCCGGAGCCTGTGCTCCGCAACGGGAGAGGCCACAACAGTGAGAGGCCCGCGTACCACAAAAAATAATAATAATAATAATTATAATGGGTTTCTGTTGTTGTTTGGGATTTGGGGGGATTTTCTTGGCGGGAGACAGGTGCCTGGTGAGAGCATGGATGGAGAGACAATCTATCTCAGTGCCTCTGCAGAACTACCATAAGTGAGTCTCCTGAGTGCTGATCACAGCGACTTTGCCACCTGACAAGATAGGACAAGAGTCCCAAGGTCTCCAGCCACCTGGGCAGGGAGGAGAAGCTGGCTGGGTAAACCTAAATCTCCTGAGCTCCTGAACTTCCGGCTTGGAGGCAGAACAGGAGAGAGGGCTCAAGGCTGGAGGAAATATGGAGACCCAAGGAGTCTTGGGGGTGAAAGAAGATTGATTCAAGGGAGAAGAGTTGGGCGGCACAGCAGCGGGTAGAACAAGGGTCAGTAAAGAGCAGCCCACAGGCCAGGTCGGGCCCACTGCCTGTTTTTGGATGGTGCACAAACTAAGGATGGGCTTTTTTTTTTTTCATTTTTAACTGCTTGACAAAAATCAAAAGAAGAAGAAGAATTGCAATATGTCAAATTATATGAAACTAGAATTTCAGTGTCCACAAGTAAGTTTTATTAGAACACAGCCATGCTCAGTCATCTACATATTGTCCATGGCTGCTTTGGCATTACAACAGCAGAGCTGAGTAATTGTGACAAAGACCGCATGGCACAAAGCTTAAAACATTTACCATCTGGCCCTTTACAGAAAATGTTTGCTGACCTCTGTGATACAGAGATCAGGAGAAAACTGGAAAATGGGATGCATGGTGAACACCATCTTCTGTATTTTCATACTTGTTTAACACTATACTAGCCACTTCAATTGCTTTATCTCATTGTGTCTTCACAAGACTATTAGGAAAGTTGGATTATTATTCCCATTTCACAGATGAAGTAACCGAGGCTGTTACCCAAATTTGCACAATCAGCATTTCCAGAAAAATCTTCCTCAGTTTATGTATAGGAATAATAATATGTTGTGGAAAATAAGCACTTTTGGACCCTGAAGCTAAGTATCTGTTCGACTTAAAAGTTCATTTCATATAATTATTATTTGTTAATTTCCCTACCTTCTAAAGTAGTGTTTAAGTCACGTCTTCAAATGAATTAGCCTCTAGCAAAAAAAAAAAAAAAAAAAAAAAGTCGTGGTCATTCTCTGGGATTTGTTCTCTTTCAATCACCTTTTCTTGCTTTATAGAGATTTGTTTCCAACCTAAGAGAGAAGAGACTGGAACTCCGTCCTGCTTATTCCTTCCCTTTCTAGTCCTTGTTAAGATGGATCAATCAAAGCATCCAAGTGCCAACAGTCTGGTCAGGGAGGCACAGCTCCAAGAGACAGTCCTCTGATGGAGCAAGGCAGGGAACAGCGTGGACCATATGTGTACCGGGAGTTCAGAGAAGGCGGGGTTAATGTGGAATAGGGGGTTGGGAGAGGCTTCCGGAGGAGCAGAGCCTCTGTTTGTCTATGCTGCCTAATCAGCTGCCAGCCAACTGACTCCGCCAGTGGTTTCTAGGGACCCAGTGTGGTCTAGATCTGTGTCAGGAATCTGGAGGTCCCAGCACTAAGCAGCACCTCCGTGCTGGTGAGTCATCCCACCAATAGAAAATCTCTTTGTTGTCCAGCACAGAATCCGCCTCCGTCCCCGGTACCTGAAAGATGTGTCAAAGGTGGACACGCGGACCACAATCCAAGGGGAGGAGATCAGCACCCCCATTTGCATCGCACCCACGGGTTTCCACTGCCTTGCCTGGCCTGATGGAGAAATGAGCACAGCCAGAGGTGTGAGCCCAGCCCACCTTGAGGCTCCCTTTCCAAGGACCTTAAAGTGTGTAGAGGTGTCCTTCAGAGCAGGGGCAAACAGCTCCAGAATTTCTCTAGAGAAGGGGCTTAGGGACAGCAATCTGGTTGGAATTAAGGGTAGGAAAAGGAATGCTTAAAGTTACATTTTCATAACATTTCACCTAAGATTGAGAAAATACCAATTTTCCATTATAAAGAATGGTTAGGGTGGGAGGGAGCTACAGGTGAATAGGAAGTGAAAATCCCACCAAGCCATCCCAAGGAAGAGGGGCACTGACTGGCCCCTCTGACACAGCATCTGAGGGGAAAGGGCTGCTCAGTGTGGCCCCAAGGGTAGGGCTCTCTTTGAACCCTTGTGGGCCAGGGCTGGGACTGAATGGTGTGCCTCTGAATTTAGGACGAGGAGAAAGTCACGACATTAAGCCCTAACACAAGGCCCTGGCAGGTGCTCTTGTCCAAATGGTCCATTTCCCTTCTCCTCAGTTGACTTGATCATCTTATTTGACAAAAGTTTTTCATTGGGTTTTGTTTCCTTTCTAGTACCCCTGAGTTCTCTTCCCTCATCTGCCACCACTAAAAAATAAGGAGAGGAGAGGAGAGGAGAGGAGAGAAGAAAGGAAGGGCAGGGGGTAAAAATATTCCTGTGACTCATTTGTAATCTTCACCCTAAGCCAAATCTGTTTTTTCTCAAGTTGCCCAAGGCTTCCCTGGGGTCTTTCCCTTTGACTCTGTGATGTAGGAAGCAATGAATCCATGGATTCTAGAGCTGAAAGTGACATCCATCTGGTTAGGAACCAAATTTGGCTAAGTTGAAATATGAATACCCTGTATGAATATGACTGCTTTACAAAATCTTCACGGTTGAGTGTGCTGTGTTGTTTTGGGGGTGGAGCAGGAGAATTGGGTACCTCTTGTTGACATTAGGAATTGAAAATATTCATTGTGATTAAGTCAAATTCTCTGCCCATGGGTTGTAGGATGGTAGTGACATTAACCTGTTGGGGAATCCCCTGAAAATGATTAAAGTGGGAAATGAGAAACATGCGATCAGGACACCATTGTCACCGTGGTCATCATCCTCATTATCCCTAGTATTTGTATAGTACCTCACTTCATAATTTAAAAAAAAATGCTTCCATAGCTAGTATCTTATTTAATCTTGCAACAACCCTATAAGAGAGGTATTATTATCCCCCCACCCTGCCCTTTTACAGAAAAAGAAAATGAGACTCAAGGCCACACAGCTAAGAAGTGGTAGAACTCGCATTCTTCTAACTCCAGATAGCATGCTTTTTCTGCTGCAAAGCTCATCCTTCTCCATGGGAATTATGTTTTCTCATCCTTTGCCTTCTTTAATTCCCTTCTGCTTCATTGATGAGTTCACAAGAAGCCCATTTCCTTTCTGAAAGCCACAACATCTTCAAATCATTCTGGGGACTCAAGGTCATCTCTAGCCCGAAATATTTTAATATGCAACACAGAGTTTGTAAGACAGGTTATACAGAGGAGGACCCAGACAATCTGATCAAACACGTGCAATGCCTGCCTGCCTGACAGGGAAGCAGAATGAAGTCGAGCTTTATCTTCACTCACAGGGCAAGCTGGCCAGAGGCAACACAGACTCCTAGGGCATCTCACCCCAGTTCAGAATGCCTCTGCCCTCCAACCTGAGTTGTGTCCTTTGCTTTGCAGCTGCACAAGCAGCCGGTATCTGCTACATCACCAGCACATATGCCAGCTGTAGCCTTGAAAACATTGTTGCCACTGCCCCCGGGGGCCTGCGATGGTTCCAACTGTATGTGCACCCAAACAGGCAGCTAAACAAACAGCTGATCCAAAAGGTAGAATCCCTGGGTTTCAAAGCTCTGGTAATCACTGTGGATGCACCCAAAGTTGGCAACAGACGACACAACATTACAAACCAAGTGGACTTGATGAAGAACTTACTGCTAAAAGATCTCGGATCACCTGAGAAGGTAGGAAAGATACCAGAGCCAGAAGGGCAGGCGTTACAGGAGGTAGATTTCCATCCCTCTTTCCTCTTTTATTTCTTTCCTCAAGAAGTCATTGGGTACCTGTTCTGTGCCAGGCACTACGGATGCAGCAGTTCAAGAAGCAGATGTGGTTCCTGCTGCCCAGAACTTCCAGACAAGCAGAATATAAGACAAAATGTTCTTTCTCATTCCTGGCAGCCCAGAAATGTTCTGGGCAGGGCTGGGTGCTGGGAAATAGGAAAGCTAGGGAGAGGATTTTTTCATGAAATAGGAGAGCAAACTAAAAATTTCTTCCAACATTTTCTACTTTATGCCACATTTAGAAAATGCTCAGTCTGGATGGCATACTTAGATAAATTGACTATCTGAAGAGGATGCTCATACCCAAGGTGAATGGCCCATGGTGTGTAGTCAGCCCAAGCCCCACCCTCCTCCCTTGAAAACTGGGGAGGAAATATCTCTGCACACCTAGAACTCATCCACGGGGCACCAGAGTGCTACAGCACACTTGTTTAGACAAGGTGACTACAAAGGGCACTTCTCCCATTAAAATCCTATAGTCCAATGGGATGGAGTGCCCCAGAGAGAGAAAGACATGGTAAAGTTGGAATCCCTTGGCTACATTAGAGGTAGTGATATCAGCCTTTTCAGCCAACAGGCAGCTCTGATACCCAGCCAAGTGACTCAACAGTTCTACTCATTAACCACAAATTGGCCTTGAGGTTTTCTGGAATC
Source organism: Mesoplodon bidens (assembly GCF_964165515.1). Classification (NCBI taxonomy): domain Eukaryota; kingdom Metazoa; phylum Chordata; class Mammalia; order Artiodactyla; family Ziphiidae; genus Mesoplodon; species Mesoplodon bidens. The sequence continues at coordinate 80,445,823 of NC_138177.1, read as the reverse complement.
TTAGCTCAGATTCCAGGGACACATTGGGATCTACAGATATTTGACTCACATGGTGAGCCAAGATAAATATTGGATAATATCTGACTTAAGGTTATTGAAGTATTGCTTAGTTCTTTTTACCCTGTGCATATCTCAATCATAACACATCACAATGGCCTATAAATGTTTTTGCTTATCTATCTCACTAAACTCTGAGGTGTTTTTTTTTTTTAAGTAAGGACTGTGTCTTATTTGTCTTTGTGTGCCCAGATCTTGGCATAATTATTGAGCAGGGACACAAGTAATGGTTAATGAATAAGCAATAGAAGTAGAAAGTCTTTTACACAAATTTTGTTAGGAAAAGGAGCTAGAAGTAGTGTTGGGTTTTGTGGGTCCTCTTTTCAAGCTTTTGGTGGCTCTCCAAATGTGTCCCATCTTTGGAATGGGAGTCTTGAAGGAGTTCAGGACTAAAGTTCTCTTTTATTCCCCGACAGGGAAATTTAATGCCTTATCTCCAGATGTCCCCCATTGACTCATCCATCTGCTGGGATGATCTCTCCTGGTTTCAGAGCATGACTCGATTGCCCATCATCCTTAAGGGGATCTTGACAAAAGAGGATGCAGAGTTAGCTGTGAAGTACAATGTCCATGGCATCATTGTTTCCAACCATGGTGGGAGGCAGCTTGATGAGGTTCCTGCTTCTGTAAGTAGGATGACTTCAGCCTGGGTGTGTTTGTGAGTGCTCTGTTGTGTGTGTGTATGTGTGTGTCCACAGCAAGGTACTCTGTGCAATTTGGTGCACATTCCCCTTTCCCTAACCACCTGTGTTCATATCTACCTGTGAATTGTTAAGGACTTTTAATCATTAATAATAGCCTAGTGTGTGCCAGGCTCTTTTTACAAACTCAACGTATGTCATCTCTAAATCTCAAAACAGTCCTGCAAGATGGGCATTATTATCCGTATTTTACAGATGAGGATACTAGAGTTTAGAGATGTTAAGTAACTTGTCTGAATTCACACAATAAGTGTTTAAGGTGAAATTTGATAGAAGAGTTGTTCCCAAGTCACGGAGGTCTCCTGCCTTCCGGAAGAAGCATTCAGCTGGAAGCTTGCCTGTCTGCATGGATTGGAACCTCATATTTTCTCATATGACACATCCCAGGAAGAAACAGTGCCTAATGGAAGCTAATAAATAACTGTCTTTCACAGTAAAACTTTAAAACGCCCTATGAATCCTTTGCTAAAAATCTGGGACAGTCTAATTTTTCCCCTAACTTATGAATTTGTCCCTTATAGATGGAGTCTGGGGAAAGAAAAAGAAAAGGAGGGAGGAAGGGAAAGAACTTTTTAAGGGAGTTAATTTCTTTTCTTTTTTTAAAAATTATTTTAAAAATTTATTTTTATTTTTATTTTTTTGGCTGTTTTGGATCTTTGTTGCTGCACACAGGCTTTCTCTAGTTGCAGCAAGCGGGGGCTACTCTTCATTGCGGTGCACGGGCTTCTCATTGCTGTGACTTCTCTTGTTGCAGAGCACAGGCACTAGGCACGCAGCCTTCAGTAGTTGTGGTGTGCGGGCTCAGTAGTCGTGGCTCGCAGACTATAGAGCACAGGCTCAGTAGTTGTGGCACACAGGCTTAGTTGCTTCTCAGCATGTGGGATCTTCCCGGACCAGGGATTGAACCTGTGTTCCTTGCATGGGCAGGCGGATGCTTAACCACTGTGCCACCAGGGAAGTCCAATTGTTAATTTATTTTCATGGAGATTTATAGCTTATATTTTTCAAGAGATTCTTCTATTGCCGCTTGACTCATTTTGAGAAAGGGAAGTGGGTTTTTTTCCTCTAAAGTCTTTTTTGGCCTTTTTATTATATAAGTAAGACATGTTCACCACAAGTAAACTATAAAATATACATAAGCAAAAAGAATAAGATAAAAAGCACTATCATACTGACAATAGTTTGGTAATCAACTTAATGTGACCATAACGTTTTACGTTTGAAAGCTATACATGATATTATGTAATTTTCTTCTTTCCATGTATTAATATATCGAGCTCATTTTATTTCAATAGATATGCTTTCTTGTTTTTAATGGTGTGTAGTATGAATAGACAATTTATATGACCAGCTTCTTATTGTTGAACATCTGGATTGCTTCCAAGCATTCACTATTTTAAACAACACATCAGTGACCATCCTTAAATCTTTAGCACATTCTCAATTACTTCTTTAAAAAAAATTCCAGGAAATAGAAAAGCTACATCAGCCAGTTTGTACATTTCAAGGCTTGTGAAGCTTGGGGGTTTCAAGTACCAATCACTGGCCTCCTCCTCTCCACCAGGCTCTATCTGATAGCAAACAGGCATGGAATGATGGAGAGCAAGGGGCACACTTTACTATGACTCTCCATAAGAGCTGAACTGCAGGGAATGGTCAGGCCTCCTATTTCCCATCCCAACTCTTGACCTAAGACCTTACAAGAACACAGGTCTTCAGAACACACGCTGAGCTCTCTCACCCAACTCCTTCAAGGATGCCCACAAAGCTATCTCTCACACACCTCGTAACTGACAGAACAGAGGATGCAAAAGAGCTTAGCAGGTCTTGAGCTGTCCCAACTGTGCTGACAATAGGAGCAGAAAGCAAAGAGGCCCTCACCAACTAGCAGCAAACAGGGTAGAGTATTGACTTTTGAGAAAATGTTAATAAAATATAATACAGGGCTTCCCTGGTGGCGCAGTGGTTGAGAGTCCGCCTGCCGATGCAGGGGACACGGGTTCGTGCCCCAGTCCGGGAAGATCCCACATGCCGCGGAGCAGCTGGGCCCATGAGCCATGGCTGCTGAACCTGCGCGTCCGGAGCCTGTGCTCCACAAAGAGAGAGGCCACAACAGTGAGAGGCCCACATACAGAAAAAAAAAAAAAAAAATGAAATTTAATGCAAAAAAATCCGTGGTGAACAAAATATCAACATTTTTAACAAAGACAGGATCCGTCCCTGCACTTGCATAACACTGCCCCACTCATCTCACTGTAATCCTGGCCCTGGTTCCAATAAAACTTTATTTATCAAAACAAGCCCCCAGCTCACAGGTCAAAGTTTGCCATTTGATTTTTTTAAATTTTGTCTTCAAATATTATTTATATTTTTGGCACCCCTTAAATTTTGTGCTGGGGATAATTTCCTCAGTCTTCTCAACCCAGTCCGCTCCTTGTGAGGGATGTGACTCTCTGAGCAAAGTTCCATCTCTATAAGACTCCATATCTAACACCCCTGTATGTCCTACTGGAACCAGGGAAAAGGATCAGCCAGCTTTTATCGCCAGAAGGCTCTAATGAATGCCCTGTTGTGGATTATCAAAAATTAACTCTCAAGCCATACGGAACCCTAGGCTGAAATTCACTCCCTATTCTGTTTCTCAAATTACTGTCAGCTCCATTGTGCACTATGGCTCACTAGAAGAGTCCTTGCACAAGTATATTTATTCATTTCTCGCAATATTTGTAGAAATAGTTTGTAGAAATATTCCAAATAATACCATGGTAGGACTGTAAAAATACCCCATTTGGATGTGAATTCCCTCCGGTCTTTACATGTAAGTCACGACGTATTCAATTCTCCTCCACTTGTAAATTAAAGTACAAAGTTCTTTCCTCCCTAATTTCATACTCTGCTCAGTCTCAGCGAAGGATCTTGTTCAGGTAGAATTTGAATTGACACCTTTGGCAGCACAAGTCCTCTTAGGGCCCAGTTTCTACTTCTACTCTCTGGTCATTCCTCAAAGAGGCACAGAACAGGAACCCCCGAGGCAGTTCCAGAACCTTTTCCTCCAGGACCCTCCTCCTAGACTCTGCAGTCACTCTTCCTTATAGACTTGGAGGAACACAGCTTGGTCTGGGGCACCTTAGGTCCACAAGGCCTGTTGACCAAAGATCCTGGAATGAAAGAGACAAGGTGAGAGAAAAGGTCCAGTGGAGCAACCAGGCCAGAGTGATCAGCTGTTTCTATTTTGTCTTTCGAAGTCTTCAACCCTGGTTTTACAGTGTTGCTGCTGCATACCTATCCCATGTCTCAGATGACCCCCAAAGGAGTCAGGAACAAGTTGCTCAAATGTGTTGTATTAGGAATGATGTACAGCCCAGTTACACTGTACAGACTGTGGTCCAGACACTAGGGTCATGGCCGATCACACTTGTTTCGCCAAAAAGACTTAGGGCCTTAGCAATGGAAAGCATTTCTAGCTGTGCCACCTTAGAAACAGAAAAAGTGGGAGAAAATCAAAAGTCAAAATGTTCCTTAAAAAGAAGAGCATTAAAGTGAACACTACAAATGGAAAATGTCCCCTAGGGGATGTGAAGAGGAACAGAGGTTTCTGCTCCATCTCTGTCGGAGCAGAAAATGGCAGAACGGGGAGCCTGCAGAAAGTCCCTGGACCTTGGGAATGTGGCTGCCTTGCTATGATAGGCACCTGCAGCCTCAAGCACGGGAGGGGAGGAACAGTTAGGCATCGCCCCTGCTTGGACCTCCTGGTGCCAGCCCATGCTGAGGGGGCACTGCTGTCCCCTGACACCCTGAGAGTCAAAAGGGAAATCCCTCGAACCACACTTGTCTGTCCTTTTCAGATTGATGCCTTGACAGAAGTGGTGGCTGCTGTGAAAGGGAAAATTGAAGTGTACCTGGATGGTGGCATCCGAACCGGCAATGATGTGCTGAAAGCTCTGGCCCTCGGGGCTAAATGCGTTTTTCTGGGGAGACCCATCCTATGGGGTCTTGCCTACAAGGTGAGAGTGGCAAAGTGAAAACCAGCCAGAAGGTACCACGCTTCTCATTCGTTTCCACACATTTCTGTGGTTTAACCCCCCAAGCTTGGCTGTTTGTTGGAAGGTGCCACAGATCCTGAAGGACAGTGACCCCTCTCCAGCTCCACCATGCTTCCTCGGCAGCATGTTGCACATATTCAAGAGCTGTCACCCTACATTTTCCTCTTTGCTTTCCATTATTCCCAACATAGTTCTAATTTCACAGGTAGCCCTGTCCTCCCCAGCACAGCTCTGAGCTCACCTAGAATTTATACTCAGCACATGGTCAGAATGTTCCTTCATGCCTCTTTTTGTCTCTCCTTTTCTCTCTCTCTCTCTCTCTCTCTCTCTCTGCCTTGGGAGCAGGGTGAACATGGTGTTGAGGAAGTTTTGAACATTTTAAAAAATGAATTCCACACTTCCATGACCCTGACAGGTAAGTTTTTACAATTCTTTTTCTGGTTCAGAATGGAAAACAGGCCGTATAAAAGAACAGGAGCAGTGGCCCTTCTAGCTCACCTTTCCCAGACCCAGTGACTGCCCAAAGGAAAGAACAGGGAGGAATGTGCCAGACAAAGATTAAGCACAAACTCAAAATATGATACATCTACTACAAAAGCAAATGCAATTTCAGATTTTGGGAAAGAGGGTCCCGTTTTATTCTGGCCTGCTCAGATCCTATCAGGCTTGTCAGATGTGGTTCTGTGTGTCATCTTTTAAGTAATATTCATGGACTGTGAAGAGTAGAGAAATTATGTCATAGGGGAAGCATGGAGGAGCTGGGGAGATAGAAACAAACAGTAGGACAGAACGGGGAGAAGGAGAAGCATTATCCTGCATAACTGCAGACAGCAAGACAAGCATGAATGGCTCGAAGTTACAGCCAGGCTATTTCAGTCAAAAATGAGATGACTGTAAAGCAGTGCTCATAAAAACATACGTGTTGGGCTTCCCTGGTGGCGCAGTGGTCGAGAGTCCGCCTGCCGATGCAGGGAACACGGGTTCATGCCCCGGTCTGGGAAGATCCCACATGCCGCGGAGCGGCTGGGCCCGTGAGCCATGGCCACTGAGCCTGCGTGTCCAGAGCCTCTGCTCCACAACGGGAGAGGGCACAGTGGTGAGAGGCCCGTGTACCGCAAAAAAAAAAAAAAAAAAAAAAAAAAAAAACGTGTTTAGCAAAGCCTGGAATCCCAGGGATCCTGTAAAATAGTGGTTCTCAACTAATGATGGTAACTTCTCTCTTCAGGGACATTTTGTCTGGGGGGTCAGTTTATTTTTTTCTCATCGGCACAATGATGCAGGGTGGGTACTGGAGGTATTTAGTGCTCAAAGACCAGAGATGCTAACTATCCTAAAATGCTTGGAGCTGTCTCACAGAAAAGAATTGTCCTGCCCAAATGCCAATGGCCAATAGCTCTGTCTTTGACTGTCAGCTATAGATGGTAATCAATTGCAATGTGAGAGACAGACAAGACAAACCCCAATAAGACCTCCACCCATGCCTCAATTCTAAAATATGGTAATAACAGAAACCTCCTCCAGAAGTAAGGAAATAATGAATCAAGAGCTCTGAAGTGGAGTCAAGACTGCTTTCACGCCATTAACTTATTTCTGTAGATGATGTTACTGAGCATCTGACATGTGCTAGGCACAAGGCAAGACATCCAGGTCTTTTCAAGTCTGGTTTTGATTGATATTTAGACAAGTATCTGGTACTCAGCGTCCAAGTTGCATAGTGTCCACTGGGGCTGCAGACTCACCCTTTTGGGCTTGAGTAGTACAAGCTAGAAAACTTAGATTGGCATTAATGCCAGCACCAGCCCCTTTCCACTTAGCAGTTTAAAAGAAAAAAAAGGGAAATGGATTAAGGCGTCAAGGACCGGGACTGTCCATTTTGGGCCAAAGCCTATGAAGATAAGGCAATAAATGACCCAAGTTGCTCCCATGAGGGAGGGGAGAACACAAGTGTGAACAAATATCGTATTGGTGTGTTTTGCCCCTGGTGGGGGTGGTGGTGGTGGGAAGAGGGATGGGAATATGTATGGTTTCTGCAGATTCCAGGAGATTGAGGTGACTTCTCCTGCTCCCCCAAATATTTTCTCCTGTCCTTGTGAAATGATATCTGAACTTCTTTAACAGAAGCCTGTTGGGGGAATTCACAATAACAAAGCTTTTTTCTTCCACCAAAAGTTTATACTTAACAACCATTGGGGTGGAAATGGTGGCTGGAAAATCTTTTTCTGAAATAGAGCATGGAGAGTACCCTTTTTTAAAGGGGGCAGGAAAAAAAGAAAGAAAAAGCAGGATTATGAACACTTTTATGCCTGACTTTTTATATTCTTTTCTTTCTAATTGTTCTACAGTGAGAATGTATTGTTTTAAATGTATAGAAAAATTACTAATCAACAACCAAATGTGGGATGGAGAGGAGGGTTTGGGGAGGAAGAGGAAGAATAGAAAACCTAGGCCAATGGCCATCCCTCGGCATCCTCTGTGTGTCGCTCCCCCGGGAAAGACGCCCCACAGGCTAGTCCCCGGGGAGAGGGGGTCTCAGCTGAAGGAGGGGCTGTGTTTTTGGTGGAACTCACTGAAGTGTGAAATCATAATGTGAAACCCCAGAGACTCTGTCACCCCTTAGCTTTTCTCTGCACACTGCATCTCAGATGCCTTGACACAAACCTGGCACCCAGGAGATCAGTCAATATGACTTCTCTTCCCTAATTCACCTAGAAATGTGTGATATTTTTCCCTTATAACCCCGAGACATCACAGATTTGGGAGGAGAACACTATTTGCACTAGGGTTGAAAGCAAAAGAAGTTTAAAATTAATGTTTTTCTAACTGTGAGACCAATTGCTGAAATTATATTTATAAAAAGGGTAAAACTGTGATTTGTCTTAAAAAACAAAAATGTGCACATATAAATCATATCAGTACAAGCCTGCACACAGCTTACCCAGTTCTCATCCCTCGTAAGGTGAGGGGCTAAATCAGAAGAGTATATGAATCTTCTTCAGATTTATTGCTTGGAATTAACCACTTTGCTTTAATTTAGCCAAAGCTTTTTAGTGTGAATATCCACATAATTTACAGTAATGAAAAAGCAGGAATACATTGTAATTATGCATTCACTCTTAAACTTTTACTGAACCTCTACCAAGAGTAAGGCAATGTCCCTGGTACCTTGTGGGACCCAGACCCAATCTGATGAGTTTATACTGATAAGTATAACAAGTACACAGATATCACCAGGGCTTAAATGTGAACGGATACTTTGCATCTCAAAATGGAATCACAACACTTTGATGCAACTACTGAGACATTTTTACATAATTTAAATATTTATTTCTACTACAATATATAAGCAGAGATTATATTTTGGCATCTCTGTGCTCCTTGAGGAGGTCTGCCTGCTCTGAAGCTGCATTATTCTGTCTGCCCTGTGGAAACCCAGAGCTCTCAAACTCATTGTCAGTTCTGACGAGAGCACCTCTGGCTCTGAATTCCTGCTTCTGCTGACTTAATTCATTTTATGGGTTATTTATGTATTCCACACCTGCCGTTTCTGTCCCTTATAATCCACGCAGGCATGAAACTCAACCATTTCCTCCACTTCCATTTTTGGGAAAAGACCCTCTCATTAGTTATACTTTTGTGAGTAATACAGCTTGCTAGTTAGGTTTTGGGAGGTGACGGTGCATACATCACAGATGGGGAAAGAACTTCAAGTGAAACACTATACATCCTCTTATCCCCAGTGATTTCTCACTGTCTTCTGCGCCTACAGTTCTCCAGCTCGTGTTCTCACTTTCTCCCTTCTCTCTTGACATTTGTCTGGAGTCACTCTCTCCAATCCCTGTGTCTCATCTCAGTGACAGTCCCAATTTTTCATTTTAATGAAGCTCCTCCACCAAAGATGGGTGTTGCGTTTTACAAAACTTTTTCATAGAAGGCAGTTGTATGAAACACTCGCCCTATCTTGTCTGCTTTCCCTGAGTCATATTCCTCCCTGACAGATACTTCCTGTGTCCTGAAGCCTTATCACGACGGAGATAAAGCTCAAGGGTATCCACTGCACACAAAGTGATTTTTCAAAAGGCCGAAATATGTTTTTTACATTTTTACCATGCTGTTTTGACATGGCTGTTTTAAAAGAAGACACCGGCACAGGCTCACAAAATAATTCCCAGTGCAATCAGAATTAGATGATTCATTCTGTATACATAACATTTAATCAGGGTGAGCACAAGGGTCAAGTCAAGCTTGTTCCCACTAGACCATCTCTTCCCCACAGTGGGGTAGGTGACTGGGGTTTTAGAGAAATGAGCTTTTTAACTACATTGTTCTTTTAGGCTGCCGGTCAGTTGCCGAGATCAGTCGGGACCTGATCCAGTTCTCCAAGTTGTAGAGAAAGAGCGTGAAGGGACTGACTGCTGAGTTCGCCCACAGGAAGAAGACAAAATCTTAATAGGGTGTGTGATGCCATCCTGCCTCGGTCCCATCCTGCGCACAGGCTCATCCCCTGCACCCTCAACCACTCCACCCCAAATCCCTCATATTCCTCAAATGTGCCGATGCTCTTCTTTGCCTCACTGCTTTGTATATGCTGTTCTCTTGCCTAAAATCCTCCTCTGAAAGAAGACATCTTAAAAGGGCAGATCAATAATAACTGAAGTAGCTAGTGGATTAAAATTTTTGAATATACTACATTTCTATGAAACTATGTAAATCTGCACTCTAGACAGAAGAGCTATACATATAAAATATTCCCCAACAAAACTTATACTCCTATCTGTAGATAATAGGGAAATAATATAGTTAAAAGCATAGGCTTTGGAGTCATACAGGCATAGGATTGACAGGACTGTGACTTGGGAAAGTTTTTTGATCTCTCTGTTCTTCCATGTCCTTGCCTATAAAATGGGGATTATACTACCTAGCTCGCTAGGATGGGAGAAAGATTGAGATAATGTATGTAAAGTTCAGAGTTCTAGTGTGTTTAAGAAATAGCAGCTTTGGGACTTCCCTGGTGGCACAGTGGTTAAGAATCCACCTGCCAACGCAGGGGACACAGGTTTGATCCCTGGTCCTGAAAGATCCCACATGCTGCAGAGGAACTAAGCCCATGTGCCACAACTACTGAGCCTGCTCTCTAGAGCCCACGAGCCACAACTACTGAGCCTGCATGCCACAACTACTGAAGCCCGCAAGCCTAGAGCCCACGCTCCACAGCAAGGGAAGCCACCACAATGAGAAGCCTGCGCATGGCAATGAAGAGTAGCCCCCGCTCGCCGCAACTAGAGAAAGCCTGAATGCAGCAATGAAGACCCATCACAGCCAATACATACATAAATAAATAAATAAATAAATAAATAAATAAATGTTTCCTTTTAAAAAATAGTAGCTTTTATTATTATTATTTGGCAAATTCCTATTCATCTTTCAATACCTTGTTCAAATGTCACCTATTCTTACCTGGCTACTTGTTAAGTGTTTCCTATTGTGTTTTGCACAGTATACTATTACAATCCTTATTATAATGTGTTATGTTTATTTATTTGTCTCTCACCACTAATAGACTGTACATGGCTCTGAGCAAGAAACTATATACTTGGTACTGAGCTTGGCATATAGCAGCATCTCAATAAACGTTTGTGGGATGGACAGATGGATGGATGGATAGATGAATGGATAGATGGATGGGTGGATGGACTGAAGATACGTGGGTGAAAGGAGAGATGGAAAAATGAATAGATGCCCTACCAGAGTAAAAATTCCCCAGACTAGTAGTCAGCAAAAATAGACTTCTAGAGCAGGGGCATCCAGCTGAATAAGATCTGATGCTTGAAGTCAACAATAAAGTTAAGGATGAATTTCCAGTGCCCTAAATAAATAACTTCATAACTGGTTTCCCCATGTTCTCTCACTCCTTGTTACATTCTGTTCTCTATACAACAATCTGATAGATTTTTTAAGTACAAGCAAATCCTATACCTCACCTGTTTAAGGCCTTTCTGTGGCCTCCCATTCCACTGAGTATCAGTTCTACACTGATCATCAGCTCTCCAGGGCACTGCAGGATCTTGTTCTTGTTAATCCTTTATCACTCTCTGCCTCATTCACTATGCCCCAGCCATAATGCCTCCTTTCTATTCCTTAAACAAGCCAAACTCTTTCTTGCCTCTGGACTGTCACCTTTACTATCCCCTCTACATAAAATGTCCTTCCCCAATCTCTTTCCATGATTGGCTCTTTCTAGAAACTTAGATCTCAGTTTAAAAGTCACTGCCCCAATCAAGTGAGAGTTCCCTGACTGTCCTATCTAGAATAGTCTCTACTTGACTCATTGCATTACCCTGTTTTTTTTCCCCTCCCAGCACTTATTACAATCGGCAGTTAACTTATCCTTTGTTTGTTTATTGCTAATCTGCAGCTGCACAGCCACATTTATCAGTTGTGGTCACCTCTTCATTCCCAGCGCATGGAACCATGCCCAACACCATGGAAGGCTTTCAGTAAATATTTGTTAAATGAATTAATCAAAAAAGACAAAGCTGGATCAAACTGCACTGTCACATATGGAGAAGTATAGAAGTCCCAGAGGGAAAACAGTGAGTTAGGACAGAACCAAGCTGAACTGGTCACTACCTAAGCCAAAAGACATGAAAAGTCTCCTATCATTCCTGAGTCGACACTTTGCTGCATGAACTCATGCCACAGTACAGTTCCACTTTTGCCCAGCTTATCCCACATAACCACGGTCAAGAGAACATTAGATAGCATGGGAAACACAGAAAGAAACGCAGTCCTGCAGCAGCCTCTCTGGTCATAACTCTTAATGCTATAGCCATCTGCCTAACCCAAATGTATGGACTATATGCCACCTACATATGTATAAAGAGAAAATAAATTATGGTGTTATTAGACAATCCTGTTTGCCTATACTGGGGTGTATTCAGAACCCAGAATACAGGGGAAGTGAACACCCAGACTTCCAAATAATCAGCTCCTTTGATCCTTCTCTAAATAAATGATCTTTAAAGGGAAGATCAGTAATGACTTAAATAGCTATATTTTTTACATCCTCTATATCTCTATGAGATAACTATGGAAACTTGCACTCTGGACAGAAGAGCTATCCATATAAAATATTCCCCAACAAAAATCATATTCCCTATCTATGAGACAGGGCAGAACAGACGAACCAGATAAAAGAAGGGAAGTAAAGCTAGTGTAGTTAGAACACTTAAAGAGCAGTAGACTGTTTATAGGATTGTGGTCTTTGAAAAGAGGCCTGGGAGACTAAGTTAGATGTCATTGTTAATGGGTTGATAAAAAGAAAAAGATAATTGACAATGACCCTTGTGTTAGATCCTAACTTTTTATTCAGTTAAAAGTTAAAATTGGCTCCTGCATTGTTGGGCTGATGGTCATTTTGAGGCCAAGAAGGGGTCTTAATTTGGCAGCAAGGATGGGGCGCTTATGCTAAAATTTAGGGACATACTAAGGAAGCACCTCTAAGGGCAACTGCCTGGCTGACACAGCAGTCACAGTTGCACTGTGGGACAGGAGGCCTAAATGAGCAGGGGTGTGAAGAAGGCCCTCAACACACTGATTGGAGTAGCAACAATGTGCCTTGGAAAAGATGGCAGCTTCACAGGATCAAAAAGGGTTATGGGGTGGGGGTGGTCCTGGTATAGCCTAACTCATGCACCACTGCAAGGGATCTTGGGAAACTAACGTTAGTTCACAGAGCAAATGCCAGCGACATGAGAGAACAGAAAAACAAATGAAAACCTAAAATATTTGTCTTTGTGACCTAGGATGCTACAGGATCCTGTTAAATAATGTCTATTCTGTGTAGTGCACTGACCTCCAGCAGAGGTAGTGAAAAGAGACAAGAGATTCAGGAACTCTGGAAACAAATTAGACTATACCAGTCCTTGACCAATAAATGAGAAAGGAGACATCTTTATTTCAGTCATATTGGATAGTTTTACTAGATAGATGTAGGCTTTCTCAATAAAGTACTAAAGAGCTCAACCAACTGAAGAAATTAAAGTCTGAGAAATATTCTCTTACCCAGGGGTCTCCAAGAACATGGACTCTGACAGTGGGCAGGCTTTGGGCAGACTCCTGAGAGAACTGGACAACCCAGCCACCTCATGTAGCATGTGACGGCACCTAGATAGACTTTGCTCTTCTCTTCCCTGTTCCTCAGCCCTCATACCCCTGTCTCCAGTTGGACTCAGCATCACATCCACTGGGGCTTAGTGAACTTCCTAGAAATTCACTCTCTGGAATTCCACTTCTAGATCACAGAACTATGCCTCAGATACCACTTGTTGAAGCCTGTTCCAATTTGTGTTAAGTCCATGACTTTGGTCTCATTATTCTCTTATGTCAGAAATCAGATGAGAATATCTCAGAACCTCATTGTCTTTTGTGGTGCAAAAGAATAAATAAGCAACCTTGAAAATAAGGTTTGAAACCAGATAAATCATTGGTAAGATAACATCCACTCTCCTAACCAACCCACCACCATCTCATAAATCAGATTTTTTTTTCATGCTCAGACTATCTTGCTGGCTGATGAACATGCAGTAAAATTCCCCAAGTTTCTCTGTAATAACTGTACTTATTATAGGGACTTCTAGGTGGCATGATGGCCAGGAAGTCTCTTCAGCCCTGAAATCACCAGGTGGCAACTTGACTGAGTCATTCCAGACTGGCTTGGGGTAAGAGAAACAAATCACAATAACAAATGGCAAGAAGGCAATTTGGGATGTAGATAATGGAGTTAGCTTACTTTACAAGAGAATCTAGTGTAAGTTCTTCCTGTATACATCTACCTGGGTGATAACTGTACTCTTTTTTTGGTCCTAGACACATTTGTGTCATTTTTTAAGTTGCTTTTCCTTCTGAACTCAGAGGGCTAGATCCAAGACCCAAGATCCCAAGGGCGATAAGCAGGGATGTTATAAAGATACTGCCAAAGGCTGTTCTCATTGCATCCGAAGTGTGGACAGCGGAATGTCCACAGTCACATGGAGAGATACATATGAAACCTCAGAAGGGACTTCTCGGCCCCTAAAAATGTCCTACATTAGAATGCATGGATAAAGAAGGCAGAGAAATCTTCCCCATTGGAAAGTTTCAACAATTGAACAGAACACTGGGTATCTAAAAGATAAGCATTATTTTCTGATAAAGAGGATCGGCTTTGGAGTCACCCCAGGGTCAGGTTTTACTGATTCAGATTCTGACTCCACTGTCCTCAAGATGTTTGGCAAGACTCAAAACGTCTTTTGTTTCCTCTACTAAATAATAATACCAATCTCCTTGGATTCTCATCATGAAAATTAAACAATATGGGGGACTTCTGTTTCCCAATCCAGGAGGTAAGGATCTTGGAAGTTGCCGGTCCATTCCAACGACAAGTAAGAAGTTGAACAAACTGAAAAATCAACAACTTCTCTAGATCCTTCAGAAAAGTGAGGTCACAGGGCACACCACCACCCCCCAAACTGGAGAGACTGGCAGATACAGAGAATCACAATTTATCTGAGCAGAAATCTATGAGCAGAAGCCTCAGTGAAAACCAGCACTGGCATCAGAAAACCTGGACTGTAACTGATGAATTGCTGGAGGCTAGGTGTGGACACGTCTGAGAGTTAAAAAAGCTCTGGGGGCACCCAGTCAGAGAAGGACACCCCACCCAATACTTTTGTTTTACTTACAGGAACTCTACTAGGTTCTCACAGTGAATATCCGAGAAAAAAACCCTAGAACTTCTAGCAGGGGGAGGGGAAAATAACCATTTTGATATATGCCAGTGCATGCTGTTCTTAACAAGGCCTGCCCTCAAAAGAAACCACTTTACCAGACCCTCACCTACTAGGGTTTTATCAGAGCCTAACCAGCTTGGGAGACCGGAAATACCCTACTCCTGCCCCCTCTAGCAATCCTGTGCCACTTTAGGGGGGATGGGGGGATTGAGAAGTAAAGTTCACAGTCCAGGGGCACAGGCTCACCAAAAGACCAAGACTAATCATAGGACTGTAGAACACTTCCCCAGCACACACCCTTCCACCACATCACTACAGGCCTATTGACCAGAGTTCTTCTTACCCAGCACATCGTGTCTGGCTTTAAACAAAAAATTACAAGGCAAAAAAATACAGTTTGAAAAGACAGAACAAGCCTCAGAACCAGACTCAGATATGGCAGGGATGTTGGATTTATCAAGCCAGGAATCTAAAACAACTCTGATTCATACACTAAGGGATCGAATGTGCCAAGGAGACAACATGCAAAAGCAGATGGGTTATGTAAACAGAGAGATGGAAATTCTAAGAAAGAATCAAAAAGAAATGCTGGAGATCAAAAACACTGTAACAGAAACAAAGAATGCCTTTAGGGCTTCTCTGGTGGCGCAGTGGTTGAGAGTCCGCCTGCCGATGCAGGGGACATGGGTTTGTGCCCCGGTCTGGGAAGATCCCACATGCCGCGGAGCGGCTGGGTCCGTGAGCCATGGCAGCTGAGCCTGCACGTCCGGAGCCTGTGCTCCACAACGGGAGAGGCCACAACAGTGAGAGGTCTGTGTACCGCAAAAAAAAAAAAAAAGAATGCCTTTAATGGGCTCTTTAGCAGAGTGGACATGGCTGAGGAGAGAATCTCTGAGTGTGAAGATATGTCAATAGTAACTTCCAAAACTAAAAAACAAAGATAAAAAATATGGGAAGAATAAACAGGACAGAATATCCCCGAATTGTGGTACAACTATAAATGGTGTATTATATGAGTAATGCAAATATGAGAGAGAGAAGGAAGAGAGAAAGGAAGAGAAGAAATATTTGAAGCAATAATGATGAAGGATTTCCCCCAAATTAATGTCAGACACCAAACCCCAGTTCCAGGAAGGTCAGAGAACACCAAGCAGGCATATTATCTTCAAATTACAGAAAATCAAAGATTAAAAGAAAAGTCTTGACCGAAGCCAGAGAGGAAAAAAAGCACACTACCTATAGAGGAGCAGAGATAAGAATTACATCCTTCTCAGAAACCATGTAAGCAAGAAGAGAGTGGAGTGAAATATTCAAGGTGTTGAGAGAAAAAAAGAACACCAACATAGAATTCTGTATTCTGTGAAATTGCCTTTTTAAACTGAAGAGAAATAAAGACTTTCTTAGACAAACAAAAATTGAGAGCATTTGTTATCAGTAACCCTACGCTGCAAGAAATGTTGAAAAAGCTCCTCAGGGGGCTTCCCTGGTGGCGCAGTGGTTGAGAGTCCGCCTGCCGATGCAGGGGACGTGGGTTTGTGCCCCGATCCGGGAAGATCCCACATGCCGCGGAGCAGCTGGGCCCGTGAGCCATGGCCACTGAGCCTGCGTGTCCAGAGCCTGTGCTCCGCAACAGGAGAGGCCACAACAGTGAGAGGCCCATGTACCGCAAAAAAAAAAAAAAGAGTGTAGCATTGTGAAAGAATAGATAAATAGATCCATGGAAGATAATAGAGAGCCCAGATGTCCTTTAGTAGGTGAATGGATAAAGTGTGGTATACCCACACAGTGTAATATTTCTCAAAGCTAAAGAGAAATGAGCTACCAAGCCATGAAAAGACATGGAGCAACCTTAAATGCGTAGTACTAATTGAAAGAAGCCAATCTGAAAAGGTAAATACTGTATGATTCCAACATATGACCTTCTGGAAAAGGCAAAACTATGGACACAGTAAAAAGATCAGTGGTTGCTAGGGTTTAGGAATGAGAAAGGGATGACCAGGTGGAGCACAGAGGACTTTTAGGGCAGTGAAGCTATTCTACGTGGTACTGTAATAGTAGATACACATCATTATGCATTTGTCATAACCCATAGAATGTACAACACCAAAAGTGAACTCTAATGTAATCTATGCACATTGAGTGATAACTCTACATGCAGGTCCATGATTGTAACAAACGTACCACTCTGGTGCAGGATGTTGATAGTTGGGGAGGCTGTGGGTGTGTGTATATGAAAACACTTTGTACTTTCTGTTTGATTTTGCTGTAAAACTAAAACCGCTCTAAAAATAAAGCTTATTTTATGTGTACAGGCATACCATCCTGAACACACCTGATCTCCTCTAAAAATACAGTTTATTTTAAAAATTAAAGGAGATAATACATGTAGGTTCTGCAGGCAAGGAGCTTAGAAGTTGCCATTCCATCCTAACAACAGGTAAAAAAGCTGAACAGACTGAAAAATCAACAACTCTTCCTGGATCCATAAAAGATGGGAGGACACAGTGCAAATTGCTAACCCTAAGATTGGAGAGACAGACAGGAAGATAGAGGGAGTCCCATTAGTGTGGGAAATCATGCCCTCTATTCGTTTGCCTACCCTTGGCCTTTGTGAGTTTTCCTGATAGAGCATATTATTCAACCCATGCTGAGGAGTTCTCCCCAAACTCTGATGCCAACTGGTGGTGACCCAGATGGGCTCCATTTATATAACATGCCCTGACCTTCCCCCAACATGTAGACAATCCAGTTGTCCCAGTGCCATTGGTTTAAAGACTACACTTTTCCCCAACTGAAGTTACTCGGCATCTTTGTCAAAATCAATTGACCATCAGAATTAGACCATTAACTCACACCACATGCAAAAATTCCCTCAAAATGGACCATAGACCTAAATGGAAGGGCTAAAACTACATACTTCTTAGAAGAAAACACAGGTTAAAATCTTCCTGACCTTGAGTCAGACAGAAACATGAGTGGTAAAAGAAAAAAAATTGAAAAATGGGACTTCGTCAAAATTTAAAATATTTGTTCTTCAAAAGACATTATCAATAAAATGAAAAGATAAGTTACAGACTGGGAAAATATTTTCAAATCATATATCTATTAAAGAACTTGTATCTAGAATATAAAATACAAATCAACAACAAGACAATAAGTTATCCAATTTAAAAATGGACAAAAGATGCACATAGATATTTCACCTAAAAGGTATGGGAATGTTTAATAAGCATATGAAAAGATGCTTACATCATTAGTTATTAGAGAAATGCAAATCAAAACCATGATGAGACACCACTTCTTACTCCCTAAGATGGTTATAATTTAAAAAATACACAATGTCAATTGGAGAATATGAAGAAACAACAATGTGGAAAAACTGAAATGTCACTCACTCATTAGTGGTAGGAAGTGCAGCCACTTTGGAAAACTGTTTGGCAACTTCTTAAGTTAAAGATAAATTTACCATATGACCCAACAATTGCACTCCTCACTATCTACCCAAAAGAAATGAAAGTATCCACACAAACACTTGTATGTGAATGTTCATAACAGTTCTATCCATAATAGTGCAAGAAGTGGAAACATTCCAACTATCAAATGGTCAATGAATAAACAAAATATGGGATATCCATACAATGAAATAGTATTCAACACCTAAAAGGAATGAAATACATACTACAACACAGATGAGCCTCAAAAATATATTATGGTACCACAATGTTCATTGCAGCTCTATTTACAATAGCCAGGACATGGAAGCAACCTAAGTGTCCATCAACAGATGAATGGATAAAGATGTGGCACATATATACAATGGAATATTACTCAGCCATAAAAAGAAAGGTAACTGAGTTATTTGTAGTGAGGTGGATGGACCTAGAGTGTGTCATACAGAGTGAAGTAAGTCAGAAAGAGAAAAACAAATACCATATGCTAACACATATATATGGAATCTAAAAAAAAAAAAAGGTTCTGAAGAACCTAGGGGCAGGACAGGAATAAAGATGTAGCGAATGGACTTGAGGGCACGGGGAGGGGTAAGGGTAAGCTGGGACGAAGTGAGAGAGTGGCATGGACATATATACACTACCAAATGTAAAATAGATAGCTAGTGGGAAGCAGCCACATAGCACAGGGAGATCAGCTTGGTGCTTTATGACCACTTAGAGGGGTGGGATAGGGAGGGTGGGAGGGAGACCCAAGAGGGAGGGGATATGGGGATATATGTATACATATAGTTGATTCACTTTGTTATACAGCAGAAACTAACACACCATTGTAAAGCAATTATACTCCGATAAAAATTATTACAAGATAATGGCTATAATTCCCTGTGCTGTACCATATATCCTTGTTGCTTATCTGTTTTATATATAAAAAAAGTATATTATGGTAAGTAAAAGAAGCCAGACACAAAAGACCATATATTGTATGATTCTATCTATATAATGTCCAGAAAAGGCCAATCTATAGAGTCGGAAAGTCAATTAAAAGTTGCCCAGAGGGCTTCCCTGGTGGCGCAGTTGTTGAGAGTCCGCCTGCCGATGCAGGGGACATGGGTTCGTGCCCCGGTCCGGGAAGATCCCACATGCCGCGGAGCGGCTGGGCCCGTGAGCCATGGCCACTGAGCCTGTGCATACGGAGCCTGTGCTCCGCAAAACGGGAGAGGCCACAACAGTGAGAGGCCCATGTACCGCAAAATAAATAAATAAATTAAAAAAAATTTTTTAAATAAATAAAAGTTGCCCAGAGCTGGGGAGTGGGAATGAGGAGTGGCTGCTAATGGGCACAAGAGATCTTTTGGGGGAGATAGAAATGTTCCAAAACAGGACAATGGTGATGGTTATACAAGTCCATAATTTTACTTAAAATAGTTGAATTGTATACTTAAAACAAGTTAATTTTATGGCATGTAAATTATATCTCAGTAAAGATGTTTGGAAATAAAAGAAAGGTTATGTTGTGGTCCCCATCTGCCTTCCCCTTTATTTTATGTCTCACTGTATGTAGAGTTTACTGGTTCCACTCAGAGATGCTGAACTCTTGTTCTGTTGGCTCTTTGACTGAAGGCAATTCCCAGAGAGATACTAGCTGAAATCTACCAGCCTCCAACACTCCCAGCAGCTGGGGGAATGAGTACAAACGCCAGCCTCCAAGAGGACAGGGGATGTATATGGTTCACTTACAGCATTGCTAGAGCAGGCAAAGCTGTATGATGCACTTTGGTGGCCTCAGATAGGCTCTACGGGTCTCAGCAAGACAAGGGCCTTTAGTTAGTGCTGATAGCTTCAGGGAACAAGATGCTATAACTCAGTGACTAGGGTCAACCTTTCCTAAGCAAGTGTGTTTGAGGCATTGGGAGTCAGGTCCCTAGTGGGAAGAGGAGAATGTCTATAACATGGGGAGAGGGAGAGACCTGGAGTAGGGGGTCAAACTCACTCTTTGTAAAGCATTACTCCCAACAACTGATGGAAACGTGAAAAATTCTTTTCAAAAGCATGCGGGATTTCACCAAGATAGACCATTTTTGCTGGACCATGAAACAAGTTTCAATAAATATCTAAAAATCAAAGTTAAACAGAGTATATGCTCTGGACACAATAGTATTATATTAGAAATTGATAACAATAAGATACCTAAAAAATCCCCAATTTTAGAAATTAAACAACATGCTCTGAGTAACTCACACATCAAAGAAGAAATCACAGGTAAGTTAGAAAAATATTTTTACCTGAATGATGACAAAAATCTAATACATCAAAACTGTTGGATGCAGCTAATACAATGCTTAGGGGGAAATTTGCAGCTTTAAATGCAAATGCACATTGTCAAAGAGAAGAAATCAAGTATCCAATCTTTGACCATAAGAAACTTGAAAAAGAAGTGTAAATTAAACCCAGAGTAAATATAAGCAAGCAAATAATTAAAACAAAAAAAAAACTGATGAAAGCAAATGGATAGACAGTAAAGGAATACAATAGTAAAGTTTTCTGTATTCAGTGTACAAAAGTTAATTTTAAATGGATTCTATATTTAAATATATACCCAGAACCATAAATTTAGAAGAAAAATTAGGAGAGTACCTATCCACTAAATATCAGAGTGTAGTTGTTTCTGGGGTAGATTGGAAGGATGGGAATTGACTGGAAAGGGGTAGGAAGGAGTTTTCTGCAGGGAAGAAAATGTTCTATATTTTGTTTTGGGTGGTTTCTTACATAGGTGTACATAATTGTAACGGTTCATTGAACTAACACTTAAGATCTGGATATTTTAACACACGTAAATTACACCTCAATTTTTTGACAGTATCTTGCAAAGCTTATGGCGATGGTATTTGGGCATCTCTGGGCACAGGCTTCTGAAGCATATAGGCATCTTCAGTTCAAGAATCTACTGAGAGTGGTTTTGCAACCAAAATCTGGAGTGAGTGCAAACATTCATAATAAAAGCTACTGTGGCCCACAGCTACAGATCTCTACTGTTGGAGGACAGAGGGAAGAAAAAGTGCCCACAGAACTGAGAAGACATCTTGAGAAGGAAAAATGAGGCAGGCAGCTCCATGCAATCAATGGATCAGTTTATTAGATTGTAACTTACAGAGTAGGGTTTGGTAAACAATGATCCAGAGGCATTCACAGCTGCACTCAGCACTGCTGAGGGCCATCAGGACAATTTTATAACTAACCTAGGGTATGAGGGTCAGCGCTTGGAAGCAGGACATGCATTCCTACATTAATATTTATGAAGGGGTAACTAGTCTCATGGGCACCGAGAATACGTCAGCAAAGGTTTTCATCATTGTTTGGGGACTAACAGAGCATAGAGGCCACCTGGCTCTAATAGTTATTAAACAAAATCTATTAATATCTATTACAAAGCCATTGACGACAGAGAAGTAATTCACTGCACAGTTCTGAGTAGGGTCAGTGAAAGGACAGGAAAAACTGTAAGGGACCAAGATGGTGTTAGTTAAGCTAACAGCCATACACCTACTCTCGTTGTACAGGCCCTAGAACTAGGTGGTTATCACCAGATAGCTTCCCTTCAATGGTGCTCTTCCTCCAGAAACCCAGAACTCTCCAGGGGGAAATCGAAATTGAGGCTCCAGATATATTGGGTGGGAAAGAAAATTGCCTTCCATAGTGAAGGCACACTCCACCGCCCCGCCCCACCCAGATGTATTTACTGCACAAGGCAGCAATTCACACTGTGCTGGGAGATTTCTCCTGGTCTAGCTTAAGTTTACAGACTGTGAATCCCAGACAGTGGACACTGACCTCCACGAGTCCTGTTGAGGGTAGAACCAAGAATCTTTATCACACTGTGGCCTTGAAGCTTGCTTTCTCTTCTTGTGCTTTGGAGGAATGAGAGATACAAGTTAAAAGTTCACCACTTTTTGATGAAGTGACCAGGGGTGAGCAATGAGTATGGAGTAAGAGTTCAAGGTGAAGTGGGCTGAGTCAGAGGCAACAGCACATAAAGCTCCCTCCAGTCCTGTCTTTGGGAGATAAGGAGACCAGAACCCAGCTCTTTCATCTGGCTTGCAACAATCTAACAGGTTAGAGCTTTTTCATTTTCTTTCAGCTACTCCTGGGAGGGGGTGCATGGGGTTTTTGCAAAAATGGCGTAGAAGGAACACAGTGGGTTTTTATGAGCATGTAATCACTTGACATTTCTTTTAGGCTCTCTCCTGTGTCATCCTCTCATCCAAACTGCTCCCCAGTGTTTTCTGGTTCCTGGCAAGTGTTTCTCGTTGCCCAGGTTTGGCCATGGCAGGATGGAGCTGCCTTGTGACAGGAGGAGGAGGGTTTCTGGGTCAGAGGATCATCCACTTGTTGGTAGAGGAGAAGGAGCTGCAGGAGATCCGGGTGCTGGACAAAGTCTTCAGACCAGAAGTTCGGGAGGAATTTTCTAGTAAGTGAACTTGAGTCGTGGGTGTGTAACTCCATTTTAAACCCTGCATAGGTGTGGGGAAGGGGTTCTTGTCGAGCAATTTAAGGAAAGTTGTAGTCAAATCAAGGCTAATCCCATGTTATCAGGAAGGAGATTACAGATGGGGTAATACCATGGTGTAATCACAGATGGTGTCAGTAGATGATTCTGGTCCTGACCCAGGATTAGAGAGGGTGGCTGTAGACCAGCCAGTTCAGCCTCTGTTCTTCTCATCCAGAAAATCATGTTTCAGTTTTCTCCCTTGTCAACAAGTCTTCAATGTTCTGATGACTTGTCACTTTCTATGTACCATCTGCAAAGGGTGAGCAAGTGCCATTAACCTGGAGACCCCACCAGTGGGTCCCCGCCCCTCTTGATTGCTCTGGTCTTTCTGTGGCTTCACTGAGCATCTCCAGTGAAGGTGAAATAGAAGGAAGAGAAGGTGAAGTGAGTGTGTGTGTGTGTGTGTGTGTGTGAGAGAGAGAGAATTAGAGACGGAGCAGGAGAGAGGGGAGTGCAGGGCATGCACAGGCCTGCAGCAAGGGAGCCAGAAACAGAACAAGAGGCAGCATGAGTGCGGACACCCCTTGCGTGGATTCCCTGTACATCTCTTTTTATCATTCGCCTCTCTCCTCATCACCACAAGGAAGTGACTGCAGAATCTGCTGAAGCACCTCACGTCTCTCTTTCCAGATTGCTGCCCATGGTGCCAATGCAAAAGCTTGATATATAGTGTATTTTCCAACCTGTTTCGCCCCCCCAGATCCTCAAAATAACCCTGTGAGGAAGGTAGGAGAGGGGTAACACCCATCCGGACAATGAGGAAATTGAGGTCCACAAAGGTAAAGTGACTTGCTACCCGGATTAATGGGTAGCAGAGCTTAGACTAGAGCTCCAATCACACGGCCCTAGGGCTGACTCTTGGCAAAGTGAATCTTCAGTTTCTGCCATTCCCCCCTATGCACTCCCAAACCAATTCCCTGTCCTCCTCCCCAGCCCCAGTGGACTGGCTGTCTACATGCAGGCCCTGGCTGCCCAGAGGACCCCTCTCCCCACACAAGGCCCCCCCTCCCCAGCCCACTCTCCTGGCCCCTGCCTATCACTCTGTTCTCCTTTCCTCCCCCCTGACCTCTGCAAACATCCTATTTCCTCTATCCTCTGTTTCAACAGCGTCTCTGATTTAAAAAAAAAAAAATTCACAACTGATCAACATCAACCATTTGTAATCCCTACATCTCAGCAATATTTGCAGTCTGACAACTTATGCCCAGAGAGGGCAATGCTCAACCTAAGAGGAACATCTTCCCAATGTGAATAAGTCAGGCGCTGTCATGGGTGGGCAGGGGCCTCTGTCAGGATAATAACAGAGACCGCTCACAGTGTTCCTTCTGTGCCAGGCACTGTGCTAAGTGTTTTATGTGTGTCAACTCATTGGTTCCTCATCACAATCCTCTGGGATGGGTAACAGCGTCCTCCTTTCTTTAAAGATGAGAATACAAGCACAGAAGAATCCAGTCCATTCAGACTGCTGCGACAAAATACCACAGGCTGGGTAGCTTATAATCAGAAATGTATTGCTCACAGTTCTGGAGTCTGGAAGTCCAAAATCAAGGCAGGGTCAAGTCCTGGTGAGAGTTCTCTTCCGGGTTCATAGCCTACACCTTCTCACATGGTGGAAGGGGCGAGGGATCTCTCTGGGGTCTCTTCTATAAGAACACTAATCCCATTGGTGAGGGCTCCACCCTCATGACCTAATCACCACCCAGACATCCCCCCAACTCCTAACACCATCACATTGGCATTAGGATTTCAACAAATGGATTTGAGGGGACACAAATATGCAGACGTTGCAGAGGTTAATTAACTTGTTCAAGGTCCCCCACCTGGAAAATGGCAAAGCTGGATTTGAACCCAGGCGGTCTGGCTGCAGCGTCTGTGCTCTTAACCACTAGTTTGTCTAGTAGCTTCTTTCTGGGCCTCCCTCCAATCCAGTTCACACCAGGTAAGCAGCTGCATATTCAGTCTATGCAGAACACTGGCCAAGTCCGCAGAGCCTTGGAGGAGGAAGCTAGGGCTCCACCGCCGAGGCATACACAGCGCCCTCTGCTGTTCTCTCTGCAGCCCTGCATACTAATGGGTAAGAGGTCTTTCCTCCCTTGGCCTTGGGCGTCAGGGCATAACAATTCCTTTGAGCCAGTCTGCTGAAGTTAGCCTTGAAAGAGAGGCAGAGTAAGGGAGGGGCAGGGCAGACGTGGGAACACAATCAGAAAATTCCACTCTGTGGCTAATTCCTCTGCCTTTCTCTCACTTCGTGGCCTTTTTGGAGTGGAAGCATTGGGGCGGAGCTAATTTTGCAGAGGCTTAAGGAGAGCAGGCTTAAGGTTCTTCCAAGTTGTAACCCAAGGAGGAAATTCTGCAGCCCTGAATTTTTCACTCTGAATTTCTCTCTCACTGTTCTCTGCCGTCCATTGCCAATTTCATTTCAATTGACGTCCTTACTCTGCCCCAGAAAAGTGCCAGTCCTGTGTGTGGGTGACGGGAGAGCAAGCAAGGCTTGAAGCCGGGGCGGGGGTGGGGTGGGGGTGGGGGAGGGGGGCAGGCTAGAGTCTATTCATTAGAAGTGTGACTTGGACGTTTCCTCACCCTCTCTGAGCCTCGGTTTCCTCGCCTGTAAAGTGGAAATCAGAATCCCTATCTCATGAGATAGCTGTGAAAGGAAATCAGAAAGCTGAAAGTCGTGTGCAAAATAAAAAGCACAAAATAAGTGCAGGGTATTTATCCAAACTGCATGTAGCGTGGCATTTATGTCGTGGGCTAATCTGAGGTGATGATGTTACCAGCAGTGCACAGTAGCGCCACTTCCCGCGGGCTTCAGAGGAGCCAGAGACCCTGATGTTGTCTCTGCAACCCTTCGCTAGATGGCCGGAATGTTAGTCCCTCGGTGGCTGGCTCATTTTCAGCATTGATATCTGCTTTTGATGATATCTAATAAGAGCTCTTTCCGTTAAATCCATCCTTCGGGCCCACCCTAAATTCCTGTTAATAAGCGCCACTATCCTACTGATCACTCAAGTGGGAAAAACTCAGGCTGCCTTTGACTCTTCCTCCCAGCCCATCACCAGTAAGAACCAGGACCTGGCAAGGTAAGGTCTGAAAGTCGGACCTTGTGTACCTCTCCCCTTCTCTGCTTCCATTCCTGGATGCCCGGTTCCAGTCTTCCCCATGTGAACTGTGGTACAGATGGTGTGATTAATCCCTCAATCACCTTGCTTTCTCTTATATCCACTAGACTGATCCACTTTATAATACTGCAGCCAGGGTTCGCTTCCTACAGCACAACTCTGTTTACATTTCTCCTTTAATTCAAAACCTACACCGGATTCCCCATTCCCTACCAAATTAAATGCAAATTCTCTCCTTAATGAATTTTATAAACTCCCCAGGAGTCTCTTTAACAATTTTGTGTTCCAGGAACTCTTGACCCCTCACTGCTCAAACTCTCTTTTTTAGAATGAGATGGGATGGAAAGAGATGTTTGCTCTTTCCCAAGACATGGTACACATGCTGATTTCTGTGCCCTTGTTGACTTGGTCCTTCCATGGGATGTTCCCCCCTCCCCACTCCTCATTCCCCCCAATCTACCTGTCCTTAAAGACCTGGGTCATCAGGAATCTTCTAGATCCAGAAAGCCTTCCAGTGACCTGACTCCTGTTCACACAGAGCTCCAGAGCAAGATCAGGCTGACCTTGCTGGAAGGAGACATCTTGGATGAGCAGTGCCTGAAGGAAGCCTGCCGGGGCACCTCGGTGGTCATCCACACTGCCTCCATCATCGACGTCATGAACACCGTTCAGCGAGAGACCATCATGAATGTCAATGTGAAAGGTATAGGATCCTGGGGAGGAGCTGAAGGGAAGTGGGCAAGCGAGGGTCAGAAGCTGGGATAAGTGAGGAGGAGGCTGGTGGACACCTGCTGGGTGGGCACCAAGTATTTTTCCTCATCACCACCAACAGAGATTCAAGGCCATCATCCTCAGTATTTTTGATGAGGAAACTAGGGCTGAGACAGGCTAAGTGACTTGTCCAAGGCCCTCTGGGGAGGAGTGAAAGGGCTAGAATTTAAACCCACGCCTGTGTGAGTCCAAAGGCCACGAAAACCCTTCTGCTGGTCCAATCAAGTGTTGACTCAGCTCCAACCTCAAACTCTTGCTATCCAACCACCTCCTGTCTCCACTGGGCTGGAACCAGACCTTACAAGTGCTTCCTTGGTCATCATGCTAGCTTTTCTGTGTGGCTCTAAGTTGAGGGTCACCATACAGCCAAGAACTAAGAGCTCTGTAGTATGAGGTACCTCCAAGTCAGTTAGGAGTGACAGGCCACAGCTCTGGGCTGGTTTCCTTCGGGCAGGACTTCCTGCAAAGGAAGGATAATAAGGGTAAAGAGAATGCCAGAGCCCTCCTGCTCACCCCCCAGAAGGATTCCTCACAAGAGAACTAGCAAAGCTGGTTCACAGTGGTCTGGCAGTACAGAATTAGCCAGCACTTGTCTGCCTGTAATATTTTCTTAACAAGAATAATTTCCCATTATCCGTAATACCATCTCTTCAGCTCACTACCAGATCTATCATTGAAGAGTAGCTCCTAGCCAGGTGCCCAAAGTACACCCTCTTTAGATCCTCATCCCATAAGTGTTTGGTGGCTCTTTCTGAACTGTGGCTTTCCAACTTACTTTAAATCTAGACACAGTCACTCAAGGGACTAGCTTAAATCCCTTATTAGCTTGCTGTGTAGTATCTTCCCTCTGACCCCTGGAGGCCAGTCTCTCTAGGACCACAGCACCCCAGTCCATCTGCCTTCCACGCCCTGCCCACCAGAGTTAGTCTACTCAGAGACTCCTTTTCTAAAGCAACTCATTGCTTTTGCATCTCCAGCCTAAAATTGCACTGTCTCAAAAAAGACCATTTCTAGTTTCAACTTAGCCACACCCCCGGTCACCCCCATTTTGCCAGGAGAGTGCTAAGA
This sequence comes from Mesoplodon bidens, assembly GCF_964165515.1. Taxonomy (NCBI): domain Eukaryota; kingdom Metazoa; phylum Chordata; class Mammalia; order Artiodactyla; family Ziphiidae; genus Mesoplodon; species Mesoplodon bidens. The sequence goes on along the minus strand of NC_138177.1, from coordinate 80,418,299 downwards.
TTAACCATTCGAGTTTTCGGCCCCCCTCTCATAATTTCTACTCTCCACGGCTCCCAACAACAGGGGATTTGAAATCCCTGAGAAGTGTTAGAGGCCTCCATTGACTAAAACTAGCATCCCTGACAGGTTTAGAAAATACTTCACAATCATGGCCATTTCTCCCTCTGCAGGTAAATTAGCTCTGAATTTTCTCTGCTTCTAGATTTAATTTTTTTTAAAGGAGGCTGTCTCTCCTGAAAAGAAAATTGCACAAAGACCTTAAAAAGGATTTTTTAAAATACCACCCAAAAATGATGCTTTGCCCAGGAAATTGCTTCCTTCTTGTAAGGAAGGCGCTCTGGGTTACCTCCATGAGCTAAAATTCTTCCCAGATAAAGGGATTCTGCAAGATCCTCCCATGATAGATATTACCAGCAGAGGGTGCACTCCTTTCTGCTTCTTCCTCCGGCTCAACACACAAGGCCAGTGCTAGCTCCAGAAAGTTAAGCAAAAGGAAGCTTTGCCACCCGACTTTTCACACCTGGGTAAACAAGCCACAGCCACAATTAGCAGTGGCCTTTGTAGGAAACACACAATCAGAAACAGAGTCTGGATCTCCAGCTTCTCCCCAGAACCCACCAATCATTTGCTCAGTGACTCAAAAAAAACTCCTTGTGACAAGATTTTATTGGTCTTCAAAAAAAAAAAGGAGAAAAATACGAACAATTCAATGTGTACTTAAAAGTATATATTACCTATATACAACTCTGTGTGTGTGTGTGTGTGTGTGTGTGTGATGTGAATCCTTCAGCTGTCCTCTTTTGCCTAAGGATCAGAGCTGTCCTTATTCTAAGAGTATGGCCTCCTAATTTTTTAAGTTAAAATAGCCTATCTTTAATGAGGTGGTAGAGATGATAAATGATCATTTTAAAATCTCTTTACTCCGCAAAATATAAAGTGGCAACTCATTGTCCTTTTCTGAAATTAAAAGTACATACACTGGTCCATGAAATCCAAAAGCCTAGAAAATGCTTGCTCTCCAGAATCCAAATCTTGGCCTCTTTTCATTTTTGCTTTCATCCTGTGGCTTTAGCGTAATCTGATCTCAGCCAGAAACACAAAGGAATGCACTCCTCATGTGCAATAGCCAATTCCCTTGAGGGTTAGGGGCAGACGTGGTCCATGGCGTGGCTGGCTCTGGACTATTTCCTGACACTGACAGTGTGCTCCCCGTGGGCAGGTACCCAGCTCCTGTTGGAGACCTGTGTCCAGGCTAGTGTGCCAGTCTTCATCCATACCAGCACCATAGAGGTGGCTGGGCCCAACTCCTACAGGGAGATCATCCAGGACGGCCACGAAGAAGAGCATCTTGAAACGGCATGGTCCTCTCCATACCCATACAGCAAAAAGCTTGCCGAGAAGGCTGTGCTGGGAGCTAATGGGTGGACTCTTAAAAATGGTGGCACCTTGTACACTTGTGCCTTAAGGCCCATGTATATCTATGGGGAGGGGAGCCCATTACTTTTTGCCCACGTGGACAGTGCCCTGAAGAACAATGGCATCCTGACAAATCACTGCAAGTTCTCCAGAGTCAACCCAGTCTATGTTGGCAACGTGGCCTGGGCCCACATTCTGGCCTTGAGGGCCCTGCGGGACCCCCAAAAGGCCCCAAGCATCCAAGGACAGTTCTACTACATCTCAGACGGCACACCTCACCAAAGCTATGATGACCTCAATTACACTTTGGGCAAAGAATGGGGCCTCTGCCTGGATTCCGGGTTTAGCCTTCCTGTTTCTCTGAAGTATTGGCTTGCCTTCCTGCTGGAAATAGTGAGCTTCTTGCTCAGTCCAATTTACAAATATCGACCCCCCTTCAACTGCCACCTGGTAACCCTGTCAAATAGTGTGTTCACCTTCTCCTATAAGAAAGCTCAGCGAGAGCTGGGGTATGAGCCCCTCTTCACCTGGGAGGAAGCCAAGCAGAAAACCAAGGAGTGGGTCGGCTCCCTGGTGAAACAGCACAAGGAGACCCTGAAAACAAAGACTCACTGATCTGGGGGTGACAACGATGTGGATGTGGGTATAGTTAGGAGATGTCTGTCACGCTCTCCCCTTCCGGCTTCATACGGCAAACAACACAGGCACAAGCCTGGGTCCTCCTGCCTCCCTTTTATAAGATGACCATCTTACTGTCTTCCTCCCTCCACCAGAAGCCTTTCCCTGTCACTGGCCCAACGGGAAGCTTTCTGCCCAACCCTCCCTCCAGGGGACAGCCAGACAAGGTGATTTGCTGCAGCTGCTGGTGCCACCGTTTCAGTTGCCGATTCTGAGCTATATGGGCTTCTTTTAACTTAGAGTTTTGCCTGTTAGTTCCATTTCCTTTGTTAAATGCAAAAGCCTTTCTTTTCTTTTAAAAGTTCATATTCCTTTACACAGCTCAATGAACATAATAAACGTTTTAATGACTAATCTGGAGGAAGTTGTGGTTTATGTGATTGCACACGTTTTTATTCCCCACCCCGCCCAATCACCGTCTCCTATTTAGAAAAGTAGCTTGGGACTGGGGTGGGCAGAAGTGTTGGGAAGGGGAACCTAGGACTGACTAAGCACTTACTACGTTTCAGGCATGTATTAGATGACTGACATATATCACTTATTTAACCCTCACCAGAAACCTACGAGGTAGGGATGACTATTCCCTTTGATGAATAAGGAAACTCATTCACAGTCACACTAACTGCTATGAGACTGGGACATTTAACCCAGATGGACTGACTTGAAAGCCCTTATCCGTCCGCTGAATTGTGTAGCCTGAACTGCTCAAAATTTATAGCAAAACGGGGACGGGGTGGTGGATGGTTTGTCGGGGGTGCAGCAGAGCACTGGACATGGGGTACTGATCCCTGGGAGAGCCCAGCTCCCTTGGGTCACCTACTTCTTGCCCGGTCCTGTGCAGGAGACACCCTAGGACCAAGGACAGCCCCTTGGGGGAATCTGGGAGGTTTTCGTACCCTTGTCGGCTGGGAGGAGAGGGAGAAGCAGAGGTGCAGCCAGCCTCCACTGCCAGTGCCAGTGTCCTTGAAGGTCCCTAGAACACACTTGGATATATGTGTGCTGGCGACTCTGGCAACTCATAAGCCTATATTCCAACCTTTCAAATCACACAATGAAGCCGCACCACGGCTTCCTAGGAAAGTCAAGGGGAGAGATGCAAACTCTCCCTCTCTCTGCATGCTCTCTTCCCTCACCTTCTTAGCCTCTTTGCCCTCCCTCCATCTTCCCCTAATCACTGGCCTTCTCATCCTTCTCAATGCCCCTAAGGAAGGGAGGCCAATCGAGACATGTTTGGGGACTTAAATGATGACACATTCGTTAACTGACTGGAGGACCAACAGTCAAAAGAAACACTGCCAGGCCAACAAGGACCACGTGACCTGAAGCAGGTGAGGGGGTGGCGTGGGGCTCAATGCGGGGAGTGGGGAGCTCTCTCCTTCTAGACCAGGGTGTTGCCTGTCTTTATGAACCACGGACACAACAAGAGCCACGACCAACACCCAGATGACCTCTTACCCAGGGAATTTACGGATTATGAATTCGGTTGAATTTGATTACCACAAAGGAGGTAGTTTAAGCATTCACTCTTAAGGAGAAAGGGGAAAAACACTCTGGTCCAAATGAACAGGTCTCCATCACCTTCAAAACCCCAAGAGACAGAGGATCTGGCACCCAGGGATCAGGGTGGAGCGGCCCCAGGGGGTGAGACAAGGTGAGAGAAGAAACACCCCCTTCCTGCCTTCCTCCAGCGCACAAAACACGAAAGGCAGCATCTGCCAACCCGGTAAGGTGTGCACGCCCGCATATGTTTATACCGATAAGGAAGGAAGGAAAGGAGGGTGGTGGAATCTGGGACAAAAGTCCCCTCCGTCCGTTTTTTAGCCCAGGGAAATCCCACAGCTATAAACCCGCCAGGGCTGTTCTCCCAGGAAAGGGAAGCGGCATTGTCACCAGAGGGCAAGCGGGGGTTGGTGTGAGAGGAGAAAGAGGAGAGGGGATCTGGCCGGCTGTTGGTCTCAGCTGAATAAGCATAAAGACCTGGGAAGCTTTTGGCCACCGAAGCCCCATCCTTACTGGCACCGGGCTCAGGATGGACCGCGCGGGGCGGTCCGAGCTCGTGCACAGGGGCCAGAGGTGTAATGCAGGGAAGCACCGCACGGAGGCAGCAGAGGCCCGGAAGGAAGAAGGAAGCCCCCGCCCCCGCGCCCCCCCCGCCCCCCCCCGCCTCCACACACACCTGGGTGGCTGCTGGGAGTACAGGTGAATGAGTGAAGGAAAGCGCAGGTCAGTGCTCAGCCACCAGGTTAAGGACTGTGTATACTGACTCTGGAAAAAGGAGCTGAGCTGAAGTTACTGGGAAAAACCTCAAGGAGCAGGTGGGACCTCAGCTCGGCCTTAGAGGAGGGATGGGCCTTGGGTAGGAGAGGAGGTGGTCCAGGCAGGGGGAAGAGGCTGAGCGGGGGGTGAGGGGGGGATTGTGAAGCCAGGACAAGGGAGGACGGAGGAGGGAAGAGAGAGGGCAGGCCTGCCAGGTGAGAAGGGTTTGCCCAGGGGAAGTTAAGCAGCTGAGGCTGCCAGACTTAGCTTAGACTGCAATGGACTTGAGGAAGCAGGCCTCAGAGGGCCGAGGGAGGAAGGTAAGACAGCGGGAGGAAGGCAAGACAGAGTCAGCTGTGGTAGAAACGCCGGGGCGACTACAAAATTCTCAGTTACTTTATTAACAAACAGATCGAGAACAATGACAAAATCCAACCTCACGATTTCTCCTCTCATAAGAAAACCCAAATATCCAAGAAAGAGACAAAGTCTGGGAGCTCTGGGATTGGGACCTGCCTTCTCCCCGAGGGCCTGAATGCTTCTAGGCAGCCTGGCCCACCCCAAAATGGATGAAGCAGTTTAAGTCTATATCACACTTCACGTGTATTCTTGCTTTTTCTCCTGCAGAAATTTCAGTGTGTTTAATTCCAAGGTGCTAACCTGGATCCTGCCGGGATGGACTGTAATATATGATATATACACTTATTACCTTATTAAAATCCAAAAGAAATCTGAATTCCAAAACACATCTAGCCCCAAGGGTTTTGGATAAAAGACTGTGGACTTTTAGCAGCAGAATTATGAGCCAGGTCTTGTTCTAAATACTTTATATACTAATGAGCAATCAACACTCAAAAGTAGGTACGCTTATTATCCTAGTCTGACATATGAGCAAATGGAGGCACAGAGAGGTCCATAATTTGCTCAAGGTCATCCAGCGAGTTAGTGGTTCAGTTCCAGTAATAAAAAAGCTTTTGACTTCAAAGATTTTACATGAAGATGGCAAACGCACATGCCTGCAGGAGCCAGGCGCCATGTATAAGTGAGGCAGCCTAAGCTAAGAGGCTTTAGGGAGTGGCAGGGAGTGTGGTGTGCTGGAGAGCACATACTTCACGTCAGGGAGACGGCAGCTACAGAGTCCCTGCTGACTCATGTGAGAATATACCCCAAGTTACCAGATCTTCTGACTCTTCGAGGAAAGCAAAGCTTCCTAATTTTTATGTGAAATCTTTTGATTTCTAAATACTGTCAACTAATTCTAAATTTTAAAAACAGTGTGAAAACCAGCTCCAGGAATGGGATGGTGTGGGCTAGCACTCAGATTGCATGCGTAATAGTTTATTTCTTAAAAAATGGGCGGCAACGTATCTGAGGCAATCTGTTCATTCTTGGTGATAGGTCCCAAGTACACATGATATTATATTCTGTACTTTTCTGTATGTTTGGTATAGGCTATAATTTTTTTAAGACATTGATTTTGATTTAAAAAAAAAAAGAGCTCGAACTAACAAAACACATCTGCAGGCTGGACTGACACCTAAGGCTTCCAGTTTTCCTTCTCTGCTCCCAGTCTAGTGGGAGCAATAAAATATAAGGCATGGTAAGTTCTGTACACAGTAAAATGTACCAAGTGCTCTTAGAAAGGTGAAGTGCTTCTGGAGGGTCCCATCTGGGTAGGGGACTCAATAGAGCCCTTGCACTGGGGCCGGATGTTGACAGATGGGTAGGATTTCAATGGGCAGATATGTGGGGAAATGTATTCCAGGCAGAGGCGATGGAGTCGGGAAAGACACAGAGGTGGGAAAGGGGAGTCATTCCAGGCAACTATGAGACCAGTGTGGACAGACCAGAGAACACAGGTGCAGGAGAGAATGGAAGCTACACCTGGAAAAACATGATGGGGAAAGACCAGGGTCACCTTGGGTCACATCTGGGAGACACTCTGCCTTCCAAAGACCATTTGACATTTAACTACGTCACATGTAACATGCCTCACCTTCTCTGGAAAATTAGACTCTTTAAGAATAAGGAGCATGTTTCCATGTCCCCTGCCCCAGCGACAAATATTGGTAGTCAGGCTACAGAACTTGGAGATTATTCACTATGCAGTGGGAAACCATGGAAGATTCTCGTTTGGCTGTCCCTGGAAGGTTACTTTGGCAGCAATGTGTAGGATGGATTGGAAGAGATTAAGAGGATTCTTCAAGGATCTAGGCAAGAAATAAAGGCTTGATTTATGTAGTGTTAACAAAGAGGACACAGGGGGCAGCTGAGGCCAGCCTGAGGCAGAATGGACACTACTTCAGGCAATGCCTGAGTGTGACCACAGCACCCTATGTACCCCATGGACCCACTTTCTGAAGCCAGAAACCTGGATGTCCTTCCCCTACTCTCCCACCAGCCTATCATTCAGTCCTATCAATTTCACCTCCAAAACGCCTCCCGTATGTGTCCTCTCCTTCCCTGGTAACACAGCCTGGTTGAGGCCCTCATCACCTCTTGCCTTGCCTCCCTGCCTCAGAGGGTCACCCATGAAATTCATTCTCAGCAGTGTTGCCAGAGTTGTCCATCCAACATAAAATCTGACCATGTCACTCTCTTCCGTAAAACCATTCAGTGGAGCCCAAGGACACTTAGGATAACCCTGAGTGTCTTAGGACAACATGTAAAGCTTCTCAACAGACGGGTGGTTGCCAAGGGGGAAGGGAGACGGGGAGGGAGGGAGTGGGAAGTTGGGGTTAGCAAATGTAAGCTTTTATATAGAGAAGGGATAAACAACAAGGTCCTACTGTATAGCACAGAGAACTAGATTCAATATCCCATCATAAACCATAACGGAAAAGAATATTTTAAAAGTGAATGTATATATATATATGTGTGTGTATAACTGAATCACTTTGCTGTACAGCAGTGATTGACACAACACTGTAAATCAACTATACTTCAGTTTAAAAAAAAAGCTTCCCAAGATCTAGCCCCTGCCTACCTCACCAGACTAAATTCCCACCAATCCCTGCCCTATTTCCAGACTCTCCAACTTTATGCTCCAATAATAGGCCAATAACACTCGGAGCTGCTGGCATATATTATGCTTTTACATGCTCCTGTGCCAATGCATGGTGTTCCTTCTGCTTTGAGATTGCCCACCTCTCCTGCCACCACATCCTTCTCAACTCCTTATTCATCCTCCAGAGCTCCCCACTTTCTCACTTCTGCACCGTGTGTATATCTAATTGCTATGCATATATTCTGCCCCCCTGGCTACACGGTTATGTTCTTGAGGGCAAGAACTCACCATTTCATCTCTATGTGTCCCCAGTGCCTAGTCCTGTGCCTGACACAAAGTGGTCACACGATGGACAGACGGATGGGGGTGGTGAATAGACATACAGACAAAGCACAAACAAACAACTGAATTGCTGAGTTGGGAAACGAAGGGAATCAGGGAGGCAGAAGGAATGACAAAGCGAGAAAGAATTCAGAGATAATGTCAAGGCATCGATGAACCTGAAGAAGCTGGATCTTCACTATGAGAATCAGGAAAAAAAGGAGAAGTGACACTGGAGGTTAGGGGTAGAAAGATGACTTCATCTGCACTATATGAAGAGTGAGTGAGTGATGAGTATGCGAGCAAAGAGAAAATGAGAGGGAAAAGGCTTTTATGAAGACAAAACCTAGCTGCTAAGATTTTAAGTTTCTGGAAATTAGATACACAACCTGAAACAATGTCGTGCCCAAAGAGTTTTTATACTACAAAAATAAGGAACTCCGGGCTTCCCTGGTGGCGCAGTGGTTGAGAGTCCGCCTGCCGATACAGGGGACCCGGGTTCGTGCCCCGGTCCGGGAATATCCCACATGCCGTGGAGCGGCTGGGCCTGTGAGCCATGGCCGCTGAGCCTGCGCATCCAGAGCCTGTGCTCTCTACAACGGGAGAGGCCACAGCAGTGAGAGGCCCGCATACCGGAAAAAAAAGGAAATCCTATTTTTTTTTTTTTTTTTTGTGGTATGTGGGCCTCTCACCGTTGTGGCCTCTCCTGTTGCGGAGCACAGGCTCCGGACGCGCAGGCTCCGGACGCGCAGGCTCAGTGGCCATGGCTCACGGGCCTAGCTGCTCCGCGGCACGTGGGATCTTCCCGGACCGGGGCACGAACCCGTGTCCCCTGCATCGGCAGGCGGACTCTCAACCACTGCGCCACCAGGGAAGCCCCAGGAAATCCTATTTTTAAAAACTGAATTCAGAAGAAAATCTCCCACTCCCTTAAGTGACTCAGGGTGAGGACAACTCAATCCCTCTGGCTATAGAAAGTGCTTCTTAAAGCATCAAGTGTCTCTGGGGGAAGTTCGTGGGGAGAGCTTTTCCTTTGCCATGGCCCAAGATCCCAGGGGTCTTGAGCAGGGAATGGACTCAGTGTTTCAAGGTATGAAAGAGGCTCATTATGACAGAGTGGAGGGGGGAAGGGAGGACCAACAAAAAGTGGATTGGCCACTCTGTCCCCAAGGGCAGGGGGCCCTGGGGTCAGTTGCAAACTCTGGAACAGTCACCAGTCTGTTCTAGAAACCTGAAGCTCCCCATACGCAGTCTTTCCATAAGAAACAGAAGAACATGCACCAGTGAAGTCAGCTCTTCTTCCAAAATAGGTGCTGGTGGCAGGGGTTGGCCGCGAGGTGGGCTGCTGGCCCTCCTAGCATGGACCCTGGTCATTAAGGTAGGAATAGCCTGCTCATGGGCCAGGATCTAGATTCCTCCTCCCACCAGCCAGAGTGTGAAGTCACTGGTGTAATTGTGAGCAGGGCAGCTTCACAGGCCTGTGGCCAGTACAGTGACCCGGGGGCCCTGTGCTTGGCTTCATGCTCTGCCAGGGGGCCCACCTTTGACTTTGCATTAAGCCTTGCAAATTATGCAGCCAGCCCTGATTGGGAGCATGTCATTCAGCAGTGGGCAAAACAGCTCTTGCTTAATTGTAGGTATACAGGGGATACAAGGGAGGACCTCTATCTCCTGCAGGGGAAATCAAAGTGTTTGTGGAATTCCAATTTTAGAGCTATAAAAGGCCCTACAGGCTCCAGCTTTTAACTGTGGGCTCCTTCCCTCCCCCATTTCACAGATAAGAGAACTGAGGCCCAAGAAGTGAAGTGCCTTTGCAAGGTCACCCAACCAGTCTGTAGCAGAGTTGGGCTAGAACCCAGATCTCACCACTGTGTCGCTCAAGAACACACTGGAATCCCCATGGTAAAAAGAAGATGAAAGTTTGAAGCAGGGGCCCTGGGGCCAGGAGACTCACAGATTCTGAGGAAAATGACAGCACATCCGGGAGGGGAGTGGGGGATTGCGTTACAGCTTCCAGCACATCTCTACCCGTCGCTGGACCGCATTCCACCACAGCCGCCCCTGCCTGCAGCACATTCACAGTCCCCTGGCAGCCTTCCCTCCTCAGCTCTTCTTCATGCTTCAGGCTGCACCTCCGCAGGAAGTCTCCCACCTTCCGGGGAGCGGGGAGTGACCCTCTGATAGGCACCTGTCACTGTCCAGCATGGTTGCTTATTAACTTGTCTCCCCGCCTAGACTGTGGGCTCTGGGAGGGCACCACGGGGACCCTGCCCTGACACCTGTGCACACCTGGCCCCAAGCAGACACTAACCGATAGTTATGGAAGGGAGGGAGGGAGGGAAGGAAGGAAGGAAAGAAGAAGGGAGGGAGGAAGGGAGGGGAGGGAGGAAGGAAGGAAGGAAGGAAGGAAGACAATGTTCTTAAAGGAAGGGACTCGGACCAGAATAACAGGATTTTAGGGAGTGGAGTGAAGGTGGTCCAAGTATGAGTGTCCCCTAAGCAAGACAAACCTGGACTCCATACCCACCTGTAATGGTGACCTAATATTTGCTGCCCTGAGCTTGGCCTGAGAACGCAGAGCTGAGCAGGGGCTAGGGAGAAGCACAGCCTCCTGGTGGTAGAGGAGGCACAGAGCCAGGGGGCTGCCCTACCAACATATTTGTTAAGGAAAAACAGTGGGGTGGGGGATGAGAGAGAACATTTGGAAAGAGGGCAGAGGGCAGGCTTAACTAGCACACCAGCTGCCTGAGCTTTCTATGGTGCCCATGCAGCGCCGACCCTCCCTCCTCAGCTTGTGGAATGGGGGCCCTGCGTGAATAAAGACAGGCAGGGGCTTCATGGTACAGGAACAAAAGTAATAGGGTGAGGGGGGCCTGAGGAAGGGGGAAGAGGAGGGCAAAGGGAAGAGAGGATTCTCTTATTTGAGAAGCAGGCCATTTCCGCAAATAAGAGTGAAAACTCTGGGTTCTCTTTCCATTGTGCCATGAAAGTTAGGCAAATCCTTTTGCTTTCCTGGGTCCATTTCCTTACCTGCAAAATGAAGGTTGTGGCCCATTTCTAAGGTTCATCACAATGACACTGGGCAGCTGTAAGTTGGCTGCATGTCCCCCAGTACCCCGTATTTCTGCAGCTAACCTTCACCATAACACAGTCCTCCCCTGGAGTATTTGTTTGTGCAAAGCCAAGGCTGAGAACGTGGTTTCCTAGCCCTTCCCCAGCTCTCTTGGTACCTGGCACCTCATCTGTAAAGGGACGTAATACCCTTCTAAATGCGGAGGTCCAAGGCCAGGGGCTGAGCAGGATCCCACCCTCCACTGACATCCCACGAGCTGAGCTGCAGAACCTACTGCTGACTTAGATGAGTTCTCATGGCATTCTTGCATGGAGCTATGGATGTGCCCCAAGCAGGTGTGAAGCTCTTGGATAATTATGAGACACTAGAGTAGGGAGAATCAATAGAGGTAGTGCCTCCTGAAGGGGAAACAGAGACCCAGAAAAATCCAAGCCTTGTTCCAGACCGCAGACAGTGAACACCAGAATGCAGCCAGTGAACACCAGCACCGCACGCCCTCCAAGGGATAGCAGGACTGGTTCCTCCTTTCTTCCTCTGTCCCTGGATAAGTGAAGGCCATGGCCTCCCATCCCCTCATCCCCCTGCCTCAGGAGCTGGAAATTCAAGAGAACACAGGCATGCAAGCAACTGCCTCTCTCCTCCTTCTCGACTCCCAGGAGCTATGATACAAGCCCCTAAACCTTCCAAGAACCTTCATGTGTGTTATTTTGTAAGGTCTTCTCTCCATACCTCACACCTGCATCTTTCCACTGGACAGACAAGGCCAAGATCAAGTCCACCTGTAGTGCCCAGCCCAGGCTGCAGCAAAGTTAGACAGTGGCTCCCTCAGCCCAGAGGCTTTGTGGCCGTGAGGTGAGGTCCATGACCTCTACTATGTCCATTAGCGTCAACCCAGGGAGCAGTAGAGCTACCTCAGCCCAAGCCTTGAGGTGGTCCCTGTCTATCAAAGTCCTACTTTATTCAGACACCTCCTGACAGACCTGACAAAAGAAACATCTAGCCAGATCCCTTAGCAGCCCCTTGCTTCAATAGCCTCTCCAAGGTCACACACTGCCCTGTTTCCCCACCCGCAAAGACAGATCAAGTGGACACTACCTGATTTGCAGCAGTGGTGTCCCCAAATTAGTCACACAAGCCCTCAGCAGAGAATCTACTCCATCCTGAGCCTTTGCTGCGAGTACCATCTTGCCTAGGCATAACATTTGAAGTCTTGATATTAAGAAGTTCCTCCCGGGGCTTCCCTGGTGGCGCAGTGGTTGAGAGTCCGCCTGCCGATGCAGGGGACACGGGTTCGTACCCTGGTCTGGGAAGATCCCACATGCCGCAGAGCGGCTGGGCCCGTAAGCCATGGCCACTGAGCCTGCGTGTCCGGACCCTGTGCTCTGCAACGGGAGAGGCCACAACGGTGAGAGGCCCACGTACCGAAGGAAAAAAAAAAAAAAGAAGAAGTTCCTCCCCCCCAACCCAACCAGAGGCCAAATCCCAAAAGTTATACTTACAGTTTGCAAAATTATCACCACAAAGAACTGGGTTTGATGTTAGGCAGGGGACAAAATCAGTCTTCCCTTCACCCTTGTAGAGTATTAGAACATGGAAGCTTCTCCTTCTCATACCTGTATCCCCAGCATCAAGCACTACCCAGCACATGCGCACTCAGCATGCTATGGAGTGAACTTCTCAGGGTCTCCACTCTTAATAAGCCACAGCTTTGGGGCATAAGGGAGACCGCCCACACACCAGGAATGTGTGTGCGGATATTATGGGAACATCTCTGCAGAACTACTCCAGCCCTCATAGGTCAGGAAAAGCATCCCAAAGGAGTATCTTGTGTGAATAAATGTTTGCACTGAATTTCTTCCATTGAATCCCTGTCTCTAGCAACTGGTGGGGCCTGGAACTTTTCAGTCCTTTCACTCAGGATGAAATGCCTCCAAATATATATGTGGGAATGCCAGCTTGAGCACTGCACATACGCTGATACCTTTTTTCTACCGTCTTAAGCACAGGACAACCTGGTACATGGAACACCTTGCCACCTACCTCTTTGGTTTCCAAAGCTGAGCATCCTGGCTGCTGTGATGAGGTAGGTCACCTCATCACAAATGGATACAGAGGGCTGTGAACAGTGTGACCTGGATCCCATCAGGGCAGCTGGAAATTGAAAACCATTGGAATGTGTTTTGGGTTAGCAGAGGTGACCTTGAAACAGGGGCATGCAGCAGGGACTGCAGACACTTTAGCTGTGGCTGGAAAAGAAAAGAGCACGACGCTAGTCTGTTCAAGCTGGGACCTCCTCCCCTTTCCCTCCAGCAGCAAAATTTAGGAAACAATTCGACTGCCAAGCACAGCTGAGAAAAAGAGAAATGAATGGAATTTTGCTTTGTTAAGTGAGTCAAGACAGGGAATGAAGGTCAGAAAGAAAGGAAGGCAGGCAGTCTGTGGTTGGCAAATAGAGAAGGGCCAGTGGCAGCCTGCGATGCCCTTGGGGCATTATCTGATGAACAGCAAAGACAGACACTTTTCCTGGCCCTTACTTATTATCTTTAACTATTTGGGGAAGGCCTGTGTGAAACGGAGGCCTACCAAGAGTAGACAGGCAGCAGAGCCTGCTGCATCTGACAATACCCTTTGCATCTGACAGATGCCCTCTGACAAAGGCAGAGGAAAGGATTTGCGGCTTAGGAGTTTCATCTGCTGTAATCCCCAAGAAAGAAAGGAGGTGCTTAATTCATCCTACAGACCTCTCAACCCGGGTTGAGATTCCCATTAAAATCACCTGGGAAGACTTTATAAAATCACGGGTACTTGGATATCACCCCAGACCAATTAATCAATGTCTTGAAGAGTTTTTTGGGGTGGGGTTGGGGTGGGGGTTGGTTTTAAAGCTCTCCAGGTAATTCTACTGTGCAGTTAATGTTAAATTAAGAAAATCTCTGTCTGAAATTAACCAAGCCTGGAGAATTCCAAGTTGACCAGATACACCTTCTCTACCTGGAACGTGGACAGGGGCTGCTCTAATTGGAAGTTGAGGTTGAGCATCCCCTCACGGTGCAGCACCAAAGGCCACGCTTACTGCTGTGTCCCCACAGGACACTGAATGAGCACTTCAAATGCTTGGCTTAATGTAGGTTCCCAGAGACTAGGAGTTAGACTGGTGGTTGCTTCAAGCCAGAATAGTCAGGCTCAGGGGAGGAATACTGCAGGCACAGAACTGACTGCCTTCTTCCAGTACCAGAACCCAGCATCCGCTGGCCCTGCTAGGCAGGGAAAGGGCTGTGGACATTCACCCAAGGAGGTAGCTGTGCTCATTAAAAGAAATTAAGGTGTTTTTATTATCATGCTTCCTCTTTTTTGTTTCTTGTGAACCCCTCCTTACAAACTGCTGTTTCATTGTCTCCATGGGCAGAGACTAGCTAGAAAATATTTTGAGCAAAAGGTCAGTCTAGCTGATAAGTTCCGTTCAGTATTATCTACAGTCATTAAGCTGCATTTCCGAGAACTGGGGGAGAGAAAATACTTTGTTATGTGATTCAGGAATACATTTTTATAGATCAGAGATGGGACCTGAGGCTGCCTGCCTTCTCCGTGACTATCTTCCCCCTGCCTACTGCCAAAATTCCCCACAGATTGCTTCTTACAAGGAATGAAGACACAGATCTTTGGAAATTGGTACAACAGTATAACATTAACACATTCCCAACATCCCAAAGCCACATTAGTGCAAAAGTGTTGCACTGAATTATTGGTTACAATGCACAGGCTATTTAGACATCAGCCAGTTCCAGGATGATCTAGGATCCGCTGGAACATTCTAAATCAGGAGTCAGCAAACTTCTTCTGTAAAGATCCAGATCATAAATATCTTCGAATTGTGGATCACGTAGCCTCTGTCATCACTACCCAGCCTTGCCGTTTTAGTGCAAAAGCAGCCATAGACACTATGTCAGGAAGGCCGTCTGGGTAGAACTGTATTCCAACAAAATTCTATTCATACAAAGGGACAGGCTGGATTTGGTAGTTTGCTCACTCCTGTTCTACCAGAGCATAGCTTCCCTAGATTGAACTGAGTGATATTTAATGGGTGACAAGTAAAAAGGAAAGACTGACATGGTAAAAGACTGATCTGGATTTAATGACAAATATTCCATACTGGTTGCTGAACACCACAATGCTGTCCAGGGAACCATCATTAAATAAAACAACCTGAAAATAAGGCAATTCTCACATACACAAGCACACACTCACACAAAACCTGTTACTTTTAGGATCATTAAATTATTCACCATTTTAACAAACAGCTGTAAAATAACATTACAGTGAAGGAAAATGTGCACAAACTTCAGAAACACAGTTCAGATTGTCTACGAACACAGGTTCTTAATTTGTACTTTTTCACATATGTACAGCCTCTGGATCTTGAAGAGGCCACATGGCTCAAAGGGTTAACATTTCGTCTTCTCCTTCCAGCTCAGAGCTCAATATTTAATCAAGCCAGTTAACCTATTTAAAACTGCTCTAGCTTCTTCTCAGTAAAGGGCAGCCTGCACTTGACCAAACTCCCCAGGAAATAAATGATACATTTGCCTCCACCATCATTAATGAATTGGTGGAAGGAATCTTCAGAGTAACATTTTCAAGGGTGAACCAGTTAACAGGGTTTGTTTTAGAAATACTATTTTTCTAAAACTAGATACAAGAAACAACCTCCGAATGCACTGAACCTCACTTAATGCAGCTATGTTCCTTGAAGAATTATAAGAAAAATTGAATCACATTTTAGCTGCACCATGAGAGTGGGGTGTTTGGTGCCTGGACTGTTTTCTTCTACTAAGGGATGTGGTCACAGAAGGGTTAGTGAAGTAGTGGCTGGCTTTCTTATCTATGGTAACAGAAAGAACAGAGTGGGTCAGTGAAATCCAAAGAATTCCACTGCCAGTAAATTATTTTACATTAGCTTCCATCTCCTCTCCCCATTGAACCCATGCTCGAAAGTTGCTGCTATGGAACACACTAGATGCAGATGAGACTGTGCAATAGTATGAAAATGTCAGCAAAAGACCAAGTGACCCAGAATGTGGATCATAAACTCATGAATAATCAAAAGTTGGGTGAGATTTCATAGGCACAGACTCAAGAGAACTTAAAACAGCTGGAAGAGGTAGATGTGCATAAAAAAAACACAAAGTAATAAGATTACCTACAAATTGGCTATATTATTTTCATGTGAGTCTCATACACTTGGTATACAGACTACAAGAGTCAGAATAAATAACGGACACTTGCTTTGCTCAGATTACTCTTGACTAAAATAAAAAGGAATTAGTGTCTTCCAAAACTATCTATAGTTTGAAAATCTATTTGCATTTGTGAATGACAACAAACTGATTAAGAGGGCAAGATCAACAGGCATTATACAAGCCCAGAATTCTCAGGGTTTGGTTTTTTTTTAAGTGTTATGATGGCAAAAACGTGCTTTCCTAGAGTCCCCAAAGAGGTTCTTTGCTAGAATACAACTGATCAAGTATAAATTACCAGCATCCATAGAAAGCTTGCTAAAACTGTAAAAACAATCTTGTGGGTTGTTTTTTTTTTTTTCCTTCAAGTGTGTCCAACAGTTTGTAAAGATGCTTCCATGAAAAGTACAGGTTAACAACTGCTAATAAAGAAAACAAATCTGCTTTCCACAACTCTACCTTCTAAAGGCTAACCTAAGGGAGGGATTTTCAGCATAGGCAGCTGAAGTCTATACAAGAGTCATCTAACTATAGCCCCTACTAGAAATGGAACACATCTAGGACACTAATTACATGACAAAGACCAGCTTTGTCAACAAGGACATCTTTGGCCCTTCTAGACTAGCCTTAAATTTTCCATCAAGCGTAAGAATTTTCAGGGTCCTTATTATATAAATCACGACAGGTAAGTCTTCCTAGCAGCTGAGCTGGAGAGCACAAAAGGGCAGACCACACCTATCCACACTGTCATCAGCCTCTCTTCAGAACTACCTGTCACACTCCTGTCCCCAGGCCTTCCCTAAGACAGGGGTCATAATACTGTTCTACCTCACTAAGAAGTGAGAAACAACTAACAAGCATTAAAAAGCAGAAAGCACTTTAGAAATACAAAAGTGCTATTTTGGCATTTATATAACAACCAGAAGACATTCATTGCTTGTGCTATTTGGCAATTTTGCATTTACACCTCTCCCTGCTTGTGCCCTCCTTGTGTCTTGAGTCTTGAGTCTACTGTGCCACCCTGTGCAGGAAAGAGAAATTTCTACTCAGACCAGAGCCCATATCAATATGGGTGGAGGTGTGGGTTCGAATATCTCCCCCACTACTGCAGAGGGGGAGGGGTACACAGATACAAAATGAAGGCAAATGAGACGAAGGAGCCTGGCGCCCCAACATGGGAACATTTGCTTTCCTGGATTTCTCACATAAGGCCAGCAAAACTCTGAGCAAACTGACTTTTGTAGCAGGTCGCTGGGGCAACTGTTGATGGCCTGAGTTTCACTTGAAACAAGCATCAAGCTGACCTGGAAAAGGAAAAGTCACACATAGCTGCGATTGTTCCATTTCCCAGCACTTAAAAGACCACAGATGAGACCTGAAAGAAATACTGGGCCTGGAACACACCTGACACCAGGGGCAGGGGCCTGGTCATCCACACAGACTACCTTGACCCAGCATGAAGCTAGACTATTTTAAAGGAAGTAGCAAAGAACCAGGAGCAGGACCACGATTTCCCAGATCTGAAAACCAGTTGTGAATGAATTTCTAAACCTCAGAGATTCCACCCTGGAGACGAGGGTGCATAGCTTTTCTGTCCAGTTTCCCCTGGACACCTCAACATAGCAGCTAGCTGTGGCTCAGAGGAAGGAAGGGAAGAGCACACCAATATCCACTCCTGTAGGACGGACAAAGTTCCTCTACTTTTCGCGGGACTATAGCTGATGTGTGGGGACAGGGCAAACAGTGGCTTAATACCTGCTGAAACCAGGACAGAATTACTCATACCCGCCTTTCACTTTACCCCGTAACCCTCACTCCAACCACACGCTCTCCCCGCTTCCCACAGGCCATCACTGCCCAAGCTACTCTATTGCCTGTCATCCTGTACCCTCCCCCGCCCCCCAACTCCCCTTCCTCAAGGTCCTCAAAGTGCCTGCTCCTGCACACTCTTCATCCTCCACAGCGTGTATGTGGTGACGTCGCCACGCTCAACCACACCTCCCAAACATTTCTTCGTTAGGGAGGAGGCAGGCAAAATACAGCACCCCCGAAAGAACAAGTCTTACTCAACCCTCCCCTTCAGGACCCCCGACACCTCAAGGCTCCCCAGTCATTCTCCGATTGCCCCTCCCCCCTTCCCCATTTCTTTCTACAGGGTCTGTCCCCAGGACATCTAGCCCCCCGCCCCCCTCCCCGTACGCAGCCTCCGTTGGGCGCAACCCTAGCACAAGTGTAGCTTCTGGTGCTGCGCGAGGTGCGTCTTGTAGCGGAAGCCCTTGCCACAGCCGGCGCACTTGTGCGGCTTGTTGCCCGTGTGGATGCGGCGGTGGCGGATCAGGTGCGAGCTCTGGATGAAGCTCTTGCCGCACTCGATGCACGTGTAGGGCTTCTCGCCCGTGTGCGTGCGCTGGTGCTGCGTGAGCGTGGAGAAGTCGCTGAAACGCTTCTCACACTGGCCGCAGCGGAAGGGCTTCTCGCCCGTGTGCACGCGCAGGTGGTTCACCAGGTGCGAGTTGCGCCCGAAGCCCTTGCCGCATTCGCGACACACGTACGGCCGCTCACCCGAGTGCGTGCGCTTGTGCGTGAAGAGGTGAGAGCTGACGCTGAAGGTTTCCCCGCACTCGGAGCACATGTAGGGCTTCTCGCCCGTGTGCACGCGCTGGTGCTTCACCAGGTCCGAGCGCCAGCTGAAGCGCTTGCCGCACTCGCCGCAGCCGTGCGGCTTCTCGCCCGTGTGGATGCGCTGGTGGTTGGCCAGGTGCGAACGGCGCACGAAGCCCTTGCCGCACTCCCCGCAGGCGAAGGGCCGCAGCGCCGCCGGCCCCGAGCCGCTGGCCGCCGCGTGCGCCCGCCGGTGGCTCAGCAGGTGCGAGCTGAGGCTGAAGGCCTCGCCGCACTCAGGGCACGGGTAGGGCTTCTCGCCCGTGTGCAGGCGCCGGTGCTTGAGCAGGTCGGCGCGCCAGCTGAAGCTCTTGCCGCAGTCGGCGCACAGGTTGGGCCGCTCGCCCGTGTGCAGCCGCAGGTGGTTGGTCAGGTAGGTGTTGCGGCTGAAGCCCTTGCCGCACTCCCCGCAGCGGAAGGGCTTCTCGCGCGGGGGCCGGGCCAGCGCGGGCCCCGCCCCGAAGCCCCCCGCCACGCCCACGCCCATCATCCCCACCACCCCGCCGCACTCGCCAGCGAAGCTGAAGGGCTCCAGACTGGCGGCCGCGGCGGCCTCCGCCAGGCGGTGAATGCGCTGGTGCTGCAGGAAGGCGGAGCCCGGGCTGAAGCTCTCCCCGCAGTCGGGGCAGATGGTGGGCGCGTCCATGATGCTGGCCATCAGGCTGTCGAGCTCCCCGAGGTCCATGGCCATGGGGTGGTGGAGCCGGCGGAATCGGCGGTGGGCGGGCTTGTCACCCCGGTGTCGACTCCCCAGGGAGAGGTGCCGCCTCCAGGGAAGCACGGCAGGAGGCGGCTGCTCCTCTTCCTCCTCTTCCTGGGGGCTCCGGGAAATGCCGACGGACTCAGACAGCCCTGCGAACATCGCCATCTCAGCTACTCCAGCTTGGTCATCCTCTTCCTCACGGAGAGCAACCCCTTCTTCCTCGCTCAGCAGCCCCTCTGCAACAGAAAAGGCGGCAGTGGGGGTGACTATACTGGGCGCTCAAGAGGTAAACCCAGAGGAAGCCCGTCTCAATAAGAGGGTGGGCCACGGGGTAATCCCCTCCCCCGGGGACTCTCAAACTCTCTCTCCAAGGTCCCTGTCTCCTCCACCCCCAATTCCAGCTTCCTTCCCACCTGGCGACTCCTGGGGAAGGCCTAAAGGAGAGCGAGCTCACCTGCCCCCTTGGCTTTCCAGTTCTTCAGGCAGCTGTCTCCGGGCCCAGGCCCCACCCATTGGACCTGAGGCTCTGTTCCCCAGGGCCACCTGAAGTCCTGACAGTCAGCTTGAGATGGTCAAGTCTGGGCCAAGTGGGACTCTCTGGGATCTCGTAAGACATCCAAGAGCCACCAATGCCTTTCAAGGCCCTAGCCTCAAAAGACAAGGCCACTCCAGCCAACCACAAGAAAAGACCACCCGGCCTAACTAGGCGCCGAACTGAGTTTTGTTTTTTTCTTAGTTTCTGCTTTGTAACAAAGTGAATCAGTCATACATACACATCTGTTCCCACATCCCTTCCCTCTTGCGTCTCCCTCCCTCCCACCCTCCCTATCCCACCCCTCCAGGCGGTCACAAAGCCCCGAGCTGACCTCCCTGTGCTATGTGGCTGCTTCCCACTATCTATCTACCTTACGTTTGGTACTGTATCGAACTGAGTTTTTAAATATGATTGGTGAGTCTGCAACCGCTTAAGGTGGAACAACAAACCAAACACACCCCAACCTAAGGGCTTTACTGTGTAAGGAGGGTGGGGGGTTGGAAAAAAGGGGAGGTGAGTGCAGGGCCTAGAGCTGGTGAGTCCAACTTAGAGGCTGATCCAGAACACACATCTGTCTGCCTCTGGCTGCTTATCCCCAAGCAGAGGACACCCAAGAAAGTTACTGGGACGTGAAAGACCACGTGCTCTGTTCACTGCAAGGGAGGGCCGTAGCGGGGTCTGGGAGGTGTCCTGGGGAAGGAATGTAACCTCACGGCCCTGATCATAAGGTATTTCAGCTCATTTCTGTCCCCAAGGCATGCACAGAGCAGGATAAAGCGACAAAAGCCCAAAGATGGAACCAAGGAAGCGGATGGAGGCCCAGCGTTTACTCTTTCCAGATCAGGAATAGCCAGGGATTTAGGAGAGGCCTTGGGCACTTTGGGTATTAGCCACATGAACCTGGGCAGGTCCCTTACCACTGTGTTTATTTATCTGCAAGGGGGGAGGATGACTGTAACTGTAAACATCTGGATCTCTGCTAAGCAACTCATCTAACTCTCCCACAACGCCAGGACGTAGGTCCCAATGCTACCTGTGTTCCCTCTTGTGCTGTTACAAGTGTTACTTGATGGCAGTATTTTGTATGCTGTAAAGTGCACACCTGTGAGTTACCCTCTTCCCCCATGTTTACCAGTACAGCCCGCCTCAGACCAGACTGATGAAAAGGATATTCCTCAGGCTTAAGATCGTACAGAATCTGCTTAATGGTGTCCTCTAGAGAGCTGCCTCCTAAGAACGCTGTCCCTGGTTATCACTCTGAAGGAGCTAGAAATAAATGTGAATAGGGCAACTTCCACCGAAACTGCTGTTTTCTCCTCACCTGTGCAGATGTTAGACACTAGTTCCCTCTCCTCTGAGTCCCCTCTTAGAGCTTCATCCTGTGGGTGGGAGCCCATCTCCTGCTCCAGGTGGCATTCTCTCTTGTCTGCATCATGTGGGTTAGAGCCCATTCCTCTGTCTTCTGGGTCCCCTTCCCTGTCTTCAGAGTTCTCAAAATCAGAGCCCAGCCCCTTGTCTTCTGAGTCCTGGGCTTCACACATGCCCCGTTTATCTTCTCGTTCCATCCAGGAAGAACAGGACAAGGGAGGTGACCACGGATCCCTGCTCCAGACAAAACACACAGATAAAGGTCACGTGAGTCTGGCCTCATCCCCCTACCAGGTCTGGCTTTGATTTCCGTGAAAATCAATGGCACAGTCCAATAAAATGTACAGAGTTCCAAGCCCCAGATAGCAGATCTCTGCTCCATCTCAACGCTTTAAGGTAAACAGAACTGAGCGAAAAGGAGGCTGGTCTGGGTAGCAGAGGAACAGTGGCAACTCATGATGCACGTGTCAACTCTCACTGGACTACAATTCCATCTGCTTCCATATATGAAGTGGATTATTCTATTAACATGGCTCTATAGCTTTAACAGTGGGGTAACAGTGGTATTCCCATTTTACAGATGAGAAAACTTAAAGCTCAAAAAGAAGACCCCACTAGCCTAAGGCTAACTTGTAAGCAGTAAAGTGGGAATTAAACCAATTGTGATGCTTCAAAGTTCCATGAGTTCCTTACTCTAGTTAAAGCTTGCCCTCCTCTACATAGATACAATTTTTATTTGTATACAATATTTTATTTACTGAGGTCAATTATACCTCAGTAAAGCTGGGGGGGAGGGGCAGCTTGCCCTCCTCAAACGCACAGCAATTTTGTGAGGATTTTAGCTAATTATGAGGGGGCCTCTAAGGAACCAGAGGAAAAGTACATTGAAGACACAAGACTAACAAAAGCATCGGTATATTAACTTCTTATCTAAGGCTGTGTCACCAACAGCAGCAGCAGCATCCTGGCTCCAGTGAGGATCTGCTGCTTTCCTGTGAGCAGTGACCCAAGTAGTTCAAGCTTTAGTAGGTCTGTTGGGGGGGTGGGTGTGGAAGAGATGCAGGGACCCTCTGTGTTAGAAGCCATCTCTATAGCCTGAGGAAATATTTTGCTTTATTATATACTTTAATTGTAGAGAGCCCTTAACAGGAACGTCCCCTGGCACAACTGGTAACCCCTCTACAGAACAGGCCAACGTGTGAGTTGTAGGGAGACAATGACATCAGATTCCTAAACCTTTTGTAGATGGCAGGTTTACGTTTCAAAAGTATAGGGCGCCCTGCCAAGACTGGGCAGTTGAGCCAAAAATAATTGACATCTGCCATCTATCACTCTTACAGCTCAGCTCAAGGCAGCAAAACAGTTTACAGGTCAAGGATCTTGGACCGACGTTGAAGTGTCCAGCTCTCTCTCTGCCTTGGCAGTCCCCAAACAGGACTAGCAAGAATATGGCTGAGCATGCGGCTTTTCCTACCTGCCTCTGTTGACAGGGCTTCCCAGAGGCAGCCCTGGCTCTGTGACTCTTCGGCCTGGAAAGCAAGAGTTACGGGCAGCAGCCTTACTCTGCAGCCCAGGGCAAGTCAGTTAACCTCTCATTGTTTGTGTCCTCATCAGTGCAAGGAGGATAATGCTACATAACCTTTCACACACGGAGGGTGTCAGAAGGAAACATTAAAAAGCACTTTGGAAAATACTGTGGCATGGACTCGATACTCTGAGTAGTCCAAATGTGGAATTCACACAGTATTCCTCTTTCTAAGTCCTGATGCCATTCCAGCACACCTCAAAGACACACCAGCCTCTCCGTAATTTTGGCAGACTCATGGCCCTAAATAGCACATTATATCCTTTCTCAGAGCTGATGATATGCTCCCTAGATTAGAGGGAAACATCAAGCCTGCCTCTTAAACATCACAGGAAAATGGCTGGACTGAGGATGGTCAGTCAGCAGTGTCCTGGAACACAGCTGGTCCCTTTAGAATGTATAACTGTTTAAAATGCCAGGTCCCAAACACTCAGGATTAGGCTGTAGGAGTAAATCCCTTTAAAGCCATAAACCTTTTAAGAGGTCTATCCCGCAAGGGACTATTGACCCCAAGTCACTTCTACCTGTCACCCTCTTGCCTCCTGGAGCTCAGACTCTACAGACAAGTACAGCCCTTGAGTCAGCATAGATATAATACACCCCGAAAATGGGTGGTAGGAGGTTTTCAAACATGTGACCTGTTGGTTTGCTAGTGGCTGAAAACAGTGGAGAGGTGGGAGGGGGACTTAAAGGGGACCTAATCAATGGTTTCTGCCAATCTAAGACCAGCAAGAAGAATTTTATCAATAAAGTAAAGGAAATCAAATAAGTGTGTCACCAGAAATTCATAAAACTAAAATGGCAGGGTATGGTACCCAGAATGGTACAGAAGTAACTGCAGCCCTCCACCATGAAGGGTAGGATATAATGGTCTACCCTGGGAAGCAGGAAAGCTTAAGGTTTTACCCCAAACCCTTTTAAGAAGGACAGAGCACCTTCTTAGAGATCACCTCAGACACAGCAAAAATGGAACAAGGGAACTTTCTGATTTGTGATTTCTTGGGAACCAAGAGATAGTTCATACCAGAGATATTAAATAAATAAACTTTTTTTTTTTTTTTTTAGATTTAAGTGGGGAGAGCAGGGAGAGGCAGAATCTGAGTAAGTTCCCCATTTAGAACTGTCTTATGAAGTTCACAATGCTGCCCCACTCAGGATTAAGGAGGCTCTGAGCTCCCAAAGGGAGCATGTCCAGATCCTTATTCACACCAGGGGAGGGAGGACTAGGTATGTTCTGGAAAGAGTAGGAAGCTCCTGTTGCCTAGAGAGATACATTCATGGTACAACATCTACTCAAATCCGTTTTAAAATGCATTATGTTAGTGCAAAACTGGAAATCTGCATGCCCCACAATATGGATTCAGCTCCATTCACACCATCACATCATAGGATTCTAGGCAGCTATCAAGTAACGGAGAAGGCTATTTAGAGGTATGGAAAGGTAGTCACAATATATTATTAGATGAAAACTAGCTGGTTTAAAAATAATCTCATTTGCTTATTAGTATATGCACCCCAGCCTATAGTTACACATGTCTACACAGGTTCAGAGGGGAAAAGCAGAAGATTATTTATCAAAATGTTAAATATCTCTTGGTCACTTCTAGGGGCTTTGCATCATTTAATCTTAACAACAACCCAATGAAGCAGGGTATGATTTTCAACTTCAGAGACGAGGAACTAAGCACTTAAGTTAAGCGATTAGCAAGGTCATACAAATCATAAGTGGCACAGCAGGGACAAAGCCCCTGCAGTCCAGCTCCAGTACCCACATTCTTAACCAGAAGCTGGTGTGTTGTTTGGGATAACTTTTCCTTTCTGTGAACATCAGTATTTTCTACAATAAAGATGTATTATTATCAGCAAAATATGCCAACTTTGTTTTCAACGTGATAAAATACATTATAGGAAAACCTACAGTTATTCAAAAGCAGCAAAAAGGAAGACAAGGACAGACAGGAGCTGTGCTTAGCTCAGCCTAGAAGACTTAATTTGCAGAAATGTTATCTACACGCCGGTATAACCGAACTGTCAGTCACTAGCTATCTAGGCACATTTTGTTCCATTCATTCTCAAAATAAGAACTAGCAACATGTTTTCTGAGGCAAGGCCAGGGTTGGCTAATGAGGAGGTGGCAGGACATTGTGACAGCTTTGTGGCTAAACTGACCTGGGTTCAAATCCTGTTCTTTGTCAGCGACTTCACCTTGTGCAAGTGACTCAACCTTGCTGAGCCTCAGACTCTGCATCCATAAAAACAAGCATGCTGCCACCTACCACATAAGGTTAATGTAAAAGCAGCTGGCACACTGCAGAGACACAATAAATGGTAGTTATAATATGAAACTTATGGCAATGACTTGATTAAAGAACACACACACACACCCACACTTCTCAAATTGGGGGTCACCTTTTCACAGCTATATTCACCGAGAATGGTGTTTGGCAAGTACCAACAAAAAACTTCCTCTGGCTTGGCCACTAAAGGCTCTATTAATGAATAGCCCACCACGTGGAGACAAGAACCAGGGAGGGGCTGGCTGTTTAGGTGAGGTGGGGAGAGGGAAAAAGGTTCAGTTCCTTGTTGGTTTGGAGATGCTGATAACCCATCCTGCACACGGGAAGTATTCGTCTAAAGTATGCGTGGTCCAACAAATCCTGACTTTAAACCATCTATAAGGGAGCTCTTCTCCCCCCGCCCCAGTAAGAAGGGGTACAAGTTTACAGGGGGGAAAACCAAACAGAGGTAATAGTGGGAGTAGTCAGGCAAGTAAGATCCATTCTGCATCTGGTTCTAATCACTGAACTAGCAGTAATGAGGACAGCGCTGGTTTTGGCCACCAAAGACACTGTGCTGTGTGACTTACAGTAAGTACTTGCCCCTCTGGGCTTCTGTTCAATGAGGAGGTTGGGTATGGATGTGCCCGAGTCCTCTTCTCCTGGTCATGCCACAAGCAGGACCATGAATCCAGGGAGGCACCACTGTCAGTTTCGTTAGACATGTTCAACTCCAGCTCGTTTACCTGACTCCCACAGCAAGCTGTTAACTTCCCAAACACCCAAGACCACCACCTCCAAACCCTTCTCTAGGGCGCAGACCCCATCAGGGTAGGATCAGCCAACTTTTCCGAGACTGCTCAAATTCCAGTTTTTAGAACCTTTAATATTTTCATGTTCCTTTCCCCCTACCTCCCCCAACTCAGAAAAGAGTGATGTTTCTAACTCTAGAAAGTCACTAGGCTCAAGCGCCTTCTAGACAAGCTCAACCCCCTGAGAAAGACGAATCCGATCAGTCTGAAGATATTGCTACAGAGTGGAAGTAAATGTGATAATGTATGTTGGAAGGAAGGAGCGGGGAGAGAGGGAATGAGGTGGGGGAAGGGGAAGTGGAGCCAGCCACGGAGCCAGAATCAGAACTTAACCTGCCTGAGCTTCTTGGCACCTTCTCCCAACAGCGCCCTCTGGACCGATAGAAACGCAAAACCCATTCCTTTCCAACAGCAAAAGCGCCACCACTTTAAGGATTCAACGTCGCTTCCTGCCAAGACGTTGATGCCCACAAGCACACACCTCTCCCCCACCTTCCTGGTAGATGAGCCCCTGGCCGTCCTTCTCTGGGGCATCGTGCGCAGGACCTCCCGTGTCACGCCCCCTGCTGGCGGGAATGGGAGTGGTGGAGTGCGGCGCTCACAGCCCCCTGCTGCCGGTCGTCTCCCGTTGGGATGCCCAATGCAGCTGACCCTGCACTGGAGCGGATCCCTCTCATTTGACTCCAGTAATTCCATCGGGTGAGCACCGAGGGTCATCCACCCTGTTTTCCACGTGAAGAGAACTGAGGCTCAGCCAGCTGAGCTCCAGGTGACACAGCTCCTAGGTACTGTCAGGTCTCTCCCCAGCCTCTCTTGGCTCCTTGCTTGGCATTCCCACTCCCCGGGAAGGGGACAGCTGGCCAGGGCGTACCCCCCGGAGAGGAGCGGGCCCACCTGCGGCCCCTGGGCAGGCGGGATGGCCAGGCTGGGGGAGCCACCGCCTGAGAGCAGACCTCTCCCCGCCCCCTCCCAGGCGGGATAGGCAGTCATGTGCCACAGCCACTGCCAGGTGGCCGGGAGCCAGGCCGGCGGGCCTGTCATGTCAGGGGAAGGAAGCGGCCAGGCGGCCGGCCAGGAGCGGCTCCCACTCGGCCTCCTCCAGGCTGCAGCTCCTTTCCGGTCCCTTCCCTACCTCGGCGCGGCTCAGAACCCGCCTCCCCCGAAGCCCTCAGTGCTTCCTCCCTTCACTTCCCACGCCCCCTGCGCACCACTCTCTCCCCAGGGAGGGTTTCCATCGCAGAGTCCGGCAGGGGCGCCCGGCTGCGCAGAATGCTGGAAAAACAATTTAAGTCTGCAGCTCTAAAGGCTGAACTCATGACCATAACTGGGGTCTAACTGGGGATTCCGGGGGGTTAATCATTTGTCAGTCTTCAGGCACCAACTGGGTAAACAGTCAACCGGCCTCTCAGGGGATACAGGCATCAGAGTCCTGCATCCTCATGGGTGAGCCTGTGGTCAGAAAGAATGAAAAGGGCAAAGAACTCCACCTCACCATACTGGGAGGGGATGCCTCCAGTGAACAGGGTGAATGTGTCTGCATCCCAAGGGCCAACTGACTTCCCAGTCACACACCCAGACTGTCCAACCCCAAATGCCAACCTCCCAAGTGGCAGACTGCTGCATGAGGTGCACGGTAATTTCAGACAGAGCTAAAAGATTACTGCAGCTAAGTATTGACCACTCTCCAGACAGGAGAAGCTAAAATAATATGGTTTCCTCCTTGTGGTGACTGCTTTTTTACCTGGAGAGGGAAGCCCAATTTGAAAAAAGAGACAGGCTCAAAACCAAGGCAACAGAGAAATCCATTTACAACCCCACTGACCAGAGCTAGTCTGAGATTCTTTCCAATCTTTATGGTCAAGAATAGCACATATGTCCTTGGGGTCAGGCATTTCCTGTCTAATGGTTGGGCCAGGACCCCTCAGTTTGGCTGTAGGGCCTCAGCTTGTCACAGCTGCCAAGGCTCTGCCACCACCCCACAAGTCCTGCACAAAATAAGAATTATTGCAATGCAGAGACAGATTCTAAGCTCCTTCAAAGTTAGACCATCTGCCCTCAGATAAGAAGGCACAGAAGCTAAAGGTTTTCGTGCAGGCATTTACTCGTCCCAGATTTTACATTTAACTAAAATAGAATATTCTACCTGATGCACAGGGAATACTTCTGTTCAAGATTTTTTTCTCTCCTCTGCTTGGCATCATCTACAAGCACTACCTGTGTACAGCCTCAGCGTTTTTGTTTTTGTTTTTGTTTTTTGCGGTACGTGGGCCTCACACTGTTGTGATCTCTACCGTTGCAGAGCACAGGCTCCGGACGCGCAGGCTCAGCGGCCATGGCCCACGGGCCCATCCGCTCTGCAGCATGTGGGATCCTCCCGGACTGGGGCACGAACCCGTGTCCCCTGCATCGGCAGGCAGACTCTCAACCACTGCGCCACCAGGGAAGCCCCTCAGCGTCTTTTTTCATCTAGCACCTGGGCAGTCCTCAGAAAAATTGTCTTCAGATAACTCCTCAGTAGTTGGCTCAAATGTTCAATGTTTGTATGTCGTGGAATCATATACTTGGGAATCCGTTTGCTGAAACTCCTTCCACAGACAGGAAATTGAGGCTCAGAGAGGGAAAGTGACCAGATCAGAGACTGAAAGGCAGTTTGCTAGAAAAATTATGGCCAGAATCTCAATTTTCTGATGGCTTCTCCAGTGATCTTTCCATCTCTTTAATATAAAACATCACTTCAAAAACAGCCAGCCAAATAAATTGGGGCATATACTTGTCTTTTTTCCCCACGCTATTTGTCAGGGTTCTCCGGAGAAAGAAGACAAATAGGATGTGTATACAGAAAGAGAATTATTATGAAGAATTGGCTCATGTGGTTATGGAGGCTGGCAAGCTCAAAAATCCACAGGGTGGGCCAGCAGACTGGAGACCCAGGAGAACTGGTGCTGCAGTTCCAGTCTGCAGGCTGTTTGCTGGAGAACTCCTCCTTGCTCAGGGGAATCAGTCTTTTTGTTCTATTCAGGGCTTCACCTGACTGGATGAGGCCCACCCACATTATGGAGGTCAATCTGCTTTCCTCAAAGTTTACCAATTTAAATGTTAATGTCATCCAAACACTCTGTCACAGAAACACCCAGAATAATGTTTGACCAAATATCTGTGTACCTACCGTCCCAGCCAAGTTGATGCATAAAATTAACCATCACCGTAGCTAAAAAACACAGTCTGCAATAATCCCATCCTATGTCAAAATTTACTCATGAAAATATCTTATTTTTCATAAAAAACATTACTATATACAGAGAATGGAATGGGATTATTGCGCTGTAAAAGACAGCAGGGAAGAATCAAAATTAATCTTAAAGATCTACAGACATGTGTGTACAGGCATACACACTGCATAGCAGAAAGATCAATTTAATAATCTATTTCACTGAAGGACAAAAGAGAAAACAGACTTAGAATGCAAAGGGGGTCTATGGGGGATATGGGAGTTGTTAACAAACAGCTTTGTTCTGGGAGAGTTGATGTTGGAATCCCTCGTTAAGTTTACCAGATGGGGTCAGGTGACCTCAGGAAGTCTTTTCCAACCCAGATGATTCTGTGATATTTCCACTGGAATGAACAGCCCTCAAGACAACGTTCATCACAGTGAATAGGGAGAGAGGAATGTTGGGACCAAAGGGTTTGAGGCATACATTCAATCACCCCAATTTCCCACTGCAAATTCAACAGGAAAAATGGCTCTTCCAATTCTCTGCCTAAAATAACTGTTTGACATCGTTGATAAAGAATGGCTGGCATGTTCCAGCCCAGTTCATTTCAGCAGTGGGTAAGTGACACCTCTGCATGTATCCTCCAAGGTGTCGTCCAACAAAGAGAAAGAGAGAATAAAAATGGAGAGACATCACCTGATGCTTCATTGTTCCTGCCTGATTAAATTTTAAACTCCATAGCTAGACTTTTTTCAGCGTAAAGTGAAACATTTACATACGCTTAAGTACACATTTTTAAAACTTATATACTTGTTACTCTTATTTCCTTAAAAATAACAGTATCAGCAAAACCAAGATCATAGGAAAATATGTGACACAATCCAGTTTCCTCAGAAATGATTACAAAAATCGGACTTCCGTGGCGGCACAGTGGTTAAGAATCTGCCTGCCAATGCAGGGGACACGGGTTCGAGCCCTGGTCCGGGAAGATTCCACATGCGACGGAGCAACTAAGCCCATGCGCCACAACTACTCAGCCTGCGCTCTAGAGCCCGCGAGCCACAACTACTGAGCCCGTGTGCCACAACTACTGAAGCCCGCATGCCTAGAGCCCGTGCTCCGCAACGAGAAGCCACCACAGTGAGAAGCCCGCGCACTGCAACAAATGAGTAGCCCCTGCTCACTGCAACTAGAGAAAGTCCGTGTGCAGCAACGAAGATCCAATGCAGCCAAAAATTAATTAATTAATTAATTAATTAAAAATGATAAAAATGGCAATAAAGGAGAGAAACGTACAAATCAAAACACTTGAGATGTATCAACCAACCTCAGTGATAGACCTTATTTGAATCCCAATTGAAATAAACTACAACAAATTATAAGACAATTGTGGACTTGTGAATGAGGATTAGATATTTGATATTGAGGAATTACTCTTGTGTTTTTAAGAAACACACAGGAAAATATTTACAGGTGAAATGCTATGTCTGGAATTTGCTTCATTTGAAATGATATGTCTGGAATTCCAGAACAGAGGGGAGTAGCAGGGATGCAGATGAAACAAGATGGCCATACATTGATCACTGTTGAAGTTCGGTGGTGGTATATGTGATTTTACTTTTCTATGTGCTATGAAGCTTACTAATAAATTTTAAAAATAGAAAACATAACAAATCCTTTTTCTTTCTGAAATTTAAGGTTGATTATATTCATTTACATTCTGAACAGACCGTAATAAAATGTCAGTGACTTCCACAAAAGGATTAGTCTGCTTTTTACAAAGTATGCCAAGTCAGGAGTGATTACAATGCCTAATATTGAACAGAGCTCTCAGGTATTGAGGAGAGAGGCAGTGGGGAAAAGAGATTAAAGAAATTTAAGTTTCATGCTTTTGAGTCTCTTTTTTTTCTTTTTATGAGATAGAGGAACAGCTGTAATATACAAAATAGAATCAGAAAACTGTTTCCGCTTTCATCTACTTGCATATTTCCCAAGAACTCAAAGAAGGATGTGCCACAGCCAGTGTTTGTTTATTTCCACCATTAGTTCAGCAACAGGGAGAGGAGGGAATTCCCTGTTAGTCTAGTGCTTCTGACCCCCTGATCTCACTGCCAAGGGTCTGAGTTCGATCCCTGGTTGGGGAACTAAAATCCCACAAGTCATGTGGCGTAGTCAAAAAAAAAAAAGAAAAGAGGGAGAGGAAATAAACCTGGCTGGGGGCACTGGTCATGACATCTCTGCGAGAGGAATGCTTTATCCCCAGGAAAGTCAAGCTGACAAAATGATGCAAGGGTCCAACAGATTAAGTACACTGATAATTCA
This sequence comes from Mesoplodon bidens, assembly GCF_964165515.1. Taxonomy (NCBI): domain Eukaryota; kingdom Metazoa; phylum Chordata; class Mammalia; order Artiodactyla; family Ziphiidae; genus Mesoplodon; species Mesoplodon bidens. The sequence continues at coordinate 80,386,840 of NC_138177.1, read as the reverse complement.
TCATCTCCAGGATGATCTTCTAAGGGGATAAAAAAATGTGTGTAGATGAAAAGGAAGCTAATGCACTGGTGATTTATGAAAAAGTGATCTCCATGAGATGAACACTGGCAGGAACAGAATTACTTTATTAGCCCAACCTGAGAACTTTTAAATTAGTGTCCTTCTCAGTGAAACACTAAGGATGCCATCCAAATGTACTCATACCACGTTACAAAGAGAACAGCTAGAAGATATCACGCTCCCACTTTATATTGGAAACCAAAAGCTCGCAGATAGTTTCCGTTTTAGCCAAGGAGACATGGTAAGTCTATGGTGCACGGAAGCAGTTACAGGACACAGCTTTCATCCAGGCAGTGAGGCGTCTGTCTCAAGGAGGAGGTTGGAGTGGCCAGGACCCACTCACACCTTGAACACCATAGTTCCTAAGTCAGTCGTCAGGCTCAGACTGTTTGGGTTCCTTACATCCTTTTACCTCTAGTTCCTGGCATTTCCTGGAGAGAGCAGCCCTCCTATAGAAGCTTGTAAACAGAAAAATGGTATTTTCCTTAGGCCTGGGTTCTTAGTCTGAGGGCCTTCAGAGTCCATGAACTCCCTGATAACTTATGTGAATGTGTCCACAGAACCTCTCTTCTGATAAGAAGGCCCACAGCTTTCCCTTGGACTCTGAAAGGATTCATGGCCCCAAAACAAAACAAAAGCCCTGCTATAAACCAGTAGTACAGAGGATTCATGATACATTCCTATCATTTCCGAAATCATCCAGAGCAGCTTTGGGGAAGGGGGATAAGAGCAATTTCACCACTGTATGCCACAAGATCTTTTGGTGGACCAGTGAAGAAGAGAAGATAGTGACAGTAAAGCTCAAATCAGGCAGTAGCACAGACAAAAACATCAGTAAGTTTCAAAGGGTATGGAGCAGAATGAAGCACCTGGCAAACGCAACCTGCCTGATCCAGTTTGCTGATTTAGTCTAGTGCCCTGTTACAGATGAGTCAGGCAACAGAGACCCAGAAAGGTTAAGTGAATTACTCATGAATGCACCAGTTGAGGACAGACAGGAGACACTGGCATCTCAATTTCTGTTCCAATCCCCTTTCTACACAGCCCAACATAGCCTATGGAGCTTGGCTGAAAGATTCAGGCTGGAGACTTGGGCTCCCGGCCATCAGTAGTTTGTCGGCTTTTCACTTCCTTGTGTTATGTGGCAGGTGCACTGAGAGGATGTTAAATTGCTCTTCAAGCCTCTAACACACTGCCTCTCTAGGATATAGATTATTTATACAAGTTTGACCCCGGTTTTATGGTTCCCATCAGTTGCTTATTTGGGCAATGAGTCAAAGCACATTAATCAACCCATAACCTACCCAGGACACGAAACACTTTGTTAATCCTTCTCTTCTGAAAAGAAAATGAATTAAAATCTTTTTAAAATTAAAAAGTCACCAACTCATTCGTAACAAATCTTCAGTGTTAGCAAAGTCATCCTGCCTGCAAATACAGAATAACACGGAAATACCCAGATGAAGAAAGGGATTCTGGGAGTAAAACAAACTCCCCAGTACAAGGAGTCCAGGTCACACTTAAGGACAATTAAGGAAGGGTACCACCCAACCCATACTCACCCAACACGGCCCATGACTACAAATACAGTTTCTCAGATTCACCCCCTTTTCTATCATATCTTTTTGCTTGTTTGAATAGCTTTGCATTCTCTGCATGGGAGGTGGTGCAGAAGTGGGCCAGGTGACAGGAGCAAGCCAACCACAAGTTAAATGAAGAGATTCCCTCCACAGATAATGGGAGAATCTCACAATTTTTTTGTTGAAAATTTCTTTAAAGGATCCCTCATTTTACAGATAAGGAAAATGAGGACCAGAGAAGATAAGTGCCTTGTTTGAACTCACAAAGGTAGTGAATTGGTGGCAGAATTGGGACTACCATTCAGGTTACCTGATTCCTTTTAAGTACAATCTCCCCCGCACCAGACTCTCCCAACGAGCTCTGTCCTATTCGTGGGTTTTAGTGCTCTGGCTTTGCTGATAGAATTTCATCGATGCTAACTTCTTTCTTCCTATTTTTCCTGTTCTCTTCTGGACTCTTGCTTTTTCCCCCATTTTGATTTTAAATATTTTTCCACTGAAAAACATAAAAGATATTCTTCAAACTTACCTTCATGGGATCCTCAGAAACGACCTCTGAATTAACAGGTTTTGAATTATCTACCGTCTTTCTTAGACAAAACAGACATCTCATTGGCCAGAAAAAAGCAGTCGTTTTGAATTAGCATTGACTTAATGGAGTGTTATAGTAAACATTTAATAATTCCATGTTCTTCGTACAGCATTTGAAAAAGAAGTCATCATAAAAAAAAGAAAAAAAAAGTCATCATAAAAGGGACAGTTGGAGAGAAAAGAAAGCCTATGGCATATCAACCTGAACAATTAGTACTGACTGTCATTTTTTTCTTTTAATATTTATTTATTTTTGGCTGCGTTGGGGTCTTCGTTGTTGTACACGGGCTTTCTCTAGTTGCGGCGAGCGGGGGCTACTCTTCGTTGCGGTGCGCGGGCTTCTCATTGTGGTGGCTTCCCTTGTTGCGGAGCACAGGCTCTAGGCACGTGGGCTTCAGTAGTTGTGGCATGTGGGCTCAGTAGTTGTGGCTCGCGGGCTCTAGAGAGCAGGCTCAGTAGTTGTGGCGCATGGACTTAGTTGCTCCGCGGTATGTGGGATCTTCCCGGACCAGGGCTCGAACCTGTGTCCCCTGCAATGGCAGGCGGATTCTTAACCACTGCGCCACCAGGGAAGTCCAGTACTATCATTTTTAAAAGAATTTTTAAAGACGTTTTTAAAAATTCAAACTATGAAACTCTCTCATTGAAAGGAGAGACTTTTTCTTCTGCAGGGACTTTTTAAATGCCTAAAGCCAATTATCAAGCAATATTACATCTCCTTCTGCAGTGCCATTGTTTGGCCAACACGTCTTACAGGCTATTGGGAAAAGGAGGGCTGGTGTCAATGAGCCCTGATAAACTCTAACCTCGTCACCACAGACATCAGTTTCCTGGTGAACCATGGGCTTCCCAGGTGTGAGCCATCTCAGTAGATCATAGTCATTGCTAACGTTTAGTCTGGCTCACATCAATATCAGCTATAACTTTCCATCTTCCAGTCCAGTGGTCGGTCTCTTCTTTGATCTCACCATCAACACTGTAAAGTGCTGGGCATATATAATCGAGACTCGACAAATGACTACAGAAATCCTTCCTTAGCATCCAAGATACTGCACTGTCCTAGTCCCTCTCTACTTACCTTACCGCCCTGCCCCTCTTCTTATCTACTAAAACAGGTCAACCTTGCAGCTTTGTTTACATTTTCTTCTCCCTCTCCCCTTAATCGTTTTGCCCCTTCCCCTAGTTTTCAATAAATACCTGCTCTGTCTACAGACCCCACGAAAGTGAAACTCCCCATCCCCCACCGAACCCCTGACCTATACTCCAGGTCCACATTTCTAATGATGCACCAAGCATCACCACTGAGGGGCTTTAATGTCCCTTCTATCCTGAAGTGCTGCCCTGTATGTCACATGGGACACAGGACAGACGGCAGCCCAAAGTGGGGGAAAGCACATGTTAAGGCATCAATAGACCTGGTTTTGAACAGAAGTTTGTCACTGATACACTGTATGCTCCTAGTACAGTTATTCACCAGTTTGAGACTTAGTTCCCTCATCTATACAATGGGAAAAACAAGTTACCTTGAAAGGTTGTTGAAAACACGAAGTGAATTTCCATTTGTAAAGCACCTGACCCTAGTCATATTGAAAAGCATTCGTTTTCCTCCCAAATCTTCATTACAAATCAACTCCTCCTGACGGTGCCCATTTCTGTTAATGCCTCTCCGTTCTTACTCATCAGGTTGAAAACCCTGGAGTCAGCTTTGACTGCTCCCCTCTCCCCTTTCAATCAAATCAGCTGCCAAGTCCTTCCTTTTATGTCTCTCCTCTATTTTCCATTCTCACTGCAGTAAACACTCTTACCAGTTACAGGGACCTACATATCATTGCTGGATCCATCTTAAAACACAGTTGCCACTCCATGTCCCCTCCTGCTCAGAAACCTGACTGACTCTGCCAGTGTGTCCGAAACCTCTGACTCTGCCAGTGAGTCCGCAGAAGCACAAACTCTAAGCCCTCAACAATGTAGCCCAAAGCTCTCTAACCTCTCCCTGACTTCTGCCAGCTAACCTCAGACAAAAAGGGATGCTGTAAGCCTTCCAGAAGGCACCCTATGTTTCTCTTCTCTTGCCATGCTGTTCGTTCTCAAAAAATGGTTTGATGCAGTCTCTCCTTTCCTGGAGGGAAGCAACACTCGTAGTGGTTAAAAGCTCAGATTCTGGAGCCAGACCGCGCGAGTGAATCCAGTCTCTAGCTCTGTATGTTACTCAACCTCTTTGAGCCTGGGCTTTTTCATCTATAAAACAGGGAAAACAACTGTATCTTACTGGATGAGTGTTAAGTGCTCAGAAAGAATTATTATTATTTCACTTGGCACGACTCCTTAAGGTACTTTTCCTTATCTCATTCTGCCTAATGTTAGTTTTTAAAATATAATCATAGTTATAATAATTTGTACCTTATTGTTTCCTCTCCCTCCCTACCACCTCCCAATTATAAGTCCTGGTGGGAACATATGGATTTATGCACGTTCGTGATTCCCCACAAAATGAGCCCTCAAATACTTTATTTTTTTTAATTTATTTTATTGATGTATAGTTGTGTTCATCTCTGCTGTACAGAACAGTGACTCAGTTATACATGTATATATACATTCTTTTTCATAGTCTTTTCCATTATGGTTTATTACAAGATATTGAATATAGTTCCCTGTGCTATACAGTAGGACCTTGCTGTTTATCCCTCCTATATATACTAGTTTATATCTGCTGATCCCAACCTAATTGTCAAAGTCCTTTCAATGGATAAAGTCAGGGATAATTATTTCTCTCCTTCAGCCTCAAAATGAAGAACTAACAAGATCAGGCAATCTAGTGATCTGGCTAAGACCACACCCAGTAAGGCAGAGCCCTGGAAACAACCTAGCTCTCCTAACTGGATCCAATAACCTGTCAACACCAGAAGCCAAGCATGCCTAATTATCCTGCTAAATAAGTAGATGTGATAGAAAGTGGCGATTAGCTTCAACAGTTAGAACGTTCTTGAAAAAGAATCCTGCGCCCCACGGCCAAATGCCAACAACCGTTGCTGGCATTGAGTAGTCCTGCCTCCTCTCCAAGCCTTTACCACTCAACTCAGCAAAGAACAGAGGTGGCCCAGAGCCATGTCTGCATTCATGGTGGGAAATGTTCCTGGGCTCTCCTGGTTGGACAGGACAACCACTTCTCTCCTACCCCTGGAGGAAAGACAGGACTAGACCAGCAGAAATTGAATGTGGATGAAAAAAGACCAACATCCAACCTTTACAGAGTAGTTAGGAGACTAAATAAGAAGTTGCTTGAGAGGAGAAGGCAGCAGGGAGCACAATCGAATACAGAAGAAATCTGTGTTTATCATTACAGTGTCTACTCAGACCAAAGTTTATTCTCTAGCAGTTTTCAAGGGCTTTGTGTTCTGTTTTGTTTTCTTGCTCTGACAGGAAGGCCATGTATGTCTTGATTTCTCTTCTCATTTATAATCATCAGCCCTTTTCCTAAGGGTCCATAATGAAGCTATGAGACAAACGTAGGCTCTTAAAGAAGTTTTATAAAAGGGTACTTGCCGCACAGGAAGTAGGTGACCAGAATTATTTACCAAGCCACTAATTCAGTCAACAAACACAAGTACCTATGAGGGAGCCAGGAAACAGAAATAAAGAGTTCCTACAGTAACTGCCCCCAAGCTAGTTCAGGCTGTGGCCACAGTCTGGTTAAATTTAACTGACATTTACCTTAGTTTTTAAAAAGTAGGGGAGCATTTCTTCAAGTTTATTTCACACTTTGGTTCCTCATTTCTGGGGTAAACTGGTTTTATATTTAAATAGATCTGGTACACTCACACTTCCCAAAAAGGAAAAAAATATGACAAGTTCATATATATAAAAATATATCAAGAGAATGAGAAGATAAGCCACAGGCTGGGAGAAAATATTTTCAAAATAGATATCTGATAAAGGAATGTTACCCAAAATATACAAAGAACTCTTAAAACTCAACAACAAGAAAATGAACAACCTGATTTTTAAATGGGCAAAAGATCTAAACCTGAACCTCACCAAAGATATAGAGATGACAAATAAGAATATGAAAAGATGCTCGACATCACATGTCGTTAGGGAACTGCCAATTAAAACAATGAGATGGGCCTCCCTGGTGGCGCAGTGGTTGAGAGTCCGCCTGCCGATGCAGGGGATACGGGTTCGTGCCCCGGTCTGGGAGGATCCCATATGCCGCGGAGCGGCTGGGCCCGTGAGCCATGGCCGCTGGGCCTGCGCATCCGGAGCCTGTGCTCCGCAACGGGAGAGGCCACAACAGTGAGAGGCCCGCATACCGCAAAAAGAAAAAAAAAAAAAAAAAAAAAAAAAAAAACAATGAGATACCACTACACACATATTAGAATAGCAAAACATCCAAAACACTGAAAACACCAAATGCCGGTGAGGATGTAGAAGAACAGGAACTCTCGTTCACTGCTGATAAGAATGCAAAATGGTACAATCACTTTGAAAGACAGTTTAGTAGTTTCTTACAAAACTAAGTATACTTATGCCATAAAATCCAGCAATTGTATTCCTGGCTACTTACGCAAATGAGTTGAACACTTAGGTCTCCACACAAAAACGTGCACATGGAAGTTTACAGGAGCTTTATTCATAATTGCCAAAACTGAGAAGCAACCGAGATGTCCTTCAGTAGGTAAGTGGAGAAACAGTGGTACATATAAACAAGATTATTCAGAGCTGAAGTGAGCCGTCAAGTCATGCAAAGACACAGAGGAACCGTGAACGCATATTACTAAGTCAAAGAAGTCGATCTGAAAAGGCTACATATTGTATGATTGCAACTATATGACATCAAAAAAAAAGGTGAAACTATGGAGACAAACAAGACCAGTGGTTGCCAGGGGTCAGAAGGGAGGGATGGATGACTAGGTGGGGCACAGAGGATTTTTAGGGCAGTGAAACTATTCTGTATGTTGCTACAGTGGTGGACACATGTCATTATACATTTGTCCAAATTTTTTTTTTTTTGCGGTACGTGGGCCTCTCAATGTCGCGGCCTCTCCCGTTGTGGAGCACAGGCTCCGGACGCGCAGGCTCAGCAGCCATGGCTCACGGGCCCAGCCGCTCCGCGGCATGTGGGATCTTCCCGGACCGGGACACGAACCCGTGTCCCCTGCATCGGCAGGCGGACTCTCAACCACTGCGCCACCAGGGAAGCCCCATTTGTCCAAATTTAAAGAATGTACAACACCAACAGTAAATGCTAAAGTGAACTATGGACTTGGGGTAACAATGATGTGTCAGTAGAGGTCTGTCGATTTTAACAAACATACCACTCTGGTGTGGGATGTTGAAGTGGGGAGGCTATGCATGGGGTGGGCTGCGGGCATATGGGAACTCTCTGTACTTCCTGCTCAATACTGCTGGGAGCCTAAAACTGCTCAAAAGCATAAAGTCTATTTTTAAAAAAATTATACATGTGCATATAAAAGATCCTTTCCCCAGCTTATATCACGTATAAGCATACACCCTTTGTCACAACTCATTATAAAAAATTGGCAGTGCCATCATATTAGGAAAGAATCAAGGTGAAATGTTTTAAAATATAACGTATTCATTCATTCAACAAATTTTTCTGAACACTTATCATGTGCTACCCATTATGCTGAGTTCTGCCTTGTGGAGATTACATTCTAATGACATAATTTTTAAAACCCATGGCTTTCAAAACCACCTGCTGTTACCAGAAATCACTGTCAATACCTGCTAGAGGGATTACTTTTTTAAAAAGTGATCCGTTGGGGCTTCCCTGGTGGCGCAGTGGTTAAGAATCTGCCTGGGGGACACAATGCAGGGGACACAGGTTCGAGCCCTGGTCTGGGAAGATCCCACATACCGCGGAGCAAGTAAGCCCGTGAGCCACAACGACTGAGCCTGCGCGTCTGGAGCCTGTGCTCCGCAACGAGAGGCCGCGAGAGTGAGAGGCCCGCGCACCGCGATGAAGAGTGGCCCCTGCTTGCCGCAACTAGAGAAAGCCCTCGCACAGAAACGAAGACCCAACACAGCCAAAAATAAATAAAATTTAAAAAAAAAAAAAAAAAGTGATCCGTTGAAGTTCACCAAGGTTCCCAGGTGTGGGGAAAAACTGTTGACTTTCCAGGTCAATAACTGGAAAGGTGTTCTTCCCAGAGTGCCCTATCTAAGCATGATCAAGCATCAAAGATGCGCTAACCTCCTGAATATACAGGACACTGAGACCAAAGCGATATGTTTCTTGTTAATAAAACCCAGAAAGAATTGTTCCTGTTTTGTAAGTTTGGGTAAGATCTTGACAAAGTTCTCAGAAGAAAATATATGTAAAATGCCTCTCTGAATGAATGTAGGCCCCTTCCCCCTTAACTACACACATTTTAGCAAATTAGAGCTGTGTGCAGATGACCCAGACTTGACCCTCTGCAGGAAGGGGAAACTAGAGAGTTGCAGGTGGCCCTCCTCACGCTGGCTGGAACACTGTTGCTAGCCTCTGGATGCACCATGCATGACTTGCTGGACAAGTGCAGGGACCCCCAAGAACTGTCCTATCATTTAAAATGACTAATGTGCTTATAACAACCCCTGCACACTATGTTTATACCGAGGCTTCCAAAGCACTGTGGGGCCTTGAGGTCAGGGAAAGAGAGGGCTTAGCCTCAGGAAATGGGTTCAATCTTGTGACAAGTAAAAGCCTCTTCAACCAAAAAGGAGAGGCTGCTGATCTTTTTAGCATCCGCATTAATACATGATGCAATAAAACCCAATTCCATACCCCATACAAATCATGCTACTCTTCTCAGAGGTAAAAACAGAAGGAACTATCTTCCTTCCTCATCCCAGCCTTTTTTTTTTTTTCATATCTGCAGAAGCAGGGAAACCCCTCCAGTTTTCTCTGATGTACAGCAAAGAGGTCTTTCCTAGGAGATATGGTAGAAGGTGTGCATGACAGCAATGGGGAAGGTACTGAAGCAATAGCCCCACCCATGCTACCCAACATCAATAAAACACCATCATCACTTAGCACTGATCAAGTTCCTACAACTCAGCAATACACAGATCTGCTCTCACATATTTCCAGAGGGTGCTTACACTTTTGGGCAGTCATGCGAAAAGGATGAAAATTAACTAAGAAAATGATCCTCTGATCCCTCTCCTACAAACTGGCAACATGCAAGTAATGTTTCATGCCTACATTTTTGCATTTTGAGTCATTACCAATTCATCATCAACTCACAGTTCCTGAAAGCCCACCATATGCCAGGTTGTGTTCTGGACATAAAGTCCCTGCCATGTGTAGAGAATATGCAAATATTCCAGCACACTGGTGGAGGCTCATTCAAGTTTACAATCATCAAGAAGACATTGAGCCTCAGGTATTTCAGACAATGCAAAAGGTTAGAGGAAAGGCTAAATGTGGCTTGGAGTGGTCAAGAAAGTTTGCAGAAGGGGTGAGACTTGGCCTAGGGGGAGAACAGAAAGAATTCAGATAGGCTGGGAGAAAAGGGAAAAGAATTCCAGGTAAACAGTTCTGTGCCCAAAGGTTTTATTATTGATTCTAAACCTGGTCTTTCCAAATGATGGCCATGGGATTATGAGGGCACAAAAATAATGAATTTATGAAAAACCAGGGCCTCTCACATGAGATCCATTAGGATGCATTCGGAAGCCCAACAATATTCCTGGAAGGAAATTTGGAAAGTGAAGGACTTCAGAGGAAGAAGGAATAGATCCAGCAGTTTTCTTCCAGGGAGAACAAAGACACACCGTTCTGAACAGGCTCGAGAGTTAACAGACCTAAATTTCAGTCTGTCTCCAGAATCTGGGACTCCAAGCTAGATTCTTAACTCCTCTCTGAGCCCCAGTTTCCTCCTTTTTAGAATAGGGATAATAATATGTAAATCATCAGATTAAGGCAATGCATAGCAATTCCCTAGTTGAACAGTTGAGACATAGATGTTCAATAATAGTAACTCTTGTCATCACGTAAAAATGAAGCATAAAAAACTTTCCAGTTAGAGATAAATGAGCAACTACAAAACTGCAATGTCTTTAAGGAATGTTTGATGAAAGTCTGATCTGTCTTGCACTTCTATATGCCACATTTTTAATCCTAGTAGACTGCTTGGGCTATAAAGTCAAATCGACATAATGGGAATCAGTGGCTTAGTTGCAAGTAGCAGATGACCCTTGTAGTGCTACTTTCTAGAAAGCGCATTGAACCTTCACAACTGAGAAGAAACCATTACCTTCTTCAGTCCAGGAACATGCCAAAAGTCATCGGTTATCCCCTTGGGATTAATCCATTCCATACCCTGCCTATAGAGTTTGAAACTTTAGGCTGGCAAAGAACCTTTTCAACAAACTTTTAATGAGTGTCTTTGTACTAGACACTGTGATAGATCCATTTAGGGTCTCCTAATGCAGGAACAAAAGGAAAAACTCTAAGATTGTGGCTTTAGAGCCACAACTGCAATGAATTCTTACAGGTCTATGGGAAAGGCTTCATCCTCTTTTTTGCAGAAAAAGAAAGACATCAATTAAGATATGTGCATTCTTTTAATTCTTTTACTCATTCCTTCATTTATTCATGTTTTTCAAATAACATCCTTTGGGCACAGAGAGGCACAAAGGACAGGGTAGAGAGAGCCACTGCCCTCAAGGCTTTTACATTTTGAAAGGGAGAAAGAAATCATCTAACTATCACAAGGAAGACCAGAGATGGGCGTCATCCAAAGGATGCAAAGTACCATGGAGATGAGATTAATCCTGACTGGGAGGTCTAGGAAGACTTCTACAAGACTTGTGCATCAGCTGGGCTAGGATTTGGAGAAAATAATCAGGGCAGTGCAGGCATGGAGCTCAACTTGATGGAGACACACAGGTGGAAGAATGTCTGGGGAGCTATTTGCTGCAAGAACGGGTAGGTAACATGAGGTGGCCCAGGTCCAGCGGAGAAGAGAGGTTAAGTAAACACTGAATTGTTAAGGGTTTTGAATGCTAAACTTAGGAGTTACCTTTCTGATTACATTAACACTACGTAGTATGTACTAAGAAACCTGTTAGGAGAGGGGGAAAAAATGAAGGAAAAGAAAAAAGAAGTAGGAACTTAGATCAAAGGAAAAGCCCAAATGGCATTAACATAGGTTCACACTCCAGACCTCTTAATGACATTGCAGCCTTTTTTTTTTTTCCACTCTACATGAGCAGGCAAGGTCTTTCTTGTCCTAATTTATCACCTTTAACCAGCTTTTACCCTTTCTCCTTGCCTTTACTAGACATTAGAAATTGGGCAAATATGTAGATTCTGAGGAAATCCAAAGGGCTTTGGGGGGAGGGAGAGGAAATGCGATGCAATGCCATCAGCCTTAATCATCCAACCTTCAGCTGAGGTCACCCTTCCCAGGCCAATTCAGCTATATCACCGGTTCTTCTCAGTCTGATTTCCTTCCATTCACTCCCTTAATCCCAGTCGTTTTTGAAGACCATCTATGTTTTCCTTTCTGTAAAGTAAAAGGTAGCCAGACTTCCCATTTATGACCTTTGTTCACTATGGTGCCATCATATTCTCTTCGGGGCCCAGCTAAACTTCTAACATCAAATTTCCCCCAACGACAACCTCCACCTCCACCTCCAACACACACACACACACACACAAGGTTCTGCATCCCCCTATATAGGACGCAGGGCTCTGTGACTACCACATTATCATGAGCCTTGGGTACTCCTGCCTCACCACCCAAATGGCATTTTTCAACGTTCATTTGGCTCTTAAAATGTATTCCACTTTAAATAATATCCCTATGTTGGCTTGTTAAGAGAAGAAGGTAGACAATTGAGTAGAGCAGTAAAATAAACAGGGGAGGGGAGAAAGGAGAAACAGAGGCTTCTTAGGCGGGGGAGTTCAGTGACACTTGGACTGCGTTCAAAGTTGCCCCCTCATCCATCACAGCTCCTCAAAGACTATTAACTTGCTAGCCATTTCCAACCGCCTTTACCACACCCTTAGTCCCATGGGAGGAGGATAACGCCATAGGGGACGCAGAGTATTCATGTCACCTTACAGGTAAAAGACAAATAGGCCAGCTATCAGAGCAAGGATAAAACATCACCAGATTGAATCCAGTCTAATGCTCACGTAGCAATGGGTGGGTGATTCATTATTTGGGGTGGGGGTGGAGGCGGTTAGGAAAAAGGAAAATCGTGGAAAGTCCCAGAGGAAGTGGTCATCCAATTCTCGAAGCGTGGCCATAAGGTACACAGCGCGCCCCTGTTGCCGCTGGCTCCCGCCCTCAACCTCTTACTCGCCCTCTCCTCCCAACGCGCACTTCACCCGGTGCCTTCACTCACAGCCCTCAGCTTCGGTGTTCTCCCCGGGTGAAGGTATCGGCTTTGCTCCACCGGCAGACATGGACATTTGGCGTTGGGAAGCCTATCAGAGCTAAACTGCGACCACCCCTAGGACGACGAGCTGCTGCCCATCTACCCACTCATCCGTATTGTGCCATTTGTCCAGTCTGATGGCTGCCCAAGCCGCTGCTCTGAGTCAGGATAGAATGGAGCGGAGAGAAAAAGGGAGAACACATTTCACAAGGACCCAAGATGACCCGCTGGCCCCCCTCGGAGTCTCCCACCCCCACCCCCAAATGCCCCGAGTGGGGCTGGGGGCGCGGAGATACAAGGCGAGGGGAGCGCAGTCGGTCCCCGTCCGCAGCTGCACACAAAGCCCTTCACCTTCTCCTTGCCTCCCAAGCTCCTCCCTGGGCTTCGTTTTTCCGAGGGTCTCGGATGCCCCCTTCGGTGGTCGGCGGGACGGTCTGACTGCCTCTCCAAGCGCTGCCTCCTCCCTCGCGTCTCAGCCTCCTCCTCCCCGCCCCTCGCCACAGACCCCGAAGGGAGCTCTGTCCGGGTCTTGGGGGCCGCCAAGAACACCCCCCCTGCGCCCGGGGCCCCGGAGCCCCTGCGCCCCCGGGGCGCGGACAGCGGTACAAGTTCGCCCGGCCGTTCCGCCACCCGCTCTCGGGCGCACACCCCATCCCTGCAGCGGTCGGGTCGGGTCCAGATCAGCCCCATCCTCAGGCGGCGTGGGAGCCCAGCCGCAGCCACGCTCCTACCTGCGCGGCGGCGGGCGCGGCAAGGAGCGAGGGCACCGCGCGCCCCGGCCCGAGCCCCGCGCCGCGGCGCGTCTGCTCTTGTGCTGCGGCGGCGGCGGCGGCGGCGGCGGCGGCTGCAGCGGCCGCGGGCTGGCTGGCGGACTGGCTGGTCGCCCGGCTGGCTCCTCGCTGGGGCTTCCTGTAGGGCTGGACAAAGGACATTTCCTGGGAGGAGCAGGGGAATGTTCCCAGCATGCCTCGATTTGTAGTTCCCGAGGACTTCCTGCCACCACAGCAGCGGGCGCCCGGGAGGCAGCTCCGACCAGACTAGGACCCCGGACCCGGAGCAGAGGCGCTGCCTCCTTCCCTAAGCGCTCCCGGAAAGGGGGCGGCGCGTGGATCCGACCCTGGGCCCCGCCCCGCGGCGCATGCCGAGCCAGCGGCCCCGGAGGGCGCGGGTCCCTGCGCGGGAGTTCTTAACTGGGGTCCTGTCGCTGAGCTGTCGCAGTGTGCGGGGGGACTGCGTGGGGAGAGGCCTTTTCTTTAGAAATGAGGAAGGTGGGGATGGGTTCGCTTTAGGTCATCTGGGATTTTTTAAATAGATTTTCTTTTTCTTTTTCCATTTCTGTTTTAAGCCACCGGAATCCTGCTGGGGGCGGATTAAAGAACTTGACTGCTCACCAGGAATTCAGGTTCCTTAAGATCTTGGCGCTTCATCCTTAAGACCATAAGAGCTGATTGTTCCCAGATCCTGACCCGATGACATTCCTTCCTCGGTTGTTGGCCTTGTCCCAGGCATCTTTTCAAGAAAAGTAATTAAACTAAGAGGTAGAAAACAAATTACATGAATTAACTAGAAGACGCGTAAAAACCCGTGTGCTGCTGAATGAAGAACTTGCTGGACTTTCTGCTTATCTTTTCCTTTCACCTTTAGGATTCAGTTTCCTGGGTCCTACAAAACAGAAGTGGTGGCCGCTGTATAGCGAACGCGTGGGGTGAGGGGGTTAGGGAAGGAGGACGTTGGCTACCAGAGAGGAACTCCGCTTCCAGACTATCAAGGGTCTGTAACATCCTCCACAAATTCCTGTCTAATTCCCAGGACGCTCGTGGGAAAATCAAGGAAGGGCCACTTAGAGACTGCATGACTAAAAGCTGTGTTCTCTCCCAAGGAGAGCGATCAGAGTGTAGTGAATGGAGATAGGACCTAAGGAGGATTTCTAGGATCCTCTAAAATGTTTTTGAAAAGTAACAAGGTAGTAGGTCATAATTACCCGTCATATCCACTTGGCCTCTCACATTTCAAAGGCACATGAATTGGAACTTAATGGATGAGGGATTTAGTTTACATTTAAGAAAAGTGGATCCACTTTGCTTTTCTGCTGTAGTTCTCTTTCTTTGGAGGTCCTTAACCACAGGCATAAAATGGGCTGGATTAATTTAAGGTGTAGAATTGATGAGAAGCACACAAATATGATCACCTGCCTCCCCAAAATTCCTATTGCATGTCACTGTGTTGACCATCCACCTAAATGAATGGGGCTGTACTCCTTGAATTTTCCAGACCCTACAAATTACTGCTCCTTAATGGTTTGCAGTCTGGTAACATTCCAGTGAAAGCGTGCCCCACCCCCCAAAAAAGGATAATTGATAATGGTGGTTTGGCAAATCTAGCAACCTTTTCTAGTGTTCAGCTTGAAAAAAAAATTATGCACTTGCCTGTAACATTTAACACAGTCTACCAGGCCTTGGTTGAAACTACTTTCTGCCTTGCTTCTAATATGGTACACTCTCCTCCTCCTACATTTCTAATTTCAGCTCATGATACCTAAAACTTCACTATCTCCATCACATACAAAACCTGCCCCTCATTTTATTTTGCCAACCTAAGTTAATTCGTTACTTTAACAAATTTATTTAACACTAACTATTCACTATGCCTGGAGTAGACAAAGGACATTTAACAGTAAGATATCTGCAGAGTAGCCATCAATAACTTAACTACAAGCTATGTCTTACCCTCAAGAAGCTCATTCTCCAGTTAGCATCACACAAACAATTACCACATGGTATTTAACAAAGATGTCTGTGTTCCCAGAAAGTGGTGCTCTTTCCATAAACTCTTTTGTTCCAGTGAGAGAAGGAGTAGGCCAGGAGTGGCCAGAGGAGGGAACAGGAGATGAAAAAATGCAGGTCGTATGTAGGGACACTTAGTGTGTGAAATTTGGTTGTGAAGCAGCTGGAGGTAGCTGGGCAGGAAGGAGGGTCTAAGGAGGATTCTCTGTTTGTGGGGGGTTTATTTGGTTTTTAAGATGAGAGCTCCTTGTGGATGTTTAAATGCTGATGGGAAAGGTCTAGGAGACAGGCAGAGGGTGAAGACAGAGAAGAGAGAAAGGATAAGGGATTAGGCATTCAACAAATGCTTGTTGAATTAACTAATGCCTGTTACGGATCATTGCTGAAGATGTTGAAGTTGAAATGAATAAACTGCACATTTCCAGTAAAGATATGCAGAGTGTGAGACCAGACAGAAATGACATTCCTTTCTTCCTTGTCATGGGCCCACTCCCAATCTCCTTGTCCTCAGGGGAAGGTAACAGGCAAGCAGATAAAAGGAGGGAAAGAAGGGCTCCCCAGCTGTTAGAGGATGGATGTCAAGTTTTCCAATTTGACGACAGGTTCAAAAGCACACAGCATCTTCAGAAAAGTCTAAACTTTTAAGACTATGGGTTTGAGTTTTATTATTAAAGTAAGCAAATATTTTACCTTTGCCTTTTTTTTTAAACTTTACTTTGAGGTAGGCTACATAACTGTTCTCATCCTCACCTTTCAAAAGGGGAATTGTGCCTACACCTTTTAAGATTTCAAGTATAAGGTGGACATCTATTGTTTTTCTTACCCTCACAAGCATCCATCTCCTCCTTTTCTGATAACAGCAGCTTTGGGAAAATAACCCCCTTCCCAATCCTTAGTCTTTGTGGTTTACAGAGTGGCAGATCATGGTGGGTACAAGATTAACACCTGCCAATTAATCTATTCCATTGCTGTACAAGGGATAAGCTAATAGAAGAAGCAGAGCTGAGAAAAGTGTGTGTGTGTGTGAGAGAGAGAGAGAGAGAGAGAGAGAACATAATCACAAGCAAATCCTTACCCTATTGTTGACCATTCCTGAAGCCAAGATACCCCCAGACTTTTTAGCTGCATGAGCCAAAACATTCTCTTCGGGCTTAAGTTACTTTGAGTTAAGTTCTATCTCTTGCAGCCAAGAGAGTTCTATACAGCTGGTCATGGGGTATAGTAGTACAGATCCTTAAATGTGCAATTGGCTAAGTTGAGGGAGGGTGAGAGTAGAAAGGGTCCCTCTGTATCAGGCTAGAGAATTGGAAATACTTGTGATATGGTAACCAAAAAAACGGAGTGAAAGGTCTCAGACCCCAGCATTTCAAGGCTGGAGTTTTAGATGTCTTGATTGACATGTCAGGATTTTTGAAGGTTTGGACTACCTGTAGTTTTTATAAATGTTCTAAAGAAAGAGACATGCTGATGTTCAAACTGGGCCTGTGTAGAAGCAGTGAGGAAGAAATTACAGCCTGGCTAAAGATGCTCTTTCTGCCTCTAGCTGGCAAACTCAAATGGTCAAGAATCAGACATATTGAGCCATGCCAGGTTGGAAAAATGAAATGTTCTGCTCCTTCCAGAGCGACAGCAAGGGCATGAAGGTAAAAAAAAAAAACTGCTAATGGAAAGACTGTTTCCAGGGTCTACATCAGACTCCTCCTACTGTGCCATTCCTGTCTGAGGAAGGGAAGAATTAATCCCATTTTAAGTACGGTGACCATACAATTTATCATCCAAAGTGGGACAATTTTGAGTGTGAGTAGGGGTGCTATTAATAATTACACTGGAGTGACACTCAAGAGTAGGTCACCCTAATTAAAAGAGCCATCCACTAGGACACAGCCTTGCATCAAGAGGCCAAAATCTGTTAGTCTTCTTCACCCCCAGTAAATTGCTTCAAATTGCCCCTGGGCAGAGGTCAGGATGGCAGTCATTAAGTTGAAGACTGGAAAGTGAATCAGACCTAAGGCCTTTCCTTAGAAGACAGAACACCCCCCCAGACCAGTGTCTAGAGTGCAGAAGGACTCCACACCACTGAACTACATTAGCAAGTGGAAGCCTAAAGCAGTGTAGTCCCAAAATTGGGAACTCTCCTGGATTCCCATAGAGGTTGTGGTCACATAGGAAAATAGCCAATAAGAATCTTTCTTGAGAAGTAAAGTGGAGATAGTTAAATTGATCTCTACCTCTTCATCCTCCAGTTCCAGGGCTAGGTCTGTAACCCAGGCCTGTCAGTCAGCACCTCCCACGTCCCACAGACCAGTGATGGGGCAGGTAGTTGCGGTGGGGGGGGCGGGGGTGTGTCAGGCATGGGTATGTGACCTGGAAGCTAAGGTTAAAGAAGCCCGCTTTCTCTGTTGGAATTGCTAATTGCAAAGACAACACAAACTGAAGATGCTGGAAGGTGTAGCCTGAACATCGAGTCAAAACAGAGAAAAGAAGAGCAGAGAGAGGGAGAAACAGAGAAAAGTTTATTTGAGGGCTTCAATTCAACCATTCCTAATCTATCCCTGTTCTTTTCAGTTACATGAACAACTACATCCATCCCGCCATCATAATGTGATTTGTTTACTTATCTAATTGAATAGGATTTCTGCCTATTTCAAGAGAAATAATTCTGACTAAACTCAGAGATTCTGAACGCTTTTCGGTGTTTCTCATGGTGAAAATTCTCAGGAAAGAGGGAGGGGAAAATAGGACAGGGATAAACTCACCTGAACCACAGCTATCAATGAAGTGTTCTTCTCAGTAGACCCCCTGTTGTTGCCAGCCAGGGCCAGCTTTCTAATCCCATCATCCAGACTGGTGTGGTGAACTGACCACCTTCTAGGATTGAAATGACACGGACACATGCATCAGTCAGTGCCTGACTGTTGGGAGAGCTCAGCCGTGTTTTCCTCCTTGTACTGGTTCTTTTGCTCAAAAAAGAAGATTTTCAACCCTTACAGTTATTGTTGAGCCTGATTCACTTGTTAGTAGGTAACATATAGTTTTTTGGTCTTATGTTTTGTTTTGTTTTGTTTCCTCGTGGCGTGTAGCTGCTTCCTCTTAAGTCCTAAAACTTGAATTCCCACATCAGGGCCTTTTCTCCTTTTCTGCCTGGAGTCAGCCCTCCAACTCCAGTCCCAACCTTTCTGAGGGGAGCTCCTTCCCATCCTAACCCTAAATGTCACTTCCTTATACAGACTTTCTCTGGCCACTCTCTCTAAAATAGTCTCCCCCTTTTCTCTGTGAGTCTTTCATTTTCTTCATATTTGAAACACTTTATTCTCTGTTTTCCCTGTTTCATTTCTCTCCTGCAATTAGCATGCAAACTCCATGAGAGTAAGTTCTATGACTGTCTTATTCATAGCTTTGTCCAAAGAATCCAGCACAGTGCTCAGCTTTTATAGAAGAAAAGATATATGTTGAGTACATTTAATAAAGAAATATTTTTTAAGAATCTGAGAGGAGCATCAATGTTCACTTGTGGGCAACCTCTCTTGGATACACTTTTTAAAATTGAAATATAGTTTCTGTTCAATATTATATAAGTTACAGGTGTACAATATAGTGATTTGCAATTTTTAAAGGTTACACTCTATTTATAGTTATTGTAAAATATTGGCTATATTCCCCTCTGTATAATATATCCTTATAGCTTATTTTATACCTAATAGTTTGTACCTCTTAATCTCCTGCCCCTCCCCCTTTCCCTCTCCCCACTGGTAACCACTAGTTTGTTCTCTATATCTGTGAGTCTGTTTCTTTTTTGTTATATACACTAGTTTGCTGTGTTTTTTAGATTCCACATGTAAGTGATATCATACAGCATTTGTCTTTCTCTCTCTGACTTATTTCACTTAGTATAATGCCTTCCAAGTCCATTGAATATACTTTTTTAAAGTAAACTTTCTATTAAAGTATAATGTGTAAAAATGAATATTTCATTGAAATCGAATGTGTTCAGATATTGAATATCTTATTCCCTAGAGGAGAATTTGGGCAGGGGAAGTGAGAATATTTCCCATCTGATCAAAGGCAGTGGAGGGAAGAGGACATTTTCACCAGGATTACCTGGGCTGACGGCTGGCTCTGAAATAGTCGGCCTCCTACACATGTTCCCCTGAGCATGAGCACAAGACTGTGGGTTTTTTTGTTTTTGTTTAGTTTTGTTTTTCTGAGCTACATATAGCCTGGAACCCTGTATCCCTGAAGGATGGGGAGAGAAGAAAAGTAAATTGTGAGCCACAGCAAAAATGGGTATACATGTCAAGGTATAGATTTCACTCACCTCTGTACTCCAAAGATTAGAAAGATACTTGGTTCACTAATCTTTTAAAATAAGTCTGTATCTGACTTAATGGAGAAACTTTAGATGCCCTCTCTCTAAGGTCAGAAGCAAGATAAGGATGCCCAGCATCATGCTACTCTTCCACTTGGTACTGGAAATCTATGCCAATCCAGTAAGAGAAGAAAATCAAAGGTATAAACATTAAAAATGAAGAAACATAACTGTCATTTGCAGATGATATTATCTACATGGAACTTATTATAAACCAGGAACCATCTATTTGTTTAGTATTCACTACTAATCATCTCTAATTCAAAAATAAGGAAAATGAGGCTCTGAGAGGCCACGTTTACCCAAGGTTGTTCAGAAGTAGTCCTCAGAGGCTGAATTTAAGGCCTCATGAGGCAAGAAGAAAGAATAAGAACATTCACAGTGAAGGTGTGAAGAAGAGAGCAGTGAAGTTCCATCCACCTGTCCCTTCATCCATCCAACCATTCATTCAGTAGTTGGACGCTTATTGTGTTACTGTATGTTTGCTCCCTTCCATGCACGCTGTTCGGTGCCAGCCATGCTGAGATGAAAGTTGCATGTCCTGATTGCAATCTGGTGGAAGAATAATACCACATGAGGAGATGACTCTGTGACTAAGCTCACATAGCAAGCAATTGAGGCACAAGAGAAATTGGGATCACCAGAGATGGCTTTCCCAGTGGTGACACCAGAGCTGAGTCTCAAAGAATAGAAGTAGGTTTTCTGAGCAAGGAGCTGGGCATCAGGTGAGGGAGATGCTGTAGAGTAGGCAGTGGGGCAGGATGCTCATGCAGAATAATGATTGAGGCTAGCGTATTTTTAGGCATGAGCCCAGGACTTGAATGACATTGTGAGCCATGCTAAGTAAGGAATGTGGATTGTGGACGCAGCACTGGGGTACTGAGACAGACTGAAAAGAAAATGGCTCAGTCCTTATAGGTTGGAGGAGGGCGTGGAGTTAAACCGCTTTGTTTTCTTTTACTGTGTCTACACTCAACAGCATTAATTATCACTTCCATTGGCATGTTAATTTTCCTGTAATTTATCACTAGTCACAGCTTTTTAAATGGTGTTACTAAAACTTTATCCTATTCTGAATAAGACTGCTTTAGCATTGAGCAGACTTGACAACTGGTACCCTCCACCCACTCGTCATCTCTTTTCTTTGAAGCGTTGTGGCTTCATCACTAGGTTTATCAAGTAAGAAGGTCCCCCAGTATGGTTCCAGTGAAGCAGAAAAGATAAATCCATTTATTCAACAAATATTTACAGAAGATTTACAGTGCTAGGGTACAACAGTGAATAAAACATGCTTCCTACTCTCAAGGAGCTTGTGGGCTCAATTTGACCAAACAGATAATAACATTTAACACCAGAATCAGCAAACATTATATGATACTATGTACCAAACCTTGTTCTATATGCTTCCATATACGAATCCTTCAATCATTTAATACGCTCAACAACCTTATGAGACAGGCTGTAAGAGGCACCCTTGCCCAATTCACCCTGCTAGTGGGCTCGGAACTGCAGCAGTAAAGCTCCAGTGTCTGTGTTCTCATCCCTTTCACCTTAATGGCCTGATGACAATCTAATGTGATAAATAACATGATGCAGACAAGCTGCATCAGAGTAGCATCCAAGGTGCTACTAACCCAGTCTTAGGGGTCAGGAAATATTTTCTGGGACAGTTTCAAGCTGAGCCTGGAAGAAGGAGTAGGAGTTAGCTAGATGACAGAGGAAGGGAGGGTTAAAGGAATCTTATGTGCAAAGATTCTGAGCCTAGAAAAGACTTGGCATTTACTGCAGAGCATCCTGGAAGATTAAAATGAGGCCAGGTTGAGGGGGTGGGCGTGAGGGTGGGGAAGAATAGAAGTAAAGTTGTGTTACTTCACATTTTAGGGCTAGAAGAAATCTCATAGACAAGGCAATGGAACTAAGTTCCAGAAAATCCTGAGCCTAAATATTATATCCCTTTTAAGGCATGATGACCTTTTTTCTTCAAAGCAAAATCAGAATCATTTTTTGGATTCATGGATTCATTTAGGTAATAAGTTTTAGAAAAGTAGTTCTTACTAATTACCTTATTAATTACATGGAGGTATGTATTTAAACATTCATCTTTGTTGAAAGGAATAAAATTGCATTAAAACTAGGTATAAAATTACCCCACAAATCAGTTACTACTGATTTACTATGATTGAACGGTCATTCTTATATTCAACATTTATTTGTTGAGCACCTACTATATGTCAGGCCTAGTGTATGACACCAGAGGACACTTCAGGGAAGATAACAGGTTCTTGAGCTTGCACTAGGCATATTGCAGCAAATCCTAAGTATCCTAGAAAGTCTGGAAGCATGGTTTTCATACTTATAGAACATATAAGGTTTTTTGTCCAAACATCTAAGTTCACAGATGAAGAAACAAGGAAGATTAAGTGATTTACCCAAATTCATATACCTCAGTGTAGGGGGGTGCTGGTGACTTGACCTAGGGTCATACTTCCAAGCCATTACTCTTTCCAGTGACACCTCCCTCCCTTATATATTCTGAGCCATGCGTTCAAGAGAAGTGTTTGCCAACAAGTTGAGGGGCGTTGTAAGTCAGGATTCCCATTGGAGCCCTTCTATACCAATCTAACCTTCTCCCCCGCTCACAAGGTAACAGCCTACCTATGGCCAACATTGTCCAGTTTACAGAAATGTTTTCACATTTATTGTCTCAGTTGAGCTTCAAGGGACCCTAGGAAGTAGATTCTATAGACATTAACATCCCCATGGAGATGAGGAAAATAAGTTTTAGAGTTCCAGTGACATGAGCATGGTTACAAAGTAAGAGCCAGAAGGGCAGGATCAGCTGCCCCAGGCCTCAAACCACAGAGGCACTCAAACATCCTGGGAATAAACCCGAGATTCTGTGCCATCTAACTCAGGTTTCTACCAACACTCCCAGCACAAGTGATGAAATGTAAACTGGATCTATTCCCACTGAAGAAGGAAGTTTCCTTGGATAGAAATGTAAAAATACTCCCAGGACTGCAGATTTATCTTTGCTGAGATTTTCTGTGATCTACACATGCATATTTCTTGGTGTAATCAGAGTCCTGCCCCAATTCCAAGAGGACCTGAAACTGACAGCTGAATTCCAAAACCAAACAGTGTGCGACATTGTGCAGGGAAACAGAGATTTTTTTTTTAAATATACATTTTAATTCCTTTAATGTACCTCCCATGAAGTCATCTGGTTGGAAAGGAAAAGTGAAGAGAGGAAAAAAAACTGTAGAAATGTGGTAAATGTTTAATTGGTATGAAGCCAATAAATAAGTAATGGAAAAGAAACTCTATATATATTCACATTATAGGTTATACAAGTGATGGCGTGAATACATCCTTGTTATTATGGAATTAAATAATTAAATATTTAGATTAAAAATAAAAGTCATTCTTCACATACCATGAGTGTTCTTGAGACTCTTCCAGTGATTTAAGAAAAATATTTTTTAGAACCATATCCATATCTTGAACAAGACTGTGTAACTATATCCAAGTAAGTTCTCTTTGCTCATGGTGAGTGTGAGTGACTAATGCTTTCCAGTTATGAATGCTGGAAAAACTGTGAAACAAAAGAAAAATAAGTAAAATATTCTGCTATACTTGGTGCAAATAATAAATCCCTTATTAAAGCATAAAGAGAGATTTGATTTTCATTAATGGAAATAGTCATCATCTTTGTCACCCCTCTCTATTAAATAATATTAATTTAAAGGGACACCACATTATCCAGAACCTGGATCTGCCCCTTGAGGCCTCTGTTCATTGGCTGAGGCTCCATTCTTTTATACTGCAGATATTTTTTTAACTCTAAATTCTTTGCTCCTTCCACTATCATATTTCCCACCCTGTGGATGCCTGGAGTTCTGATAGACTGTGCCACAAAACACTTGTGTTTTATTTTATACTATTTTCATTGGTTCATGAGATGTTTTGTACCAATCATTGGTCTGTCTCCCCAGCTAAACTCAAAGCTTCTTGGTGGAGGAATCACGCTTCATATTTATCCTCTCCCTGCCTCCCCCACTGAGTGCCCTTGCTGCAGTGTGCACAGAGTAGGTTCACAATCCCAAGGGGGGTGTAGTCTCGTCTTTCTCTTCTCCACAACAGCATGAGACAGGCTGGGACCTGGGACCTGGGACCCTTTGCTGCAGTGCTTGCACCTGGACAAACGTCTCCTTGAGAAACAAAATACAAAGAAACAATAAGGGACAAAAAACTGCGTGCATTGGCAGTTGGGGCAAATTATGGACAACAAGATACAAAAAGACCAAGAAAAAACCAACTGCCACTTCTGAAGAACTGGGAGCAAAAGCAGGGTACTAAGCATGCCCCCTGCACCCAACACCACCAAAGGGGTGGGCAAACCACCTAAGCCCCCCTCTGGCTGGACCCCTGGATGCACCCCTATCCCTCTTCAGGATCAAGCAAGGGAAACTGTTCCTTGTTTTCACTCCCCGCTGCTGCAGCAGGGGCCCCAATAAAGCCTTGCCTGAATTCCTTGTCTGGCCTCTAATCAATTTCTATTGATTGGGGAAGGCCAAGAACCCTGGTCGGTATCAAGAGAACTCCTCAGCAGCTGCATTCTCTCATCCCTAGCGCAGCAGAAACTTCCCAGAGGTGGGCAACACCCCAGAGTAGATGCAGAGCTCAGGTTTTCTCAGGGTAGAGCTAAGTGTTGGCTGGCCCTGGGTGTCTGAGCCCTGAGGGCTGTCCTCCTCCACAAACTCACTAAGGCTCTTCCTGGCCCTGATCCCCAAAGTCGACTTTTTTTGGTCCTATAGTCAGTACTCCAGCTGCACTGAGTTCCTGGCTTAATTCCCGACTACTCTCAGCCAGAAATCTTTCTGGTCCAGAACTTCAACTACATTCTCTTCTTTTGCTAACTTTGTTTCCCTCTCCTGTACTGTATGAGCTTGTTTCTTCTGGCTGCTTCCAGAAACACTTCATCCATTGCCAACGGGGTCTGTAATAGTTGCTTTAATCATTAACACTGATAGTTATTTATAGAGATTACCCACACCAGCCCATGAAATATTTACCTCCAGTCAGGCCCATGAAAAGGGAAATTGTGTCCCAGGATGGTTGTGTCTTATGTGCTTGGATCATACCAGCATATTTTCCTGCCTAGAACATGGTCTGCCCAGAATTAAAGTGATTTAACTTTGAAGAGAAAATAATGCACATTTTTTTCCCGTGAGATTTTATTCATGGTCATTTGTTTCAGCTGCTGATATAAAGAAACCAGTTTAACTGCTTCAAAAGGTCAACTGAAAAAGGAACTAGTCAACCTGTGTACTCATTAAAAATAAATGGAAGAGTTATGGAGAGTTATTATATCATGTCAAGACTGCTTTTTGGAGGGGGAGGGGAATGCAGGCCAGGTGGTTAATTAGGATTATGCCCTTAGCTACATCTGTTGTGATATCTGGGTTTACTCCATGTGAAAATGAGAACAAGGGTTTGTCCCAGGCTAGGGTCTCTAGAGATAAATACTATGTGAAGTGTTTTAAAGGCACAGAATCCAGGGGAATAACTATTTTAAGAGTTCAGATGGTTACAAAGAATGCAGTTTTAACCAGAAGCAGAGATAAAACCTCAGGGTCACCAGAAAACCCCAGGTGTTTTCAAGGACAATATTGAAAAGTTGGCTGACCAAGTAGAAAGAGAAAGAGCCAGGAGCTGTAAAGCCCGATTTCAGTGACTCAGACTGGATTCAGTGCCCATGGTTAATATCAGGAGCTTCTCTATCTGTGCACCACTTACATCAGCCCCAGTTCCTCATCCTGTAGTTGAGACCACTTTTAAATCTGAAAACTTAAGTGTATCCTGGAACTGATAAACAGCTGAGAGTGTAGGGAAGAAAGGAATAGGTGGGTGGGGCTAAGCTGCAGCCCCAAGGTAACAACAGAGCAAAAATAAGTAACTGAATTCTCTTGGAGGTGGCATATGAAGGAACCTATTGTTACCAAAGAGAGTTCCCTGCCCAAGAGACCCTGAGGCATTACATCAGCAGACTAGCACATATGACTCTTTCCCAACTCTGGCTCCATTTTGGAAACACATACCTGCTCTAAGTCGTGTTTGGAGAGAAGGAAAGGAAATGCCATGTCTGTTTTTCTGCTTCCCATGTCTCTATTAAAATTTAGTTGCTGTGGGCAGGGTATTCATCATCTCCTTTCTTGGTGACCCCTCAAACTGCAGCGAGCCACTTTGTACTGTTGTTCGGTCACATGGTCAGGACAGATGGCTACTGCATAGCAGTAAGGTGGACAGGGTCCAATCAGTCCTAAATGCTGAGATCTGGTGCCTATTTAGGGGCAGAGCTTTGGAAAAATAATGGCTGGTAATTATTAAGAGTTTCATATGTGCAGAGACTGAGCTAGGAGCTTTAAGCTTTAAGCTTTACTCGTCACAACAAACCAATTAGGCATTACTGCTTTTTCTGCTGTAAATCTGAGGACACCGAAGTTCAGAGAGGCTCAGTCATTTGCCCAAGGTCACAGAGCCAGTGAGAAATAGAGTCAGATTTTAAACCCAGGTCTGACTCCAGATCTCGTGCTGCTACTCCTCGTGTTGTCATAGGAAAGGCACCTGAAGGTACATCTAGTCCTGTAGTCCTAGATTAAAAAATAAGGGTAAGCTGCTTATTTCCTATCCCTAGTTTTCTTCATTTTATCACATTCACACCTCATATCCAGATGCCAATATTGCTCTTTTAGTTACATGCCGAGTTGTGTGGAAGGGTGAACAGAGTTTATCTCTATGGAAGAATGTTCATGGATCAATGGACCTGCTATTATATGGTCCCTATGTGGATGATACTGTCTACCAGGGGCTGGGGTACATACAGTTCTCACTCTCAGGAGATAAGACAGGCCTATCAAATGGTATCCAAGGCAGCATACCATAAGTGCTATATCAACAGGAAGGAGAACTGCTCTTCATGTTGGAAGAGGGAGAGATCACTTCCGAGTAGATGGTCAAGGAGGGATTCCTGGAGGATGAGGCAGGATCTGAAGAGTAAGGGAGGGTATTTATTTGGAGGTAGTGGAATCATGAAATGGAGACATGGAGTAAGGAAGCAAAAGGCACATTTGGAAACAGTGAAGGCACCAGGTCACTTGAGCTAGGCTCACTGGGGGAGGAGGAGGAGACGAAGCAGGAAAGGCAAGCTGAAATTAGGTTGTGCAGATCCTTGGAAACTATGCAAAGTGGTTTGAAATCATGATAATAAATAAGATCCATGGTGTGAAACTCCAGTCCTGTGGAGGCACTGGATCACCTGGGGAGGCTGCTGTGCAGCAACAGCAGGGAGAACAAGGGCTTTGGGCAGAAGGTCTACTTTGAGTCGAAGTCTAACTCTGTAATTTACTAGCAGTGTGAATTTGGCTAGTTACTGAATTTTTCTGAGTTGCTGTTTATTCATCAGTAATTCTCATCTCACCTGGTTAGAAAGCAGGAGTCAGCAAACCTTTTCTGTGATGAGCCAGATTGTAAATATTTTAGACCCGATGGGCCATATCGTTGCTGCTATCGTACAGTGAAGGCACACAGACAACTTGTAAACAAATGAGTGTGGCCATATTCCAATAACATTTTACTTACAAAACAGCCATCCAGCCGAATATGACCTCTGGGCCATAGTTTTCTAACCCCTGTAATAGAGGATTAAGTGAAATTATATCTGTAAAACACCTAGCACAAAATAGGCTTTAAATAACCATTCCCACCTCCTAATTACTTTTGCCCCCCCAAAGTGGATTGTACCGCATTACCACACCCTGATGTAGTTGATACTTATGCATATATTCTTTATCATTGTTTTTCTGCAGTGCTGGCCATAATATTATCTCATAAAAATGGGCTTCAAAACCAATAGATTCCTTAGGGTATGGTTTACTAAAGGCATAAAGAAAAGGGAGTCATCCTGGTTTTAATAATAAAGGATACAGTGTGTGTGCGTGAAAAAAAAGGTGTGAAAAGGAAAGAAAAGAATGTAAAGTGCTGGTGACCTAACTGGGAAGGAAATCCAAAAATGAGGGGATATATGTATATGTATAACTGATTCATTTTGCTGCACAGTAGAAACTAACACAATATTGTAAAGCAACTAAACTCCAATAAAAATTAATTAAAAAAAAATAATAAAGGAGAACCATGTCCCATTTCTAGGCTGAGAGGGCATGAGGCAGTACCCTCCCTTTCGTTGCCACTTAAGGCTAAGAAAAAAGCAGTGGAATTCCACCTGCTGAATTTAGAATAGAACTGCTGGGGGAATTTGGAATGAAAGGGCGCCCTCTAATGGACATTTACAGAATTCAGTTGAATTCTCTTCATTCTCCAGAAAGGATTAACCAAGATGAATATACCTCACCAGCAGTCTACTTTTTACAAGCCCCCTTCATGAGACCTCACTTGATCAACAACTGCGTTGTGGGGTGATTTTGCTCCTAAGGAAGTTGAAAAAGAAGTGGTTAAGGGCTTAGCCAAGGTCACCCTTCCTGACGTAAACCAATAGAGAGAGAGCAGGCTGGATATTGGGGTGTGGACAAAGTGGTTAAGGCTTAACCAGGGCAAATAGTGGGAGACTCTGCTCGCCCTCTGAGTTTTCCTTGTTGCCAACACAGGAACGAATTGATCTACAGCAAGAAACCATCAGCCCGTCTCACTGAAACCTCTCCCACTGCAAAAGGGTTCTAACTGAGCTGACGTCATCTAGGCAAAGCAGTCTTCCAACCGGTAAGCCAAGCCACGCAACAGGGAAGACCTAACGGTTCTTTCCAAAGCCTCCACTTGGAGTCACAGGACACTCATGTGCAACAGGCTGGCCATCCCCCTCCCCCTTCGTCAATAATTCACTTCAGTAGTTGCTGAGTGAGGTTTGTTGAAAACCACCCTGGAGCCCTCAGGGAGCCACCTGGGAAAAAAACTGGAGACCCAGGGTAGAGCTGTGGTAGAAATGCTAGAATTGTATTTCTAAGGGCTCACAGAGCACAGCTGTAGTCCTCCCAGAAGAACAGGACACGTGGATATACTGGCCAGAGAGAAGAGAGCACAGGAGACTGGGAGAGACTCAGATGTCCAGAGAAGGACAGCAGTGGCAAGACCAGGTCTCAGAGATGATCCAAGTGGCGGTGGACAACAGAGGGGAGGGTCAGCAGGGTCTCTGATTATATGTGAGGTGGTGGTCTACCTTCTGGAAATCTCAGAGGAAGAGACCACCAAAACTGGTGATACCACTAAAGTTACACATTTCTGGGAATTCTTAGAAATAGTTGGAGAAATAAAGAGTGAAAAAACAAAAGCCTTCCTGCTAGTCAGCAGTTGTAGGCATGGAGGATCTAGATTTAGATGATGATTATTATAAACACAACTCTGGGCTATAATTATATCAAACTGCCTAGTAAAGCTCAGGGCATACAGGCTATAATTACATTAAACTTCTTTTTAAAAAATTTTTATTGGAGTATAGTTGATTTAAAATGTTGTGTTAGTTTCTGCTGTACAGCAAAGTGAATCAGTTATACACAAACATGTATCCACTTTTTTTTCAGATTCTTTTCCCACATAGGTCATCACAGAGTATTGAGAAGAGTTCCCTGTGCTATTCAGTAGGTCCTTATTAGTTATCTATTGTATATATTGTAGTGTATATATGTCAATCCCGACCTCTCAGTTTATCCCTCCCTCCCCTTTCTCCCCTGGTAACTGTAAATTTGTTTTCTACATCTGTGACTCTATTTCTGTTTTGTAAATAAGTTCATTTGTACTATTTTTTTAGATTCCACATATAAGCGATATCATATGATATATGTCTTTCTCTGTCTGACTTACTTCACTCTGTATGACAATCTCTAGGTCCATCCATGTTGCTGCATATGACATTATTTTGTTCTTTTTTATGACTGAATAATAATCCATTGTATATATGTATCACACCTTCTTTATCCACTCCTCTGTCAATGGACCTTTAGGTTTCTTTCATCATTAAACTTCTTTTTAAAGTAAACTTTTCATTGAAATACAAGTACTTACAGAAAAACACACTAGTCACAGATGTACAGCTCAATGAATTTTTCCAAAGAGAACACACCTGTGTACCCCAAATCCAGATTAAGAAACAGAAGGTTATTACCACCCCAAAGGCCACCTCTCGCCCCCTCTTAGTAACCACCCCCTCCCAAGGGTAACCTCTATCCTGACTTGTAACACTGTACATTAGTTTTGCCTGTTCTTGAACTTTATATAAATGGAAACACACACAACTCTTTTGTTTGCCTTCTTTCACTCAACATTATGTTTATGAGGTTCAGCCATGTCCTTATGTGAGGTTGTGGTTTATTTGTTGTCTTTGCTGTATAGGATTCCATTATGAATATACCACTATTTATTTATCCATTCTACTTCTGTTGGGCATTTGTGTTATTTCTGGTTTGGGAATCTTCTGGATAGCTCTGCCATGGACTTTCTACTACACGTGTTTTGGTAAATATATGATGTGTTTCTGCTGGGTATACGCCTAAGAGTGGCTTACTAGGTCATACGGCATATGTATGCTCAGCTTTTGAAGATACTGGCAATTGCTCATGCTATTTAGACTCTCCAAACAATGTTTGAGGTTTCCAGTTGCTTTTTTTCCTCTACAACACCATCTTTTCTTTCGTTTTGGCCATTCTGGTAAGTACAATAAATACATAAAACTTTTAGTTTTATTTTCAGATCTGGCAGATTCCCTGAAGTGTGCCTCCAAGTTTAACGTTTTTCTTGAATTTGGCCAGATGAAATCTTCAGTATAAAGATCCAACTTATCTTCTCTTTCTGAGGAAATCGAATGTTTGTAAAAGATTTGGCTTATAGAAAAAGCATTTCTTTGTTTTTGAGACTTTAGAATCTTTTACGTTCTAAATGCAGGAACAAAATTAAAATAAAACAAAATAAAAATTTTTAAAAAGCAGATGTAAGGATGTCCACATAAGAAATTTTCCTTTCCGTCCTGAGCTGGTTCTTTATAAGACATCTACAGTGGGACTCAAAGTTATACCCTTTCTACTAGAGTGTACCTTGCCTTTTCAGATGTCTGGCTACTTACTATACCATAACATATGGACCTTTCATTGAATCTACACATCCCAGAACAGAGAAGATTATTGCCGGAGACCTGCTGCCAGTGTTAGTAGGGGAACTGCAAGGCTTTTCTTATAATTGATCTTGAGAGGGAAGGGTTTTCTCATAGAGTGTTTTTCTAAGGGCATCTGTGTTAATTTAAGTGGAAAGAATGTTAGGACCAAATAGCAGACAGTGAAACAAATCCGGTATGGCATGGGGCTCTCATGCCTTTCTACTCTAGAGATCAATGTACAAAATGTGCATGATTGGTTTTCTCTGTTATCACCTTTGGCCCAGAGAGTCTGAATTCTGCAGAACTATTTTTGCCTTTACATTGGTCATTGACTTGGCTGTCTCCAAAGTATTAGCATACTTGGGCCGATGTATCAGAACATTGAAAAGATTGAGATGGAATGGGGCCTAAAAATAATGTTTTTGTTTTTTCTTTTTAAACTGAAACCAGATTTATGCATTTGTGCAAAATGGGCTTCATTCCTCCAGTGCTGGTAACAAGCACAGTTAAGAAACCAAACATGACCATGGTAATGAGGAAACACATGAAATGAAACAGGAAAGATGTTACCTGAAAACTCTTAAGAGTCACGATATTATTAGCAGTTTCCTCCAAATCACTTAGGTATCATAAAGCCTTGTAGGAAATTTTGGGTTTGCCTGGATGGAAGGAACTAGGGACACATTACCCAGTTGTTCTCTGAAGGACTGCCTCTTAAGAGCTCTTAATTTCACAGATTATATACAATAGCCTTGTTCCCCAGCCAGATTGCAAGCCTCTGAAGGGAAAGGACTGTTTATTCTCTCAAAAAATTTGTTAAGCACCTGCTTGGTGCTGGGGGTGGCAGGATGATGCTTCCTGCTCTCAGACCTTCTGCTGGAGGATGGAGGGAACAAAAGTGCCCACCGAACTGAGAAGGCATCTTGAGACCGAAAAACGAGGCTGTAGCTCCATGTAATCTATGGATCAGTTTATTATAGGGTAACTTACTCACAGGGTGGGATCTTGATCAGGCAGAAAAATCTGGAAGCATTCGAAGCTGCCCTCCCCACTGCTGAGGGGCCATTGGGACAATTTTATAGTTAACCTAGGGTGTGAGGGTAGGTGATTGGAAACAGGACGTGCATTTCTAAGTCAAGTTATGTACCTTGCTAGTGTCAGCCACTTATATGAATCCCTGACCAGTGCCTGATCTCAGGCTCCTGGGAACTCTCTTCTCCTCCTCTGGAGGCACCCTGGACTTTTTGCTTTCCCCTCATGATGCCAGTCATTTATCTGGATTAGCACTGGCCTGAATACATATTCTCCCTCGCAGGCCTTTCTTTGTGCACCTGGGGTGGGTCCACCACCTTTGCTCTCACCACCCCACTCTGTTGCTGGAAATACACACCTCAGGGTCTATCTACAACCTCTCTGGACTGTGTCTCTTCATTCATAAATGCTTTAATTTCACAAATGTTAATTGAGCTTCTACTTCGTTCCAGGTGCTGTGCCAAGTATGAAAGGTACAAACATGTTTATAATCATTAGATTGCTAAGGAAAACATAGGCATGTGGACAAATACATAGAAGGAAATGTTACAAATGCATCGATCGATGTGTGTCTGGCATACAGGAGGGTGCCAAGGAATAGCTGATCAATTCTTCCATGAGGTTAGGGGTAGGCAGGTGAGACTTCACAAGGGTCAGTGTTAGGTAAGTTAGCTTTTACCCAGACCTGTTCCTATGGCAGTTCCCAACATTGTCACCTACTGAGACTGCATTGCTGGTTAGAGCTCTGGCAGCAGTGGGCCAGAGAGAGGGCAAACAGAGGCTACCCACAGGTGTATGCATACTGGAATTCTGTAGGAATTACTCAGTGTGGTCATCATTGATGCTGTTGGCCAAATGTTTCCAATTGTATGTCTTCCAGGCCCATGATAGAATTGTGTTTCCTGGCCCCCTTTTAAGGCCATGTAGCTAGTTCTGGACAAGGAATTATAAGCAGATATAAGTTTGTGGCCAGTGCATTGAATTGCCACCCTGAGACACTCCAAAGGTTTCTTTTCTCCTCTAACATGACAACTGACAACCTTTCAGACAGTGGTCTCCCTGTCAACCTGGGTCCAGTGTGAATAGAGCCGCCAGCTGCCCTTTGATAGACGTGTGGCATACACAAAACATGAATCTGTATTTTGTGTGTGTGTGTGTGTGTGCTGTACGCGGGCCTCTCACTGTTGTGGCCGCTCCCCTTGCGGAGCACAGGCTCTGGACACGCAGGCTCAGTGGCCGTGGCTCACAGGCCCAGCCACTCCGCAGCATGTGGGATCTTCCCGGACTGGGGCACAAACCCGTGTCCCCTGCATCGGCAGGCGGACTCTCAGCCACTGTGCCACCAGGGAGGCCCTGTATTGTTTTTAAATACTCAGATTTTAGGAATGAGTCTTACAGCAGCCTAACCTAGAGTTTAGCATCTTGCAGGAGATACCAGTTGTCTCTTTTCAGGAGAGTACAGGAAGATTAAAGAAAAAGTTGAAAGCAGAGAGAATTATCTGTATCTGTGCATGAGTTGCTTCAGTGTGCAGGTATGTGTAGGAGAAGGGGGGCACACTGTGTGTGTTTTTTTTTAATTCACAATTTTCTTTGTCTTTCCACTTCAGTGTCTTATTTCTCTCCTTTTTCCTCAGTCCCATGTACAGTGATCATAAATGTAAAGTCAGCCCCTTATTTACTTAAATGCCCATTTGACAGATAATTATCGATCACTTACTGCATGTCTAGCACTGTGATACGTATTGAGATAATAGAGATTAATATAGATTCTATCTTGAGGGTGCCACCAATGACAAATTGATCCCAGCACAATTTTGAGCTTGGAGACTGAATTCTAAAAATAATCCAGATTAATATCACGTCAGTAACCATACATCATATGAATTATACTTGTGACTATATATTGCTCATAACAACAAGCTTAAAATAGTTGAGTCACTTTATAAATCTATATTCCAAAATAGGACAAAAGAAAAAGATGAATGTTGGAATCTTTTTTTAAGGAGGTTTATTGAGATATAATTCATACATCATAAAATTCACCATTTAAAGTGTGCAATTCGGTGATTTTTTAGTATATTCACAAAGATGTGTAACCATCACCAGAATCAATTTTATAACATTTTGTCACCTCCAAAAGAAACCCTGTACCCATTAGCAGTCACTTCCCATTCTACCCTTTACCCCTCCCACCCCCTCCCCACAGTCCTGCACAACCACCAATCTACTTCTTGTTTCTGTAGATTTGCCTATTCTGGGGATTTCATATACATGGAATCATACAATATGTGATATTTTGTGACTGACTTCTTTCACTTAGCGTAGTGTTTCAAGGCTCATCCACATTGTAGCATGTATCTATATTTCATTCCTTCTTATGGCCAAATTATATTCCATTGTATGGCTATACCATATCCTATTTATCCATTGATCAGTTGATGAGCATTTGAGTTGTTTCATTTCTTGGTTATTATGAATAATGGTGCTATGAACATGTGTGTACAAGTTTTTGTTGAGGACATATGTTTTTATTTCTTTTAGCTATTTACCTAGGAGTGGATTTTCTGGCTCATATGTTAACTCTGTTTACTATTAGAGGAACTGACAAACTCTTTTCCAAAGCAGCTGTACCATTTTACATTCCCATCAGCAATGTATGAAAGTTCCAATTTCTCCGTATCTTGACCAATACTTGATATTATCTCTCTCTTTTATTACCCATTCTAGTGGGTGTGAAGTAGTATCTTCTTGTGGTTTTGATTTGGATTTCCCTAAAGATTAATGATGTTGAGCATATTTTTATGTACTTATTGCCCATTTGTATAATCTTCCTGGGAGGAATGTCTGTTCAAATCCTTTGCTCTTAAAAAAAATGGGTTGTTTTTAATTGTTGAGTTCTAAGAAGTTTATATATATATATATATATATATATATATTCTGGATGCAATCTCTAATAAGCTTTATGATTGAAAATATTATCTTACATTATGTGAACTGTCTTTTCATTTTCTTCATGGCATTCTTGAAGTAAAAAAGTGTTTAATTTGAAGAAATATAATTTATCTATTTTTTTTGTTGTTGCTTGTGCTTTGAGTACCGTATTTAAGAAGGCCTTGCCTAAAGCAAAGTCACAAAAAGTTATCCCGATTTTTTTTTTTCCTAAAAGTTTTATAGTTTTTTGCTCTTAAATTTAGATCCATGGCCCTTTTTTTTTTTTTTTTTTTTTTTTATGGTATGCGGGCCTCTCACTGCTGTGGCCTCTCCCGTTGTGGGGCACAGGCTCCAGACGCGCAGGCTCAGCAGCCATGGCTCACGGGCCCAGCCGCTCTGCGGCATGTGGGATCTTCCCGGACCCGGGCATGAACTCGCGTCCCCTGCATCGGCAGGTGGACTCTCAACCACTGCGCATGGCCCATTTTTTAGTTAATTTTATGAATGATGTGAGGAAGGGTCCAACTTCATTCTTTTACATGTGGATATCCAGTTGCCCCAGCATCATTTTCTTGAGAAGACTATTCTTTCCCCCATTGAATTGTCTTGATTACAGTGTCTTCTCCTAAGTTTAGAAATCAGGAAGTATGAATCTTTTAACTTTTTTCTTCTTTTTCAAGGTTATTTGGGCTATTCTGGGTGTCTTGCATTTCATATGAATTTTGGGATTCATTTGCCAAGCTCTGCTCAAAGCCAGCTGGAACTTTTAGGTATTGTGTTGAATCAGAATATCAATGTAAGGAGTATTGCCATCTTAACAATATCAAGTCCTCTTATCCATGAACATGGGAAATCTTTCCATTTATTAGGTCTTAAGTTCTTTCAACAATATATTGTAGTTTTCAGAGAACAAAATTTACAGTTCTTTTGCTAAATTCCTGGTCTTATTTTATAATCGTATTTTATTCATTTTGTTACTGTTGTAAATAGAACTGTTTTCCTATTTTTTTCAGATCTTTCATAAAGTGTATTGAAAGATAATTTGAATATCAGTCTTAAATCCTGCAACTTGCTTATTAATTCTAATAGTTTTTTTTTAGTAAAGTCCTTAGTATTTCCTTTATGCAAGATCATGTCATCTTCAAATAGAAATAGCTTTACTTCTTTCTTTTCATTATGGATGTATTTAACTTCACTTTTTGCCAAATTTCCCTGGCTAGCACCTGCAGTACTCCTGATCTTAGGGAGAGATCATTCAGTCTTCACCATTAAGTATGACGCTACTAGTGAGTCTTTCATAGATTCTCTTTATCAAGTTGAGGAAGTTCCCTACTATTCCTACTTTTTGAGTATTTCCATCATGAAAGGGTACTGGATTCTATGAAATCTTCTTTCTGCATCTATTAAAATGATCATATGGTTTTTGTACCTTGGTCTATTCATGTAGTGTATAGTTTTAATTAATTTTTACATGTTAAATCAATTGTGTATTCCAGGGATAAATGCCACTTGGTCATGGTGTATGATTCTTTTTACATGTTGCTGGATTATGCTTGCTAGTACTTTGTTGAAGAATTCTGTGTCTATACTCATAAAGGATATTGGTTTGTAGTTTTTTTATGATGTCTTTGCTTTGAGGATCAGGGTAATACTAATCTCAGAGAATGAGTTGGAAAGTACTCCCTCCTCTTTTATTTTATGGAATAATTGGCAAATAATTTGTATTAATTCTTTTTTAACTGTTTGTTAGAACCATGAGAAAAGCTGAGAGAGCATATTCTTTGCAAATTGAAAGGGGCAAACTAATTGTCAAAAACATATTTTCTTAAATAGAAAGAAGATTAAATTGAGGGGAGAAAGGCTCAGAGTGTTTGGAAGGTTTTTGCATGGTCTCACAAGACATATCACAATAGAAAATTACAGTTCAACCCATTTATGAACATGCATATGGAAATCTTGACCAAAGATACCAATGAATCAAATGTGACAGTACAATTAATCAAAAAATCATGATGAAAGGGCAGTTTTATATTGAGGATGCAAAGACAAAGCACTATTTAAAAGTCTATTAATATCAACAATAGGTCAAAAAAGAAAACCATACCAATTCAGTTGATGCTAAAATGGCATTTGATAAAATATCTATTCCTGATAAAGGCTTTAAAAAACTAGTTATTCATATTCTTGGGTGTGGAGAAATACTGTTTGTTTCCACTTATACGAGGTACCTAGAATAGTCAAATTCATAGAGTCAAAAAGTACGCTGGTAGATGCCAGGGGCCAGGGGTGGGGGGAGTGGGGGGAATGGGGAGTTAGTGTTTAAAGGGGACAGAGTTTCAGTTTAGGAAGGTGAAAAATTTGGGAGATGGATGATGGTGAGTGTTGCACAACAACGCGAATGTACTTAATGCCACTGAACTATACAGTTAAATATGGTTAAAATAGTATGTTTTGTATTATGTGACTTTTACCAAAATAAAAAAATTTTTAATTAAAATTAAAAAAATAAATAAAAGAGTGAATCCAATGTAAACTATGGACTCTGGGTGATAATGATGTATCAGTGTTGGTCCGTGCATTGTATCAACAAACATAACGCTCTGGTGTGGTGTGTTGATACAGGACAGGGGCAGGGGGAGGCTGTACATGGGTGGGTGTAGGGGGCATATGGGAACTCTGTACTTTCTGCTCAATTCTGCTGTGAATCTAAAACTTCTTTGAAAAATTTAAGTCTGTTAAAAAAACCCCACTCATACAAGAAGACTTCCTTAAAAATGATAAGGAATATATACTTCAGAGCAAGAGAAACAGTATTTAATAGTGAATCATTGAAAGTCATCTCATCGTATATCTACTATCTCTAATATTGTTATCATTTGAAAGGTCCTGGTTAATATGCATTAAGATAGGTCACAAAAATAAAAAGAGTGGCTTTTAGAAAGGAGAACACAAATAATTACTGTTTAACAAATGATAATATCCACTAGAAAACTCAAACAAATAAACTAAAAAAAATAGTTAAAATTAATAAGAACAGGAAATACAATGGCCAAACCCAAGGTCAACATATTTCAGCATCTTCTTTTGATAACAGTAATGATAATACCCATATTACATGAGCACAGTTTATGTGGCAGACACCGTGTGAGTGCTTTTCATTCACAATGTAATTTAATCTTTAAAAAACCCTTTAGCCATTAATTAATGAAACTTCACAACAACACTTATGAGATATGTACTATCATTATCTCCATTCTATAGCAGAGGGAACTGGGGCTTAGGGAAGCAGATTAACCTGCCCAAGGTCACAAAGCTAGTATAAAGCAAAGTTAGAATCAACTAAGCCTCATTCTTCATTATTATCACTATCAATATTACAGTTCTTCTTATTATTATTATCTATTGAATTATCATAGGCTGAAAGTGTTGGGAGACAATTTTTCATAGTCTCACCCATTTCTGCACATCTTATGTGCTGTGGAACTGGCAGCTTTTGTTCCTATCTTTTCCAGGCTGTTTGTATCGTGAATAGCCTTGGAAGCTAGAGATAGAGTCTCCATCCACAGCAAAGGACAGGTTTCTTTACTGTCCAGTGTAATAAAGATAATATCTTCCTTCAGGTAAAAGGTCCTTTGTAAAGATGTGGTTTCCCTAAGCTCAAAGTTCTTCTGTAATGCAACTCTCTCTGCGTATGCAGGTGGTACCTGGCCTTCCTCACATTGCCCAATGGGAACTGGGGCTCAGGAAACTGATAACAAATGTTGATACTCTGACAACTGCTAATGCTGTGGGAAATAAAGTCCTTTGTCTCTGACCTGGGTATCTCCTGTCTTCTGCCAACATCCATAAAATGGTTGCAGGTTAACTTACTCTTCCGCCATCTTCCCCCTCTCCGGTTGCAGGTTAACTTGTTAGTTTACAAGTAGGGTACAACTGCACATCCTTCCTGCATCTGGAGAGACATACCAGGATGGGAAGACTGACTATTGTAAAGATTCTCAACTTCCCCAGTGGGGTGATAGTTTTAGCGTAATCCTTATGGGTTTTTTGAATTTAATAAAATTCTTCTTAGCTTCAACTGAAAAAATAAATTGCTAAGAATCACTAAGAGTTTTAAAACAAAAGAAGGGAGTAAAGAGGGAGTACTTGCCTCCCCAGATATTAAATTATTCATAAAGCTAAAATAATGAAAAAAATGATTGTGGTTCTGGCATAAGAAAAGATAGGCAAATCAATGAAACCGAAGGAATAGCATGGAAACAGATTCTATCACACAGAAGTTAAAATACCACGAGGGAAACATCACAAATCAATGATGGCAGGTTGAACTACTGAATAAATTGTGGCTCCAAAAAACCAGTTGGACATTTGGGGAGAAAATCAGTTTAGAGATTCACATGATGCATTAGTATACACTTTTGATAGATAAGATTTAAGTATGAGGAAACATATTAAACCATTAGCAAATATAAACAAAGCCTGGAAGAGTCTCATTTCTGGATGGGAAAGAACATTTTGAAATCTTTCAGAATTTTGAAATTGTCATGTCCTTTGACCCAGCAATTTACCTAAGAGAATGCAAACTTCACCTTTAGGGATCTAAGACCATTGACTAATGTTTATTGCTCCCTCCAGAGAATGGTAGGAATTCAATAAATGTTTGTGGAATGAGCAAAAAAATATTGCACAAGAACATAAAGCTGTATGTACAAGGATGTCATTGCAGTCCTGGTTGTGTAAGTCAGTTGCCAGCAGTCACTCTATGCCTTGAGAGTTAAGTGAAATTGACACGAGACTCTAACCCTGCCGGCCGTTCACTGCCCTCCACATGATTTCTGTAAGTTTTGGCTGTTTTATTTTCTCATCATTACTTCTAACTTGCTCAGAGTTCTGGCTCTGTCTGAATCCTTAATCCCACTTGGGTCTCACCTCTCACAGCTAGTCTCGTCTCTTTTATCTGAACAAACCTACACATGGCATTCAGTCCCATTTCCCTGATTTTCCATCTTCTTAAAACAAAACAAGACAGAGCCAAACAACAAAAACCCCTCCCGAGGCATATGGATGTGTAGCAACTTTCACAGGTTTGAGATGACAAAAGGGGTTTTTACAGCCACACAAATGGACTCATTCAAAAATTAATGTTAGACATCCTCATACATAAAAGTTCTTTGGACACTCTCATGAGGAATTTCTCACTGGCTGCATTTTCCCATGGACTCCTGTCCTGATGGTCACTTGTTCTCCTCCCTTCACCTCTGAACTTTGCTCACATCTTATCAGGCTGTCTTTCCAGGGCTTACCGCCTCCTTAGGCTGTGTTGGGACAGCGGAAATGCCTCCCTCTGTTATTCAGAGCAATTTTTCTTTCTACACCTTCCCCAGTCCCCAGCCTATCTAAAGCTTAGGTAATTGGCCAGACTATTCAAAACCCCATTAAGTTGGCCTCAAGCTCTCGCAATATGGAAAATGAGTAGAGATTTTCATATTTCAGACTTCCTCTCTTTCTTTCTTTCTTTTTTTTTTTTCCGGTACGCAGGCCCCCCACCGTTGGGGCCTCTCCCGCTGCGGAGCACAGGCTCCGGACGCACAGGCTCAGCGGCCATGGCTCATGGGCCCAGCCGCTCAGCGGCATGTGGGATCTTCCTGGACCGGGGCACGAACCCGTGTCCCCTGCATCAGCAGGCAGACTCTCAACCACTGCGCCACCAAGGAAGCCCTCCTCTCTTTCTTATAAGGAAAAGGGAAGCAGTATAGATGTTTGCTCTCCCTTTGATATGAAATATAACTTTCCTCTTCCCTTAAAAGGCAGAAGTGTGGAACTCCCTGGCGGTCCAGTGATTAGGACTATGTGCTTCCACTGCAGAGGGCACGGGTTTGATCCCTGGTTGGGGAACTAAGATAGATCCCACAAGCTGTGCAGTGAGGCCAAAAAAAAAAAAAAAAAGCGGCAACAGACAGTTTTGGTTTTAAATAATATTTTTTCACCCAGCTACATTTGTAATAGTAAGAAAATTAAAGATGATCCAAATGAGCATTAATAGAAGACACCAGGTTAAATAAATCATGATACAATAAAGAATGTAATAAATCCAGATGTTCTGAAATGGAAAGATGGCCAAGATGGGTTAGTAAGTTAAAAAAGAGAAAAAAGGAAGTTGCAGGAAAGCATGTATAGTATGAAACTGCTTGGCACTGGGTACATTTTTGGTTGTCACAGCTGGGTATTGGTGATGGAGTGGGGTTACTACTGAGGCTAAACACCCGACTCTGCCCAGGGCAGTTTTCCAAACAAAGAATTTTCTGGTGCCAACTACCAGCAGTGTCGAGGTTAAAAAACCCTGCTCCAAATGAATATATGCCAAACTGTTATCAGTGGGTATGTCCAAGAGTTGATTTATGGAGGAATTACACCCTTTCTAAGTCATTAATTTTTCTTTGCATTTCTTTTGATAAGTTTATTATAACCCTAAAAAAGGTTTCGAAAAGCTATAAATAGTTGGAAGAGATGGCACATTTTAAAAAATCAATATATTTAATCAAATCTGGATGAGCAGATAGGGAGAGGGTAAGACCAGAGA
Organism: Mesoplodon bidens; assembly: GCF_964165515.1. Taxonomy (NCBI): domain Eukaryota; kingdom Metazoa; phylum Chordata; class Mammalia; order Artiodactyla; family Ziphiidae; genus Mesoplodon; species Mesoplodon bidens. Next base: position 80,345,367 of record NC_138177.1, on the reverse strand, counting down.
GGAGAGGCATGGCTTGTTCGCAAAGGACGCCACAGAGCTGGGTAATGAACTCAGGTCAGAATCAGGCCTCCATCCAACGAGGAATTTCCTCCCCAGAGCACACCTCAAGTATGGCGTGTTCTTTCCTGGTCTCACTCGGAAATGCTCTGCCTTCAGGAGATTAAGGTTGGCAGGTCAGGGGTGCGCTGGGGGAGCTGGAATTCCTCTCTGTCCAAACGCCACACCCACAGTCCTGGGGGTTGGAACAAGTAACAGTAAGAGGCTTGATAGAACATGAAAGCACATGTGAAACGGAACGGGTAGCGCTATTTGTCTTCCAAGGGGTAAATTTTGCTCTTATTTTCCGCCCCGTCGTTTTGTTAAACTGGAATCTCTTGAGCGCCATCTGGTGGACAGATTTCGATTACCAAGTCAGATATGTCCTCGCCTTCCCCAAGAACATTTTAGTCATAGTAAATCACTGTCTACATTTTAAGGTCTTCTCTGGGCAGGGCTATGGCTTGATGTCACTGACTCAACACCTTGTACAATTGACAGATTATAAGCCACCAGAAATTGTTTGTTGAAAGAGTAAATATTGATCCATTATAAGCTGGGAATGGATATTGGCGTCCAGCCTGAACAGATGTTGGGAGAAGGAGGCAGGAATAAGTTGTCCTGGTTGCCAAGGGTGAGTGCAATGCCTGCAACTAAGGAATAAAACCAACTCCAGGCCAAAGAGCTTCTGAAATCCCAGACAGAATCCCGGGGGACACACAGGGAGCCAATATGATTCCCCGGAGCCTAGGCAATGTTTGACGGTTGTGGACTCAGGCCCTCTCTGGGATGAGACTCCATGAGGTGCACAAGTGCTCTGGGGTGTAATTTAACTAGTCCCTGCCATTTCAGCTCTGCCCCACTCAATTCCCCAATAACACAATTCCCGGCCTCCAGAGTGGGCCCCAGGGGACCTGGCAAGCACTTTCCTCCTAATGAGGACAGCTGCTAATGTGTGGGCCCAGTGGGTACCTGAGACCAGTGTTGCAATGTTTTCAGACTTTTCAAAAGAAATGGAAATCTTGATTAGTATGTGAAACCGCTTAATTTTCCAATATTGGCTCAAATTACTTTGGAAACACTCAACGGGCCAAAAGCCCCATGTGTTTGTGGCCAACAGTGAGTGACTCATGAGCTAGAGGATCTCTAGGCTTCTTTCCACTCTTCTGACCCACTGTGGCTCTGACCTCTGCCCACATCTATACATGGCTAGTTTTGAAATGAGGTCAATTGATAATCATAGCTCAATATGGCCCACAAGGTCAGGTGCTCTTTCTTTGAAGTTTCAGGACAGTGAGCTTCTCTTTAGGGAAAAGAGCAAAGTGCTTCTCTTTAGGTAAAATATTTTCCAGAGCAGTCCCCATGCCCACCTGGCCCCCCATTCCACTCCACCCAAATACAGCTCTCTTCTCCCATGCTTCTCTCTGCTACACATCTCTGCAGCCTGTTGTGTCTTGTGATCTGAACTGGATTAAGCCTCTGCGTTCTTGTCTTTTCCCCAGGGTGTGGTCTTTTTCAAACTTCCTGTTTTCATTTATTAAGAAGCCTATTATGTTATCAAATTAATTAAACTAATTCCCATCAAGCACCACGTGTTAAAGCTAGTGAATGACTTTGCTAGTTGGTCTTCAAAAGGAACAGGATTGAATGTAGACCCTGAGATATATATACGCAAATATAATTTTATACATATAATTATATGTACATATGTAATTATCAGTTTCTATTAAAATAATAACAACAGGAACAGAATCAAAACAAAAGTAAAAAGTATGTATAAACCTACTGTTTTACTATGTTTTAATTTATATGTTCCGTTTCATACTTTATTCAAATGTTTGCCAATTTTTTTACAAAGATAATGAAAAACACACAGATGCCTAAACATAAGCCCACACAGAGAAATCGTGTGTCTACAGTTGAGACCAGCCTGGGGGTGAACAGCAGGTCGCGCTAACGATAATCTGATAATATTCCTCTGGTTCCACCCCTATTCATTCTGCGGAAATTCCAGTACTCAAATCCTTCCTCACTAGTTCTTGAGTCTTCGGGAAGTAATCCTCCCAGCTATCGTGTGCCATATCCAATTTCCGCCTGCTTTTTAGCGTCTCCCTTTAGAAACGTCTGCTGTTGCTGATGCTGCCATTGAAACCTCATAAACTGCCCCACTTCCTCCCTCTTGCATCCCTCTTGCATCAGCCAGTTCAGCTCCTTGGTTAGCTGGCTCCTACTCCATCAACAAACCCACTGTGATAGAATCAGGCACACAGGCTAGAAAGCAGTGCAAACGTGGAGGTTTCAGTGAAACCGCACTTGTGGTTTTTACCAGTTTTTTCTTGCAGTCCATTCTTCCTTGAGCACCTGTGAGTCTGGAGTTTGAAGGAGGGCAAACTAAATGACAGACAGTTTTCCTGTCATCACCTTTTCTTTTTTGCTGACTCTGTTCCTGTGCTGAGCTTCCGTGATTTGATTCCCTTCTCCTTAGGATGGAATTTTACTTAATAGGTTCCTCAGTCCAAAGAGCAAACATATGCCGGGTGGGTCTCTTCAGAGAGGACTAAATATGTTTAAAGACTTGGGCCAACACAAGTTAAGGTGTCTGGGCCTCCTAGTACAATAGCATAGACACAATTTGGGGTTTTGCCTTTTTCATTTCTCACTTTGAGTGTGTATCCAGGTTACTACGTAGTTCTCATAATTATTATGTAAGTGGTTATATAATAAACATTACATAGGATGAATATATCACAATTATCTAATTGTTCCCTTATTTTGGACACTTGGGTTATCATTAATTTTCCTCTAATTTAAATACTGTGAATTGAGCAAGAACTATTTAAGTGGTCTTGACTGTATGTTTTACTTTGGGCATAGATTACTTAAAGAAATTGTAGTTTCTGTAACTCCCCAAATTTCAGGGACCTAACACTAACCATTTATTTCTCACTCACATAACCATCTAGTGTGAGGTTCTTGGTCAGCAATGTTGATGAGTGTTTTGTCCCACACATTCTCTAGGGAGCCAGGGTGATGGGGGCTCTACCATTGTCAACACAGGGCTTCCAAGACCTCTCTGGGTACCACCATTAGCTGGCAGATGAGTAGAAGAGAGAAATTCAAGTGAGGGTTTCATAAAATAAAATTCACCCATTTTAATGGTACAGTTTGATGAACTTTTGGTAATTGTGTACAGTTGTATATCCACTGTGACAATCACAGTATAGACATTTTCAATATCTTAAAAGGTTCCTGATGCCTCTTTACATCTGATCCCTTCTCCCAACCCTTAGCCCCAGGCAACTCTCTGTCAACATAGATCAGTTTTGCCTGTTCTTGAATTCTACATGCTAAATGAAATACAATATGCATTCTTTTGTGTCATGCTTCCTTTGCTCAGTATAATTCATGTTGATGATTGTATTAGTAGCTCATTTCTTTCTATTGCTGAGTAGTATTTCATTGCATGGATATACCACAATTTGTTAATCTATTCACCAGTTGATAGACATCTGGATGAGTTCCAGGTTTTAGTTATTATGAATAGTTCTGCTATGGTTTGCAGATGTATGTCTTGTGTGTTCATTTCTTTTGTGTAAATACCTAGGAGTTTGATTACTGGGTCATAAGGTAAGTGTATTCTCAATTTTATACGGTTTACTAAAATGACTGTACCACCTTTCATTCTCACCAGTAATGTCTGAGAGTTCTAGTTGATCCAGGTCCTCATCAATACTTGGAACTGTCAGTATTTTTAATTTTAGCCATTCTAGTGGGTATGTAATAGAATCTGGGTTTTCACTTGCATGGTCCTAACAACTAGTGATGTTGAGCATCTTCTCATGTGCTTACTGGCTATTTGCATATCTTATTTTATGATGTATCTGTTCAAATCTTTTGCGTATTAAAAAAATCAGGTTGTCTTCTTATTATGAGTTGTAAGAGTTCTTTATATATTCTAGATACAAGCAAAGAGTATACTACTCATTATCTAGTACTTTCCAATACCATGAGACAGCTGATTTTTGCATTATTTTCAGATCTGATAGTTGTTTCTGTGGGGGAATTGGTCCTGTAGCATCTTGCTCTCTCATTATGGGAAGCAGAAACTATGAAGAAGGTTTTAAGGGCCAGGACTGGAATTGGTTTTCATCAATTTTGCTTACATTCTGTTGCTAGAATTCAATCATGTGATAACAGCTAACTCTAAGAAGGCTGGAAATATGGTCTATGTGTGTGTCCATAAGGTAGTGAGCCCTAGAGAAGAACAGAATCGATGGTTAGAGAGCAGTATCTGCTGTGGTGGACTTAGAAGGCACACATGGTAGCAGAAGTTCTGGCCCAGGAGCATGGTAAGTCTGTTTCTAGATCCCTTCCACAACAATAGTTATGCAGTACTTACTGTATGCTACATTATGAGACTAATGTTTATTGAGCGCTTACTACGTGCCAGGCAAATAGAGACCTTCTGTAAATATTTCTTAACTATTGAATGGACCTAACTTCCTGGGGTGGCCTGAGGAAGACTCCCCGTACCTTTCATTGCTACTGCTGTACCAACCATGGTGTGTTTAATGATGCGTCCCAATCTTGCCAGCCACAGCAGGAACAAAGTTGTGAGTAATGAGGATGCATGCCAACCACTCCCAGTTCCCCTGAGGGAAAGGATCACTGGAGAAACAGAGCATTATTAATATCCCCAAACTTCAACAAGCCAGGTTTTCAATTCTCTGGATAATTATTTGTGGACATCTGTTGACCCTTAAGGGTTTGGATAAGATTCCAATTTACAAGCTGTCCCTTTGCTCTCTGCTATGTTTCTGCACCAAACTTATCACTATGCACAGCATTTCATGCCAGAGAAGTTCACAGAACTATGTTTATGATCTTTCAGTGAATTTCCTGCCTCGCTACATGGTTTTGCCAGATTTACTTGTAATAGCGCTTTGATTGTCCAAATGGATTGGAAATGCTGCCTATGTTATCATCATCTCTCTAACCAAAGTATCAAGACACAAAATATATATTATAATAATAATAGCTAGCACTTGGTGGTCACTGTTGCTCACAAACTGCTTCCATATACGTTATCCTATTTGGTCCACCCCTACCACATAAGTCATTTGGATGTCAGTGGTAAAGCTACTTCACTCATTCACAGGCTTAGTACCGTAAAACCTTCACATTTATCTTTTTCTCCATCCTACTCTCATGTTACAAAGATTATAGACAATGAAAAGGTCCAAAGACATTCAGTAGGAGGTCCAGGAAGAGAGTAAAAAGACCAGACAATACAATACAAGTAGGATCAAAGACTCCACAGTATTTTATAACTGAATGCTGTCAACACCTCCACACCTAGAATCTGTCATACATACATGCATATATATATATATATGCATGTATATACATACATACATGCATGTATGTATGTTCCAGATAAAAAAACCCCACCTGAACACACTCTCTATCTCTTCAATGCTTCCCTATCTCTTTGTCGATAACATACACACTCTTTGATTGCATGGCCCTTCCTGACCTGGCCAATGTCCATTCTCTTGTGTCATTGCTCATCACTACTCCCTCACATCCTACACTCTGATATTACTGCTCTACTTGCAGTTTCCCTCTGCACCAGGTGTGATTTACTTACTAGGTAGATTGCTCCAGTAATCTTTCAATATTCAGCTCAGTGTCCCTGGCTTTGGGAGCTTCCTCAGCCCAGCGCCACAGCTTAGACAACCCATCTGATTTCTCAGAGCATATGAGAATACCCTCATCAGTGCTTTCCACACTGCTTGGTAATAGTGTCGCTGATTTACCTGACTGTGTGGCCCACACACTGTGAGCTCCTTAAGGGTGTAACATCTTTTTTATTTGCATAGTTCCTGGCATATGTTAATTGAACCATAAATGTAAATAAACAAATACGTAAATGAATAAATCAATATTCACGTCATACGCATCAACTCTTGTTTGTTTGACTTGTATTTGAGGTACCTTTTATAACCTTGTACAGATGGGCAAAGCAAGAAGAGATATTGGAGTAAAACAAAGATCAATACATAAAATGGCTTCAAGAAAAACAGGTTGAAGGAAATGGTTATAGAATAACAGAAAATAATGGTCATCTTTGAACACATTCGCCTTTTTTTGTCAAACATATCCAAAACAATAGTGGCTCTTATTTCTCATCACTGAACAGTAACAACAAGTGACAGTTGTTTAGGATGTGTATTTTCAAAGCATTTACACAACCATTTTTTTCAGGACATGTTCACAACAACTCTGTTCTTCACATGAGGACAATGAGCTACATCTGTCAAAGATCCCATAGCCACTATATGACCAAACTGAATGTCTATCAGCTCAGGTCTTTAACTCAATATGGGGTCATTGGGACAGCTTCTGATTATCAGATTGCCAATTTATACTTTATCTGCCTATCTAATTTCCCAAGAGATTGCCTTCTGGGGAACACAGAAACATATGGCTTATCTGCATATATGCATTGCCTAATTACTGGTTATACAGATGGTTGAGCAAGTTGCTAATGAAGATATAATCATGGGCTTGATTCTAGAATTTACAGTTAGCTTGTCTTTTTTTCCCCCTCTATTAACAGCCTGAGTCCTGTGTCAGTCTCTAAATTTAAAACCTCTGCATGATACAGAAAGTTTTTTTATAACCTACTTTTCCAAACTAATCTCTTTTCTTCTTCAACAATAATGCCTACTACAGCCAGGCCAGGTTCCTTCCCCTTCTCCCCCCACCACTTTCCTATGCACATTGCTCCTTCCATACTTGTGCTTAGAACCCTCTAGAAAGGCTCACGCTTCTTCACTGCCTGTCCTATCCTATCCTATTCCTTGTTAAAGACACAGCCCAGCAATTCCATGAAGGCTTCCAGAAATGCTAGCCTTCGGTGATGTAGTCCTCCTCTGAGCTAACCACCAAACATATGATCCATTCCATTTTCCTGGTATGAAAAGATGAAGATAATACTAACATAGTGCCTTATGATACAGTTTTTGTATCCTCAACATTTACTATGGCTCGTAACAAAACCCTTAATAATTGCTTGTCAAATAAAAGAATAGGGGTTATGTTTTCATTTAAATCTTCTAATGCCAGGGACTTCCCTGGTGGTCCAGTGGATAATATTCCATGCTCACAATGCAGGAGGCCTGGGTTCAACCCCTGGTCAGGGAACTAGATCCCACATGCATGCCACACTGAGAGTTCACATGCCACAACTAAGAGTCCGCATGCCACAACCAAGAAGTCTGCATGCCACAACTAAAGACCCTGCATGCTGCAATGAAGATCCCGCATGCCACAACTAAGACCCAGTGCAACCAAAATAAATAAATAAATATTAAAGAAAAGAAATCTTCTAATGTCAGAGTCAGTTTGAACTGTCATTAAGAACTGTTTTAGGACCTTCACAGTTCCTGAGCCCTGAGCCTGTAATGCCTAAAGGATGAACTGGTCTTGCTCTTGATTAAAAGTGGACCAATGATACAAGTACTCTAATTTACAATTTTGATGGTGGAGCTCCATTCTCAGGTTAGTCTCAGAACTTCCCATGCCTTTCCCTAAACTTAGACCCTTCTTTCCATGGCTCATTCCCCAGACAGAATGTAAACTCCTTTGGGAGGAGAGCATGGGGTTTGTTTTTTTTTTCTTTTTTTTTTGCCATGCTGTGCTGCATGTGGGATCTTAGTTCCCCGACCAGGGATTGAACCCGTGCCCCCAGCATTGGGAGTGTGGAGTCTTAACCACTGGACAACCAGGGAAGTCCCATACATGTATTTTATTTATTCTTGGAGTCTTCCATATTGCCAAACTTGCATAGCACTTTGTACAGAATAGGTGTATAAGCAGTGTTTGTTAATTAAATAAATGGCATAGTATTATGCACAGCAGCATGATGTAGTGGGTATAGATTGACCTTGATGTCAAAAGATCTGCACTCAAGTCCCTGGTCTGCCACTCCCTGACTTTGGGCAAGTTGTGCAGCATCATTGTATATACCCATATAATTAGCATTTCCTTTGTGTAGATCCAGATGGTGTCATTTTCCTTCTGCCTGAAGGACTTCCTTTTATATTTCTTATAGTGGAAGTTTGCTGATGATTAATTTTTCAACTTTTGTATGTCTGAAAATGTTGTCTTCATTTTTGAAAGATGCCTTTGCTGGCCTTGAAATTCTAGGTAGATAGATTTTTTTTCCCCTTTCAGTACTTTAAAGTTGCTGTTTTAGTTTCTTCTGGCTTGCATTAATGAAAAGTCTGCCATAATTCTTACCTTCGTTCCTCTGTATATAACATCATGTGTTTTTTCCCCCTTCTGCCTGCTTTTAAGATTTTCCCTTTGTCAGTTTTTTTAAATATAAATTTATTTATTTATTTTCTTTTGGCTGCGTTGAGTCTTCGTTGCTTCGCGCAGGCTTTCTCTAGTTGCGGCGAGCGGGGGCTACTCTTCGTTGCGGTGGGCGGGCTTCTCATCTCGCTGGCTTCTCTTGTTGTGGAGTATGGGCTCTAGGTGCATGGGCTTCAGTAGTTGTGGCATGTGGGCTTCAGTAGTTGTGGCTCGCAGGCTCTAGAGCACAGGCTCAGTAGTTGTGGCACACGGGCTTGGCTGCTCAACGGCATGTGGGATCTTCCCGGACCAGGGCTTGAACCCGTGTCCCCTGCATTGGCAGGCGGATTCTTAACCACTGCCCCACCATAGAAGTCCCCGTTGTCAGTTTTTTTTCAACTTAATTGTGTGAGAGTGGGTGTAATTTTCTTCATATATCTTGTGCTTGGGGTTCAGTGAGCTTCTGAGCGTGTTGATTTATAGTTTCATCAAACTTGGAAAAATTTTTGGCCATTGCTACTTCAAGTGTTTTTTCTTTCCCCTGACCCCTCACCTCCCCTTTGGGGACTTCAGTAACATTTATATTAGACCACTTGAAGTTTTCTAACTACTCACTATTAATTTTTTCCCAGTCATAGTATCCTGTGTAGTAGTTCATTTTGAGCAGTTTATATTGATATGTCTTCAAATTGACCAGTCTTTTCTTCTATAATGTCTAGTCTGCAGTTAATTCCATCCTGAGACTTTCTATCTCAAACATTGTAGTTTCCATCTCTAGAAATTTGATTTGACTCTTTTTATATCATCCATGTACATACTTCACATGTTCAATCTTTCCTTTAGTTTTTTGAATATATGGAATACAGTTATCATACTTGTTTTTATGTCCTTGCCTTTTAATTCTGTCATCTGTGTCAAGTTCTGGGTTGTTGCCATTGACTGATTTTTCTCCTCATTATGAGTAACATGTTCCTGTTTCTTTGCTTGGTAATTTTAATTGAATTCTATACATTGCGAATTTCACCATCTTGCCTGCTGACTATTATTGTGTTTCTATACATATTCTCAAGTTGTTCTGGGAAGTGGTTAAGTTAATTGGGAACAGTTTGCTCCTTTCAGATATTTCTTTTAATCTCTGTTAGGCAAGACCACAACAATGCTTAGTCTAGGGCTAATTTTTCCCTACTATTGAAGCAAGAAATGGGGAGTCTGCTATCTGGAAGAAAAATAAAATTAAATAAAATTAGAAGGGCCTGGTAAAAAGAAGGATTAATGCCTTGCAGTACCGTCAATGTAAACTGCATAAATGGAGACTTTGAATTTGTATCTCATCTTATCCATGTATATTTGATTCTGAAATCTGCTGTGCACTGAGCTGTGGAAGTATGGACTCTTGGGCTTGAAGTATATGTTGAGGAAGCCTGACGTTGGAGCTCAGGTTTTGGGGGGAAAATGCTAAGGTTTCGGAGGGTGCTATGGACTGAATATTTATGTCCCCAACAAATTTGTGTGATTATTTGATTAATGCTTGTCACTTCCACTAGAAGTAAATTCCATGAAAGCTAGGGCCCTACAACTGCCAGATATGTTGTAGTTACTCAGTTATACAGTGTGTGTGGAAAGAATGAATGAGGAGTGGGGGTAGTGCACCCCTCCCCTCTCCCACCTCTGTCACCTGAGTGCACGGGAGCTCCATTCCCCTGTGACTCAGGAGCACCTCCCTTAAATAGCTCCTTCAGATTTGCCTATAGTGCCACACTCCAATGGTTCAAAAGCCAGCTTTTTGGACTGGTTGGGGGATGATCAGCCCTTCATTTCTTTTCTCTCTCATCTCTGGCCTCAGGTACCCTTAATCAGCTAATTGCTTCAGGAAATAGATGATTAAGGAATGGGAAGGGAAAGGTGAGGAGGATTCTCTGGTCCTATCCATCCTGTCTCACTTTAGGCTTAACTAGAACAACCTAGGATGTTTGTTTGTTTTTATGTAAATTCCCTGGTTAATTAGAGGCAAGGGGGCAGGGAGACCATTAATGTCCCATCTACCCTTCCTATCTTTTAGAATTTCATTTTGTTTCTTTTAGAAAATTTTGTTCTTTTCATTTTGCATGGTTTCCAAGTATATTAGTCTTCTATTGTTGCTGTAACAAATTGTCACACATTTGGTGGCTTAAAACAACACACATTTATTCTCCTAGAGTTCAGAATTCTGAAATCAGTTTCACTGGGCCAAAGTCAAGGTGTCAGCAGGGCTGGTTCCTTCTGGAGGCTCTAGGGAGAATCCGTTTCCTTGCCTCTTCTAGTTTCTAGAGGCCACTTGCATTCCTGGCTTGTTGTCTCTTCCTCCATTTTCAAAGCACGTCACTCCAATCTCTGCTTCTACCATCACATGGCTTCTCTCTCACTCTGACTCTTCCTGGGTCCCTCTTATGAGGACCCTTGTGATCCACCCACTCAGATAACCCAGGATCATCTCCCTGCCTCAGACTCCTTAACCTAATTACATCTGCAAAGTCCCTTTTGCCATATGAGGTAACATTCACAGGTTCTGGTCTTTAGGATGTGGACACCTTGGGGGAACATTATCCTGCTACCACACTATGACTTTCATTTCTTGGTAAACACCGGTATCTTGGACAACTTCTCAGGCAACACAATCCCTGATTTCTGCCTGTAGTCAATAGTTATAACATTCAAGGCTTTTGTGCTGCTGTTTCTAAATTGAATATGGTATTCTAGAAGTGGAAAGATCTTTAATTTCATTTTGAAAGATTTAAGGATGGCACAATTAGAAGTTTAACTAGAGATTTAAAGAAATGCTATAATCCCAACTTTACAATTTATTGCCCTGTGACTTTAAGTCACTTTTACTTCTCTAAATTGTAAAGCTGGGGAAAACACAGCAATGTGTCTCAGATTTATCATTTATAAAATGAGAATAGTGGTGCCTACTTCATAGAGTTGCTATGAGGATTTACTGAATTATATTTATCTAGCACTTAGAAATGATCAAGAAATATGTGTATTATTACTGTGGCTATTTTGCCTTTTATTACCATGTCTCACCCATGTCAACTATGGGTTTCTTATGTTAAAGAGAAAACTGCAGGCCCAGAATGACATCAGTGTGTTAAAGCCCATGATACCAAACCTAAACTTAATATATGACTTAATAACAGTTTCAACCTTCCCTAGAAATGTAATCTTAACCAACCAGTTTGGGACCAGGTTCTGGTCAGCACCAACGAGGTAATCTGTCCTGTGGGCCCTCTCCCTCTCCCTCTCCCTCCCCAAGAAGAAGCAATGTATGTGATAAAGATTATTGCTGGTCCCCAAAAGAAGATATCCTGGCCCCAAATAAACTTTTCTTTTCTTTTGCTAATGACTTCCTTGCCCGACTCTCTTTTCTATGAAATCCTTCCATTTTGCACCCCTCAGGAGAACCCTTCTAGTTGTTAGATGGGATATCGCTCATTTGTACATCGTTGAATAAAGGCAATTAGATCTTCAAGTTTATTTGGTTGAATTTTGTTTTTTTAACATTAGCAAGAGGTTCATGGAATACTGTAAGCCTTATGAATAGGCTTCAGGAGGCTCATTAGTCCCCAAAACTATCTGCACAATTTAGGAGGTGAGAGGGTTTGTAGCTTTCATCAGATTCTTGTAGAGTTCAGTGACCTAAAGAGGTTTCAAGACATTGCAGTTGAAGGTAAAGAGGGGAGAGCTTGAGATAGCAGAAGGAAGCCCTCTGACGACTAGACTCCCAAGGTAGTAGCTCAGGGTTCATTCTTGGGTCAATAAGTTTAAAAATTTGATTTTATCAGAGCCCCTAGTATTGATCAGAGTTTCAGAGAGTCTCGCTAGCCTAACTCACAAGAGACCAGAGTATAAACCCGAAAGCTCCCGTGTTCGTGAACGGGAATTGCCTGCCTAGTGACTGCCATACCAGTTCCCTTGCGCCTGTCACTCATAGCTTTCCCCTGGTGACAGATGCCCTTCACAAAGCAGCCTTTTAGCTTCTGCCTGTTTCTCCTTTTGCTACAGGACTCAAAGATGATGGGATCTGCTGAGAAACAGATCCACCCAGTGGCCCCTTACTGGCATCAGGGTATCTGGAAAATAAAACAATTACTCAGAAAAATGGTAAGAAAAAGAGTTGCATAGTCAGCAGGGGTATTTTTATACAGACTATGATACTCTCTGATGAATTCTCTCTGTACCACATCAGAGTACACCTTACTAATGACCTTGGCACTCCTGTCTGTTACATCCACTGTTTTCCTCTTTTTCTCCTGGAACAGTGTTGGGTAAAAGCCAAGACACTTGCCTCGAATCACCCTTTTGAACAAGCAGAATGGCCTTTCTATTAATATATTCCTTTCAGAAAAATTATAAGACAATTGATTATATTACGAGTTTTTTTCCCCCTTAACGTTCAATTGTATTTGGATGAAATAGTATTCTTCTTGCCTTCATTTGATCTGGTGGTTCCCCAAACTCCTATTTCAGGCATTTACCTTCTCTCAGGATGGCTTACTTTCTCAGGTGATTAAATTCATCCATTAGTCATTAATTCTTATTAGTTTCACTGACAGAGAGTTGCCTTTTCAAGTTCTGCGTGTACCTTACTGATTGGCTTCACGTGCCAAACAAGGGACCCACTTCTCTTCTAATCATTATCATCCTTGTATTTATTGTTATCATATCAGCATCATCAAAACAACACTGTAAAAATGGGCTTTTTTGTGAGTTAAAACAGAGTGATCATTTTAAAACTTAGATAATACTTGCCCCTTCTTATTAACTAATCCTTCAATGGTTTCCCATCCTAGTTGGAGTAAAATCCAAACTCCTTACCATGGTGTCGTGGTCAACGATTGGTATTGCCAGCCTCTCTTCCAGTCCCCACTCCCCTTCTTTTGGTTCAGCACCCTGAATTTTTTAGGGGGGACCCACTTTTCTCACACTATTAGCGTACACTTCCGATGGAAAAAATCCTCTGCCTAGATCTGAAGTGGGTGCTTTCTCTAGGACTGGCCAGTCAGCAAGTCCCTTCCGCTGGCCACAGTGAATGGTTCAGGGACAGATACATGTTCCAAGTTGGCCCGATGAGGATCAGGTCTGGACATTTTGCAGCAACCATTGGAAGACTAGTGCAGTCTTCCAGGATGCTAAACTGCTAGAATATACAGCTGGATATTCTGTTCTTCACTCTCTGGTGACATTTATGCCACATCTTGCCTTTCTGGAAATGAAGCAAACCCAGAGGCAAACAGAGACAGGAGAGAGACACAGATTACCCGTGACACCATTTGAACTCATTTCTGTCTGCACTTGATCTTTTCAGAGACCTGAGTGATCCCCTTTTTTCCCTCAGGCCAGTTTAAATGGTATTCTTTGCATCCACAAAAGTCCAGACTATTTCCATGGTCTGGCCCCCTGCTGACCTCCCCACCTCATCTTGGGCCCCATTCCCCCTTGTTCTCCCTACATGACAGGTGTTCGGACCTTCTGTCAGTTCCTAGAAAAAGCCATGCTCTTTCCCACCTGAGTGACTTTGTTCTTACTGTTCTCTTTCCCCCAGATAGTCTCCAGGGCTCTTCCTCCACTTTCAGATCTCAGCTTCAGGGCTGCCTCCTCAGAGGCTTTCCTGACCATCCACTATAGACCAAATATGCAACACACGCTCTCACACACTGGACTGCGAGTTCCCTGAGGGCAGGGGCCTCGCGTGACTTGCTCAGTAGCGTTATCCCAGAGCCTGGCACTGTGCCTGGCACACAGTAAGAGCTACCGAAATATTGGTGGACAGGTCCCTCGAGGGCTCCTTGACTTGTTCTGCTTTTCGCTCTGTCTATAATTCTCTTTCCTTATTTCTTTGGATAATTGACTTCTTATTTCAGTCTCAACCCAAATATCGTCTTCTCGGAAAGACCGTCCCCGATCATAGTGACTAAAATAGGTGTCCCCTCACCCCAGTCCTCTATCACATCACTCAGTTTCATAGCTTTTCACTGTACTTACACACTGAGATTATCTTTTAGAATTTTTCATCTATTTACTTATTTTCTCTCTGCAACATGAGCTCCATGAGGGCAGAGGTTGTGTTTGCCTCCTTCAAAGCTTCATTCCCAGCACCTTCAGCAGTGCCTGGCTTACAGTTTCCCAATAAATATATATCAACTGACTGAATGAATGAAAGCCAAGCAGTCATTTGTGTGCTCTGCCTTCTTTAATCCTCACAACAATCTTGTAAAATAAGCACTATCCCAGTGCTAGTCTCATATTACAGAGAAGAAAACGAGGTCTTACAGACGCAATGTAATTTGCCCATAGTCACATAATCAGTAATCGGAGAAGCTGGAATTCAAATCCAGATGTGCATATTCTACAGATGACAATTCATCATCCACCTCTCAAAATATCTGTTTTATTATTCCCAAGGTGAGTTTGGAGATCGCAGCTGGGTTCCAAGTAGAAAAATGGGATTCCTACTTCTGGCTGCCCCTCGCCCATGGACCTTATCAGCCACAGGCAGAGCAGCTGGGCGGCTGGAGCTCCTGCACCCTCAAGTGCGTGGAGTGGGGCCTGCATTGGGGGGTTCAACACACACAAGGAAGCAGGAGAGTGCATGTTGTTTTGTGGGCTTCCAGCTGCAAGAGAGAGAGCCAAGAAAGGGCTGACCTGGGCTGACACTCAACCTTTCCCCCAGACTCAGAATCAGATCAGGCTCTCTTCCCAAGGGGCTGGGGTCAGGGGAAGGGAGGGAGTGAGGGGTCTGGAGAGAAAGGCGGAACTCTTTTCCTAATACTTCCAAGAGGGCCAAAGTTCCTGTTTTACGGATGGTGGCAATAACACACACAGAGAGAGAGAGAGAGAGAGAGAGAGAGAGAACATTTGCCCCACTCAGCCCACCACTGAGAGTCCGCCTGCCGATGCAGGGGACACGGGTTCGTGCCCCGGTCCGGGAAGATCCCACATGCCACGGAGCGGCTGGGCCCGTGAGCCATGGCCGCTGAGCCTGCGCGTCTGGAGCCTGTGCTCCACAACAGGAGAGGCCACAGCAGTGATAGGCCTGCGTACCGCAAAAAAAAAAAAAAGAAAGAAAGAAAGAAAGAAAAAGAAAACCCTGCAACTTACAATAGAAGTTGGAGATGGGGTGAGGGGTCAGGGTGGGGGGGATGGGGAGGGATATTATCTACATTAACAGTATCAAGGCTCAGCTCAGCCGCAGCTCATTTAATCATATCGCTTCTAAAAACTGGCTCAGCACCTCTGTCCTACCTTTCCAGTCAAGTTTAAAGCTCTTCTCAGGACAAGGCCTCTCACTCCTGGCCCCTCTGCAGTCTCATCTGCTCCCCGGCACCTCCCACTGCTCGTGCCCCTGGAGAAGCCATTACGAGCATCTCGTGATTCTTCACGTCTCCAGGCTTTTGTAAATGTTATTTCTCCTCTACTTGGCTGTTTCTTATTCTGTACATCCTATATGCTTTCAAGTGTAGGCGGCTGACCATGAGCGGCTTGAAGGCAGAATAGGTTGTACTCATCTCTGCTCAGAGTGGCTGCCCTCAATGAACACCGAAGTGTCAGCTCAAAGGCAACCTTTCTAGAATCCTTCCTGCTGCCTCTGGTTTGTGCTGAGGGGTCTCCTTCTTGCTCCCAAAGCACTTTAGCACCTCTGTATTTATCCTTCAAATGCTACACTTTAAATGTTGTTTTTCTGGGGAAAGGGATGTGACTTGTTCATCACCACACCCCGAGTGTTAAGCCACAGTACCTGACATATAGTAGGTGCTCGATAAATTAATTTTGAATGAAACGTCTTCTGAATCTCCAATATGGAAAGCACTGTGCGAGGCACTATTAGAGGGATATAAAGTTGTACCTCTGATCCTGGGGGGAAATGTTCACATATGTGTTGTACAAGGTACTGTGAGATAACTTGAGGACAATGCTATAGAAATTTAAGAGGAACATTTCTGACTTGCTTAGGGTAGAAATTTTTACACACCCTCCCTTCTACCTGGAAATGGACTCTTATCTGTTAACTATTTTCTTAATGGTCTTAGAAGTATCTTTTGTGTGTCATTTTGAAAGTAGGTGGGGCATAAATAATAAAGAAAGAAAATAATACCCAGGTGACAGGTGTGAAGGGCCTCTGGTTGTGAGTTCAACACCATCTGAGAAGTTTGACTTGGGGTAAAGGGGTGGGGTTACCCTTTAGAGACAGTGGGCTTTAGATTCTACACTGAATGAAAGCAGAGGGTGAGTCCTGGAAGCGGGTGAGTGAAAGTGGTAACCAAAATGGGTGCTTCCCAAGTCGCTTCATTAGCCTCTGGGGCCAGGTCCACCATCTGCTTCCAGGACCCCCAGGGCTGCTGGGCACCTCCTGAGAGGAAGAGAAATGGAATACTCACGAGTGCTGGAATGTAGGACCAAGAAATCATCCAAACCAGTAAACAGGATAGCCAAATTATCTCCTTTCCCACTGGGAGCATTTGATCTAACTTCTGATTTGTGCCTAGGAATTATCTGTCCAAAGTTTCGTTACGTCAGAATATTGACATTGCATAGTTCTATAGGATAAGGATCTAGCACTTGAGTTTTGTGAATGGTTCAGCACAGCAGAACACAGCGGTTAACTGGGCCAGATATGTCTAAAACACTGAATTCTAATTCAGCTATAAGCATCCCTGATCCTAGGTGGCCTTAAATAATCCAAAATGGAATTTTCCAGTATTCGACAAGGTGGGGCATAGAAAAGCATGTTTGCTGTGGGGTTTCAACATAAAGGAGTTAAGAGCTGGGATGTGCCTCCTTGGTCAATATATAAATTAGGCCAGACTGACATCTCATTTTCCTTTTCTTCTTTTTTTTTTAATAATCAGAGAGGAAGTAGAGGAAAAGGAGAATATTGAACTTGAACAAACATTTCGGCTGGTCCAAATGCACCAGGCCCTTGCTCTCTTTTAAGCTCATAATTCTCATTGCAGCATTCATTTGGAAGTAATCACTGCTTTGTGAGGTCTCAGAAATGGTTTCCCACTGCTTTTTAATATTTAACTTTCCGTGTCTGTGTCTTTGGTACCCTCGGATGTTAGGCCACTAGAGGAAAGGGGTTATGTCTTTTTGACGTTCGAGCCTCTTCAGCATCCAGCACCGTGCCTTGCACATAGTACGTGCATTCAATAAATGCTTGTTAAGGAATTAGTGAATGGGTCCTTAGGAGGAAAGAATGAAGATGAAACATTTCTCTCACGATGAGAACGAATATTTCTCAGTTTATTTCAGATATGAATCAGCTACTCAGTGTAAGTTGTGCTTCTGCATACTCACCAGGTGTAGAGAAATGCTTTGGCTGAGATTGAGAAATTCATCTCTGGAGAATAACATGGTGGGCGGGGATCTGAAAGCTCCGCACCGCGAGGAGGGGGCGGAGTCACAGAGAGTTGGAGCGTTTCTGTCCAATCAAAAGGAGACGGTAGGAGCAGGAGTGGGAGATAAGGGGGAGCGGGAGATCGCGAATCCTGCCCAGTTACACGAGCCAGCCAGCCGGAACAGCAGCTTCTCCGTTTAGGCGTTTCTGCCCAGGGAGAGCTGCCGATTCCGAGGCCGACTCCAGCAATGGCCTTTGCAAATCTACGGAAAGTGCTTATCAGTGATAGCCTGGACCCTTGCTGCCGGAAGATCCTGCAAGATGGAGGGCTGCAGGTGGTGGAGAAGCAGAACCTGAGCAAAGAGGAGCTGATAGCCGAGCTGCAGGTTAGGCGAGCGGGAGACAGACTAGGGCTGCGAGGCATCCTCCGCGGACACTGGCTGACCAATTCCGGCCCAGCGTGCCCCACCCTCACCCCCATCGCTGGTGTCAGTCTTGGGGTCTCCCGATATTGGGGGCTGGGAAGGGGGGAGGGAGAAGAAGGGGGGAGGGAGAAGAAGGGGGGAGGAACAAAGGGCGGCAAGCTGCAGGATGCAAACTTCCCGTTCCGTTTGCAACCGCGTGTTTCACGTTGGCATGCCTCCCGCCAGGATTGCAAAGTGCTGGCTGCTTCAGTTGGTCCTGCAGGCTGCCCGCGGGATGCCAGCGCGGCTTCCCAGGGCCGTTGCGCTCAGTAGCCCTGGCAGCCCGGCGCCGCCTCTCCCCACCTCGCGCGGGGGCTCCGGGGGAGGGGCGCCAATGTGGCTTCCCTGCTTGGAGCTCAGGGACCGGCGATCCTTCCCCAGCCAAGCCCTGGCTCGCCCAGCCAAGTCCTGCTTTCCCTGGGGGGCCCCGGCGGAGTCCCAGCCTGTTCAGTGGCTGCTGGAGAAGCTGCAGGGAAGGCGGCCCGGCTGGAGCGGCAAACGCCATACCCGCCTTTCATCTGATGCAAGACTGCGGAGAGTTTTCACCGCCCCTCTGCCGCCTGGGAGCGCCCGGAGGAAAGAGGGGCGGGCGGGGGGCGCCCGAGATCTCCGCGCCGGCCACGCGGCAGTCGCCTCGGCCGCCGCTGTCCAGGCTTAGTCTCCGCCAGTGGGCTCGGCGGGGTCAGGAATGGCCAGATCGGACCAGATTCCAATCCCAAAGTCCCCAGGAAACGTATATTTCCTAGCAGATCTTTCTCAGGAACGTTATCACCGTTTGTGCAGTTTACTTCAGATCTTTCTCTAACTTGTTTGTAAAAATCCTGCGACGTTTGGTGGCCTCTTCCTGCCTTATAACATTTACTTCGTGAACTCTTCACTCCAGTTTCTGCACTTCTTACTTCTGTACTGTGCCCAGCGCCCAGGTGTCTCTACCCGACCCGTCCGGATGTGTTCTCCCCTGACCCCGAACCCCCACAGCCCGCAGTGTAGCCTCCTACCAACTTCAACTAGTCTCAGCGCGGATCCACCCTCTCCAGTGTCCCTTAAATCAAGCCACAGAGGTGGCTACTGTTGCTTTAGCTGTGAGGCAATCGCATGGTCTTCATGACTGCCATTGTTATCTCCTGCTGTGTTTCTCCATGGAACCCCTGCCACTCTTCCCCCACCCCGTGGTACTACATTATGCCCCTGGCTTGTATGCAGAGAAGTTTCTGACTGGTCCCTGTCTTTTTTTTTTTTTTTTTTTTTTTTGGCTGCGTTGGGTCTTCCTTGCTCTGTGGGGGCTTCCTCTAGTTGGGGCCAGAGGGAGCTGCTCTTCGTTGTGGTGCTCCGGCTTCTTACTGCGTGGCTTCTGTTGTTGTGGATCGCGGGCTTCAGTAGCTGTGGCACGCAGACTCAGCAGTTGTGGGGCACGGGTTTAGTTGTCCGCGGCATGTGGAATCTTCCTGGGCCAGGGCTCGAACCTGTGTCCCCTGCATTGCCAGGTGGATTCTTAACCACTGCACCACCAGGGAAGTCCCTGGTCCCTGTCTTAAAGAAGCTTGTCAGCTAGTTAGGAGCCTGGCCAACACACGGTGAGACAAGTGACCAGATGACACTTGAGTACTTGAGTGCTAAATGAGACCATCCGGCAGCCTAGCCTTTGCCTGCTCCACTGCGTTGCAAATGGAGAGAAGCGGGTGATCAGCCTGGGCTCGGTGGGGACCAAGGGCTCAGGACGTGATCCTTGGACTACCCTAGGACTGGATGGGAAACAGGCACCTCACACTTGTCACCTCCTCTTTTGTGTAGATGGTATCAATGGCCTTGGCTCTGGGCAGTGGCCAGAAGGAAGCGGAGTGGTCTCTAGGTTCTCACCTCCACCAGACCACCGGGTTGGGAAGAGTGGCCTGGACTTGGGGCTTTCCAGCTTTGTTATGGAAATTAAAATTCTGTACCCCGGGGGTAGGGTGGGTTGAGAGGGAGTGGTAAGTGTGGAATTGACTAGAATGGGAGGCCTTCGTCACTAGTGGAGGGTTTCCATGGTGTTGGGAGGTCGGCCGGGTGGGTGCTGGGAATCTGGGGCTGGAACTTGGAGGATGTTTTAAAGGCACTGAAAACTCCTGGAAGGAGAGGAGGGGTGTTTGTTGGCTACATTGTTGGGTGGTTTGGGAGCGCCCAGTCTTCATGTCTGTCTTTGTAAAAAACACTAGGTTCAGACTGCTGGTTAGTCTGCTTGGGCCACTGGAGGGTCCTCATATCCTCACTTGCCTCTTGTTATTCTGCGTGGAGAGGTGCCTGGGTTAGTGGCCCCTGCCCTCCCCTGTTTAAACCTTTTTAATACTGAAAGAAACTGGGGCCTATTGCCTGAACCAGGCCTGGCCTCCGTTCCCACTCCTTGGTATTCTGGGCAGGCACAATTTATTCTCTCTCACTCTGTGGTCAGGAAGTACAATCATCCTCCAGAACCATGCTTTTCAGACTTGAAGCAAGTCACAGCTCATTAGTGGGTAATGAAGTCCATTTAATGGGTCATGATTAGCATTTAAAAACAAAAACAAAATAAGAAATATCAGAGAGCAATGCAGATAGTAAGGCTAAGTATTGTGTCATGAAATTTGTTTCAATTATGTGTGTGTTTGTGGTGTGTGTGGTATATGAGTATAAAATCACAACTTAAACATGTGTTTCTTACTGTGGGTCTTAGTCAAAAGTTTGGAAAACACTGGCTTGGAATAATAAAGCATCTTGTTTGGAACTCAACAAAACTCTTACTTAGACTGTGTACCCCTCTTCTATCAGCAGATGTCACATCTTAAATAAGCCTAATATGCAGGAACATTTAAATCTTAGCATGTATCAGTGGCTTTTAAACTTTGACCATGGCCCACAATAGGAAATCCATTTTACCTTATAACTCACTATACACACACATATGTGTACACGCATACACTAAAGTTTCATGAAAGAATACCCTTACTAGATGTGTTGCTTTCTGATATTTTCTTCTGTTTCATTAACTAGCAATGCTGGTCAGAATCCTCTAAACCCATGCTGGTAATGCATTTAATTTACTGAAGCACCTTTATATCTTTATTTCAGAATTTGAAGAAAGGAAAAGAAGGGAATAAAGTTCAATGCAAGAGTCCATGTGTTGAAAGCCTCTTTTAAAATGCAAATTTCTAGCCTTTACACTAGGATTTGGTTTGCAAAAGTTAAATAACCATCTACTTAATCAGGATCACACATATTGTGCCAAACCTGCATTCTCTATAGCTGGGGAACATGATCTGGAGAGTTTCTCTGACTTCTCCTATGATGTAAGTCAGGAGCAGGAGCAATGCTAGAATCATCCCCAAGGCCAAGCCTGTTCTTGGGAAAGGAAGCATGTGTGAACTTGAGGAACGTGAATGGGTTTCCACTGCTGAGTTTGCATAGTTTGTCCAGAACCGCCTTAAATCTAGCAGAACAGTGGCCTGTTGTTTTCCAGCTCTGAAGCAGCTGTGGGACTGGGAGTGGGGAGGAAACCCAAGTGTAAGAAAATGCCTGTTCCAGCCTGCATTCTTATACAGATAGAGCACGCACAAAGCAGAGAACAGTAGACAGCAGAGTGGGTGCAGTGTTGAGAGTCCCACTGCGGGAGTGCCAGGGAGGACCTTGGGGTGCTACAGAAGAAAGTTATAATCACTGCAAACTGCAGGGAAGACCTGGGCGGATTTGCAAAGGCCTGCGGTTTGCATAAGTAGAGGAGAGGAGTGGACTGCAGGGAGCCAAGCCTCTGAGGGATGACATGGGGCCCAGAGAAGGGGACCGGGCCTGGAGTGCAGGGGTTTTGAGGACTCAGCAGGAGGTTGGTTGGTTGGCACACAGGCTCTCAGTAAATGCATGCTGATTGAATGAATTCTGTTTGGTTTTTTTTGTTTGTTTGTTTTGTTTTGCCACACCGTGTGGCTCAAGGTATCTTAGTTCCCCGACCAGGGATTGAACCCGCGCCCTCAGCAGTGGAAGTGCAGAGTCCTAACCACTGGACCACCAGGGAATTCCCTTGAATGAATTAATTGATGATGTGTTTGAATGAACAGGAACAGGGGTAGTTGAGGGTGTAAAGGGTCTTGAAAGCCCGTGAACTCTGGCCACAGGAATGCCCGAATCATGTGGGACCAGCGTCTGCTGAATGGGAGTCTGCAAAGGCAGATTCCCACTTGGGATGGGTGAGCTCTGCACGTACATCTGTGCTGGTCTGACTGGAGGCTCTTCAGACTTCTTGGCTTCAGAGAAAGCTGGGACACACCCTTGAGGGAAAAGTAGAGAGAGGCTGCAGGATAAATCTCTGTAAGGGAGATCCTTCCACAAAGAGAGGTTGTGCTTGTTAAAGAAAAACGCCATGCTGTTTCTGGGCTTGTCCTCAGGGTCTGCAGGAATGGGGTGGACTCCTGGGGAGTCTGCATCCTCTTCTACAGCGGGTCTGTCCTGTGGGAAGCAGATTCCCAAGGTTTGCGGAAGGGCTGGCAGCTTTGGAGCGAGCATTCAAGGAGCATTCTATTCAGAACCACAGACACAAAAGGCTTGGAATGCCCGTGAAGGGTCCTCCGTCCAGCTGTCTGCGGTCTGGCACAGCGCCCAGCCAGTGAGGATGCATGAAGCATTCACACCTCCAGAGAAGTAATTCTGCAGCCTCTCTTGAACAATCATCCCAGTGTTGAGAAGCCCTCCAGATCTAAATAGGCTGCAACGTAAGCTTCATTCCTCTTCTTCCATCTGTGGAGAGAAAAGAACTCTGTGCTCTCTCTGCATGTAACTTGTCCAAACTGGTTCCAAGGCTCTGGGCTTGCACACAGTAAACACAGTGTGGGTCCTCGCCCTAGGAGCCAGATGCCCATGGCCTTCCTCTGTCTCCAGAATCCGTGTGGTGGGGAGGGAAGAGAGAAGGTTCTCGTGGGATCCAGCTGGGTGCTCCACTGGGGAAATGCAGAGTGGCTTACAGGTGTCAGATCAGATGTGGGAGGGACCCCAGGGGCCATCTGTTCCAATGCTCTTATGTTACAGAAGGAGACCAGGGTTCGGGGTGACATGACTTGGTACAGTGTCCCAACTTGTCATTGCCAGCCCTAGGCCTAGAACCCCAGCCTGCTGGTTCCCAGCTTGCTGCTTGTGCAGTGACCCCTGCTGCTTGCTCACCAACCTGGGACAGCCAGCTTGGGACAGAGTGTGTATTCGCTCACCTGCTCTATTTCCTGGGGATTCTCATCGGGTGTTTGGCTACAGTATCCTTTTTCTGCAGAAGATACCACTGGATTCTGGATGAGCCTAAGGAAGATTGTCCTGGGGTCTGGCTTAGCCCAAGTAAAATGGCTATGATGAATCCAGAAAGTCTGATTTTTCACATAGGTATAGTCTTAGCCTTATAGTGCCTGGTTTTCCAAGTAACTATGGACACGTTTAATTATTTTCTCCCCTTCCCCTTACTTTGATTTCTATTTTAGGAAATGTTTTTCCTAAACAATTTGTCTTTTATTCACTTCATTTATTCATCTATTGAGTGCCTTCCGTGTACCAGGCATAGGGGCTTACAAAGTAGAATCCAATCCCACCTCTTCCATCAGTAGCTCCGTGTCCAGTGGAGGAAGTGATGTCCATTGAGCGGGGCCAGATATCATGCCAGGCGTTGTACCTTCCTGTCTCATTTCTTCTTCACACACTTAAGGAGGCCGAAGCTCAGAGTCATAGCTTGTCAGGGCTGGAGATTGGATGTGAACCCAAGCTTGAGTGACAGCGGGGGCCTTCAGATGTGTGTGCATAAACATGCCTTCCTTTCCTTGAATGGATCCAAAGTCAGCCAGCCTGCAGGAACTCCCACTTTGGACAGAAGGGCTTTACGAGGTCTCAAAGACCAACTCTGTGGATCCAGGTGTTTCTTCTTCTGCCTCAGGACTGCGAAGGCCTTATTGTCCGCTCGGCCACCAAGGTGACCTCTGATGTCATCAACGCGACCAAGAAGCTGCAGGTGGTGGGCCGGGCTGGCACGGGCGTGGACAATGTGGATCTGGAGGCTGCAACAAGGAAGGGCATCCTGGTCATGAAGTAAGTCGTGGAAGTGTTGGGGTGGTGGGGTGTGTGGCGACTGACCGTGAGGGGGAGGAAACACCTGTAGAGAAAGCTGGGTCCGAGTTAGAAGGGCTTCCAGGAGGCCGCCCGCTCCAGGCCAAGTCCAGACAGGGGGTCAGCGCTCACAGCTTAGCGGTGCCCCGGGTTTTTTACACAGAGGCTCTCTTTGCAATCTCAAAATGCTTCACAAACCTGCCACCTAGATGCTTGCACGCCTGCAGCCTGGTTGGGGAATCAGAAGAAGGCTGGTGGATTTGTCTCAGTCCCTGCTTCAGCCCTGCCCTTCCCCCTCGGCTGTTTCATCTGGAGCCAGGTTCTGCTGGCTCTGCTTGACTATGGTCTGCCTTGTGCAGCTGCATAACCTTTGCTAGTAGACGGATTCTCCCATTCTCTCTCTTCCTCACTTCCCTGCACCCTTCTGGGGCCGGGAACCCAGTTTCTCTTTACTCCAGGGCCAAGAGGGAAGGGGTCCCCTTTAGAGCTGTTTTTGCAGAAACCCAGGGCAAAGGTCATGGCAGCATGCCAACGCTAGGCAACACTCATTTCTGTCTCCCGTCTGGCATGTAAGTGGTGTGGCAAGGTTAACCCCTTCCACTTCTCTGTCCTTGAGCCTTTCCTCTTCCCTCAGGAGCCTTGTTGTCCTCAAGACTTTCCCCTCCCTTCCCTCCACTTCCCTCCATAGGGTAGGGGTTAACCAACCCAATCGTCTGCCTGAGGTCAATATCCAACAGAAGAAATGTTAACCAATAACCCATCCTCCAATATTGCCCTGGACCCAGAGGCACCAGCCCCCTGGTCCCCACACCTCTTCCTGTATCCCATGTAGCCTGATCATTTGCTGGGCGAGACAGGAAGCCAGGTGTTCTTATGGAAAGACAGACTCTGAGAATCCTTTTTTTATTTTTTTATTTTTATTTATTTCCTTTTGAAAAGTTCTGGATTTTCAAGGGAAAGAAACAGTTTTTTTGGTCTACTTTATTTATTTATTATTTTTTTTATACAGCAGCTTCTTATTAGTCATCAATTTTATACACATCAATGTATACATGTCTGAGAATCCTTTTATCTTAATTTTTAACTTTTTAAAAATAGGATCTCTTGACCTTTTTTCACCTTGTAACCTTCATTTCCAGAGAAGAAAAGACCCAGTAGAGGGAAAGGAGGGTGAACACGTGTGTTAATAAATTATTCTAAGAGCAACAAGAAAAAGCTTTGAGAAAAGAAAAATAGTTTCATGGGTATTATCTCTATTTTCCTTTCTGTAAGATGGGTAGAGTCAACATTACCCTATAATTTAACTTGTGAGGATGATTTCTCAGTGCAAAACTTGTTGAGAAATAGGAGGAAAAGTCAAACAGGAGGAGATAAAAATATTAGCTTTGCTACTAAAAAAAAGCCAGGTTGGGCAAATTGATAAAGGTCTGTGGGCAAGGGGCTGACCTCTGTATCTGTCATGGGTACAGCCTCGATAAAACTGATGGCATGAAACTAACACAACAGTGTAAAATCAGTTATACTCCAATAAAAATTTTTTTAAAAAAGACTGATGGCATGGAACAGCAGGGATTTGTGCTTTCTGTAGGCAGGTAGATCCTAAAGTAAGAGGAGAGAGAGAAGGGCTGAGCCACACGTATCTCTCCCAATCTATTGAGATACTTCTCTGCCCTGGGAGAAGTGAGTTTGGGTAGAGAGATGAGTGTGCTTCTCGAATGGAGGTCCCTCCGCAGGAAAACATAAAGCCAGGGCAAAGGGGTTTTCTTCCAGCCCTGGGGTTAGGGCAGGAGTACATCACAGAACCTAGGGCAGTGGCGTGGTGTTAGGGGTTTTCACTAAGAACAGGTAAGTTCAAAATGTTGGCAAGAATGTGGAGAAAAGGGAACCCTCGTACACTGTTGGTGGGAATGTAAATTGGTGCAGCCATTGTGGAGAACAGTTGGAGGTTCCTCAAAAAACTAAAAAAAGAACTACCACATGACCCAGCAATTTCACTCCTGGGTATATATCCCAAAAAACCAAAAATGCTAACTCTATAAGATAGGTGCACGCCACCGTTCATAGCAGCATTATGTACAATTGCCAAGATATGGAAGCAACCTGAGTATCCATCGACAGATGAATGGATAAAGAAGATGTTATATATATATATGTATGTGTGTGTATATATATATATATATATATATATATATATATATATATATACATACATACATATATATATAATAGAATACTACTCAGGCATGAAAAGAATGAAATTTTGCCATTTGTATCCACATGGATGGTTTTGGAAGGCATTATGCTAAGTGAAATTAGTCAGACATAGAAAGACAAATACTGTATGTTATCACTTACATATGGAATCTAAAAAATACAGCAAACTAGTGAATATAACAAAAAAGAAACAGATTCACAGATATAGAGAACAATCTAGTGGCTACCAGTGGGGAGAGGGAAGCGGGGAGGGGCAACATAGGGGTAGGGGGTTAAGAGGTACAAACTATTAGGTATAAATTAAGGTGTAAGGATATACTGTACAATGCAGCAAATATGGCCAATATTTTATGATAACTATAAATAGAGTGTAACCTTTAAAAATTGTGAATCACTATATTGTACACCTGTAACTTATATAATATTATACATCAACTATACTTCAATTTTTAAAAAAGTAAGAGAAAGAAACCCATAAAACTAAACAAAACAAACAAAAAGAACAGGAAAGCTTATGGAGCGGGAGAGAGAGCACAGCGTTCACTAGTCTTTCCACCAGGACAGGAGTGGGAATCCTGGGTCTGGCTGACTGATGTCCCCCATCTTTTTCCATCTTTAGCACCCCCAGTGGGAACAGCCTCAGCGCTGCGGAGCTCACCTGTGGGATGATCATGTGCCTGGCCAGGTAAGTCCCTGACTTCTGAGCAGAGTCACTCTCTGTGGTCTGTCAATTATTATGACTCCCTAAGCAAACTGACCCCGAGAAACTTAGAAACACTTCAGCTTGGTGACATGCTGATAAGGCTGATAAGAACCTTCAAGACCGTCAGTCCTCAACTGAACATTCGTTACACTGGTTCTGGCACACCAAGGTCAGGTGGCTTCTCAGGTTGTTTGCAAACACACAAGATGTGCACGAATCTTACTGTGTTGGGTGGTAAAAGGACTGTATGAACACTGCTGTTAAACAGGCAGTGGGTGAGTGGGAAGGGCAAGGAGCCAGTGGGAGGGCGGGAAGATGCTCTGGGTCCCTTTGCAGATCCACGGATCCTTAAACCAAGGAACCCAGGCAGCCAGGACCCCTCACGTCACTACTCAGGCCTGAAACCTTCTGGGGCTGAGAAATGATTCCTTTCCCTTCTCAAGACCTGTTCTCCTCCCTGCTGGGAGAGGATCTGGGGAAGTTCACCTTTGTTCTAACTCTTCCCCAAGATTTCTACCTGAGATCTTAGGTATTCACTAATATTCACTGGTCAGTGAAGAGGAGAGGAGGTTGGAGAAAGGGAAGAACAGGGAGAATTACCTAGCAGAAGGGACCCAGCCCAGAAGGGGTCCCTAAGCTGGCTGTCTGGATCTCCCAGAACATCTGGAGAACCGTTGAGGCCTGATGCCCTGGTGTCACTTGTGCTATTAAATTCAGTGGTGTTTTTTGTTTGTTTGTTTTTTGGGGGGGTGAGAGAGCGACCCCAGTGCAGCTTTCTAATTCTCTCACTTTTTTTTCTGGAGGTGGTGTTTCCCTTGCGAGTCAGGAATAATCTTCCTCCTATTCCAAGACCAGCTTTACTTTAAGGAGTAGGCAAAGTTGTATGACTTAGGGGAAGCGCCCTGTCGCCAGCCACTCATCATGACCTCACTCATCGTCAAAACCAAGAAAGAAGCACCCTATGAGAAGGAATCACCAGTCTCTCATAACCCCTGTGTGCTGGTTTAATCAGACCGCTTTCCCAGCAGGGCAGCGGTAGAGGGGGTGGGAAGTGTGCACAGTAAAGTTGAGAGCACTGGGGATGTGGGTAGAGAGCAGGCCTGAATGGGCCTCACGGTAGGGGACTTTGAACAGATTTTGCCTGTTCCTGAGGTGCTGGAGAAGAACAAGGGCACGGAAAGAAAGAGAGGAGAATACAGCAAATGTAGATTTCACCGTTGGGCCTGCTTTATTTTCTCTTGTAAGTCAGGCCGGCCTCCATATAATTCTTGGGAGGTCCCTTGCCCATGTCATGGTCTTCTCCAGCCTGGCCTGGTGGGGATCCCGGGATGTTGAAACCTGGAGAGGCACCACGGCCAGCTGGATGGAGCACCCAGAGGGAGGGTGTGAGGGTTTCCTGTGCTCCGTGGTGCTGCACGCACATCTCGTAGACGGCGCCTTGCAGTCAGGTGGGCAGAGGTCGGGAGGCCAGAGCTGGGGGCTCCGTCTCGCTGGGTCAGAGGCATCTGATCTGGCTGGATTTGCTGAGGGGGGAGCACTTCCTCAAGGCAAGTCATTGTCCTAAATGACATTCCTGAAATGAGGCCCCATGGGCCAGAGCAGTGAGATGGAGCTTCTTCCATGAACTTGTCATGTAAGCTTTGCTGAGTTTACCCATGAGTTCACGGGACGCTGATCGTAGAACAGATTCCCATCAACCTCACCCTCAGATGGAAGTCTGTGTCCTGGTAACGTGTAGACAGGAAAGAATGCTTTTTATAAGAAGTCGGTGAAGTGGAAATACAGGAAGAGTTATCTTGGAATCTCTTCTCTCCCACGCACGCAGACATGCACACACCTCTGAATTTTGTGGCCGGCAGGAACGCCTGCATTTAAATACTTAGGAGGCTAACTGGTGGGGATGTCTTCCTTGGCTTTGAATCCATTCCGCTACTTTTAGTTGAGTGATGCTGGGTGAGGTATCTAAACCCCAGTGGACACACCCCACCCCCATGCAGTGGTGAGCATTAAATGAGCTGATGTTTAAACCTTGTTTCTTGTCTCTTCCTTTCTAGCTTCTGGAGAAGCCTGGAGGGCCATGTCCCACATGACACATCTTGCCCTCTGACCTCTCACATTGCCCTAACTTCCTTTGTCCTCTCCAGAAAACACATAGAGACTCAGACCTCCATGTTGACCAATAGGAGGAGATAAGCTGTGGAGTGTGTGTGTGCGTGCGTGTGTGTGTGTGTGTGTGTGTGTGTGGTGGGACAGGAGGTTGTGTGGTTGTTGGAAGTGTCTGGACTACACCATCCACCCACCCCAGTCTAGCCTAACTCTCAAGGGAGAATAAGTATTCAGCTGTCCCTTGATACAGTGTAAGATGTTGTAGGTTATGGCTCTGGATAGAATAGGAAAACGGAAATTCTTGAATTTCTGGAACATTTGATGTTATCAAAATCCACCAATACCCCATTTCATTATCCCTATAAACCCTGGAGGATTAGCTATTGCTTTTTACATGCCCAGAGTCACTCAGGCTGATACTCCAGCCACTGAGATGGACTCAGAACCTCCTCCCAGACACCTAGCTGGAGACAAATCTCAGGGCTCCAAGTCAGGTCTTGCCAAGGGTTTCCCCCTGCTACCCTCCCTTGACCATCCTCGGTGTTTCTGAACCTAAGCCCCCTAGACCCAGCTTGAGCTTGGTTCCCTGGGGGGATGCCCGGCAGAAATAGTGGCTGTGCAGCCCTCACATTGCGCCTCCTTCCTGGGCTGGCAGGGTCTGGGTGGGCCCGCTGACTTCGTCTGTCCTTGCAGACAGATTCCCCAGGCGACGGCTTCCATGAAAGATGGCAAATGGGAACGGAAGAAGGTGAGTAGCCGGCTTTGCCTCACCCCACCTGGCTGGGTGCCTGACGTCCACTCTGGGTGCTGACTTCCACTTCTTCGCCTGTTTGCAGTTCATGGGAACAGAGCTGAATGGAAAGATCCTAGGAATTCTTGGCCTGGGCAGAATTGGGAGAGAGGTGGCCACCCGAATGCAATCCTTTGGGATGAAGGTAAGAGGTCACCAGACCACTTTGATGTGGGGCTTCCCATAGCAATTTTGGAGGAGGCAGCTTTGCTTGAGAGAAGCTAAAGGATTCGCCCTAGGAGGGCCTGACGCCCCCTTTAGAGCTCCTGAATGAATGGGTGGCAAAGCCAGGGAGGGAGGGAACATTGGCCTGCTGATCTAGACCCTTGAATTCAACATCTGGGAAAGCTTGGTGGAGGTCCTTCAGCTCTGGGGTGAGTAATTGCCTTGAGTTCCCATGGAGCTGAGAGGGGTCTTGTATCCTGCCCTTCCTTTCCTCCCCTTCTGCGAGGGCCTCCTTGTTTTGATGCTTCTGTCTTCTGTGATAATTCAGAAAACAGGAGCAAATTTTTTTTTTTTTTTGGCGGTACGCGGGCCTCTCACTGTTGTGGCCTCTCCCGTTGTGGAGCACAGGCTCCAGACGCGCAGGCTCAGCGGCCATGGCTCACGGGTCCAGCCGCTCTGCGGCATGTGGGATCTTCCCGGACCAGGGCATGAACCCGTGTCCCCTGCATCGGCAGGCGGACTCTCAACCACTGCGCCACCAGGGAAGCCCAGGAGCAAATTTATAACCTTAAAACAGAGCAATTGTCCATCCGTCTTCTAGCTCCCCTCCATAGTCCAGAAGAGACTGAAAGGCGCTTGCCTATACACTGTGAAATGATCATGGAGCCCATGGTGGCCAGGAGACCTCACACATCTCTCAGAAATCATCCCTGACCCCCGCTGCCCACCAGGTCTCTCTCTTATCCTATCTATGCTGGGAGCTCAGTAGTTCTTCTGGTTGAGGGAGGGTTGTCATCAGTAGCAGTGCCACCCCCAGCCCCCGGGGCCAATCCAGGAGACCTTGCCTAGGTGGGAGGCCATTTAGCCAAGAGAGGAAGCCCACAGGACTGCCCAGGTGGGCCAGAGCGGTGTGGCAGCTGGGTCGGCTGGTGGCCATCTCCATGTTTCCTGTGACTGTTGAGGGAGGGACTGTGGGTTCAAACTGCAGCCAGGAAAGCTTTAGTTAAACATTAAGGAAAATGGTTTTGAAAATCAGATCATTTCAGTTCTAGAAAAAGTTACATAGAGCTGCTATGGAATTGTCCCTTTTCCCCTTGCTCCTTCCTTTCTGTATGTCCCTCCCACCTTCATTGCGTTAGAAGAGACTTTATAGATTAACCCTTAATTTTATGTCGACCTCTGGAGTTTGTAAGTTTTTGCTAAGGGCTCGCAGTAAATGGCCGATGGACCAGAGCCAGGTGGGCATCCCATTGTACCACAATCCACATCTTCTCTCCCCTGCCTCTACTTCCCACACTATTAATTGAAGTCAGCCAGACATCCTTTCGAAGCCTCCACACTGGGAAGGGCGGGGACATTTTTCTGGCTCCCTGTGAGAAGTGGGTGTGGCCCAGCAGGATCCATTGATCATGGAAACAAACAAAAGCCACATCCTTTTTATTATTATTATTAATTTTTTTTTTTTGCGTTACACGGGCCTCTCACTGTTGTGGCCTCTCCCGTTGCGGAGCACAGGCTCCGGACGCGCAGGCCCAGCAGCCATGGCTCACGGGCCCAGCCGCTCCGCAGCATGTGGGATCTTCCCGGACCGGGACACGAACCCGCGTCCCCTGCATCGGCAGGTGGACTCCCAACCACTGCGCCACCAGGGAAGCCCCAAAGCCACGTCCTTTGTGCAGGGGTGATGAGGTGCCATAAGCCACAGGGAGCACTTTCTCCTTTTTCCTCATTTGGGAGGGTCAAGGTAAAGGTTCAGCTCATGAAAAATTCTGATCATCTAAAAGCAGGGGTCAGGGTGAAGTGAAACTCGGGGCACAGGTAACCAAATAGGTGAGCGTTTCATTGATGATGCAGTGACTTTGGGATGGTTGCCAGGCCCAGCAGCCATTCTGTCACGTGCACTCCCCTTCCGCATGGTGCCGCAGCACACCAGGCTCTTCTAGCTCAGGAACACTCATTGTCAAGGACTTGAGACTTTGGCAGTGACTTAAGTCAGACAAGAAGTCCCACCTCATGTCTTGAATAATTGAAGTGATGGATAAGATAAGCTTGTCTATTCCTTTGGTACCACTCAGCTACTTAACTGCTGCCAGGGCTGCTTCCTAGAGGCACAGAGGGATGTAGGACCTTGAGCATCATCAGCGGAAGTGACTGACAGGGCCCAGCTCAGAGATGCCTGGAGCCTGCTTATGAGTGTTAATCTGTGTCTCTGGCACAACACTCACCACATGCCCACATGTTTTATTCCCAGCATGGTTTTGAGGATGTGGGTGCCTTTTTTTTGTGTTGCAGCATGTAGCTGCTTCGCTGGGGGTTTCTTCTGTCCAGATGTCTCTGGAGGGTTACTCTAGACTGTCTTGCTTCTGGGACATGCTCTTTGAAAACCCGGAACACACCTTGGGATATCCCCCCAACCCAAGCCCCTCAAGAGCAGCCCGGCTCTGGTCCTTTCCCACTGGCCCAAGTGGTGTCTCTTTGTGCTCAGCTGCTCACTTTGACCCAGCTCCTTAACATGTTTCCAGGTCCCTCCCAACACATTCTTTTTTGTTTTTGCGGTACACGGGCCTCTCACTGCTGGGGCCTCTCCCGTTGTGGAGCACAGGCTCCGGACGCGCAGGCTCAGCGGCCATGGCTCACGGGCCCAGCCACTCCGCGGCATGTGGGGTCTTCCCAGACCGGGGCAGGAACCCATGTCCCCTGCATCAGCAGGCGGACTCTCAACCACTGCGCCACCAGGGAAGCCCCCAACATATTCTTAATCTCGTCTCAGGGCAGCAGATCACTGACCTGCATCATCTGAACCTCGGTTCATGTTCAAGCAGTTGTGGAGAGCAAGATTTTCTAAAGGGCAAGGAAGGAAGATTCTTGAACAAATTGTAAAAGAGATGATTTATCAGCATCCAAACAGGACGCTGCCTGATTAGCGTTTACGAAACACAAGTTGTTTCAAACTAGTCTTGGTCTCTCTTTGGAAATCAGTATTAAACTGGTAATATCATGGGACTCCCTAGATGTCCTATATCTTGACTATTTAAAATTATATTGTATTCATGTAATAAGTCAGTGCATTCTCATAAAAACTGAAATATAGATAAAGGTGTCCTAGATGACCATACCAATCAGAGTTTCCTCACAGGTAACGTCAGTTTGATCTGTGTCATCTCAGAATTTTTCTATGCATTTATATGGAATGCATACAGTTGTATGCCTATAGAGGAATTCTATTTCTAGAGAGAATGGAATATTGTGCATGTTGTTAAGATAAAAACGTATGTCTTGGAATAAATAGATTTACCATATTTTAAAACTGTTGCATGGAATTTCTTTGTAGGGATAAATTGTTTTTATTTGACTATTCCCTGAGTGATGGACATTTAGATTGTTTGCAGATGTAGACTTTAGCAAGCATTGGTGAGGTCTTTCATGATACCCTTGGGGTTAAGATGGAGACTGTGAGCGTGGTGCTAAGGGTTTAGTAACTGGTTGAAAGATGGATCCGACTCAGTCTGTAGTGAGATTGTACAGGATGGTGCAGGGCTCTGCCTTGTCCACCATTCTCATCAACAGCCTGGATGATGTGTCATTTGTGGATGACAGGAAGCAAGGAGAAAAGTAGTTAATGCTTAAAAGTGCAGAATCAGGTCCTAAAAGACATTCAAAGTCTAGAATAGGTGGGCACTCTAATAGAAACTTTGTTCGGGATACATCAGTGCTCTACATATGAGCCTCCAGAGCAACTAGACTTGGGTGTAGAGGTGAGTATAAGAGGCTTTTTCTAGGGAAGGAGGCCTTTGTTTGACAACAGTGCAGTGTGGTTAACAGTGAGTGATATGACTGGTAGAAAAGTTTATGTGACTTTTGGCAGCATTAAAAGAAGTATGACATTCAGAGCAAGGGAGGTGACATTCTTCATGCTGTGTACTGATCAGCCCCTGTGTGAGTATTTGAGCAGTCAAAGACCCCAAGTTCTGGGAGACTGTGAAAGCTTTGGAGACAGACGGTGATGGCGAGGGAGCTCATGTCTGTGTTTCCTAAGAAAGGGCTGAAGGCACTGGGGTCACTGAACCCATCAAGACTGGGGAGTCATAGTGGAGGCCTTCAAAGAGCTAAACAGAAGTCCTATAGAAGAGTCACGCTCTCTAAGAAGTAGATCCAGGGAGGACCACTAGGTGTAAGCTGGAGGGGCAGAGCTACAGAGCTGGCCCCCAGTGGAATGACTGGTCTCAAGAGAGAGTGAGTCCCCCATCTCTGCAGATATACCTGCAAGACTGGATAACCACTTGGCCAGCATGTGAAGAGGGGGTGTGAACATAGACACAGATGCCCTGTGAGCCCTGATGTCTGTGAACATCCATCACCCCAATGGGCTACCACTTTCTTTAAACTGTGAAATGGTCCTGGCAGTGAGTTTACTGTGTGGTCCTAGGCAATGGTGTCAAATTATTAAGGACTGGGTTTGTTACAGTAACTTGGGAGAACAACCTCATTAAAGACATAGACTGGACCAGTAGTCGTAGGGGACACTTTGAGTAGTTCTGACGGGGCTGGCTCGGGCGAAACAGCAAAGCTTGTACAGGTTATCTTTATCATCCTCTTCTCTCCTGGCACCTGGGGTCTTATCCTGTTCCTGATCTGTCACCAGGCTGTTAATCATTAATTAGGCTGCTAATGGACAACTATTATCTGACCCTCTCTAAGGTATTAGGATTTAAACTATCTGAAACTACTCTTCAGATAGTTTCATTTTGTTACAAGGAAAATGTTTTGGTGAAAAGTGTGTGCCAAAAAAAAATGTAACAGATGAAATCATGGTTTTCCCCATTTTTCCAACATGCCCAGGGAAAAGGTCCTCCCTAAGCAAACCGGACTGTGAAAGTGGGGAACCATTCATGGCTTTCTCTTGTGTGACTGAACAAGTATCAAAACAGATGGACGGTTTTCATTTTCACCAACACTAAAAAGTGTCGCTGATGCAGGACCTCTGTCTACCATTCTTGCTCCAAGTGGCAACAGTACCTGCTCTTCTAGGGTCATGGAACTCCTCCAGACTGGGGAAGTCTCAGCTCCTACATTATGAGCCCCAGTATTACTGAGCCTACTTGGCCTCATTTTGAGTTTATACTTCAACATAATACTTTCAGATATATGGTGGTTGGGTGAAAACTATTTCCCTGGTAAAACTGTTACTTTTATAAATGTGTAGAATAAAAGCTATTAAATAGTTTTTTAAAAAAAGGGCTCCCCTTCATATCACAGAAGCTGTAAGGAGAGACCTTCTTGGGCTCAGATACTGGGGGTGGACCACCCCTTTCCCTTCCTTTCTCTGTGACTGTCTGGTCACT
The DNA here is from genome assembly GCF_964165515.1 of Mesoplodon bidens. Lineage (NCBI taxonomy): Eukaryota > Metazoa > Chordata > Mammalia > Artiodactyla > Ziphiidae > Mesoplodon > Mesoplodon bidens. The sequence continues at coordinate 80,309,735 of NC_138177.1, read as the reverse complement.
TAAGGAAGGGGGAGCTTAGCCAGGTGGGGATCGGTGGGGGAAGAGCCCACTTATTCCAGCACAGTCCTAGAAGGAGCCTTGGTTTCCACCTTAGAGCAGCTGCTGTCTTTGCTTTGAGCCACAGGTGCAGATGTGGGTTTCAGGATAATTCTGACAGCCTGCAGCCTGCTGGTGTTCTGAATCATTTGGGTCTTACACTCTTCAATGTTCTTTCTGCTTGAAACTTTTTCTCAATAGTGTTGCTGGATAACAGGTTATAACTCTGGAGGCTCAACTCATCCAAGCTGGCCTGTCCCCTAGAATGGGTCAACAGGCCCCAGCCAGCCAGGGGCTGAGCCTTGCACTTTCTTTTCAGGGTTTTCTGTGAGGAGCAGACCAGCATCTCTTAACAGTTTCTTTGTGGTCAGTGTTGTGATGAGTCTGACGTTAGCCCAGAGGGATGGACGTTGAACCCGAGGCGCCAGTTGTCACCGATTCTTTCAGGTCCTGCTAATATTTACTGAGATCTGCTCTGTTAGATACTGTGCTTACAATGACCCTCTGGGGTCAATATTATTACCCCAGTTTTACAGATAAGGAAACTGAGGCCCGGGGAGGTTATGTGATACGCTCAAGATAATAGGACGAGTAAGGGGTGGAGTCCAGCTCAGACTCTGGGCCTCCTGAGTTCCAATCTGGTGCTCTTTGCCCCACTCCACCACCGCCGTCTTTATTCCTGATCCCTGCTCGTTATCAGTCCCTGCCCCGTGTCCCTGTGCTCAGCCATTCATAGGACAGGCAGCTGCCATCTCAGTCTTGTACCTGGAATTCTTACTGCCCTAGAGCAGTGATGTTCAAATATTTTCAGATATAGAATAAGGACCTGGGGTATGGGCCCAGAAAGGGAGCAGGTGGTGGGGCTCTGGGTCTTCACCTCTGCACCTTTGAATCGATCTGGTTTTATACTGAGTTTCTGTGTAAGATTTCATCGTGTTGGGGGACAGCACCAACGCTAAGCCCGAAGACTGGCTGTGGGGTAGAGAGAGGGCATGACCATTAGGCTCCCCTGTTGGAGCCCCTTTACGTTGAAGGCCTCCTTGCTCTCCTCCGTCCACGGTCGGCCAGGGGACCAGAGCAGCATGCTCAGCCTCCCAAGGCCACCTTCTAGGACGGCAGCTTGGAGGTCACCCTGGAGCACCGCTTGAAAATCTAGGGCTCCTCTGCTGCCCCAACATCAGGAGTCCTGGGACAGGGTGAGGTGGGGCATCCCTTTATGCAGCTCCCCAAGTCTCCTCTCTAGGAATAATAGATGTGTGTAACCGCGAGTGCCCTGACTTCTGCACATGAGGACATCTGACCTATCCAGGATACATTAGGACCCGACTCAGGATTGGCCTCCCAGGCCTGATATCACCCTTTTTATCTCTGGCAACATGGTCCCCTGATATAAGAACCCCAGCCCTTAGTTGAGCTCAGCTCCTGTCCGCCCTGGGTATTTTGAGTGAAAAATGAGAACAGGGTAGAATTCTTCCCCTGCAGTTGTCCGCAGATGAACGAGGTACTGTTTCTCTGTGAAAGAAAGCTGAGTCGGGGCCTGCTGACCACTGTGGCAGATGCTTATCCCTCCCCTTCCCCCCAACCCCACGCCTTCCACTTCCCTTTAGCCCCAGGCAGCTGCAGCGGGGGCACTGGGCCAGGCTTGGCCTGCAGGGCCCTTCCTCCCGGCAGCCCCGTGCTGATTCTTGGCTCCTAGGAGCCCAGAGCCAATAGAGTTGTGTGAACCCCCTCCATCGGGCTTGGCTGGGTGACCTCCATTGGTGTCCCTGTCCTCTTCCCACTCCACATGAGGAAAAGCACATCTGGCTTAGAAATGAACGGGGCCGTTGTTCCAACCAGCCTCAGAGCCCACAGACAAAGAAGACTTGTGAGGACAAGGGCAGGATCCTCTCCCCTCCCCTGGGCGTTTCATTCTCCCCAAGAGAAAGGAGGAGGTTACATCTGGGGGAATGGCCATGTAGGGCTGAGGCGGTCCCGAGCTCACAAGCCTGTAGGGCGTCGGGGAGGAAGCCTCTTTCTCCCAAGCCTCTGCCGGAGGTCGGAGTGGGACCCACCTGGCGTTTGTCCCACAAGGCTGATGATGAAAAACATGATCCAAAAGTGACACCTCGTTCATAACTGTTTTCAGTTTCTTCTCTAGGAGTGTTGACTTGATATAGCAATCTTCTGTGCCATTATTTTCTAAAATAACTTGTACATTTCCCTAATTTCAAAAGAAATTCATGATCAGTGGGGGAAAGTTAAACGAGCGTAGGAAAGCATAAAGGAGAAAAATTAATCCTACCACCCACAGATGACCACTGTTGAAGTTCTTTCTGTTTGTTTTTGTTTAATCCTGGGCCAACTCTGAACATTTTCTCAGGGCTAAGGGAGCTTTCTTTTCATGGAATGTTGAATTGTTGGAAGTCAGAGCAGGGGGTGACTTTGAAATCATCCACCTGCTTCTTTATGTAGAGTTGAGGACCCAGATCTGGAGGCACTGACTTGCACCTTGACACACAGTCGACAGTGACTGAGGCAGGACTCAGGTCCAGCTCCTGGTTCACTGGTTCAGAGGCCGTATCCTGGGTCCTGCCAGCCTGCCCAGCTCAGTCGGCTGTCCGGCCTTCTGGAGGACACCCATGCCTTTGAGACATGGATCAAGCCCATGGAGAGAGCCCTGGGAAGACTTCCTGGGCAGACCAGGCAGAAAGTGGCTAGGTCTTTGCTGTTGCAAGCGGTGGATGCTTCTCACCTGGTTGCACATGCATCCCTGCTGCTTGTGCTGCCTTGGCAACCTTTAAAGAATTGTCCCTGCTGAGAGGTGTGTGGCTGACACCCAAGATTCCTTCTGATGTGGGAGAGAGGTTTCCATCTCATTCTACTCCTGTTTTCTCAGGTGGGACTGTGGGCTGCTCACCCCACCCCTGATTACAGGGTAGGCATTAGGAGTGCAGGCCCTGGAGTCAGAATACTTGTGTCCCAGCTCTACCACTTGCTACTCTTATGACCTTGGCTGAATCATTTAACCTCCACCTTAGTTTCCTCCTATGTAAAACAGGGAAATAATAGTACCTAAGGAGGTTTGAGACACAGTGAATGCTAAAGATGTTTGCCATTACAAGCTATGAGTCTGTGTCTTTTCTTCCTTCTCCTGAGCTTTGTCTTCCCCAACTTTCCCTCTTCCCATCAATATGTGATGACCTTTAGCTGATTTCATAGGGTTGATGAAGTTTACACCCCCGAGTTTCTTGTCTGTCCCCATCTCCCAGGAGTCAAACTTCCCTCCGTCTCCGCAGCCTCAGGGAGGTCCCTCTGCTTTGGGGGCCCACCCCCTCCCCGGCCAGCCCAGACCAGGCTTCTTTCTGGGTCCTCCCCACCCACGGTGCCTTTATGTCTCACTTTCCTCCTCTTGATGTCCTTCCCCACCCCAGTCAAACCTGCCTTGTTGAAAGGATTTGTCATTAGTCATTTATACCTCTCTGCACGATTAGTCACCAAGTTATGCCTTCCAAAACGAGATGCACTTTAAGTCTTGTTAAAAGAAACTTCAAGAGAGGGGACCGTACTCTCCCCGCTGGTGTCAGCACTGGTGTTTCACCCTCTTCCCCAGTGGCGAGTCCCGTCTCCTTGGTAACGCGCTCAGCACCACCACTGCCCTCCTCCCTCATCTCTTCCTCACTCTGTTGAAGTGGGCGGTGCACCTGCCTCTGTCTTCTGGCCTGTGGGGCCTCCGGCTGCAGCCAGCTTCTCCCCCGTTTCCCTCGTGCCCTCTGACCGTGTCACTGCTTCCTGCAGGATCGTCCTGCCTCACGTGGGCTCCCCACATTCCAAGGGTGTCTGAGCTCCACTGGTCCAACCGCACACCAGCTGTTCCTGCACCCATTCGTGGTTCAGAGCCTGGAGGTGGGCGAACCTGCCTTTGAACTCTGGCGCCGCCCCCTCCAGTGTGTAAGCTCCACCTCCTTCAGCTCTAATGAAGGAAGAAGAATAGTGCCAACGCGGTTGTATTGTCGTGAGAGGTAGACAGGTGTTGGGGAAGGCTTAACTGTAGTGCAGGGCATAGGGTCAGTGTTCCATAAATGGTTGCCATGACTAATAATACCAGTGCTAATAATGAACAGTGACACTTACTCTCCCTCTCTGACTTCCCCAGACCATAGGGTATGACCCCATCATTTCGCCAGAGGTCTCGGCCTCCTTCGGTGTGCAGCAGGTGCCCTTGGAGGAGATCTGGCCTCTCTGTGACTTTATCACTGTGCACACACCTCTCCTGCCTTCCACCACAGGTAGGTGTGCCCCTACCTTGTGGGTTGGCCACAGAAGCCACAGACCAGATAAGGGTGGGCCCTCAGTCTGGCCTTTCCGCCTATGCTGGGGACCAGCTGTGGCGGTGGCCCATCCAGATCCTGTGAGCATGGAGCATGGTGATGTTTTGTTACACGGCCTTGCATCAGACCGAGGAGGGGTGAGTTAGCTGGAAATGCACAAGGTCTGGGTGGGCTGGGTCAACATGTAGGACCAGCGAACCCATGAGTACTTCCTGGGACCACTGCAGGAAGCACTAATATCTCGGGAATATTTGGGATGTTTCTAAACTGGGTCTGGTCCAAATCCATGACAAGGACTCCTGCCCCAGAGCATCTGAGAAGGGAGCAGTGACCTTTCGTGGTCCCCCAGAAAGGAGGTGTGTGGGGAAGAGCTGGTGGGAGGGAGAGAGGGCCTTTGGAGCCAGTGCGGTTGCCATGGAGCTGGTGTGGTTGCCAGTGCAGTGGGGAGAGCACGGGGAACCCCACACCAGTGCCGCAGGAAATCTCCTCCGTCCGTTCCAGGCCTGCTGAATGACAGCACCTTTGCCCAGTGCAAGAAGGGGGTGCGTGTGGTGAACTGTGCTCGCGGAGGGATTGTGGACGAAGGCGCCCTGCTCCGGGCCCTGCAGTCGGGTCGGTGTGCTGGAGCTGCGCTGGACGTTTTCACAGAGGTGAGTCCCTTCTCAGTGTCGGTGGGGAGGGGAGACCAGAGCAGAGGGACTTGGGCTGCAAGCCCAGCTGTGCCAAGACCTTGAGCTTCCTGTCTCTAGCGGGAGAAATTGTGTCGCCAAAAGTAACACGTCTGTGGTTTGAGGAGCCCAGTGCAGAGCCTGGTACAGAGGCAGCCGTGCTGTCTTCTGCAAAACTCAGAGTTTATATAGGACCCATTCCTGGGCTCGGGCTCCTGAACAGCTACCCTATTGATAAGTTCAGAGGAAGACACAGCAGCAGATCAGTTCTGAGGTGGAGGATTTGGGGCAGGCAGAGAGGGGTTTAAGGTATTGATACAGATCTCTGGTGAAATGAGCCCCACTGCCAAGAAGACATTGCACCCAGTGTCTGTTGGCTTTCCTTTCCCTTCCTCTCTTCCCGCAGAGGGAAGGAAGCTGAGGATACTGGTTAGATGTGTTCCCCTGGTCCCAGAGGCTGCTGTCCCTAGGTCTCTGTGCAGGAGCAGAGATATAGCATCTGCTCACCCACTGCCCCCATCCTGCCCTCACACCCGATAGCATTTCCACTTGAATCCTGTCCACCTCTCTTAAAAATCCCACCTCAGCATCGGAGATCGGGGAAAAATCACGGGCTTTGGATTAGGCAGTGGGGGTTTGCTGGTTACCAGCTTTGTGGCCTTGGCAAGACCCTGGCCCTCTGACCTCCTATAGCACTCAGTGTCTGTTCCCTGCCCAGGGCACAGCACGCGTTGGGTTTGTGGCCCTGGCCACCTCTCTCAGCTACATCGCCAGCTCCTTGAAAGCAAGGGTGTGCCTGACCCTTGTTTATATCGCCATCTCCCTAACACAGCACCTTCCCCCAGCTCTCTTTGGCCTCCCCATGGCACTTACTACTCTGCGGCCGGCACTCACAGACCTATGTGGCCAAATCCCGTGGGAGCCGATAGAGTCCTGGGGAGAATGACCGGAAGAGAGGAGGCCTAAGTAACATGTCCAAGGCCCCTACATTGTGCCCGGTGAGCAGAAGGGGTGGAAGGGGCACTGGAGGGTGGGGTAGGGGTGGCCAGGTGGGCCACCTGTCCTGGTGAGAGCCAGGATACAACACCCATGCGGAATGCCCACAAAGAGCCTGCCTCTGTGCTAAGAGCTGACGGTAAGTGCTGACGGGTGGACTGGACTTGGGGCAGGGGTTAGAGGGGAAAAACCAACATCAGCTATAACAGCTACCACTGGTTGAGAACCTCCTTTATTACTGCATAATCTCCATAATAGTGTTAGGAGATAGGTAGTAGTAACCCATTTTATAGATAGGGAAACTGAGGCTCAGAGAGATGGAGATTTGCCCAAAAGCACATAGGTAGTAAGTGGTGGAGCTGAGACTGGAATCTACAGCTGGTCTACAGCTCTGTCTACTCTGCTGTGATGAGTCCAGTGACCACCCAGACAAAACGGAAGTAGGAGGCAATATCATCCCTGCCCTCTTCCCCTCCAACGCCCTGGGGCCAACTGTAGCAGCCCACCCAGAGATGTCTCTTTCTGGGCAGGAGCCACCCCGGGACCGGGCCTTGGTGGACCACGAGAACGTCATCAGCTGCCCCCACCTGGGTGCCAGCACCAAGGAGGCCCAGAGCCGCTGCGGGGAGGAGATTGCCATCCAGTTCGTGGACATGGTGAAGGGGAAATCTCTGACGGGAGTCGTAAGTATGCCACGTGGGGCTGGGCCCGGAGGTCAGAGGGAGGAGTTGCAGAAGGGCGTGTTGTTGCTGGGACCAGATTCAGCCCTGGGAGCCGAAGATAAGGGACTGTACTTGAGCCAGTGCTCTGGGTGGGGTGGCAGGAGCTGCCCCTGCTTAGCCTTGAGAGCTGAGGCCCGGCAGCAAGGAGCCAGCTTAGCTTGTTTATGTTGTAGGCTCACTGCTGAGACTGTGGTTTTTCCCAGTGCCCTGCCTCTGCAGAAAGGCTCCTTTGTTCTCCACAGGCCTTGGGAGAGAAGGAGTGTGGCTGGCATGATGGCAGGATGCCCGAGGTAGGGGCAGGTGGGGGACGGCCTGTGCAGAAAGCCCTGAGAGGGCATTCTCGCCTTGTAACCCCAAGCTCTCGCCTTTCATCCCATCTCTCTTAGAACCCTGGGTAGATTTGCGCTGCCCAGAAGCCTGCGCCCATCTTCCCCATAGGAACCCTCCAAGCCAGCTGACCCCCTTTCTCTCCCCAAATCATGGTTTCTTGACTGCGCTCACAGTGGGCCCTTCCTGGCATGTGTTCCTCTTCCAAGCTGAACCTGACGTATACTTCAAGTCCTGTCTCATTCACTCAGTCTCCAGATGGTCCCTAAGCTCCAGTGGGCACCAGGTACTGTCAGAGCCCTTTGGGGACATGGAGGTGAGTAAGGAAGGCATAGCTGTCCATCAAGGGGCTCGCACGCCACCTTCACGAAGACTTGCTTGGCCTTCCTAGCTCCATCCCGACCCTTTTGCAGTGAGCCACCTTCTCTCCTATTATTGAGGTTTCATGAGTTGATATCTTAGTTCTTGATTAAATTCTAAGTTCTCAGAGGACAAACAACAACAACAAAAAAACACCACCAAAACCAAAAGCATGTAAGCTTCTCTGCAGTTCATGTGGCTCTGCCTGGAGCATTTAACCAATAACGAATGAGAGTTGGGGCGCGGCTGGGGGGTAGTCCCTGACCCTCCTGGCTGACCCTCAACACAGGCGTTTTCGCTTCTGAGGACAGAACTGCGGCAGGAGAGACACAGGATGCTTTATTCAACCCTGCCGGCCCTGGTTCAAGAGCCCAGGCCACTGTGGCCTCTACACCCTGAGAAAGTAAAGGAGCCCACTGCTGTCCCGTAGGAGGGCTCCTCGGGGGCAGCCATCACAGGTGCGATGGGCAGGCTGGGACAGCCTGGCAGTGGCCACAGCTCGGTGGTCACCAAAGACACGTACCCATCCAGGTCTGCACCCTCTCTCTGCGCTGTGTCTGTGGGCTTCTCAAGACAGGGCACGCTTTCTCACTCCCTTTGCATGCCGTGGGCTTCTGAGCGGTTCCTTCCTCCCCCGTGAGGCTGGTGGGGACCCAGGCGAGGTTTGGGCCACCGTGACCATTGCCACCCAGTCTGGGCTGGGCTTTTCTTTTTTCTGTCCACTCACAAGGCAGGGTACAGCCCTCAGCAGTGCAGCCCTTATGAGTTATTCAGGGAGTGGTGGCATTCCAGGCCTTTTCATGACGGGGACTCAACACCAGCTCCATCAAATGGGCCCACAAAATGTCCCCTTCTTACTTAAGAGGTCACATCTCCTAGTCAAATTGTTAAACTTAGGCAAATTGAACTCTCCAGCCACAACGGCTGGTGGGGTAGAGTAGGCATTTGTAAGAAAGACACGTTTGTCACATGGGAAACTCCTCTCTCCCTCATTCTTTACCGGGTCCTCTCCAGTTTAGTTCTGCTCTGACGTGAGGCACAGACTAGCATTAGGGTCAGGTTGGTGCCCCAGTGCATTGGCTCTTCCTGGAGCCTCCCACTCATCTTCTGGAGAAGACAGACACCCCTTTTACTCAGCAGACCTGGGGGAAGCACCGCCCTGGCTTGTGCACCTGACCAAGCATGGCGCCTGCCTTTGGGGCTTCTCAGTTGAGCACTTTCCTGCTGCCTGCTGCAGGCTTTCACACCCCAGCTGTGGCCTGGCCCTTCAGTCCTCCCCCTGCAGCTCTGGGACTCACTGCCCTTTCTGTGCCCTTGGGAGAGGATCAAAGGGGGCCCGGCCGCAGGGTGCGATCACACCAGGATGCCCCTCACACAGAAGGGTCTGCTCGGGGGGGGGGGGGGTCCCGCCTCCTTGGTTGTTTCTGTCATCACAAGTCTCTCTTCTTTAATTCTCTGCCAGTTGTATCTTTATGAAAACAGGAATAGAAGCGTCCACGTTTTCTTTTCATTACATCTTAGAGCTGCCTGATTGATTTGCATCCAACCCGGGTTTCTAATTAAATCCTTCTTAGATGGTTCTCTTTACAAGTTGCCTCAGCATAAGTGGCCAGATATTTAACTCAGAGCCACAAGGTGGAATAGACATTTTGACACAGAACAAGCTGGTATTTGTTATCAAGCCCCTGCTGGGGGTCCAGCCAGCCAGACCATAGACTTACAACGTCAGAAGATTACATGGCTTCTTCCTTCTTCAACTGCCTAGCAGGCCTGTGGTGGACTTCACAGGAGTCAACTTTTAAAGAGTGATAGGATCATCAAAAGTGTGTGAATCCAGGGAGTTCCCTGGTGGTCTAGTGTTTAGGATTCTGCGCTTTCACCGCCATGGCCTAGGTTCAATCCCTTGTTGGCGAACTGAGATTCCACAAGCTGCGCGGCATGACCAAAAAAAAAAAGGTATATAAATCCAGCCTTACAAATTGTGATATTTTGACAGAGTGTTTTGTGACAATGTAAAAACACATTTTAAAAAATCAACATGGAGGGCTTCCCTGGTGGCGCAGTGGTTGGGAGTCCGCCTGCTGATGCAGGGGACGCGGGTTCGTGCCCCGGTCTGGGAGGATCCCGCATGCCGCGGAGCGGCTGGGCCCGTGAGCCATGGCCGCTGGGCCTGCGCGTCCGGAGCCTGTGCTCTGCAACGGGGGAGGCCACGGCAGTGGGAGGCCCGCGTGCCGCAAAAAAAAAAAAAAAAAAAAAAAAAAAAAAAAAAAAAAAAATCAACATGGAAAATAAAAATGAAGGCAAATTAGGAATGCCATCCCAGAGGGACACACCACTCTAGGTCCAAGTGATCTGTGACTCCCCGTATGTTTTTGTTTTTGTATTTTAATTTTTTTTAAAATGTATTTATTTTATTTATTTAGTTTTGGCTGCGTTGGGTCTTTGTTGCTGTGCGTGGGCTTTCTCTAGATGCGGCGAGCGGGGGCTACTCATTGCGGTGGCTTCTCTTGTTGCGGAGCACGGGCTCTAGACGCGAGGGCTTCAGTAGTTGCGACACATGGGCTCAGTAGTTGTGGCACGTGGGCTCTAGAGCGCAGGCTCAGTAGTTGTGGCGCATGGGCTTAGTTGCTCCGCGGCCTATGGAATCTTCCCAGACCAGGGCTCGAACCCGTGTCCCCTGTGTGGGCAGGCGGATCCTTAGCCACTGCACCACCAGGGAAGCCCTCCCCATATGTTTTATGTCAAAGACCTATCTTCCTTCCCCAGGACAGGAGAAACAAGTCTCCGGTGGAGTGGGTTGGGGGTGCTGGCACACGTTCAGAGAAGAGGGAGATGTCCTTCTCCCCATCTTCCCACTCCCTTCTGGCAGTTTGAAGTGGTCGTAGCCTTTTTTATTTATTTTTTATTTTTTAATTTTTTTGAGGTACATGGGCCTCTCACTGTTGTGGCCTTTCCTGTTGAGGAGCACAGGCTCTGGACGTGCAGGCTCAGTGGCCATGGCTCACAGGCCCAGCCGCTCCATGGCATGTGGGATCTTCCCAGACCGGGGCACGAACCCGTGTCCCCTGCATCGGCAGGCAGACTCTCAACCACTGCGCCGCCAGGGAAGCCCCTGGTCTTAGCCTTTTGTGCCCTTTTCTGGCTCTATAGCTCTCCTCAGCTATGGGAACAGGTTGTTGTCACGTTGTAGGTGGCTAACGGAGTTTGTCACTCCCCAGGCACCCAAAGCAAGCGTGGCCCCATGCCACCTGCTCTCCACATGGAGCTGAGTCTCAGCAGTAAGACCTTGTTTGGGAGCCGAGTTGGGCAGGTGTGCCCTGTCCCATCCCTTCCTGACCTCTGCCCTGCTCCCCTTTCTCTGCAGGTAAACGCCCAGGCCCTTACCAGTGCCTTCTCTCCACACACCAAGCCTTGGATTGGTCTGGCAGAAGCTCTTGGGGCACTGATGCAAGCCTGGGCTGGGTCCCCCACAGGGACCATCCAGGTGGTAACACAGGGTGAGCCGGGAACTCTGCAGAGGGAGAGGGAAGAGGGGCGTGGACTCGACACCCACCGGGTGTGTCTGCTGCAGGCCACAGACCAGTGAGGGACTCAGAGGTGACCCCGCTCTTGTGACCGCGTTTCACGTTTGGTCTGAGCATGGCTTGCTTGCTACTGAGGAGGATGGGTACAAAAAGTTATTGGGAGATATACTTAATTTTCGTAAATCACGTTTATGCAGTCTTTTAAAGACGTGCATGTTTGGGGTACAAGAGGGACCTCCGTAAGATTTGGAATTTCACATGAGAGGCAGTAGGATTGGTGGAGGGGGTCCGGGTGAAGCAACAGAACATTTTATTCTGGTTTTGACCCTGTTGCTTACCTGCTGTGGGACTTTCCCTTTTCTGAGCTGTGAGTTCTTCACCTGTGAAGTGAAAGCCGGGGCAGGTGTGTCAGGCGAGGCATGTGGTGAGGACATCTTGTGCTCTGTGACATCCTCAGGTGGGCCCTCGGGCAGGCTGATGCCCGCAGGGGCATTTGCTTCTCCGGGGAGTGGGGATGGGAGCAGCACCGGCTGTCTGCCCCTCCGCAGGCTCTGGCCGCCTTTGCAGTGGGTCCAGCCCTGTGCAGGCATGCTTGAGAGACCGGGGAGGGCCCCGGTCCCCTGAACCCTGCAGGGGCTTGTCCTCCCTGTTGACCATCTCACTTGGGGAGAGACTGGAGTGGAGGCAGGTAGACCCTGAGCATTGCCCGTACCAGGCAGGGGCCGAGCCAGGGGCCTCACTGGCCGGGGTGCCGAGGCCTCAAGGAGACAAGACAGGGAAGCGGGCCCAGCTGCTTTAGTCGCCCCTTTCTGCTTCCATTTCCTGAGGCCGGCAAGGGCATGAGTGCCGGGTAGGGATGAGGGTAGGATATTTTTCAAGTGTCCCTTTGGGGAATGACGGACAGGCCAGGGGCAGGTGTGCGGAGCAGCAGAGTTAGGCTGGGCTCTGGAGAAGAGCTTCTTAAACTGGTGTAGAACGTCCCCGGTGTCCTGGCCTGGACCCCCCGTGTGTCCCTCACTCCGGCCACCTCTCTGCCTGCAGAGGAAAGCAGAACTGCCTGGCAGGCTGGAGTTGTGCCCCCAGGTCAGAGGAGCCGTGACCCAGAGCTCGGGGCCAGTGATGTACTGCCCACTCCCTTGTAGTTCTACACACAGTGGCCTTACGGCGGCTTCTCTGGGTCCCCAGGATTGTCCCTGAAGAACTCTGGGAGCTGCCTGACCCCCGCCGTCATCGTTGGCCTCCTGAAGGATGCTTCCCGTCAGACGGAGGTGAACCTGGTGAACGCCAAGCTGCTGGTGAAAGAGGCCGGCCTTAACGTGCGCACCCCACCCCTCCCCTCCAGCCCCTCCCCTCTCCTCCATCCCCTCCCCTCCCCTCCAGCCCCTCCAGCCCGGGTCAGCGCCTGCGTTCAGAGCACCTTGCAGCTCTGCTCCCGGAGCGGGAGCCCTGGGCGCCAGTCCTGCAGGTGACAGCATCTGCCTGTGAGAAGCAGCTGTGATCTCTTCACCTGCAGAGTGCAGATACCACCGGCCCCGAGCATCGCTACGAGTGAACTAATACTCGTGAAAGTGCTTTGTGTATAAGTGCTCTGTGAGTGGGAGGGGCAGCAGTAGCCCCACTTCACAGCTGAGGAAATTGAGGAGCCCGGCTGGGAGCTGGGAGCTAGCCCGGCGTGCTCGGCCCCTGATTCTCCAACCAGTGCTCCTTTACCACGGCACCCGGGGTCCTGGTTAGTCTGCAGACTCCGGGAGCTCGCCGCACATCCTCTTAGCCTCTGCCGCCCCTCGTGGCTTCCCCATCTGCCCTCTCCCCCCAGCCCTGAATTGCTGAGAGTGGCGTGTCAGCAGGGCTGAAGCCCTATAAATTGGCGATTAGGCCTGGGGAGGGGGTGGGCGTCACTGTGCCTTTTTGCCTTCTCTCTGCAGGTAACCACTTCCCACAGCCCTGCTGCACCAGGGGAGCAGGGCTGCGGGGAATGCCTCCTGACCGTGGCCCTGGCAGGTGCCCCCTACCAGGCCGTGGGCTGGGTCCAGGGCACCACGCCTGTGCTGCAGGCACTCAACGGAGCTGTCTTCAGACCAGAGGTGCCTCTCCACCGGGGCCTGCCCCTGCTCATGTTCAGGACTCACCCCTCCAACCCTGCCATGCTGCCGACCATGATTGGTGAGGAGGGACCTGTAGTGCCGGCCGGTGCCCTTGAGGCAGCGGGGGGTGTGTGTTGAGGGCTCTGTCCTGGGACTGGGCTCCGTGGACTTTTGCCTCCCTCAGCCCCTCTCCATGCCTGCCGGCATCACTGGATCTGCAGCAGGTTCCAGAACATTTGGGGAGCCGGTATGGAGTTCTGAGGTTAAGTGCCTTATCTAAGGTCGTGGAGCGGTGCGTCAGGGGTAGGGCCCCAGAGCCCCTATTGTTAGGCAGGTGCTCACCACAGCAAGGACACAGTTGAGAACTGCCTGTAGAGCTGTATCCCAGGAGCTCAGAATTAAGTTGCAGGTTTCCTTCTGACCGCAGGCCCGATGGTGGCCAGCCTGATCCAACAAAGCATGTCAGGGCATCCCCTCCAGATGTCATGGGCATCTTGGATCTGCTCCTGTCCCCTGGCACTCGGGCTACTGGGAGTTCTGGAGCACTTCCAAGTATGGCAGAGAGTGAGTGTGTCCACAGGCCTCCAAGGGCCTAATTTCACTATCGTTGCCAGCTGCCCAGGGGAACTTTCCCCTGCTTTTCCCCCTTGCTGATGGATAAAACTGGCAGCCAGCAAGTCCAGCTCTGGCTCTTTGTGGCTGGTGTTCCCTCCCCTGCCTTGCCTGATGGCCAGGGTGTTCCTAAAGCCTGCAGAATAGTGAGGGACCTGGGCAGAGCCCTTTGTTCCCTGTCTCAGAGCTTTGATTCTGAGACCATCACCCCCGTTGCAACATTGAACTTGGGAACTCAAGGCTTGTGAGCCTGCTCCCAGCCTCTTTCTTCTCCTTCCCCCAAGCCCTGTGCCAATCAGGGGTTTCTTCTACTTCCAGACCTCCTGGCAGAGTCGGAGGTGCAGCTGCTGTCCTACCAGACCTCAATGGTGTCAGATGGGGAGACCTGGCACGTCATGGGCATCTCCTCCCTGCTGCCCAGCCTGGAGCCCTGGAAGCAGCACACGACCGAGGCTTTCCAGTTCCACTTCTAACCTTGGGCTCACTTGTCCCAGCCTCGTGGGATTTTCTGAAGAAACACACCCACTGGGAGAGGAGAGCCACATTCCTGGGGCTGACACTGCTTGTGTCTCATCTGACCCCTGTCGTACAGCAATAACCACCCAATAAAGAGCCTACCCCGTACTCTCCGGGCACCTTTGTGTTGTCATTACCCTGAAGAGCCACCAGAGGGCATCCGCAGGCAGCCGTGGGGCTGGGCTTTTGTTGCGGGAGGGTAGGACATGTAAAGGGAGATCCAGATGGGCGGACTGCACGCCTGCCTGTGGGTACTCTGAAGAGGACCCCCTCTCCTGTCTCACAAGTTCTTAAGAGACATTTTTACAGGAACAAAACTCAAGGTATTTGAGCAAATTCCTATGCTATTTCAGATATCCCTTCCATCTGGGAATTTAGATACACATTGAAACTATGATTCAACAAACATGTACAGCATTAGGTGCCAGGCACTGGGTTAGGTGCTCTGCCTAGGAGGAGGAGGATTAAAGCTCAGACTGCTCCCATAGAAGTCTCCATCTGCTGGGGGGACAGCACACAGTGGTCACTGGAAGCAGTGAGGAAAGTGCCACAACAGGTGTATGTGAATTCTGTTGAGAGCAGAGGAGGACGTAATTGGAGCTGTGGATGGTGGTTCCCAGGAGATGTTTGGAAAGATTTCATAAGGGGAAAAAAGTGTGAGTAAAGGCACAGGGCCTGAGGATGTTTGATGAGTTCACAAAGCCAGCTCAGTATGGGTTGGGCAGTATATTCCTTGATTTATTTTTTTTAAAGATGATTTTCACAAAACATGGCAGAATGGTACTCCTGCACCCTAAGGGTTTCGCCTTTTGAGGGTTTTTTACTCCATCTGTAGGGGATGATCCATTCCTACCTTGTGCCCAGCAGCATCTGTTTTGGAGACAAGGCAGGCTAAGAAGGCCCGGCACTGGGCAGCTGATTGACAGTGGCAGGAGCAAACCCATCACTGTGGCCTCAGAGCTGTGACTGAACCAAAGGTCGGTAGAAGCTCCACCAGTAACCGCTTGCTGTGCTGACCTCTGCTGTGAGCTCATAACATGTATTAGGGCCTTGCAGTAGCAGACCTGGAAGGGGATGGGCCTGAACTCGAACAGCAAGGTGGCTTTGAGCTGCTTTGACCTTGAGCACAGTGCTTAATTCCCCTAAGCCTTTGTTCCCTCATCAGTAAGAGGGATAATGATGCCTCTCAGGATTGAATGGCTTAAAAAAGTGGTGTATGGGAAGTGCCCGAGCTACTTGGTTTCTTCATCCCTATGTCTTTCTTTAAGAGCAGACAACCAGGTCTCAGTCGCTTACATAGAACCCCATGCACCAAACGGCCCTCCCTTTGCCCTTGTGGTAATGTTCTGCCAGATCTGGACGTGGGGTGTCCTGACATCAGACAGCCTGTTCTCTCTGCCTGGAAAGAGATCAAGAAGCATCTGGTGGGGGTCGGGGGGGGCGGTGGGCGCTGGAGCCCATCGATAGCTAGAAAAACAGGCTGAGATTGATAAGTTAAAACTTGGTTAAAAATTGAGCTCAGTCTTCAGCCTCTCAGCCTCTTCTCAGAAGCCTCTAGAGAAACCATAGAGCATATTCTGTGCTCTAAGGTGGTCAAAACAATTCTAGAAACCCAAATTACTTGAGCGTCCCCAAATATCTTCCTAGACATGGGTGGCTTGTGAAGGCATGGGACACATTCACAGTATCACCCTGTCCTGTGGCTGTCCACGTAAACTCTCCTAAATTTAAAAAGACAAGATTAAGTTTAAGATCCAGCTGGTGCTGTTTACTCCTTCGCGTTTCTCTGTGGTTTGTGGCATCTCTGAACCGCCTAACTTTAGAGTGGAATTTCCTTCTTGTGTGTCTTGGCTGGGAAGCAGACGTTTTGCTGAAAGCTCAGTGAGGGAGGCAGACAAATACTGGGACAGGAGGGAACTGGCCTCCGAATGCTGGCTCCCGGGACTCTGAGATTCAGAAATGTACGTACGTGTGTGTGTGTGTGTGTGTGTGTGTGTTTAGTATGTCCCCTGGAGACCAGAAGTTGCCTCATGGTCAGGGGGCTGGACCACTCTCCACATCTGTTTCAATATACTGTGACATGTTGGTATTCTTGCTTGAGATGCGTGTAATAGGCCTCAATGCCTTTATCAAGTCATCACTCCATCCTCTCCTGCTGTAGGTTGTCCTGGGTGATTTTTTTCCCACATAGGTAAGTTCTTTATCTGCATGATAGTAGCCTACCTTAGGGTGAAAATGGTGACTGGGCAACTGGAAAATCATTCCCTCATATGCTGACCTTAAACAGGGGGAGAGGGCTTTGTGCAGAGCCAGCAGGAGTCAGTTTTAATGAAGTAGTTGCTGGAGGTACCAGAGGAAGTCCTAGGGCTTAGTATCAAAGTCAGTGAAGAGGGGGAGAGGAAGGGACTGGAAAGCTCTGTGCAGCGGTGACCATGACCAGTGCCCTCCTGGCTGCCCTGCAGCTGAACCAGGGCTCATATTCTGCCGGCATGCACGGTATGGGCAGCACCTTGATAGTCTCATTAAATATGTTTAATATCACCCCCACGTCGTGTCCAAATGACTCGCAAGTGGCAGCAGCCCTGGCTGCGGCATTCGGTGACACAGAAGGTCCTGGTTGCTCAGGCCACCAAGACCCCCCAGCAAACTATGTGGATAGAAGGCAAGGCCCAGAGTCTCCTGCCTCAAGAACTCAGGTGATTATTGTACTAAGGGAAGTAAGTCAGACAGAGAAAGACAAATATCATACGGCATTGCTTTTACGCAGAATCTGCAAAAAAAAAAAAAAGACAAATGAACTTATTTACAAAACAGAAACAGACTCAGAGACTAAGAGAATGAACTTATGGTTACCAGGGGGGAAGGATGGGAGGGAGGGGTAGATTGGGAGTTTGGGATTGACATGTATACACTGCTGTACTTAAAATAGGTAAACAACAGGGACCTACTGTATAGCACAGGGAACTCTGCTCAATATTCTGTAATAACCTAAATGGGAAGAGAATTTGAAAAAGAATAGATACGTGTATATGTATAACTGAATCACTTTGCTGTACACCTGAAACTAACACAACACTGTTAATCGACTCTGCTTCAATATAAAATAAAAATTAAAAAAAAAGAACTCAGGTGAATAAGGGCTTTGCTCCCACGACTACAGACACTACTCCAGAGATCCTAGGAAAGGCATACATTGTCCTGCCAGGGCTGCCAACTAGACTGAGGGCCCCCAAACAGCTTGCTGAGGAGGAGCAGGCAATGGGGGTCAGCCAAGGGGGGCTGCTGGGTGGCAGCTACAGCTGGTGTGATAGAGCAAGGGCTCAGCAAGCACCTGGAGAGGGCCTGGGAAGGGAGTCAGCTGATGCAGGATTAGCGCTCACGCAGGGCTTTATCTCGGATTTTCTGGTGCCTGTTGTGAATCGAACAGCCTGGAGCAAGCAGTGAAGTGGGCGGGCCCAGCACCTCATCTCCCTGTGACCAGTGTCCTCTTATCCCTAGGGCGGCCTGCCCACGCCAGCCCTCCTCCCCACTGACAGAAGCCATCCTCCCTCCTCCAAAGTGCCCCTTTCTTTTCTTTTCTTTTTTTTTTTTTGGTACACAGGCCTCTCACTGTTGTGGCCTCTCCCGTTGCGGAGCACAGGCTCGGGACGCGCAGGCTCAGTGGCCATGGCTCACAAACCCAGCCGCTCCGCGGCATGTGGGATCCTCCCAGACCGGGGCACAAACCCGTGTCCCCTGCATCGGCAGGCGGACTCCCAACCACTGCGCCACCAGGGAAGCCCCAAAGTGCCCCTTTCTTGCGGGAGTGCCAGAGGAAACTTTCTACAAGTAAATAAGTTAATAACTTACATAACTTCACGCCCCTGAACCATTGTTATTTTACAAGATCCTAGATAAAGCAGTGCCCTAGCTCAAGAGGGAAAAACCATCCTCTAAGGGAAAAAATTCCTGCTAGGGATTGAAACAATGTTTTTGGCTGCAGGAGCCAAAAACGTAACCTATTCACCTCTGCCCTGTGCTCACTTGTGCCGGTAACACCAACAAGGCACGGGACCAAGGAGCTTTGATCCTCATCTCCTGAGGTCATTTCTGGCCCCTGTCTGCTGGCTCTGTAAGGTGTCTGTAAGGTGTCTTACGATCAGGGAAGGAAGCTGGAGGGTGAGGGCTGTGTTTCACCCTTTGTTTGCCCTGTACCTCTCAGAGAATGGAATTGGAAGAGAGAGAAGGAGGGTGTGAGGTGAGTGCTTGGCAAGTTCACTGCTGTGGGTGTACATGTTGGTGGGGAGAGTGGGACCTCAGAGCCAGGAGGGCCAGCAGGTTTCTCTGCATGACAGCTGCTGCACTGGTTGTGTTCTGGTTTCCAAGAAATATGGGAGTTATTCCCTCCTTCCCTACTTTTTAATTGTGTTCTATTAGCTTAGTACCAAACATAAAATTTAGAAATTCACAGAAAACCCTACGAAACAAAGAAAGAACTAACAGCACAGAAATGTAATAATAACAATAACAACAAAGCTATAACAAATGAGAGGCAAGTTATCTGGATCTTGAAGGAGACAACGGATCTGCCTCATTTCCGGTCTGTGATTCAAGGCTGAGCCTTCCCTCCATCCCTCCATCTCCCTCTTCACAAAGGGCTCCTCTAGCACCACAAGCCCATGACAGTGACTGCAGCAAGGAAAGACACGAAGGACCCACTAAGGATGGCCCCTCACTCTCCAGGGCCAGTGCTTTTGGGGGCTGCAGTGTCCAATCCAATCTATTTACCAGCTAAGGGTGGGGGACATTTATACGATCGAGAGAGGGCAGAAATTCTATAGGGTACTTTTGCAAGAAACCTCTCCACATATCTGTAAAGTTTAAAGAAACATAAGAAGGACATTCAATCATGAGTCTCACCCTGGGCATCCCCCCTTTCCCCATACCTGCTCCTTACCCGAGGCAGCCTCTCCTAAAGATATCCTGAGGTCTAGGGTGTTCCACTGCCCTCCCAGCAACAAACCTGGACGCCTGAGGGCCCTGAGTCCAACGCCATGAGAGCCAAGGCTGGGAGGTGGACAGGGTCCCCATGACACGTCCTGTCTGTGATGGGAGAGCAGGCTGGGCAGTGCAGAGGCAGAGCTCCGCAGAGCACTGCACTGACATACAACCTTTATTTCAGCTAACGTCTCACTGGTGTAGGTTCACTGCTCCTGTGAGACGAGGATGAGGCCTAGCTTTTCTTTTCTTGGTACAATGCTGCTTAAGCATGTGGGCCAGGAGAGGGAGGGAACCTGCTTTGGAAACTCTCCCTTGAAAAATCCCAGTTTTCTCTCTCTTTCTCTGTCTCTTCTTTCTTCTCTCTCTGCTTCTGATGACTGAACTAGCTTGACACATTTAATGGCCCCCTCTTTGCCACTGACTTACCCTTAAGAACCATATTACAAACAGACAACAGATAAGCAAACAAACAGATGACTCCCTGGTAGCGCCAAAGTCTGATGAGTCTGCTTATGGAGACTGCTGTTCTCAACCATACCCTGTAGCCTGGCCAGTCAGCCCCCTTTCCAACCTTGCTTACCTCCTAACATCCCAGAGGCACACTTCAGTTGCCCCATAGGGCTGAGAACGCTGGCAGTGGTTAGCAGTAACAGAGGACACCCGTTATCCTGCAGTTTTCCTGTTTTATCCGGGTATCTCGTTTACCCAGGACTTCTTCCTCATCTTTCCCTGTTCCCTACCCTGCCCTTGCCAAACCTTTTTAGTCTTCCCCCTTCATATACCAAAGTAGGGGGGAAAATTTAAAAACAGGAAAATATAGATGAAGTATTCGGGTGCAGGGACTGATCTGTTGAGATTTATGGGTTGTAAAAGAAATTGCGTCTCACACTTCCATTCTGCTTATCTTCCCAATTTGGAAGATGAACTGAAGGCAGATATCTGGGTTCATGCACTACAAGATTCTAATTCTGAATCTTTGATTTTCCTTTAAAAAGTACCATAAAGAATTCTCCTATTTCTCTTCCCGATTCCATCCACTTCCATCAAACTCTTCTCTCCTTATGCCCTTCCCACTTATTTCCCAAATCTCACTTCTTCTCCCCAGAAGGAATCACAAGACGGGAGGATTGCCCGCAGCCCCTTAGCCTAAGGTTCCCTCCAGCCAAGGCTTCTGCCTCTCACAGAATCCCCAGCACCCTGTTTCCTTATAAGTCTCTCCAACACACTGGTGTGTTCCTTCTCTGATGCTCTTCATCTTTGTTACCGACTCACCCCATTGGAGTAATCAGTTCCATAGTTTCAGGTTTACAGCCTGCCTGCTTCTGTTATGGATGCTAATTTTGTTTCTATCAAGCTTCTAGGGGAGCTTCCTATCATGAGTAGATCAGGTAAACAAGTTGACTCTTTTTTTCAGATTCAAGATTTAAGAACATGCCCCTCCCCCAGCTTTTGCCTTTCATGGGCAAAGAGCCCCAAGAGTTTTACTTGGTCCTCGTGGTACAAACTCCCCATTTCTGATCATTTTGGAAGCTACAAACCCTCTCTGGCCTGTTTACACTCTCAGAACTGCATCTGTTACCCAGAGGAAAATCTTTAAGCCACCTACACTCTAAAATTTCACTCATCACCTTTAGACCAGATGCCGGGCATACTTCCGGTGATACAGCTCATCCACTCGCTCCAGGTATCAAGTGCCTGGGAAAAGGCTGTTTTTGTCACCAAGTGGTGAGAAATTCACTGTGGAATGAGAAGAGGCAATACTCACAAAGGGCTGCATGGGGTTGAGGAAGAGAAAATGGTAATAGGGATGCCTAGACCTTCACATGGAGCTCTCTTGGCTGTGCTGCAAGGGGTGGTGAGGTCACCTAGTCTACACCCAGTAGAGCACTGGGCCATCAGAAGAACCAGAAGCAGCTCTCTTGCAGCTAGTACCTAAGACTTGTCTACTAGAAATTTTGTTATAGGAGTATGCCATTTTTCTGCAGTAAACATGCCCTCCCTCCATTGAAATCTTCATCATGTCCTTCTGCCAATGGTACCTAGCTTGAGGTGTACCTCAGAGCATCCTGCTTTCTAATAGACACTTCCTTCCTAGCCCTAAGTTTTCCAACTCTGATTCATTGTAGTATTTCAAAGTTTTGTCCATTAATGTTCATCTCAGAGGTCCTATTTTTATTTTATTTGGGCTTCTTTTTTGCTCTAACATGTCCCCTGTTCCAGATAAGATCAATGACTACTAGGTCTAGGTTTTCTGGAACATTCTCAATTCCATAAGTTCAGTCTCCTTTTCAGGGCAAGTCATGTGTCCCAAGTTTTGCTTGAAAAAATATGGTTACCCTGATTTTAAAACCACCATCTGGTTTCTCCAGTCCTAACTTTTGCTTTGGTGTACTTTTCCTTTGTTGCTTTTTGGGGACACTATTTTGTTGTATGTTTGGTAAGGAAAGGGGGTAGCTGGAAGAAGACAGTAATATTTGCTGATAACTTATTTATCATTAATTAATTCATTAATCTCTTTGGCAATCCTGCAAAGTTCGTATGATTTTAGAAATGAGGCAACTGAGAAAAGTTCAATAATTTTCTCAAATATAAAGAGCTGATAAGTATCACAGCTCAGCTTAGACTGATATCTGGCTCCAAAATCTGGGCTTTTTCAACTGTTGCATAGATTGTATTTTCAAAGACCATACATCTGGCTTTCATGGGACTTCATCGTCCAGTATCCTGTTTTGGGTGGTTATCTATGCTCAGTGCTGGAAAGTCACATGCTGCCTCCTACCTCTTCCCAACTCTGCCTTCTGCTTCCCCACCCAGTTCTTCCCCTTTTGAACTTAACAAACTTTCTCCCAATCATATCTGATAGAAGTCGTCACTCTCACCCACTATACTCTAGACTTCTGATGAATCCCTGGCTCTCAGCTCCTGGCATAGAATCTGAGAAAAATTGCCTTCTCCTCCTCTCTTTCTGCCTTTTTTCTTACCCTTGTGGTAGAATTGTTCTCTTTGGTCCATTATTTCTGTAAACTTCTCAGGAGACATATGCTTCCAGGAGGTGAGACTTTTTGGCAGGTCTGATGTACTGGATACCAGCTTCTCCAGTGGGCGGAGCCTGGGAAGCAAAAGTAAGACTCTTAAACTTACTTCATTGTCATCACTGCTTACCAATCACAAGTCCAATGGAGAGCCAGGCTCTGTGGGAGCTCCCGCCCCAGGGAAAAGTGCTCTGTGTATGGCTTAGAATGTCAAGAAATGATAAAGCTCAGCAAACATAATGTTAGCAAAACATACAAACAGGCCCTCATTTAGTCAAGGTGTATCCCATTTAGCGCTTAGATGTATGCCCTTGATCACATCCATCATAAAATAATCAACAAATGTTTACTGGATATCTCGAATCCATCAATTTCTCTTTAACCAGTTGCAACCAAACCATCACCTCTAGCCTAGACTATTTGCTGGAACAATCTGACCGGTTTCCCCATATTCACCTTTGTTTCTCATCAGTCTAGTCTCTAAGTAGTAACCAGGGAAGTGCTTCTAATACACGAATTAGACAAACTTACTCTATTGCTTAAATCCCTTCAGGGCTTTCCTTTGTTCTTAATCACAACATAATTCTGTCAAGGTGGGAGCCTTGGTAGTGGTGAGGCAGAAAGTGGTTTCTTTTACCAGATGAAACTGGCCAGAAGTGCCTGATAAAAAGACTGGACTCACCTGGCGAAGCATCCTGGGACACCCAAAATGAAAAGAAACTTTCCGCTAAGCCAGAGCCATAAGAGAGGGCACCAATCCTGGAGCCAGCCAAGTCCTGAGCAGAGAGACTGCGGGGAAAGAAATCAAAACCTAAAACCACACATCAACATTATGTTCCGCACTGCAAATAAGCCACCAGTCTAGTCAACCTCTTGCAACTAGACACAAACAGGGACTTCTGGAAGACCCTGGGGGTAGGCCCAGAAGGAGGAAGGTAGGCCCAGAAGGAGGAAAACTTACCAAGAGGAGAACAGCTAAAGTCTAAGATACAGAAGTCACAGTGAGCATAACAGAATTTCTGGGATGTAACAGGAACTTCTCCCCACCCAGGAAGACAAGATGAATTCAGTGAACTCTGAAGACACCTCCAAGTGAAGGTCAGACCACTGGACTCATCTCAAGGCTCCCATGTTGACTGGCAATGCTTCAGCAGTTGTAACTTTTTTTTTATTATATCCTCATTAGGAATAATTTGAGCAAGTCTAATGATATACATATATATTTTTCTCATGTTGTATGCATGTACTAGTACAAGTGTTTTCTTGTAAAATCCACAAAATAGAATATCTATAAAAATAAAAACTAACATTTGAGCCCCTGCTGAGCATTACTGTTTTAAGTGCTTTAGACATTTAACATTCATCAAAACCTTAGAAGATAGGTATTTTTATTGTACAAATTTTATAGTTGGGAAAAAGAAGGCACATAAAGGTTAAGTATTTTTCCAAAGTCAAAGCTAATAAATGGTAAAGAGATTTGAACACAGGTTGTGGGCTCTAAAGCTAGAATCTCTTGACCAACATGCTTTACTGAGTACAGAGATTTTAAAGGATGAGATCAAAATATGCATAAAAGTTCTACTATTTTCCTGCTGCACCAAATAGGTCTTGCTCATCCCCTGGCATCATACGTGCACTTCACTTTGGAGACCACTGTTTAATACTGATGGTAAATCTGCCTACACATACACCTTTGAAACCTGTTTCTTTCATTTTCCTTCCTTCCTTCTTTCTTTCCTTTTTGAAAAACTTCTGAACCAGAAGAGGAACAAAACTTGGTTGAACCCTCAGACCAGAGGTCATGGGTAAGAGGAGGTGGGGTCACATGCAGTACTCACTGGAACAGAAGTGAGGCCAGGCATCCATCCATCCAGGGATGAAGTGTACATATTCCCGTTGTGTGTGGAGAGGTAGAGGGAGGCCTTGCTCTTCTTGTTGAACATGTCTAGAGAGGCCTTTTGAAATGCTTTTTCTATGTCCTTATTAGTGTAGGTGTCTTCCAGCTTTAGCCCCCATGTGAGGCAGCCAGAGGAATAGGCCAGGCAAGAAGCCACATGAGGGAAGGAATGCAGCAATGGGAAAAGTGTAACAGCTACTGGAGAGAAGACTTTGGGACACATGTTTTTTATAGTAGAATATTTGGAAATACAGAAAACACAGAGGAAAACTGTCACTAATAGTCTTACCATTCAGAGAGAGCACTTAGGTCATAGTTTTCTTGTGGAATCCATTCCTAACTTTATACAGTTTATTGGAAAGTAAAATCATGCTATGCATTCTGTTTAGCATGCTTCCTTAACTAATTTTCTCTATGACATTGTCAGCTTCTCTAACATTATTATTATTATTATTATTATTATTTGCGGTACGCGGGCCTCTCACTGTCGTGGCCTCTCCTGTTGTGGAGCACAGGCTCCGGACGCGCAGGCTCAGCAGCCATGGCTCACGGGCCCAGCCGCTCCGCGGCACGTGGGATCCTCCCGGACCGGGGCACGAACCCGTGTCCCCTGCATCGGCAGGCGGACTCTCAACCACTGCGCCACCAGGGAAGCCCTGTTTTTCTGATTATTGATGAGAGTTTCATATATTAGAGATATTAAGCTATTATCTTTGGTATATGTTAGAAATTTTTTTTTCCATGGGGTAGGTCTTAGAAGCGGTGTTTGTGCTAATTTGGATGTTAGTGGCAGGGTTAGCAGTAGTAGTTAGAAACAGGGGCAGATGTTGGTAAAATACTCCAAAACTTGAACAGATACCAAGAAGAAAGGGAAAGCTTCCCTTCCCAGTGAGAACTCTTTGTATTCTTCTTTTCTGAATGTCTTGGAGTATCGCATCAATAAACAGCATTCTCCCTGCTTTATTGACATCAAAGGGGAGTGAGCTGGACTATCTCTATTTCATAGGTGCGGGGATTTGAGGCAACAAGCAAGATGTTCATTAAGCCAAT
The DNA here is from genome assembly GCF_964165515.1 of Mesoplodon bidens. Lineage (NCBI taxonomy): Eukaryota > Metazoa > Chordata > Mammalia > Artiodactyla > Ziphiidae > Mesoplodon > Mesoplodon bidens. The sequence continues at coordinate 80,284,621 of NC_138177.1, read as the reverse complement.
GGCTAGTGGGAATGAGACCAGACACTCCCCAAGTTGCCATCCTGCATTGTGATTATTTGCTTCTAGGTGTTTCTTTCTGTACAGACTGTGAGATCCTCTAGGCAGGTATCATGGAGTCACGTCCACTTTTAGTATGATGTCTGACACATAGTTGATGTTCATAACATGTTTATTGCCTGAATAAGGGAGTCACACTCCCTTTCCCCTTTTTATTACTCTCCGAAGCTTCTTATAGTCACTTGATCTAGAGGTTCTGGCAGGGCCCCTGTGCTCCCTAAGATACAGAGTGAGGTCTCTGAGAAGACAATAATGCACTAACCCACGTGAGGACTTGGTGTCATTTCTACTGTGTTGGAGGATTGTTGTCTTTTCCCACAGGAGTGGCTGGTGTTCCAGACTCAAGGCATGAGGAAGCCTCCTCCTTCTTATGAAGAGGACTCACCTGAAGGCTTCCAGCCTCTTATAGAGGCCGGTCTGTGTGTTGCCACTGGCTAACAGAAAGTCATTGAACATCAGGTGAGCCAGGGATTTCTGGACCATCTTGCAGAAGGGTGTGTGAAAGATCATAAACTGTAAATCATCAGGAGTGAAATGTCGATCGATGCCAGCTGGAAGAAGAAGTGTGAAAGCAAGGATGTGGCATGATCCACTTAGACATACTCTCCAAGATCTAACTGTGCTGAGGTCTCCCAGAAAACTGGCTCCTACCTCCAGCAAACACACAGAGGTTTGTTCATTCATTTTACAAGCATTTTACTAAGCACTCTACTCATAAAACAGGTAAAGAAACAAATATTTTCTTCCTGTCTGCCATTGCCAAACTCTATGACAAATAATTCCTCAAATCAACCTCATACTGTATTATTTTCTCTATTTTCCAGGGGAGAAAACAGTCTCCAAAATATGAAGCCGAGTCACGTGTCCAAGGTCACCCAGCTTGAAAAGAGCTAGCTTTGGCTTTGGGTTCTGGTGTCTCTGGATCTACACTCCAGACTCTCTCATATTCCAAAGAGAAGCGCAATGCACCCTCTGCCCTTAGGAAAGTTTACAATTTGGTGCTGAGATCCAAAGCGGCATTGATCAAATTCCATATGAGATTAAGGACTAAAATTAGAATGTCATAAGAATTCAGAGGATGCCAGAGCAATTAACCAATAACAATTTTACAGTGGATGGGCAGAGGCAGAGACGTCCAAGTTGACTCCTTTCCCATGGAGGCAGCCAGCATCCCACCCAGTGCAGCAGAGAGGGGCAAGATGCTTCAGGACACCCCTAAAGCATCCATGCTCTGATGCTTCAGCACATGCCTTTTCCCACACTGAAACCTGCCTTTTTTAGATGTCCATCTGGGCATGGCTAAACAGGTAGGAACACCCCCCACCTTTATTTTTTAAGTATATGGGTTTCTATTTTTAAAAGAAGCTTCATTTCTTTTCTGATTATGGAATTGGTACATATTTTTTAGCAGAAAACTTCAGAAAGTAAGGTGAAAATAAAATCAACTTCCAACACTACCAGGCAAAGAAAAAAAATTACTGATAACACTTAAGTATACTGAAAATATGGGTAAGAATTTTCAACATCAACCAGACTTTAAAAGGTGGCAAACTATAAACCAAGAGTCGAATCACTCCTGACTTCATCAGAAACGAATCCTGGCCTCCACAGGACATGGTCACTCTGATTCACACAGTACCTCCCCAGGTGGCTGGCACCCACTGGCTTCAGCTTTGACCTTGGATTGTTTACTTTCTTTCATTTAATTCAAGTTAGAGGCAATTTCATACTTGACTTTGGGTGACTTCCAAAGGGACTTTAGCCTAGGCCCAGGAAAGGATGTCAGAAGAAGGGGACATGAAACGATTCTCTTGTGATCATTTGCAGAGGAGAACAGAGTCCTTGTCTTAAGAGTTTAGGACATACTCTTGGCCTCATGTAAATAGGGTCCCCACCTTCTGCCCTCTGAGCCCCATACTTTGCTCCCACTGGTTCTGGATCTTTTGACGGTATAACATGCAGCATCGGTCCAGGGCCCATAAGTAGCACTGGATGGAGAGCTTCCCATCCAATTGTGGGCACTCTGAAGTCATATCTGCTTTGTAGAAGTCATATACATTCTCCATGTGGCAAGGCACACAGAGGGATTCGGGGACTGTACAAGGCAGCCCACGTTGAGCAGAGAGGGTAGGAGAGCCACATAATCCATGTTGAGTTTATTTTTATGTATGGTGTTAGGTAGTGTTCTAATTTCCTTTATCAAGATAAGGTGACCATATGTGTGTGGGTTTATCTCTGGGCTTTCTATCCTGTTCCACTGATCTATATTTCTGTTTTTGTGCCAGTACCATACTGACTTGATTACTGTAGCTTTGTAGTATACTCTGAAGTCAGGGAGCCTGATTCCTCCAGCTCTGCTTTTCTTTCTGAAGATTGCTTTGGCTATTCAGGGTCTTTTGTGTTTCCATATGAATTGTGAAATATTTTGTTCTAGTTCTGTGAAAAATGCCAGTGGTAGTTTGATAGGGATTGCATTGAATCTGTAGATTGCTTTGGGTAATAGAGTCATTTTCACAATGTTGATTCTTCCAATCCAAGAACATGGTATATTTCTCCATCTACTTGTATCATCTTTAATTTCTTTCATCAGTGTCTTATAATTTTCTGCATACAGGTTTTTTGTCTCATTAGGTAGGTTTATTCCTAGGTATTTTATTCTTTTTGTTGCAATGGTAAATGGGAGTGTTTTCTTAATTTCACTTTCAGATTTTTCATCATTACTGTATAGGAATGCAAGAGATTTCTGTGCATTAATTTTGCATCCTGCTACTTTACCAAATTCATTGATTAGCTCTAGGAGTTTTCTGGTAGCATCTTTAGGATTCTCTAGGTATAGTATCATGTCATCTGCAAACAGTGACAGCTTTACTTCTTCTTTTCCAATTTGGATTCCTTTTATTTCCTTTTCTTCTCTGATTGCTGTGGCTAAAACTTCCACAACTATGTTGAATAATAGTGGTGAGAGTGGGCAACCTTGTCTTGTTCCTGATCTTAGTGGAAATGGTTTCAGTTTTTCACAATTGAGGATGATGTTGGTTATGGGTTTGTCATATATGGCCTTTATTATGTTGAGGAAAGTTCCTTCTATGCCTACTTTCTGCAGGGTTTTTATCATAAATGGGTGTTGAATTTTGTCAAAAACTTTCTCTGCATCTATTGAGATGATCATATGGTTTTTCTCCTTCAGTTTGTTAATATGGTGTATGATGTTGATTGATTTGCATATATTGAAGAATACTTGCATTCCTGTAATAAACCCCACTTGATCATAGTGTATGATCCTTTTAATGTGCTGTTGGATTCTGTTTGATAGTATTTTGTTGAGGATTTTTGCGTCTATGTTCATCAGTGATATTGGCCTGTAGTTTTCTTTCTTTGTGACACCTTTGTCTGGTTTTGGTATCAGAGTGATGTTGGCCTCGTAGAATGAGTTTGGGAGTGTTCCTCCCTCTGCTGTATTTTGGAAGAGTTTGAGAAGGATAGGTGTTATCTCCTCTCTAAATGTTTGATAGAATTTGCCTGTGAAGCCATCTGGTCTTGGGCTTTTGTTTGTTGGAAGATTTTTAATCACAGTTTCAACTTCAGTACTTGTGATTGGTCTGTTTATATTTTCTATTTCTTCCTGGTTCAGTCTCAGAATGTTGTGCTTTTCTAAGAATTTGTCCATTTCTTCCTGGTTTTCCATTTTATTGGCATAGAGTTGCTTGTAGCAATCTCTCACTACCTTTGGTATTTCTGCAGTGTCAGTTGTTACTTCTTTTCATTTCTAACTTTGTTGATTTGAGTCTTCTCCTTTTTTTTCTTGAAGACTCTGACTAATGGTTTATCAATTGTGTTTATCTTCTCAAAAAACCAGCTTTTAGTTTTATTGATCTTTGCTATCATTTACTTCATTTCTTTTTCATTTATTTCTGATGTGATCTTTATGATTTCTTTCCTTCTGCTACCTTTGAGGGGTTTTTCTTCTTCTTTCTCTAATTGCATTAGGTGTAAAGTTAGGTTGTTTTTTTGAGATGTTTCTTGTTTCTTGAGGTAGGATTGTATTGCTATAAACTTCCCTCGTAGAACTGTTTTGCTGCATCCCATAGGTACTGGGTCATCGTGTTTTCATTGTCATTTGTTTCTAGGTATTTTTTGATTTCCTCTTTGATTCCTTCAGTGATCTCTTCTTTATTTAGTGGCATATTGTTTAGCCTCTATGTGTTTGTATTTTTTACAGTTTTTTTCCTGTAATTGATATATAGTCTCATAGTGTTGTGGTCAGAAAAGATACTTGATACGATTTCAAATTTCTTAAATTTACCAAGGCTTGATTTGTGACCCAAGATATGATCTATCTTGGAGAATGTTCCCTGAGCACTTGAGAAGAAAGTGTTTTCTGTTGTTTTTGGATGGAATATCCTATAAATATCAGTTAAGTCCGTCTTGTTTAATGTGTCATTTAAAGCTTGTGTTTCCTTATTTATTTTCATTTTGGATGATCTGTCCATTGGTAAAAGTGGGGTGTTAACGTCCCCTACTATGATTGTGTTACTGTCGATTTCCCTTTGTATGGCTGCTAGCATTTGCCTTATTTATTGAGGTGCTCCTATGTTGGGTGCATAAATTTTTACAATTGTCATATCTTCTTGGATTGATCCCTTGATCATTATGTAGTGTCCTTCTTTGTCTCTTGTAACAGGCTTTATTTTAAAGTCTATTTTGTCTGATATGAGAATTGCTACTCCAGCTTTCTTTTGGTTTCCATTTGCATGGAATATCTTTTTCCATCTCCCCACTTTCAGTCTGTATGTCTCTAGGTCTGAAGTGGGTCTCTTGTAGACAGCATTCATAGGGGTCTTGTTTTTGTATCCATTCAGACAGTCTATGTCTTTTTGTTGGAGCATTTAATCCTTTTACATTTAAGGTAATTATCAATATGTATGTTCCTATTACCATTTTCTTAATTGTTTTGGGTTTGTTTTTGTAGGTATTTTCCTTCTCTTGTGTTTCCTGCCTAGAGAAGTTCCTTTAGCATTTGTTGTAAAGCTGGCTTGGTGGTGCTGAATTCTCTTAGCTTTTGCTTGTCTGTAAAGGTTTTAATTTCTCTGTCGAATCTGAATGAGATCCTTGCTGGGTAATCTTGGTTGTAGGATTTTCCCTTTCATCACTTTAAATATGTCCTGCTACTCCCTTGTGGCTTGCAGAGTTTCTGATGAAAGATCAACTGTTAACCTTATGGGGATTCCCTTATATTTTATTTGTTGCTTTTCCCATACTGTTTTTAATATTTTTTCTTTGTATTTAATTTTTGATAGTTTGATTAATATATGTCTTGGCATGTTTCTCCTTGGATTTATCCTATATGGGACTCTCTGCTCTTCCTGGACTTGACTGACTATTTCCCTTCTCATATTAAGGAAATTTTCAACTATAATTTCTTCAAATACTTTCTCAATCCCTTTCTTTTTCTGTTCTCCTTCTGGGATCCCTAAAATTAGAATGTTGGTTCATTTAATGTTGTCCCAGAGGTCTCTGAGACTGTCCTCAATTCTTTTCATTTTTGTTTCTTTATTCTGCTCAGTGGTAGTTATTTCCACTATTTTATTTTCCAGGTCACTTATCCGTTCTTCTGCCTCAGTTATTCTGCTATTGTTTCCTTCTAGAGAATTTTTAATTTCATTTATTGTGTTGTTCATCATTGTTTGTTTACCCTTTAGTTCTCCGAGGTCATTGTTAAACGTTTTTTTTATTTTCTCCATTCTATTTCTAAGATTTTGGATCGTCTTTTCTATCATTACTCTGAATTCTTTTTCGGGTAGACTGCTTATTTCCTCTTCATTTGTTTGGTCTGGTGGTTTTCTACCTTGCTTCTTCACCTGCTGTGTATTTCTCTATCTTCTCATTTTGCTTAACTTACTGTGTTTGGGGTCTCCTTTTTGCAGGCTGCCGGTTCATAGTTCCCGTTTGTTTTGGTGTCTGCCCCCAGTGGGTAAGTTTGGTTCAGTGGGTTATGTAGGCTTCCTGGTGGAGGGGACTGGTGCCTGTGTTCTGGTGGATGAGGCTGGATCTTGTCTTTCTGGTGTGCAGGATCACGTCCAGTGCTGTATTTTGGCACATCTATGAACTTATTATGATTTTAGGCAGCCTCTCTGCTAATGGGTGGGGCTGTGTTCCTATCTTGCTAGTTGTTTGGCATGGGGTGTCTAGCACTGGAATTTCCTTGAGTGCAGCTGGGTCTTAGCGTTGAGATGGACATCTCTGGGAGAGCTCTTGCCAATTGATATTACATGGGACCAGGAGGTCTCTAGTGGTCCAATGTCCTGAATTCAGCTCTCACAACTCAGAGGCCCAGGTCTGACAACCGGCCAGAGCACCAAGACCCTGTCAGGCACACGGCTAGGTATGTGGGGAGTTTCTTGCATTTTGGGAAGTCTGAGGTCTTCTACCAGCATTCAGTAGGTGTTCTGTAGGAGTTGTTCCACATGTAGAAGTATTTTTAACGTATTTTGGGGGAGGAAGGTGATCTCCATGTCTCACTCCTCTGCCATCTTGAAGGTGCTCCTCTATGTGTGTTCTTAAAGCTCTCCCTGCTCACTTTTAGAGTACCCTCACTTTTTTCTTCCACTGGGCCCACCATTGACTCCTCTACTTTTCTACCCTTTAGCATCCTCATGACCTCTTTCCTCTCTTTTTTCAGCTCAGATTACCCATGGTGCATTACTGTAAATAGTCTTTTGCACACAGCTTGCCATTTATTCTTTCTGTCAGACTGGCCAAGCAAACCTTCAACTTTGGTTAAACCCACTCTTGGTCTACTCTATGCCTGTATCTGAGCAGCTAAACAAGGCTGAAGGAAAACACAGAATGGTATTAACTGGTTAGCTTTACATTTACAACCACATATCTCAAATGGACCCTCAGCATTGTCTGGAAATTCTACTACATTTTCCTAGTTCATTTGCTCTCCCACTCCCAAATGACTAGTCACACTTCCTCTTCTGTCTTCAGCCCATCTCCTCTACTCATTCTCAACTGATTACTTCGACTCCTCTTTCACTGAGAAAATAGAAAGCATCAGAAGAGAAGTACTCCATCTTTTATTAGCAAATTCAGCAAATTGACTGCCTTTATACCCCATACTCTACTTTCCTACAGTTCCTATCTAGAGGAACAATCCCTGCTCTGTTTTAAATCTGATGTCACCACTTGTGCACTGATTGTACTGCCTCTGCTGTGTGTGAGAACTGTGGTCCTGCAATTGTCTCTTCTCTTCTTCCTGATTTTTCCCTTTTCTACTAGGTTGCTCTTATCAGTGTTCAATCCCATCTTTAAAAATGCCCTTTTGCCACACCTTCTTTATCCATTAATCTGTCGATGGACACTTAGGTTTCTTCCATGTCCTGGCTATTGTAAATAGAGCTGCAATGAACATTGTGGTACATGACTCTTTTTGAATTATGGTTTTCTCTGAGTTATTTGTAGTGAGGTGGATGGACCTAGAGTCTGCCATACAGAGTGAAGTAAGTCAGAAAAAGAAAAACGAATACTGTATGCTAACACGTATATATGGAATCTAAAAAAATAAAATAAAATAAAATGGTGATGAAGAACCTAGGGTCAAGACAGGGATAAAGACACAGGCCTACTAGAGAATGGACTTGAGGACATGGGGAGAGGTAAGGGTAAGCTGGGATGAAGTGAGAGAGTGGCATGGACATATATACACTACCAAACATAAAATAGATAGCTAGTGGGAAGCAGTCGCATAGCACAGGGAGATCAGCTTGTTGCTTTGTGACCAGCTAGAAGGGTGGGATAGGGAGGGTGGGAAGGAGGGAGATGCAAGAGGGAAGAGATATGGGGATATATATATATATATATATCTATAACTGATTCACTTTGTTATAAAGCAGAAACTAACACACCATTGTAAAGCAATTATACGCCAATAAAAATGTTTTAAAAAGTGCCCTTTTGACCCTATATGTCCTACCTGAGTGTGCCATTACCTCTCTGCTCCCCTCTATACTGAAAGCCATTAAAGTATTGTCTGTTCTCAGTGTTTCACATCTTTTCTTCTCACTCTGTCTTTAACTGCCCCATTTTGGCTTTTGTCTCCTGCATTCCATTGAAATTCCTTTTGTCAAGGTCATCAGTAACTTCCTTTTTGCCAAACCCAATGTTTGGTTCTGAACCTTCAGCTTACTTGACCTCTCAGGAGCACATGGCTCATATTCTCACTCCCTCTTTCTTGAAACACATTTTTCATTTGGCTTACAGAACCTGACAACCACAGGATTTTCCTCCAAATCACTGGCCACTCCTCACAACTGCTCCTCCTCCCTCTGACCTCTAAAATTTGGAGTGCTCCAGGTCATCCCAAACTCTCAATTCACTGAGAAAATAGATGGAACTGAACAGGAACATTAGGCTCTTAGGCCAAAACACCCAATATTCACACAGAATTATGGATATGTAATAGATGATTTTGATAAAATTGAAGGCCAAAACCAGTCAATCTGGTAAAAACTCTATTTAGTATATATAACAGATTAAGCACTGTGCTCAGCATTGGGAAAACATGGGATGGATCAGCTTCGTTTCTTTCTCTCTTTTAAGTTGGCATGTACTAAGAAATTACTGTGTGCCAGGTACTGTGCTAAGCACTTTTTGCACGTTATCTCATTTAATTCTCATAACTGAGGTGGGTACTATTATTACACCCATTTTACAGATGAGGAAACTGAGGTTTAGAAAAATTGTATAATCACCTGTGGTTTGAGAACTTGCAAGTGACTTAAATGGGCTTTGAATCTAAGCTGTCTGGATCTATGCATGATCTGCACCAATCTTCAACCATTTTTGACCTGAAAAAATGCCAATGCCATGTGGTTAAATCTAATATTAAGTTGTTTCTTTGGAATAAGGGAAACTTGTAGGTTGAGGAAGTACCAGGAATATGTTATTTAAAGTATAAATTGGGGGAAATAATAGCATAACAACATCAGGGATAGTTTTTCATAGTGGACAGAATTTAGTTGACTTAGTCAAGTAATTATAGTCAAGCACAATAAAGTAATTGGTTTTTCTATGAATTGTCCAAAGTGTTGAAGGAAATATAGTAAAGAAGACACCTCTCAAACACTTACATAAACTCACATTTTGATACTTTCTAAATGAGGACAGACATTTTTATTCTTGCTTTGAGATTTTGGGGTCCTTCAACTCCTGGACTGCAGCTCTTTAGCTGAACTGTTGATGAAAGATAGAGTGTTGATTAATCAAAAATGTGTCAGGATGTATATGTATAGCTGATTCACTTTGTTATAAAGCAGAAACTAACACAGCATCGTAAAACAATTATACTCCAGTAAAGATGTTTAAAAAAATGTGTCAGGTGCTAGATAAACAGGAATCAGAAAACTTGATTATTATGGATTAAAAAGTTTAGACATTTAGGGTGAATCTTGCAAAAACAATGTTTTTTTTTAAGCAATTCCGCCAAGAAAGCTGATTTAGGAGAGCAAAATTATAATAAACAACGTTCCCAGGCATCTAGATTTACCATTTTTAGCTACATCTGCCTCTTCTACCTCAGAGACTCACAGTCCTCATTTCAACAAATGCTCTGAAGATGCATTTAGCCAAGGTTTCTATGACTGATAAACTGAAGTAGATTCCCACTCATGCAGATTTACACTTTAGATCTCAACGTAAAGGAAAGGAGTTTTCAGATTTCTAGGCATCAGAAAATGTGTAGGAAAGTTATTTCTACAGAACGTGTAGATGTAGGGACAAGTCTTTATGTTTGGGGAGATGAACCCTGTTTATTTAATAATAATACTAATTCACTACAAGCATATCTGGTACTTCATCACTTTTGAAATGCTTTCCCACGCAATCTGTACTCACAACAGTTCTAAGTTGATTTGGACATTGAAGCTTCCAGAGGTGAAGTGACCTGGCTTGTGGGTATGTGACTAGTTCATGGCAATGGCTAGGAGTAGATATCTCTGCTATATCTCCAAATCGAGGACTCTCATCGCATCTACGTGTGGATTCTGCTATGGGAGAGGAGTCAGAGCTACTTATGATTTTGTTACTGGTTAACCGATCTCTCCTTTGCCAGGTTTTACCTTTTGTGATTACCTGGGCTAATGTGCAAACCTTTGATTCTAAAGCTTCCAGGGTTTTGTGAGGGAGGACTACTGAGGCCCGCAGGAAGTGTGCATAGATTCCTATCTAATTAGCTGAGAGGTCCTGAGAAAAGTAGGGGAAAGGACCTGGGGTCTGATGAGATATCTCAGAAGAAAAACATTGAGCACTGGTGTTCGTTGTTTTGTTTGAGTTACATCATTCCAGGAGTTACCTTGCATTTGTTTTATCATCTAGGGAGCAAACCCAGCAAGATGATGTCCAGTCTCAAGAGGGAAAGATTCAATATTTGCACAGGGAAGACAGTGTAATGATGGTAGAGTTGCCCATGAGTCTCAAAGAGAAAACCCCAGCATCATCTGATTATCTGTCATTGCTTCTCTAGCATTTATTGTCCAGCCTTCTTCTCAGACATTTAAACTGTTTGGAAAAAAAAAAAAAACTAAGTTCCCACAGTCATTTTAGGTCAATAACAAATAATATGTCACAAAATAACCAATTTGCGTAAGTAATCTCCTTTTCTTTTTTTGAGCTTTCAGAATTTTGTTGTTAAATAATTATCATGTATTTGTCTTATTATCATAATTTATATTTGCATAGCATTTTGACAAGTCCAATTTTTTTCTGCTTGGCAACATGGCAAACTGTCATAGGTTGTTGAATTCCTCTTCTTAAATCAAAAAACACTAGAAAAGTGACTAAAGCATAAATTTGAAGAACAATTCAGAAAAAAATAAGCTATAAGAAATCCCTGAGGAGTCTGAAGGATGCCCTGGACCAAGGGATGTGGGATAGAGGCAGGGATGAGGTTGGATGAGGGCTGAAGCCTGCAAGGGAAGTATGGTTGCAGGGGGTAGTGGGAGGAGGAACACTACAAAAGCCCTACCCTGGTGCGTTGTTCATGAAAAGAGTTGCAGATTGACCAATCATACACTGACAATTACTCTAACAAATCTCCATTCTCAAACCCCAAACTGGTGGCCCAGCAATATTTTCTCCAGGTGCTGTTGTTTTCCCAGCAGCTTAATTGTGCAGTCTTGGTCAGGAGAGTCTCCTGGTGAAGTGGCAGCAAACAGGATGGTCATCAGTGGTTCTGCAATGTCTGGGGCTTATCCTCACCACTCATTTGAAATGTGCCTTGAGGAACACAGACTGGGGCCAGATCTTCAGTGCTTCCACAACACACAGCACTAGAGAGTATCCATTACACCCAGGGGACATGAACTCATATGCCAAAATAAGGATACATTGAGGTCTATAAAAGGAAGACAGCACACTGAACAGAATTTTTGAAACAGACAGATCAAGAATTTAAAATAATCATCCTATGTGTCCTTAAGAAGGGAAAGGAATATTTTGTACTATAGGGCACTAGTAAGAATCACAACAAAGAATTACATATATAACTAATTCTATATAATGCTGGAATAAAGACCATGTAGATGAGAAATATTACAGGATGGGAACATAGCTTAAAAAAATTAGTGAGTAGGAATATTCAATTGGGGAACTCTCAAAAAAGGCCAACAAGAAAGAACAAAATGAGAAAATATTGTTTTAAAAATCTAAGAGATTGGAAGAATAAATGTAGAAGTATCAATATTTGAATAATGGGAATCCCCAAAGGAGAAACATTGGAAGAAATAATAAACATACATTTTTCCATTGTTAACGGAAGATGACACATCTCAGTTTGGAAAAAAACTTATCATGGAACAAGCAAGAGAGTTAAGGAGAAAGTGGATCTAGAGCACATATAGATAAAGAGGAAATTCTAAACATTTCTAGTAAGAAAGATCACCTGGAAAGGATCAAAAGTCAAGTGGCATTGCACTTCTCAGTAGCAACACGGGACTCACTAAGACAATGTAGAAATATTTTTAAAGAATTAAGGAAATGGACTTCCCTTGTGGCATAGTGGTTAAGAATCCGCCTGCCAATGCAGGGGACACAGGTTCGATCCCTGGTCCGGGAAGATCCTACATGCCGCGGAGCAACTAAGCCCAGGCACCACAACTACTGAGCCTGAGCTCTAGAGCTCACGAGCCACAACTACTGAGCCTGCAAGCCACCACTACTGAAACCTGCGCACCTAGAGCCCGTGCTCTGCAACAAGAGGAGCCACTGCAATGAGAAATACGCACACTGCAATGAAGAGTAGCCCCCACTCACCGCAACTAGAGAAAGCCTGTGCGCAGCCACAAAGACCCAACACAGCCAAAAATAAATAAATAAATAAAATTTATTTTAAAAAAAAGAAATAAGGAGATGACACCTCAAATTGTCATTCAAATGTAGGGCATAACAAGTATGTTCTCAGGTGCTCAAAGACCCATAATGAAAACAAAGTTGGAGGAAGTAGCAAATGAAAAGAGAAATAAATTCAGGAAGATGTAGCACTAGGTACAGAAAAAAAGTCGGATTGATCAAATGGTTTGGTAAATGTATTGTTGTCTGTGGAAAAGCTCAAACCAAAATAAATGAGAAAGCATAACTATAACAACCTTAATTTAAAAATCTAGATATATCTACATGATGGGGGAATGGGCAGGAAAAGACCAAATGAACAAGAGATCTGTCTTAGAGCAAAGATTTAGATGTTGATAAAGTTAGGAAAACAATTGAGTATATAAACTAAGTGTTGGTCTTAAGGCAACCACCATAAGAACAAAAATAGAACGTGTAATTTAACCAGCAGAATAAAAGTTAATCTATTTAATTGAAAATAGGAAAGGATTTTAAAAATGAAATGAAATGAAAATATGAAATAAGTTGTCTGAAACAAATATTAATATGATAGTAAATATAACAAATTCAAATGGGTTAAACTTAATTTAAAAACATAAAGTATCTTATTGGGATAAAAAATGATCTGACAATATGTCACTTACAAAAGATACCTGCTATACACAATGGCACATAAAAGTTGAAAATGAATGGTTGGAATAAAGTATACTATACAAATATGAATCAAGAGAAAGCTGAGGTAGCAATACTAATATCTGACAAATTGGGAGAGGATAGATTATTTAATGGTTAATGTACTTTGTGGAGAAAAATAAAACTGAACTCTTCAAAGAGTTGGAGGTAATTTGGGTGTCCATCACTGCAGAGAGAATGGGTAAAATGTGGTTGGAAGTACAACCCAGAGTGCTATGAAATGGTTAGAAGCAGCACGTTAAACACACAAATAGCAACATGCATGTGTCTTAAAGGTAATGCTAATGTAATGTAAAGTAACATTTACGCAAGTTTACTCACAAAACAAAAATACCTATTTTATAAAAACAGATACAAATAGAAATGTTTGCCAAGGTGGGGTGGGGAGGGAGCTGAGAGTGGGAGAATAAATACTGGTAAAACCACAAATTCCATATCCATGGCTACATGATCTTATAGTACGGAGGTATTAACATAGACTTTGGAATCAGGTAGATCTGGATTTGAATCTTAACTTTTCCATGTCCTACCTGAATAACCTGAAATAGTCGTTTAAAATTTCTTAGAATCAGTTTCCTATTAGTTTCTTCAGTTACTAGGGGTGGAGAATAATAGTTCCTGCATCATTGGATTGTGGTGATGGTTAAATGGGATAATGCATGTAAGGTGCTGAACACAGTAAGAGTTTAATAAATGAATATTATTATTATCCTTATGTGTTGGGAAAGGATGAGAAAATGAACCACTATCTACAGGCTGAAAAGGATCTGTAGATATCACGGGGCCTTATTTGAAGCTTCCTTTCACTGCCCACTACCACATTTCTTCCTACCAAAGAACCTGTGCATCTTATTTGCTGCATGCTAGCTAGACCTGGGAAAATCAAGGGAAATTCTGTTGTGTGAATGTTGTTAACCTTTCAAGAGATGAGAGGAAGAATCATTGGAAGGAACTTGGCAAAGAAGTTTAAAGAAGGAACTTGGCAGCCTGCAAATTTGCTGGGTCTAAAAATCTAGGAAATCATACTAGAATCATTATACCTGCAGGTCATTTTTTATTGTAACTTGATGAGATAAAGGATTTTCTCTGTATAACGATTGGGTTAGTCTGGCTTTTGGCTGACCTGTAAGCCCAGGATGAGAGGGCAGAATAAATTTCCTCTTGTGCGCATTGGAAACTTCTCCCCCTTCATTTTGAAATCAGTTCATGTTTGTTTATGAGGATATAGGATCTACACAAAAAGTCAACTACTAAAGCCATTCAACAGAGTAAACAGGCACAGAAAAATGAAATGCTTTGCTCAAGTGATGATGCCAAGGACTTAGGACTCCTTCTCTGGTGAAAACTCTGATGCCTGAAAATTGTTGTTAAATATCTGGTATTCTTAGTCAAAACATCTGGACAGCAAATGTGCTTTTTTTTTTTCCCACAAAGGAAGTTTCCTTGATTGTTCTCTTCTTAATATGAAGACGAAACTCATTTCTGAAAAATTCTGGTAAGCCAACAGAAAACATACCATGATTCCATCACAAGCATGGTTAACACCTTCATGTGTATCCTTATGGATGGTTTCTGAATAGATATGTTAAAGGTGAAAAAAATATAACATCAGTAGAGAAAACTCTAAGCACCTCCAACTGGTGGTGGGTGAGTGAATTCACTTCAAATAGCCCCCCATCCCCATAGTGGTTTTCTTTTATTCTAATTTAAAAGTCACTTTCCCCCTTCACTTTCTATTTATACACTATTATGCTGTATGGTGTACTCCCCAAAGAAATGTCCTTCTCATATCTTTCTTCCCATACCTCTCATCTGTGCAAGGTCACCCATTCTCCAGAGCCTGACTCATCCCCACTAGACACTTCCCAGACCATTCACCACAGCTAATGTTGGTCTCTCTCCACTTCTAGAATTGACTAATTTAGGCAGAACCATATTCCTCAGTGGCCCCTAGCCCCAGCAGATCCATTCCAGACTCCATGTGACAGCTTTTCAAACAGCACCATCTTGCTCATACCTCTTGTGGAGATGCTGGCACAGAATGGGAGAATGATTAGAAACTCTCTCACTTCTTACCACATGAGAAACTTTCATTCATCCTTTATTGGGTCAACAGCTACAAATCGAATGCTGCTATGTAGAAATCAACATATAAAGAGCTATTTGCTAATGTGAAGTAAGATCTGCTAATTTCTTGAGGCAATCATTTGTGATGGAAGGAAGAAAGAAAACAGAGAAAAAGGAAAAGAAGAAAGGAAGGAAAGAAGGAAGGAAGGGAAGGAAGGGAGAGAGGGAAGGAAGGAAAGGAAAGCAGAAAGGAAAGTATAAAATCCTAGATTTGGATGCTTGTGTGCTATTTACTCACTATGAGACCTCAGTCAATATATTTAACACCTCAACCTTTAATCTCCTCATTTGTAAAATTGGAATAATAATTTAAAGTATTTTACAGCTTGTGAGGATTAAATGAGATAATTTGTAAGTAATTAATACTTGGCAAGTACTCAATAAATAAATGTTACTCAATAAATGTTAGTAATTGTGATGGCTGATTTTATGTGTCAACTTGACTGACCCACAGGATGTTGGATAAACATTATTCTGAGTGTTTTTGTGAGGGTATTTTTAAGTGAGTTTAACATTTAAATCAATAGACTGAATAAAACAGATTGTTCTCCTTAATGTGGATGAACCTCATTCAATCAGTTGAAGGTCTGAATAGAACAAAAAGGCCAACCCACCCCTGAATAAGAGGGAATTCCTCCTGCCTGACTACTTTCCAGCCAGGACATTGTTTTTTTCCCTACCTTCAGAGTTAAAATGAAACATCAGCTCTTCCTGGGTCTTAAGCCTGCTACTCCTCGGACTAGATTGGAACTACACCATCAGCTCTACTGGGTCTCCAGCTTGCTGACTGCAGATCTTATTTGTCAGTCTCCATAGTCGCATGAGCCAATTTCTTATAGTAAATCTCTCTCTCTCTGTTTCTCTCCATATACATATATATACATACACATATATGTATATCCTGTTGGTTCTGTTTTTCTGGAGAACTCTGACTAATAGAGTAAGTAATATTATTATTTGAAAGTTATATCTCACATACCTTTCCACAATGTTCAAGGTAAATTTACTCCTTTCTCCAGTCAAGTCCTGTGGAAAATTATGTTATTTGCCAAATGAGGAACTGACGTTAATTCTGAGAAGATATTTCCTGACCTTGAGTCCTGGAATCTTCTTTTCTGGAGGAGGCAGTTCCTAAAAAGTAGCTGTCCACGAGGAGAGTAAAGATTTCAAACTTAGTTTTGTTTGTTTGTTTTTGGGTTTTTTTTGGCTGCGTTGGGTCTTCATTGCTGCGCACAGGCTTTCTCTAGTGGCAGCGAACAGGGGCTACTCTTCGTTGTGGTGTGTGGGTTTCTCATTGCGGTGGCTTCTCTTGTTGCGGAGCATGGGCTCTAGAGTGTACGGGTTTCAGTGGCTGTGGCATGTGGGCTCACGGGCTCTAGAGAGCAGGCTTCAGTAGTTGTGGCACACGGGCTTAGTTGCTCCACGGCATGCGGGATCTTCCTGGACCAGGGATGGAACCAATAGTCCCTGCACTGGCAGATGGATTCTTAACCACTGCACCACCAGGGAAATCCCTGATTTGTTTTATTGTGTTACTTTAGTATCTGATGAATTAAATGGTGACCAGGAAGCTGGAGGAAATTCAGAGTCTGTGTAAAGCAGGTAAAAGGTCATCAAGCTCAAAGGGGGAAGCTTGGCTTGGTAGCCAAGAAGGATCGTCTATGAAAGCTTTTGCTGAGACTGAGCAACAGCCCTCCAGCTCTTGCCCCCAGGAGGCCTTTGGGGGTTTCATGGGAGGCCAGTGACAGATCTGGGTCCAATTCACTGTTTCACAAAAGAGTTTTCAGTGATTTGAGCCCAGACAATTTCAAAGCTAGAACGAATCTTGGAAGTCATCCAACTTGTAGATTCTGGGAATATAGTGGTGGCATTGTCTTTGAATTTCTGAATCCTCACATAAAAACAGGTAGAGGAAAACCAAAATCTCATACACTTTTGCAATAAAACTAAGTGATAGCGAATCCCTGTGACCTCCAAAATACAAGTGGATGAGGATAAACCAACAGTCATAAAACCTGATGTGGCATCTGTGAGGGAGAAAGCAGTGGGCAGCAATGGTGTGTCTGAGGACCTGGAGAACCAGAGAACCTCTAAACAGCCAATGAGAAACTGCTGGAGAGCAGGCAGACTAATTCAGGGGCATTAGCTCAAAATGGGAGTAGTTTTGTCCACCCCAGTGCCAGTGAGTACAAGCTCCAATTCCCAACTGCCCAGGAAGATCTCAAGAGCCAGAGCAGCACAGCCAATGGTGTGCTGGTAATTGTTTAACAGTCCAATTTGTGGTGCTTGCTGATTTCCATGGTATAAATACTCCTGCCATGGCCAACTGCAAGCTACTAACATGAGTACAAAGTTGGGAAGAGATACGCACAGTTGATTCTTACAAAGTGGGAGCCAGATGTGAACTCTGGTAAGAACCAGAGCTCTTTTCCAGGATTGGAGGGACACTGAATAGAAACTGCTGGGAGTGGAATCAAAACTGAGTAAGAAACGGGAGAAGCACTGGTTTGAGAAAAGCATGGGTCGCAAGTACACATTGGGACCCTGCCATTAATGGAGGGGAAAAGCGGGGAGACGCCAGCAGATTCCATCCTGTAAGCTGGTAGGAAGCCTGAAGGCTTGATGGGATTCCAGTGTGATAGGAGGCAAGGACATGCTTCAGGACCCCGGAGGAAGATGGCGGAAGAGTAAGACGCGGAGATCACCTTCCTCCCCACAGATACATCAGAAATTCATCTACACGTGGAACAACTCCTACAGAACACCTACTGAACGCTGACAGAAGACCTCAGACCCCCCAAAAGGCAAGAAGCTCCCCACATACCTGGGTAGGGCAAAAGAAAAAAAGAATAAACAGAGACAATAGGATAGGGACGGGACCTGCACCAGTGGGAGGGAGCCGTGAAGGGGGGAAGGTTTCTACACACTACAAGCCCCTTCGCGGGCGGAGACTGCAGGTGGCGGAGGGGGAAAGCTTCGGAGTAGCGGAGGAGAGCACAGCAACAGGGGTGCGGAGGGCAAAGCGGAGAGATTCTGGCACAGAGGACCGGTGCCCTCAGGCACACACCAGCCCGAGAGGCTTGTCTGCTCGGCCGCCGTGGCGGGCGGGGCTGGGAGCTGAGGCTCGGGTATCGGCTTTCAGTCGGAGCGCAGGGAGAGGACTGGGGCTGGCGGCAGGAAGAGAGCCTGAAGGAGTTAGTGCACCACGGCTAGCCCGGAGGGAGTCCGGGGAAAGGGTCTGGAGCTGCTGAAGAGGCAAGAGACTTTTTTCCCTTTTGTTTCCTGGTGCGCGAGGAGAGGGCATTAAGAGGGCTGCTTGGGGAAGCGCCGGTGACAGGCACGAGCCGCGGGTAAGGCACGGACCTCGGAGACGGGCGTGGGCCGCCGCCGCCGCCGCCGCCCGCCCGCCGCGGCCCGCCGCCGCCGCCGCCGCCGCCGCCGCCGCGGGGCCTGTGTGCGAGCGCGGGTCACTGTCCGCCCCGCCTTCCGGGGGGCCTGTGCACCCCGCCACTGCTGGGGTCCCCGAGACCCGGGGACGGCTTTCCCGGGAAAGCGCACGGAGCGCCACGGGCTGCTGCAACGTCACGCCGGCCTCTGCCGCCGCAGGCCCGCCCCACACTGCGCGCCCCTCCCTCCCCTCTGCCTGAGTGAGCCAGAGCCCCCGAATCAGCGGCTCCTTTAAACCCGTCCTGTCTGAGCGAAGAACGGACGCCCTCCGGCGACCTACGCGCAGAGGCGGGGCCAGGTCCAAGGCTGAGACCCGGGAGCTGTGAGAGCAGAGGCAGGGAAATCTCTCTGTGCAGCCTCGGAGGCAGCGGATTAAAGCTCCACGGTCCATTTGATGTGCCCTGCGTCTGTGGAGTGCATGAATGGACAGCGAATCATCCCAAATTGAGGAAGTGGACTTTGAGGACAAGATTTAAGACTTTCCCCCCTTTTCCTCTTTTTACAACGAATTATTCCAAATTAAGGAGGTGGACTTAGAGAGCAAGATTTCAGACTTCTCGCCCTTTTCCTCTTTTTACAACGAATTATCCCAAATTGAGGAGGTGGACTTGGAGAGCAAGATTTTTGATTTTTCCCCCTGCTCTCTTTTTGTGAATGTGTATGTGTAATCTTCTGTGTAAGATTCTCTCTGTATAGCTTTGCTTCCACCATATGTCTCAGGGTTCTATCGGTCCGTTTTTTTTTTTTTTTTTTCAATAATTACTTTCTAATTTTAATAACGCTACTATATTTCATACTTTATTCTATTTTACTTTACCTGCTCTTTCTTTTTTTCCTACTCTCCCTTCCTCCCTCCCTCCCTCCGCTCCTCCTTTCCTTCTTTCTTTTTCTTTCCTCCCTCCCACCCTTCTTCTTTCCACTTTCTTTTTCTTTCCTTCCTCCCTCCCTCCTGTCTTTCTTCCTTTCCTTTCTCCCTCCCTCCCTCCTTTCTTTCCTTCTTTCTTTCCATCCTTCCTCCCTCCCTCCCTCCCTCCTTTCTTTCTTCCTTCCTTTCTTCCTTCCTTTCTTCCCTTCTTCCTTTCTTTCCCTCTCTCTTTCTTTCTTCTACTAATTCTTTCTTTCTACTTTTTCTCCCTGTTACTCTGAGCCGGGTGGATGAAAGGCTCTTGGTGCTGCAGCCAGGAGCCAGTGCTGTGCCTCTGAAGTGGGAGAGCCAACTTCAGGACACGGGTCCACAACAGACCTCCCAGCTCCACATAATATCAAGCAGCAAAAATCTCCCAGAGATCTCCATCCCAACACCAGCACCCAGCTTCAGTCAACGACCAGCAAGCTACAGTGCAGGTCACCCTATGCCAAGCAACTAGCAAGGCAGGAACACAACCCCACCCATTAGCAGAGAGGCTACCTAAAAACATAATAAGGCCATAGGCACCCCAAAACACACCACCAGACGTGGACCTGTCCACCAGAAAGACAAGATCGAGCCTCAACCACCAGAGCACAGGAATTAGTCCCCCCCACCAGGAAGCCTACACAACCTACTGAAACAACCTTAGCCACTGGGGTCAGACACCAAAAACAACGGGAACTACGAATCTGCAGCCGGCAAAAAGGAGACCCCAAACACAGTAACATAAGCAAAATGAGAAGGCAGAAAAACACACAGCAGGTGAAGGAGCAAGATAAACACCTACCAGACCTAACAAATGAAGAGGTAATAGGCAGTCTACCTGAAAAAGAATTCAGAATAATGATAGTAAAGCTGATCCAAGATTCTATTTCCATGATCCATAATCTTGGAAATAGAATAGACAACATGCAAGAAACAGTTAACAAGGACCTAGAAGAACTAAAGATGAATCAAGCATCGATTAAAAACACAATAAATGAAATGAAAAATACTCTAGATGGGATCAATAGCAGAATAACTGAGGCAGAAGAACGGATAAGTGAGGTGGAAGATAAAATAGTGGAAATAACTGATGCAGAGCAAAATAAAGAAAAAAGAATGAAAAGAACAGAGGAGAGTCTCAGAGATCTCTGGGACAACATTAAACGCACCAACATTCGAATTATAGGGGTTCCAGAAGAAGAAGAGAAAAAGAAAGGGACTGAGAAAATATTTGAAGAGATTATAGTTGAAAACTTCCCTAATTTGGGAAAGGAAATAGTTAATCAAGTCCAGGAGGCACAGAGAGTCCCATACAGAATAAATCCAAGGAGAAATACACCAAGACACATATTAATCAAACTGTCAAAAATTAAACACAAAGAAATCATATTAAAAGCAGCAAGGCAAAAACAACAAATAACACACAAGGGAATCCCCATAAGGTTAACAGCTGATCTCTCAGCAGAAACCCTACAAGCCAGAAGGGAGTGGCAGGACATAATTAAAGTGATGAAGGAGAGAAACCTGCAACCTAGATTACTCTACCCAGCAAGGATCTCATTCAGATTTGATGGAGAAATTAAAACGTTTACAGACAAGCAAAAGCTGAGAGAGTTCAGCACCACCAAACCAGCTTTACAACAAATGCTAAAGGAACTTCTCTAGGCAAGAAACACAACAGAATGAATATACCTACAATAACGAACCCAAAGCAATTAAGGAAATGGGAATAGGAACATACATATCAATAATTACCTTAAATGTAAATGGACTAAATGCTCCCACCAAAAGACACAGAGTGGCTGAATGGATACAAAAACAAGACCCATATATATGCTGTCTACAAGAGACCCACTTCAGACCTAGAGACACATACAGATTGAAAGTAAAGGGATGGAAAAAGATATTCCATGCAAATGGAAATCAAAAGAAAGCTGGAGTAGCAATTCTTATATCAGACAAAATAGACTTTAAAATAAAGACTATTAGAAGAGACAAGGAAGGACACTACATAACGATAAAGGGATCGATCCAAGAAGAAGATATAACAATTGTAAATATTTATGCACCCAACATAGGAGCACCTCAATACATAAGGCAAATACTAACAGCCATAAAAGGGGAAATCGACAGTAACACACTCATAGTAGGGGACTTTAACACCCCACTTTCACCAATGGACAGATCATCCAAAATGAAAATAAATAAGGAAACACAAGCTTTAAATGATACATTAAACGAGATGGACTTAGTTGATATTTATAGGACATTCCATCCAAAAACAACAGAATACACATTTTTCTCAAGTGCTCATGGAACATTCTCCAGGATAGATCATATCTTGGGTCACAAATCAAGCCTCGGTAATTTTAAGAAAATTGAAATTGTATCAAGTATCTTCTCCGACCACAATGCTATGAGACTAGACATCAATTACAGGAAAAGATGTGTAAAAAATACAAACACATGGAGGCTAAACAATACACTACTCAATAACGAAGTGATCACTGAAGAAATCAAAGAGGAAATTAAAAAATACCTAGAAACAAATGACAATGGAGACACGACGACCCAAAACCTATGGGACGCAGCAAAAGCAGTTCTAAGGGGGAAGTTTATAGCAATACAATCCCACCTTAAGAAACAGGAAGCATTTCGAGTAAACAACCTGACCCTGCACCTAAAGCAATTAGAGAAAGAAGAACAAAAATACCCCAAAGCTAGCAGAAGGAAAGAAATCATAAAGATCAGATCAGAAATAAATGAAAAAGAAATGAAGGAAACGATAGCAAAGATCAACCAAACTAAAAGCTGGTTCTTTGAGAAGATAAACAAAATTGACAAACCATTAGCCAGACTCATCAAGAAAAAAAGGGAGAAGACTCAAATCAATAGAATTAGAAATGAAAAAGGAGAAGTAACAACTGACACTGCAGAAATACAAAAGATTATGAGAGATTACTATAAGCAACTCTATTCCAATAAAATGGACAACCTGGAAGAAATGGACACATTCTTAGAAATGCACAACCTGCCAAGACTGACTCAGGAAGAAATAGAAAATATGAATAGACCAATCACAAGCACTGAAATTGAAACTGTGATTAAAAATCTTCCATCAAACAAAAGCCCAGGACCAGATGGCTTCACAGGTGAATTCTATCAAACATTTAGAGAAGAGCTAACACCTATCCTTCTCAAACTCTTCCAAAATATAGCAGAGGGAGGAACACTCCCAAACTCATTCTACGAGGCCGACATCACCTTGATACCAAAACCAGGCAAGGATGTCACAAAGAAAGAAAACTACAGGCCAATATCACTGATGAACATAGATGCAAAAATCCTCAACAAAATACTAGCAAACAGAATCCAACAGCACATTAAAAGGATCATACACCATGATCAAGTGGGGTTTATCCCAGGAATGCAAGGATTCTTCAATATACGCAAATCAATCAATGTAATACACCATATTAACAAGTTGAAGGAGAAAAACCATATGATCATCTCAATAGATGCAGAGAAAGCTTTCGACAAAATTCAACACCCATTTATGATAAAAACCCTGCAGAAAGTAGGTATAGAGGGATCTTTCCTCAACATAATAAAGGCCATATATGACAAACCCACAGCCAACATTGTCCTCAATGGTGAAAAACTGAAACCATTTCCACTAAGATCAGGAACAAGACAAGGCTGCCCACTCTCACCACTCTTATTCAACATAGTTTTGGAAGTTTTAGCCACAGCAATCAGAGAAGAAAAGGAAATAAAAGGAATCCAAATTGGAAAAGAAGAAGTAAAGCTGTCACTGTTTGCAGATGACATGATACTATACATAGAGAATCCTAAAGATGCTACCGAAAAACTACTAGAGCTAATCAATGAATTTGGTAAAGTAGCAGGATATAAAATTAATGTACAGAAATCTCTGGCATTCCTATACACTAATGATGAAAAATCTGAAAATGAAATCAAGAAAACACTCCCATTTACCATCGCAACAAAAAGAATAAAATATCTAGGAATAAACCTACCTAAGGAGACAAAAGACCTGTATGCAGAAAACTATAAGACACTGATGAAAGAAATTAAAGATGATACAAATAGATGGAGAGATATACCATGCTCCTGGATTGGAAGAATCAATATTGTGAAAATGACTCTACTACCGAAAGCAATCTACAGATTCAATGCAATCCCTATCAAACTACCAATGGCATTTTTCACAGAACTAGAACAAAAAATTTCAAAATTTGTTTGGAAAAACAAAAGGCCCCGAATAGCTAAAGCAATCTTGAGAACGAAAAACGGAGCTGGAGGAATCAGGCTCCCTGACTTCAGACTATACTACAAAGCTACAGTAATTAAGACAGTCTGGTACTGGCATAAAAACAGAAAGATAGATCAGTGGATCAGGATAGAAAGCCCAGAGATAAACCCACGCACATATGGCCAACTTATCTTTGATAAAGGAGGCAGGAATGTACAGTGGAGAAAGGACAGCCTCTTCAATAAGTGGTGCTGGGAAAACTGGACAGGGACATGTAAAAGTTTGAGATTAGATCATTCCCTAGCACCATACACAAAAATAAGCTCAAAATGGATTAAAGACTTAAATGTAAGGCCAGAAACTATCAAACTCTTAGAGGAAAACATAGGTAGAACACTCTATGACATAAATCACAGCAAGATCCTTTTGGACCCACCTCCTAGAGAAATGGAAATAAAAACAAAGATAAACAAATGGGACCTAATGAAACTTCAAAGCTTTTGCACAGCAAAGGAAACCATAAAGAAGACCAAAAGACAACCCTCAGAATGGGAGAAAATATTTGCAAATGAAGCAACTGACAAAGGATTAATCTCCAAAATTTATAAACAGCTCATGCAGCTCAATAGCAAAAAAACAGACAACCCAATCCAAAAATGGGCAGAAGACTTAAATAGGCATTTCTCCAAAGAAGATATACAGACTGCCAACAAACACATGAAAGAATGCTCAACATCATTAATCATTAGAGAAATGCAAATCAAAACTACAATGAGATATCATCTCACACCAGTCAGAATGGCCATCATCAAGGAATCTAGAAACAATAAATGCTGGAGAGGGTGTGGAGAAAAGGGAACACTCTTGCACTGCTGGTGGGAATGTGAATTGGTACAGCCACTATGGAGAACGGTATGGAGGTTCCTTAAAAAACTACAAATAGAACTACCATATGACCCAGCAATCCCACTACTGGGCATATACCCTGAGAAAACCATAATTCAAAAAGAGACATGTACCAAAATGTTCATTGCAGCTCTATTCACAATAGCCCGGAGCTGGAAACAACCTAAGTGTCCATCATCGGATGAATGGATAAAGAAGATGTGGCACATATATACAATGGAATATTACTCAGCCATAAAAAGAAACGAAACTGAGCTATTTGTAATGAGGTGGATAGACCTAGAGTCTGTCATACAGAGTGAAGTTAGTCAGAAAGAGAAAGACAAATACCGTATGCTAACACATATATACGGAATTTAAAAAAAAAATGTCATGAAGAACCTAGGGGCAAAACGGGAATGAAGACGCAGACCTACTTGAGAATGGACTTGAGGATATGGGGAGGGGGAAGGGTGGGCTGTGACAAGGCGAAAGAGAGGCATGGACGTGTATACACTACCAAACGTAAGGTAGATAGATAGTGGGAAGCAGCCGCAGAGCACAGGGAGATCAGCTCGGTGCTTTGTGACCGCCTGGAGGGGTGGGATGGGGAGGGTGGGAGGGAGGGAGATGCATGAGGGAAGGGATGTGGGAACAGATGTATATGTATGACTGATTCACTTTGTTATAAAGCAGAAACTAATTAAAAAAATAAATAAATAAACTTAAAAAAAAAGGGATAACCAGTGGACCTACTATATAGCACAGGGGACTCTGCTCAATGTTATGTGGCAGCCTGGATGGGAGGGGAGTTTGGGGGAGAATGGGTACATGCATATGTATAGCCGAGTCCCTTTGCTGTGCATCTGAAACTATCACAGCATTGTTAATCGGCTATACTCCAATATAAAATAAAAAGTAAAAAAAAAAAAAAACTGAGTAAGACAAGAACAACAGCTACAAAGGAAAGAGAAAGTCGAGGTAAACACGGGGGAGTGGAACAGAGCCAGGAAATCTCAGACAGCTAGCTGCCATGTTTCTGAACACTGCACAAAAACAAAAGAGAGAGCTCAGTAAAGTAAGAAAATCTACCCTGAACCACACTACCTTTTAAAAGCACAGGAAACTAATGTCACATAAAAATGAGCAATAAAAACGTATTGAGGTAAAATCTAATGCAAAGTTATTATAAGAAGTCATTTAACTCTGTGGTTCCCAAACCTGCTGGACATGAGAATCACTGGTGGGGGGCGGGGGGAGGAATAAAACAAAAACAAAATCAGAAAACATTCTTTCTGAGCCATTTGTTCTGGATAGGAGGCCATACTACTGGCAACATACAATAAGTTAAACAGGCCTAACCAGTGGTGTTGACAATGCAGTGGTCCCTTGATATCCTCAAGGGACTGATTCCAGGAACCCCATGAATACCAAAATCTGCAGATGCTTGAGTCCCTTACATAAAATGGCATAGTGTTTGTATATAATTTATGCAATGCTCTTATATACTTTAAATCATCTCTAGATTATTGTAATACCCAATAAAATGTAAATGCTATGTCAATAGCTATAAATACAATGTAAACACTATGTATAAATTTGTCAGAGCCTGGGAAATTCAAGTTTTGCTTTTTGGAACATTCTGGATTTTTTTTTCT
The DNA here is from genome assembly GCF_964165515.1 of Mesoplodon bidens. Taxonomy (NCBI): domain Eukaryota; kingdom Metazoa; phylum Chordata; class Mammalia; order Artiodactyla; family Ziphiidae; genus Mesoplodon; species Mesoplodon bidens. The sequence goes on along the minus strand of NC_138177.1, from coordinate 80,258,199 downwards.
GAATATTTTTGGTCCAAGCTTGGTTGAATTTGTGGATGTGGAGCCTGTGGATATAGAGGACCATTGGTAGTTGTCTCCAACAACCTCCTTCCACTGAGCCGACAACTACCTACGTCCTCGTACCCTTCTCCCAGTTGCCCAGAGCTTTTCATCTGGAGAGGTGTCATGTGCAAAACTGCCTCATTCTAACCCAAAACTATCCATTCTATATTCTATCCTTTCATGAAGGAATGATAAATGAGAGCTGATAAATCTATGACAGCTAATGTTTCAGTAATTAATTTTAGCTTACTAGAGATTCCCTCCCCAATACTTTCATACAACAGCTGTAGTATTGCATCTATTTTCACTGTACACCCTCAAGGAATCACTAATGTGAAAATTTCCAAAACAATTTAGGTAGGCATATCGGGGAGAGATTTTAGATCAGAGAGCTTCAACAGTTCAAGTTCTTTGGTGGCAAACAAAAGAACCCTAAGCACACTAGAAAGAAGGAATATTTATAGTCTTGAGAAGGAGAGGAACGGGGGACCCTCTGGGAATCACAGAAACATGTATTCACAAACCTTCTGTTAGGGTGTTCATTAGGTAACTCAATTCCAAACAAATTTCAATTCTCAAGATTCAAATTCCAGAGAAAGAAACTTTAAATTGTTTTTATTGGGTCACATATCCGTTCCCTTGATATGTAAGTGGAGTTTTATAATCAGCAGCTCCAAACTATATGGAATTTCTCAAGAAGGAAAGAAAGAAGAAAAAATACAACAGATTTCCACTAGAGACCTCTCTCCAGATCTGCCTGGTTCTAGTCAGCCTGACTAGGTGACTTGAATGTACTTTTGTTGAATGAATTCTAAATGAGTAATTCAAGATATCCAAAAAAAAAAAAAAGTCAACCTGATGTGGCTGGTTCTCATGTGGCTTCTGTTCTACCCCACACTGTCCCTGACACTGGACCTGGCAGTTCTTTGCATTCACTTTAAAGAATCCCCTTATATCACACATTATTGATTAAAGATTTTGTGCTGAGACAGAGAAGAAGGTTGCATTGTACATCACAAAAACATGAACTAAATCATTTCAAGAAACTACCCAAGTGCCCATCATCAGTAGAATGGACACATAAAACGTGGCATATTTGCAGAATGCACTACTACACAGCATGAGAATGAGTGATATACAACTATGCATGACATGAACAGCCTCACATACACAATGCTGAGTGAAAGAAGCCAGACAAAAATGAGTACAGATTGTACAATTCCATTTAAACTATGAAACAGGCAAAGCTGATCATATTGTTCAAGGTCAGGCTAGTGGTTACCTTTTTGGGGAGGGGTCATGACTGGAACAGAGTGTGGTGCTCCAAGGACAAAGAACAAGATAAACTCAAAGGCCCAACATTGCTGGAACAAAGAGTTAGAGGACTCCTATCACTCTGTCACATTGTGACCATTGCAAGTCCCAGAGCCCTCTAAGCAGCATGCCCCGTTCGTCTCCAGCTCGGCATACTGAAAGTATACATACTCTTCCCAGTCAGCAGATGACTCGCAGGTTCCCTGGTTTTAAAAACAGACCAGAAACCCTTGCTGAGGGTCGACTCTCCCTATCAAGAAGTTGGCCTGCTGCTCTGGCAGCGACCCTTCGCTCTGATAAATTCTGTCTTCTTTACATTCCGCCTTGTGTCTGGAAATTCTTTTCCAACCTGCATTTGGACCACAACGCAGAGTGCAAGGGCAGTTTCTAGGGTCCAGGACATGCTTTGTTTCTTGATCTGGGTGTTGGTTTCATAGGTGTGTTCTGTTTGCGAAAAGTCATTGAAGTGTGCACTTCTGATAAGCAGACTTTTTTGTGTATATTATTTACTTCAAAAACAAGTTAAAGAAATCTTATTAGACATTCCTGTTCTTCCCAAAGGCCCTCCTTGCCTGCTTGGCCAACCAGAGGTCCTCTCTGTCTCCCCTCTCAGCTGTGTCCCTGCTCTACCCCTCACGCTCAGGGATCTTCTTCTTTTTTTTTTTTTTTTTTTTGCGGTACGCGGGCCTCTCACTGTTGTGGCCTCTCCCATTGTGGAGCACCGGCTCCGGACGCGCAGGCTCAGCTCCCATGGCTCACGGGCCTAGCTGCTCCACGGTATGTGGGATCTTCCCGGACTGGGACACGAACCTGTGTCCCCTGCATCGGCAGGCGGACTCTCAACCACTGCGCCACCAGGGATGCCCAGGGATCTTTTCAGCTCCTGCTCCAAACAAGTTCCCTTCCCTGTTTGGCATGGCTCCCTGGAAAGGATAGTTTTTTGCTCTATCTGCTTCGCTCTCAGAGAATGGTCCTGCCTGAATTTCTGGCCTTCAATAGTTCTTCCAGAAGTTCTTGTGAATAGTGAATAAAATGTTCTCATTCCATTGTATTTTTACCTGAGAAAATATTTGCAAATGAGACAGGCTGGCACCTGGAACCCTTTGTTGGGACCTGGGACCCTTTGCTGCAGTGCTGCAATGCTTGCACCTGGACACACCTCTCCTCAAGCAACGAGATACAAAGAAACTGTATGGGACTAAAAATAACTGCGTGCATGTTGCAGTTGAGGCAAATTCTGGACCCAAACGATACAAAGAAAACAAAAAACCCAACTGCCACTTTTGAAGAGCCTGGAGCAAAAACAAGGTGTTGGGAGAAAAAGCAGGGTACTGCACATGCCCCCTGCACACAACCCCACCTAAGCAGTGGGCAAAACACCTAAGCCACCTCTCCGGCCCAACCCCTGGAAATACCCCTACCCTCACCCCATATAAGGAGCAAGCTTGCCCTCCCTCAGGGAGCGAGCAAGCAAGGGAACCTGTTGTTTGTTCTCCGCTCCCTCCTGCTGCAGCAGGGGCCCCAATTTAAAGACTTGCCTGAATTTCTTGTCTGGCCTCTAGTCAATTTCAATTGACTGGGGAAGGCCAAGAACCCTGGCCGGTAACACAAATATTTACAATTTTGGATTCACAAATTCTGTCCCCAAGGGATAGATAAGAAGAAGAGACCTGGTATTCCACTAACTTACCAGTTCAGACCTATTCCTTCATCTTCCTCTCCTCTCTGTTTGCTTTTTCTTAGGGTAATTAGATGCTAAGTACCAAGGGTGGAAGTCTAGTGATCACACTTGTGACGCTAGGGATTGTGAAGTTGCAGTCTGGCTCTGCCTGTATCCTCTCAGGCTTCACCATTTTCAGTGCCTGCTATTGGTGTATAAATACCTTAATTCCCTTGCCCCAATGTGTGATAAGTTTGAGGCATGTGTAGCAGGCGGGCTTCCAGAGTTCCTTAGAGGGATTAAGGCTCAAATTGCCCATAGTTTGTAATTTATTCACACATCCTTTATTAGCTGCCTCCCTTCCCTATCTCAGTTCCTCACTTCCCTGCAGGTTTCCTAGGATCTTCTCCCAATTCCGTGTGAACCCTTGTCTCAGTGTCTGAGTCTGGGGGAACACAGGCCAAGGTGGACATGCCCATGTGCACATGTACACAAACATGCACAACAATGAATTGTATTAGTGTATGGCAGACACACCCTAAGGTGACCTTGTGTAATCCCTTCCCCTTGAATGTAAATGGAACCTGAGACTTATTTCTAACCAACCAAATAGGATGAATAGTGATGGAATAGTCACTCCAGGGCTTATATTACATTGTAAGAGAGAGATTCTCCAGTCAGTTTCGAAGAAGCAAACCACCATGTTTGAGGTGTCTGTGGGAGTCAGAAGACAGAGAGCTGTGGTGGCCCCTATGATCTGGGTGTTGCCTCTGGACAAGCAAGAGGACTCAGCTAAGCTATGTGGAAGCCCTTGACCCATGGATATTCTGAGATAACAAATGTGTTGTTTTAAGCCACTAAGTTTGTGGTAAATTGTTAAGCAGTAGAAAATGACTGCATTCTCTGTGGAAATTTTTGACCTGAGGTTGGGATGTGTTTCTCCCATTCCTTAGGACCTTGCTGACAGGAATTCAACCTCAAGTGCCTCCAGGTCCAACTTTGCTCTTTGATTTGTTATCTAAGAACAGTCAGGATTGACACTTTTTCTTGTTCCTCCTGAGTTTTCACTAAAAGTGACTATTTGGATAGTCCACCAATTCTCTGGTAAATGCACATTTCTTCAATAATGCCTCTCTCTGAATTCCTTCTGGAGAACTTGATCCAGAAGAGCCTGATCTTTCCAAGGTCAGGACCAGGTCCAGGCTCGCAGGAGCAGGACCTTGTTCCATGGCTCATTTCAAAAGTCTGTTGGGTTGTAACAGGATACGTAAAGTTCTTTTCTTCTTCCTGTGTATGTCAGCAACTTGACTTATGAATTAGGGCAATCCTCTAAACTGCTATAATGCTGAGGCTTTCTCTTCTGTTCTCTGAGAAGTTATGAGACATTTTACAACATTATTTGGCAGCTGTCTATATTTTCAAGTATTGTTTTATGGGCTTCCAAGAATTTCCCTACAGCTTTGGAGCAGAGCCAGCTTAGCCCCCTCTGTTCTTGCTCCTCTGATATCTACTTTATCTAGCATTTCAGTGCTATTTCCAGTCAACATTTAAATATTTCTTCCCTGGAGATGGGGTGCAAGTGGGAGTTACGGGGAAGATTTTTTCAGCATCGCACATTACTTTATTTTATTGAAGTATAGTTGATTTACAATGTTGTGTTAATTTCTGTTGTACAACAAAGTGATTCAGTTGTGTGTGTGTGTGTGTATATATATATATATATTCTCTTTCATTATGGTTTATCACATAATATTGAATGTAGTTCCCTGTTCTACACAGTAAGACCTTGTTGTTTATCCATTCTCTATATAATAGTTTGCATCTGTTAATCCCCAAATCCCAACCCAACCACCACCCCCCACCCCACACCCCCAACTCTATTCTCTATGTCTGTAGCATCTCACATTTCAATCTGGCCAAATGGAGCTTTCCACTGACTGCTCCACATGTCAGCCCTCATCTCTGTTGGTTGGCCCCAGTGTGGGCAATAGGCATGTTTTTGTAACCCAAGCTCTACTGTGTTCACTTGTGTCCTAAGAAGAGGATTAGCCTTTTGAGACATTCAGAGACAAAGGCAGAATCTTAAAAAAATCACATTAAATGTATTTCCCTGCTCTGTTATCACACTGGAAGTCAGAAAAATTTAATATCCTAATAAAGCTGTATTTACTCTCTCTTCTCCTGTGAAAAATTTTGCAAGTCACTTTATATTTGCTCCCATTAAAAAAAATTCTTCAAGTAGGATCCTTTCAAACTCAGTCTCATCACAGTCCACTGCTATTTCAAAAATCAGCAGTGGTTCTAAGCATGCAGGCCACCGGGGTCCATGGATCCTTCACAGGAGCAGACGGCTCTCTCAGACACTGGTCTACTGCTACAGCTCTTGGTCTTCCTACTGCTCTGATCGTTAGAGAGTGGTCAGGCATGTTCAGTTGATGTATTTGACTACTGCTACAGGAAAAGCACTTCTGGTCCAGGTGTTGGCCCATGATTGGGCTCTAAGCTCACCACTGCCTCATGTCCCCCTTTTATGCTCAGCCAGTGTTCCCCAAAGAACAACCACTGTGTTGGGAGAGCTGCTTCCAGGAGTTTATAGAGTCAGCCACAGGCTGGGCCATCCCCTCATTCTCCAGAGCACAGTGTGTCTCCGCCGTTCTAGAACTGCTCATGCAGATGATCCACCTCTTCCCCTGTGACAACTTTGCTCACCATGAATCTCAGGAACTTTAATCAAGTGCCAAAACTTTTTGTTAGATTCTTATCCCAGGACAATGACTGCCTCAGCCGATATAGTTATAATATTACTGAGAGTAGCAATTCAAGTGTGTTATTTCTTTAGACGATTTGCTACAGGAGTATAGGACACATGTCACTGTGCTCCCAATTTAATACCTTCCTTGACAAACAATTTCATTAAATCTACTCAATGATCCTAAAAAAAAGTCTTTTTTTTTTTTTCTATTTTACAGATAGGAAAACAACCTCAGAAAGGTTGAAGGAGCTGTTCAAGGTCACACAGCTATTAATTGACATACCTGGGATTAGAACCCAAGTGCGTTTGACAACAAAATAAATGTTTTGATCTTGTCTTCTGACAAGAAGGAAAAGAACTCCTGGGCTGATGGGGTAATATAAAGACTTGCCTTATGAACCTAAACACTGAAAGGTGTTTCTCAAGCTAGAGTCATGTACCCCTGGTACCTTATAGGACTAATTTAGGGAGTTTGCTCATTCTCTGAAAAAACCTCTAAAAGTGTATTTTCATTTTGCTGATAATGTGGGGGAAAAGATAAGTTTCTGTATAATATGCTTAATTACTTTCTGAGTAATGCCTTGAGATTTGCATGCTGCATTTGCATTTATGGTAAAAGTCATTGACACCAAGTAGTACTTCATTAATTATGAGTGAATGGGAGAGAACACAGGCTGACTTTCTATGTAACATGGTGTGGAGTTGAGGCTGAGTGTTGCAGGGCTGTCAAAGAATGAAGACCTTGTTGCAGTTTGGAAGGAGAAAAGCTACAGTGATACTTGAGTCACAGAGTAACTGTGGAATGCCAAAAGAATCTGAACCGTAGCAAAACATACCAGGCTCCTTTTGTAAACCTTGTGATTTTTTTGGTTGAAACTGGATGATGCGGTGGCTCTGGAAATTGGATTCTGTCCCTTCTCCAGGGTTTGCTGTGTTTTTTTGTTATTGTTTTTGCTTTTTTTTTTTTTTTTTTTTTTACTGTTGTAGGCTATCTCTGTGCTAAAGACCAGCCTGAGGTATAAACTTAAGGTTTTCTCAGGTGTTTTCTGAGACTTTGCCTTTCCCTGGGCATGCACAGTCACTTTCTATTAATAATTTTCCCCACATACATGGTTGCTTTTGAATGTCCTAGTCTTTGATGTCTGGCTCCCAAGAGTGGAAAAAGAGAAAAATGAAGGGGGCTGGGGGAAAGGGTTCCTGCTCTTTAAATCTTTGGGAAGTCACTGCAGCTGAAAGGGGAGGTGTTGCAAAACCGCAGCGAGGTACGAGGACAAAGGCCTCTGTGTTTGCACCTTTGTGGTGAGAAGCAGCGGTCAGCAATCAGAGCACAGGTCCCCGATATTTGAGGGATGGGGTGAATTATTCCTTATTGGGAATTTGGATTTATGGTCTGACTATTTAATGATCTCTGTAAATAAATTAACAGTTTAAAGAGATTTTTGTTTCTGTTGGGTATCCCAAGTCATTTCTTCACTGAGAATCTAGTTTATTGGCCTTTTCAATCAGGAGTTTGGTTTTATGGTCTGTTCATTTGATGACCTCTATAAATGGATTAATAGTTGATAGATCTTATTTCACTGGGTGAGAGGTGACAGAGAATCTGGTTTGTCTTTTCTGTTAGTCTGTTGACTCTTTGGAGCTCAAAGTAATTAAGAATTTTGCCGAAGAGAACAGCTCTTTGAAATGGACCGGTGAGTTTTGTAATTATGTGTTTATTCTGACTCATAGCTGAAATTCTAGAATTGAAATTGTAAACTCTTTGTCTCAGTCTGGATGTCTATGTATGTGATTCAAGAGATCTTTACATCTAGTTGTGTGAGGGTGTAATATTTTCCTACTTGCCGTTGGTGTTAACAAATTAGATTATAAATTATCTTAAATTAAAGGATCTCTATTCTGATTAGCTAATGAGATAAATAAGCACATATAAATTGAATATTTCTAAAATTCCAAGAAAATAAGGAAATTGAACTTTTAATGTTTTCGATGTATTAGACTTAAAAAGTATCCTTACAGAGAATAACTCAGAAATGTTTTAAGAATTCAAGTTCACACAATTTAGGTAAATATTGGCAAGTGAAGCTCGTTTAATAATTTTAGTTACTAAAAATAGCTAAGTCTTCACTGATTTATCACAGATGAGTATAAATGTAGATTTTATTCTGTTGTAGGTATATTGTTCCTAGACTTAGGCAGATTTACTGGTCAAATAAGCTGTCATTATTTCTACTTAATACTTAAAGTTATGAAAAATGTGAAAATATGAAAAATGTGTTTCACCAAATTGACTCATTATTCTGATAAAATTTTATTTTAACAATTATGTTTTGTAGTATGTCAACTTGAGGATACTTTCCAAAATGTTTAGGTAATTTAAAACCTTAGACTAGGATTAAGTTGAATTAATAAATGAAATTTCACTGGATACCTGCATAATTTCTAAGTAAGACAGAGCACTGAAACATTAATTACTAAGCATTATTTTAACTTTCTATGTTTTTGCTTCTTCTTATATGCTACAGAGAAACTATATAGAGACTTTAATAGACTATCTTTGGGTCTATTAAAGAATGTGTTCATTTTTGCCGTTTTGAGAAGTTGTATAAAGTATGGCTATAGAAAGTTGTATTGTATTTATGAGCTCTGCAGGACTGTGAAGATGCTGGTGTGTAACTCCAGTTGTCTACCCCAAGTTTTTTCTGTGAAATAGAAATTACTTTGGCTAAAAGTTATGATTTGTATATATGAATGAAACTCTATTTAGGAACAATAATTTCAGGGAAATACAACTCTGCACATATTTGTTTGCTAAGGAAAAGATTAGTTTTGTCCTAAAGGACTGTTTTGTTGGTCTCTGAACCCCTTTGCACTCTTCAAGCTGATTGAGGACCCCAGGGAGCTTTATTTATGTATTGTAACTATTAATGTTTACCATATTGAAAATTGAAACAGAAACAGAAGTGTTAAAATGCTTACTAACTGATTCATTTGAAGATAGTGGCAATGAATGCATGGCATGTTAATGATATTTTAGCAATGTTATATAAAACTTAGGGGTTTTTATGCTTTTGTTTTTTGTTGTTGTTGTTTTTTAAATTTATTTATTTATTTATGGCTGTGTTGGGTCTTTGTTTCTGTGCTAGGGCTTTCTCTAGTTGCGGCAAGCGGGGGCCACTCTTCATTGCGGCGTGCAGGCCTCTCACTATCGCGGCCTCTCTTGTTGCGGAGCACCGGCTCCAGACACACAGGCTCAGTAATTGTGGCTCATGGGCCCAGTTGCTCCGCGGCATGTGGGATCTTCCCAGACCAGGGCTCGAACCTGTGTCCCCCTGCATTAGCAGGCAGATTCTCAACCACTGTGCCACCAAGGAAGCCCAAAACTTAGTTTTAACCTCATGAACCCCCTGAGATGGTTGTAAAGTAAAACATCAGTTTGTTCTAGAATATGAGAGAACACAATGAAGGACACAATTTTTTTTCTCTTTTTTAAAAAATTTTTTTATTTTTTATTAGTCTCTGCTTTACAACAAAGTGAATCAGTCATACATATACATCTGGACACAATTTTTAAATAAATGTTATTTGCCTTCGTTTTTAGTACTTGAGTTTGAAAATTATGAATTATTTAAGATCTTATAAAGTGAGCTTAATTTCAATGTGCTTGTTTCCTAATTTACTGTTTATTGCCTTCAGCTACAAATATAAAGGGTTATTCTTTTTTTTTTTTCTTTTGGTGACATCTGCCTAGAACAACAAAGATTCTGTCTACCAGAATAACCTTCTATGGTTTGTGTTGACTTTATCATGTCCTTGATTATTTAAGAAAATAAAGGCTTGTCATTTAAGAAAGAGCTAAAGTTCTTTATAATCATGTTACCTTCTCTCTCTCTCTCTCTCTCTTTCTTTCTCTCTCTCTTTTAATGTTTTATTGTTTTAATGTTTTATTGAGTATTATTTCTCAGGCACCATGATCTTTTTCCTATTGTAAGTTTTTGAATCTCCTGACAACTTGATCTCTGCCTTCCTAAAATCAAAATTTACATTCAAAAAAAATTTAAAAATAATACTTTGGGGATATTTTTTGCATGTAAAACTACCTTTTGGATTTCCCAGTTTTCCCAGAGAGCCCCTGGTTAATCACAAAGATTTGTTCTTTCATCTTATAAAAAGACAGCTGCTAGAAATAATTAGATTTATTTAATATATTACTATTGATGAGTTACATGGGAAGAGCTGTCAAATCAGAAGAGATGCTTAGCCTTCCCTAAATTACATTTGTATGAGTAAAATGTTATTAATGTAAATATTTCAGAAATCTTGTACTCTATGGGCTAGAGATTTGTCAGAGACTCACTGTCCATGAAATATCGCTATTTATCAGCCCTGGTGCTGCTTTGCCTGAGATTAAACAATGGCATAGTGTTATTAGTTGCCATTGCAGTTATTGGAGATTCACATCAGTAACGTATGGAGTTTATTAATATACGTATGCTTAGGACTTACTCTAGACTTGCTGAATCTTTTACTTGAAATTGCTATATTCTTGGTATATTCTTACTATCTGCTTGGAATATTCATGTCCTATTACATCAATAATATCATATGTTATATTTGAAGCTTTTTCTCTGTAAGACATGTCCATCCATTTTCATAATAATTATTATTTTTTGATCTTTTGGGTGGATCAAAGAAGGAAATAGCATAAACTACTTTTATTCCTTTCAAGGAAGACTTTAGGGCTGAGGATGGGTAAGGAAGAACTGAACTGGCCCAAATGTAAGATCAGCAGTGGGACTTCCCTGGCAGTCCAGACTTCGCCTTCCAGTGCAAGGGGTGCGGGTTAGATCCCTGGTCAGGGAGCTAAGATCTCACATGCCTCGTGGCCAGAAAACCAAAACATAAAACAGAAGCAATATTGTAACAAATTCAATAAAGAGTTTAAAAAATGGTCCCCATCAAAAAAATCTTTTAAAAATGACCAGCAGTGTTTTACACTGTCCTGTTTAAGCCTTAGCCTCTCATGGGAATCGTCCCCGATGCTGTTGACACTTGGGTCCCCTATTCTGCCTCATGTGTCACTCTGACTTCTGTTTGTTGAAAGTAACTCTGCCAGACATGCCTGCATATGACATCTTGATCCCTGTTTGTGACTGTATCACAGGAAGCTGTGCTGACCAGTTCTGCTGTCTCTGCTGATTGTGATCACACACGGAGCTCTATGCCAGCAGTAGCATCGCTGGGAATAGATCCCAGCCACCCTGAGCAAACAATGCTGTACCTTCAGTGCGGTGCTGCTCTTGGCTCAGTGGTCAGCCTCTGCAGACCTGACTGTAGACTATGTTCCTAAGGCTGGGCCAGAGAAAGAAGTACTGAATGTGTTTAATCTGCAGCATAGTGTTTGAAAGCATGGACTTTGGAGTCAGACACTCCTGTGTTTGAATCCTGGCTCTACCACTAATTATCAAGGGCAGATAGCTTGCCATCTCAGAGACTATTTCTGTAAGGTGGTATGTTTTTGTTTTGAGGATTAAATGAGTTATATGTAAAGAGCCAGGAAAGGATCTTTGAGTCATTTTGTTAGTATGTTATAAGAAACCTCCAAATGCACCATTTTGCATTCCCACAACAATCTTTGAGGGTTATGGTTGCTGTGCATCCTCACCAACACTTGGTGTTAACAGTCTTTTAAATTTTAGCCATTCTAGTAGATGTGTAGTGGTATCACAGCTGGTTTTGTTGTTGCTGTTGTTTTGGATTTTTAAAAACAGCTTTCTTGAGAAGTAATTCACATACCTTGTAGTTCATACATTTAAAGTGTACAATTCAGTGGTCTGGGCATATTACATCACTACATTTTTTGGCAAAATACATATAGCATAAAATTGGCCACTTTAATAATTTAAAAATGTACAATTCAGTGGCATTATTATATCTACAGTGTTGTACAATTATCACCACTGTTGCCAAAACTTTTTCATTACCCCAAACAGAACCTATGTAACCATTAGGCAATAAATCCCTATTCCCTTGACTCCCTAGGCTCTGGTAACCTCTAACCTACATTCCATCTTTAAGAATTTCCTTATTCTAGATATTTCATGTAAATGGAATCATATAATATTTGTCCTTTTGTGGCTGACTTACTTTGTTTAGTTTTCAAGGTTCATCCATGTTGTAGCATGTACCAAAACTTCATCACTTTTTATGGCTGAATAATATTCCACTATATGTATATAAAATATTTTTTTACCCATTCATCTGTTGATGGACACTTTGGTTGTTTCCACATTTTGGCTATAGTGAATAATGCCGCAATAAACGTCAGTGTACGAGCATCTGTTCAAGTCCCTGTTTTTTGTTCTTTTGGGTTTATACCTAGGAACAGAATTTCTGGGTCATTTGATAATTCTATGCTTAGTTTTTTAAGGCATTGCCAAACTGTTTTCCATAGCAGTTGCACCATTTTACATTCTAACCAGTAATGTACAACTTTCCACATCCTCACCAACACTTTTTTGTGTTTTTTTAGATCATAGTCAGTCTAGTAGGTGTGAGGTAGTATCTTGTTGTGGTTTGATTTGCACTTATTTAATGATTAATTGTATTGAATATATTCTCATGTACTTACTGACCACTGTGACCATTGTGTATCACTTTGGGAAAATGTCTATTTGAGTCCTTTGCCCATTTTTTCAGTTGGGTTGTTTGTCTTTTTGTTGCTGAGTTGTAGGAGTTCTTTTGTATATTCTGGAAAGTAAACCCTTATCATATATACGATTTGTAAATATTGTCTCATATTATGTAGGATTTTTTTCACTTTCTTCAAATGTTTGATGCACAAAAGTTCTTAATTTTGATGAAGTCTAATTAATCATTTTTTTCTTTTGTTGCTTGTGCTTTTGATGTCGTATCTAAGAACCCACTGTCAAATCCAAGGACATGAGGATTTATGCCATATTTTCTTCTAATGGTTTTATGGTTTAGCTTTTATATTTAGGTCATTCACACATTTTGAGTTTATTTTTGTTTGGTGTGAGGTAGGGGTCCAACTGAATTCTTTTCCATGTGGAAATCCACTTGTCCCAACACCATCTATTGAAGATACTGTCTTTTCTCTATTGAATGGTCTTGGAACTCTTGTTAAAATTAATTGCCCATAGATGTATGGGTTTATCGCTGGATTCTCAATTCTATTCTACTGGTTTGAATGTTTGTCTCTATGCCAATGCCATACTGTCTTGATTAATGAAGCTTTGCAGAAGTTTTGAAATTGGAGAGTGTGAATACTCCAACTTTGCTCTTCTTTTTCAAGATTGCTTTGGTTATTCAGGGCCCCTTGTAATTTCATGTGAATTTGAGCGTTGGCTTTTCTATTTCTGCAAAAAACACTGTTGGAATTTTGATAGGAATTACATTGAATCTATAGATTGCTTTGGGTAGTATTGACATCTTAACAATATTAAATCTTCATATCCATGAACACGGGATGCCTTTCCATTTATTTAGAGCTTTTTTTCACTTCTTTCAGCAATGGTTTTTAGTTCTCAGTGTACATATTCTTCACCTCCTTAGTGAAATGTATTCCCAAGTATTTTATTCTTTTAGCTGTTATTTAATATGGAATTGCTTTCTTAATCTCCCTTTTGGATTGTTCATTGTTTATTTGGATTGTGTATGAAAACACATGTGATTTTTGCATGTTGATTTGGTACCCTGAAGCTTTTCTGAATTTGCTTATTCGCTCTAATAACTTTCTAATAGCTTTCCATATGTAGAATCATGAACAGAGATAGTTTTACTTCTTCCTTTCCAATTGGGATGCTTTATATTCCTTTTTCTTGTCTAACTCATCCAGATAGAATGTCTTACAATGTTGAATATTGCGAAAGCAGGAATTCTTGTCTCATGCCTGATTTTGGAGGAAAGTGTTTAGTCCTTCACCATTGAGTATGATGTTAGCTGTAGGTTTTTCAAAAAAGCCTTTTATCATGTTGCAGAAGTTTCTTTTTCATCCTAGTTCTTGAGATTTTTTATTATGAAAGGGCAATGGACTTTGTCAAATGTTTTTCCTTCATCAATTGAGATCACCATTTGGGTTTTTTCCTTCATTCTGTCAGAGTGATGTATTACATTGATTTTCTTGTGTTGAATCACATTTATATTCCTGGGATAATCACATTTGGTTTTAATTTGCAGAGCTCTAATGACTAGTAACGTTGAATATCTATTTATGTACTTTCAGCCATCTGTATATCTTCTTCGGTGAGGTGTCTGTTCGCATCTTTTGCTCATTTAAAAATACTGAGTTGTTTGTCTTATTGATTTGCAAGTCTTTTCTCAGATATATGTTATACAAATATTTTATTCCAGTCTGTGACATGTTTTTTAGCTTTTTAATAGTATTTTTAAGGAAAAAATTTGAACATTTGAAGTACAATTTATAATTTTTTTCTTTTATTGTTCTTGTTTTTTGTGTCCTAAGACATCTTACCCAAGATCACAGAGATTTTCACCTATATTTAATCTTAAAATAAATGGCTTCTGGCTTAGTCTTTATGTTCTCAGTTTACTCTCCTCTGTTTTTATTCATGCAGTGACTACAGACTTCACATATAGTAAGTCTGATGGAAATGTGTATTGCATTTTAAAATTAATACTTGGTATGTGCCTTCTTCACTATCCTGTGTCTGTACAGTCATCCCTCAGTATCCATGGGTATTGGTTCCAGGATCCCCACCCCTATCCCCAGATACCAAAATCTGTGGATGCTCAAGTCCTTTATATAAAATGGTGTATTATTTGCATATAACCTATGCACATCCTCCCTGTATACTTTAAATCCTCTCTAGATTATTTATAACACCTAATACAAGGTAAATGCTATGTAAATAGTTGGTGGTGCACAGCAAATTTGAGTTTTGCTTTTTGGAACTTTCTGGATGTTTTTTCAAATATTTTTAATCCGTGGTTGGTTGAATCTACGGATGTGGAACCCGCAGATACTGAAGGCCAACTGTACTGCCTCCTACGTGGTCATGCACATGCCAGGCAGACCCATAACACAGAGTTTTCTGGGACCCAAGGTTTCTCCCAGTTGGCTGTCCTCCCGTGTTCCAGCAGAGGATGTTAGTTTCTGTCATGGTAGTCAAGCAGCTAATTACGATACCTCACGTGACTTTCACAGAGGACAACTATATTTGTTAATGCTTAAGCCAGGCCCCATCCTAAACTCTTTACACATTTTAACTAGTTTGATCCTCAAACACCACAGAAAGTAAACGACGGCTCAGAGACTCCAGGCTCCATCTCATACAGCCAGTTTGAGGCAGTCAGTCAGATCCAGAGCGGCTTAATTCCAAAGCCTTTGCTCTTCCCACTAAAAAAACTACCACAGGCTGTGGCTGGAGTTTTATATAAATGAGCACATTTTGGGAAACAACATAGACCTGATTTTTCTTCTTCTTACATCAGATGTATCTCCAGATGCATTGAAGTTCAGACATCTGATTCTGAAGCCCTGCCATGGGGTCTAAGGACAGAGTTTTCCACAGGGTGGCCCTTAGCCCCCAGGTAGAGAACCACCTTTCCCGTGCTCAGCCCACATGTGTCAGCAGGGCCACACAGATGAGGGCAGTGTAGCTTGTGCACTGCACAAAAGTATATGGCTAAGGGGGCAAGTGGGGGTTAGAATCCGGCCTGCTTTGGCCCTGTGAGTCCATGGGGCAGTGTCTTCCTAGAGGGGCATCATCCTTTTATAATCCTTACAAAGGCACCATATCTGCTAGCAGTGGCCCTGTCCTTTAGGTGAAGTTGACTAAACCCCTGGGGTCTAGAGAAGTTACATGTAATATAACTTAGCTAAGTTAATCATCACATTCTATCCTCCTGGCCATAGTGATTGGTTGAGGAATGAGCACATAACTCATGCAGGAGACTCTTGGCCAGTGAGGCTTGATTTGGAGGCTTTTGTTTGAGGGCTGTGGTTCTTGCCTGATAAGGTGAGGACTGGAGCTGCTGCAGCCATCTTGCAACTAGGTGGGGCTTGATAATGAAGTTAATTCCCAGAAAAGGTCAAAAAATATCGAGAGAAAACCGTATCCTTGTGACATTGTTGAACCTTTGGTCAAGTTATGCCTGAAGCCCAAATCTACTTATAGACTGTGGAATAACATAAACCAATAAATTCTCTTTTTTGTTTGAGACAGTCTGGCTGTCAGTTGTGGCCAAAAGCACAGTAACTATTCCATACACACCCACACACATGCCTGCTCCCTATACTACGTCCTGGCTTTATATTTTCATCATAGCATCAGTCACTTTCTCATAGTACTTTATTTACGTATTTAGTTAATTGTTTTCCTACATCCACTCCTCACCCCTGCTGAAGTGTTATGTTCTAAATGGCAAGGAATTTTATCTTCTTTGTTCACTGATGGATTCCCAATTCCTGAAATGAGTTCTTAGCACATAGCATGCATTCAATAGCATTTTGTTGAATGATATACCCCTACGCAATGAATTATTAAGGATTACTAACATTCCAGATGCATAAATGAAAATCAGCACGGTTCTAGAGTTGACCAAGGACCATCCCAGCCTTCTAAAAAGATAATGGGAAGGTAATAAAGCTTGCACTGTGCACGTGTACATGCAGATTGTTGGCATTTCAGCAATTTCAGGGAGGGGACTTAGTTATTGTTACATCACCAAGATTGTTTTCAGTTGGTGAGGCTTTTCAATTGGAACTCTTTCTAAGTACATTTAAAATACTTTTAATATATTTATAGAATGACTGTTATGTTTTGCTTTTTGTTTTGTGTTGGTGTATGTGCTGTTTTTTACTTTTTGGATTTTTATTTTGTTCATCTCTACTTCTTTACTATCACGATGTATTATTTTTCCTTTAGAAAGTGTAACTGAATTAGGGGAGATAGGTGAGCCATGGTGTCTTTTATCTCTCATATGTGCCATAGTCAGAAAAAAACTGAGAACCTCTACCTTTTTGGGGGATTGTCATCCACATTTCATTTACATCCTTTCACTTCTTACAGGTAATATCACAGAATCTGGCACTTAATCTAATAAGGTTTACATGGTTCCTGTCAGTCTGGTAATCCCCGTTTATTTACCGTCTCCATCATGGAATCTGATACTTTTGTTTAATTCTCTGACAGTGATTTGCCCCAGAGCCCTCCTGGGAGTTGGTGGTTGCTTTTTGCGAAGCTAACTCTTTGCTTCGTAAGAATGACCCTTTTCCATCTGCCTGTCACCTTATCTGAACTCTCACTGTTAAGAGATTTATCCTTCAGGTTAACAAGCTATTTAACACTTCGGGGGAGCAATACGTTATTTCTGATGTTTTTCTTTGACAACCAAAATGGTGACAAGGTTGTGATGTGAGGAAGGAAGAAGAGAGGAAGGATAGAAGAAGGGGGAGGTGGGTAGGGCCAATGCTCTGTTCATTTCCCCTCTCTTCTTTCAGCGGGTGCTTGGTAGCTAGTTCTAGGCTGCCTAGGTGATAGGGGATCATCTTCAGGTTGGGGTATAAGATTTTGTGTTTACTAGTCAGCAGTGCCATGTGGGTGAAGTGAGTGGCCATCTGCATAGCCTGGACTGCATGGCCAAGCCACGTGTCCTCTCCTCTCTGGCGACGTTTCCTGCTAAGAAACGGGCATGGGATCACACCAAAGCCATGTTTTCTGTAATTGTCAAGTCCATATTGTTTTGTCTTACATTGCCAAGTAGATTCCAGACCTAGGGAGGAAAAAAATGACCTCCTCGGTATGGGAGCCACCACCTCATAAAGAATAACAAATGTCAGAAGGCAAAGAGACTTGAGCAAGACCACGTGAGCTGTCAGCAGCAGGAGAGAGAAGAGCATCCAAGGCCAGGCCAGCTCCACTGCGCCTGCTGTGCCTGTCATCTTTCCTCAGGAGCTGCAGAGCTTACAATGAAATAAACTGCCACCCACTCAAGCCTGCTTCGAGGTTGGCCAGGCATGTCACCTCCATCTCTCCTTTATCACACCAGGGCTGCAGCCGGGGAGGAGCTCTTCTAAGGGGGGTGGGAGGCAGAGACTGGAAGGAAGGCAATGGAGAAACACTTGGGTGTGTTTTCTGAGTCGTATTTCACCTTTTCACTCTCATCGCTACTGAAGTGGAACAGTAGCGATGCACACAACCATCTGTTAAAGGTGGCCCTGGAATTTATGGTCCACATCACCCTAGTAGAGACTCTGCTGGTAAATGTTCCCCATGGCAAATGAGACAATAAACAGGTGGCTGAGGAGGATGAGGGCAATAGAGAGAGGGCAGAGGGATGCAGAAGCAGAAGAGGGCTAGAGGCTCTTTCCTGAGTTTCTTTCTCCTGTCATCAAACCTTTATCCCCGATGGCCAAAGACCTGGCTCTTTCATCCGTGGGAGATGAATACCCCTCGTCTGCTGAGGGCAGCTAGAGGTGGGGAAGAGGAGAGTACCATGGAAAGGGGTTATGGGGTGAACATTTACAGCTAGAAGACACTGTCATACCAATGTTGACGTCCCTGTCCCTGAGCTTAAAAATGTCAGTGCAGTAAGGCCTCATCAGTCTTAGCTGCTATGTATACTCTCCGAGACAATGATCAGATTGCCAGCATGGCAGAGAAGGAAGAGGAAAGGGGCTTGAGCAAGGGTTGGTAGGATCTTGATTCTTGCTCTATGGTCGGTACTTGCATAGGAAGTGTTGGAGCTTGCTGCATTCTTTGCTGTTCCAAGGCAAAAAAATCTATAAGAAAATAAACAGACCTTTAAATCTGTCTGTGTATTGAGCTTATCAGTGTCCTCGGGGTGTTTTGCTTGGACCCATGGATAAGGTACATAATTTTACTGGTCAGCTTGGCTAGGATGTGGTGCCCAGTTGTTTGGTCAAACACCAGTCTACGTTTTGCTGTGAAGGTATTTTTCTTTTTAGATGTGATGAGCATTTAAATCAGCAGACTTTGTGTAAAGCGGATTACCCTCCATAATGTAGTAACCATCCAATCAGTGAAGGCCTTAAGAGAAAAGACTGAGGTCCACGGAAGAGAGAGGAATTCTGCCTTCAGGCTACCCTCAGCCTCAAGACTGCAGCATCAACTCACAGGAACGTCCAGCCTGCTGACCTGCTCTGTGCACCTCAGATTTGCCAGCCCCACAATCACATGAACCAATTCCTTAAGATAAATCAATCTCTCTCTCTCTCTCCCTTCTATTTCTTCCATTTCTCCAGAGAATCCCGACTAAAAGAGGTACTAACTTTGCTAATGGAAAGAAAAATAATGTAAATGTCACACACAATTGCAGACACTCCACACCAGCACTGCTTTTGAGGGAAGGCAGGGCTTGACATAAACCAACTGAAAACGAGAGGCTCTTTCATGTTTGAAACAGGATGCTGTAAGGAACAGACGGTGATCTTTCCTGACGTCCACAGCTGAGGAGCTACAAAGATCCCATCTGAAGTTCAAAGAATTGGAAGCTGCTGAAGCCAGCCGTGTCCCATCTGGCCACTCATTTATAAAGAAGGACTGAGAGGAAGGACTTTTGAAGGACTGAAGTATTTTTGAAGAGAGGTCCAATTATTTTCCTTCCAGAAACCAAGCTCCACAGAATCACTTGTCATTCTGGGGCATCTGCCATAGAGTGATGAGTTGTTCCCCAGCTGGATGTCTGCCTGGCTCTGACTTGCAGATCTGGCCCTGACACCAGTATCAGTGTGTGTTAAGTCGCTGGGATGAGAGCCCTGAGAGAGAGGACATGGAGGCACAGCCAGACAAGGCAGGTGAGGCACGTCCCGTCATGTGCCTGGTTCTCGGGAGGTATAGAGGATGGGTCCTGCTCATTCCTGCAGCAGGGTTACTTCCAGGTATTGGATTGCTTCTTATCATTAAGTTAAAATAATTCTTTATTTTGTAGATACAAGCCCTTTATCAGATATATGATTTGCAAACATTTCCTCCCACTCTGTGGTTTTTATTTTCCTTTTCGTAATGGTTTTTTGAAACATGAAAGTTTTTCATTTAATGAAGCCCAAATTATTGATTTTTTTCTATTATGGCTTGTGCTTTTGGTGTAGTGTCTTATAACTCTTTGCTTAACCCCAAATCACAAAGTTTTTCTCCTTTGTATTTATTTGGAAATTTTATACTTTTAAAAATAAGTTGTGTATCTATACACTAACAACAAACTATCAAAAAAAGAAAATTTTTTTAAAATCCCATTTACAATAGCATCAAAAAGAATAAAACACTTAAGAATAAATTTAACCAAGGAGGTGATAGAGTTGTACACAAAATCATAAGCCATTGATGAAATAAATTGAAGAACACAAATAAATGAAAAGATATCATGTGTTCATAGACTGAAAGAATTAATATTATTAAAGTGTACATACTATCCTAAGATATCTATATGTTTAATACAATTGCTATCAAATTCCAATGGCATTTTTCACAGAAATAGGAAAAATAAATCCTAAAATAAGTAGGGAACCACAAAAGACCCCAAATAGCCAAAAGAATCTTGAGAAAGAACAGAGTTGAAGGAATCACATTTCCTGGTTTCAAATTATATACAAAGCTATAGTAATCAAAACAGTATGGTACTGGCATAAAAACATACACATAGACCAATGAAACACATTAGAGAGCCCAGAAATAAACCCAAGCATATAAGTCAACTAATTTTTGAGAAGTGTGCCAAAATAACACAATTGGGAAAGAATAGTCTCTTCAATAAATGGTGTTGGGAAAGCTGGATATCTACATGCATAGGATGAATTTGGATCCTCATCTTACAACATACACAAAAATAACTCAAAAGGATTAAAGACTTAAACATAAGACCTAAAACCCTAACACTCCCAGGAGAAAGTATAGGGGAAAAGACACTTGACATTGGTTTTGGCAATGATATTTTTGGATATAACACCAAAAGCAACAAAAGCAAAAATAAACACATGGGACTACATCAAACTAAAAAGGTTCTGCAAAAAAGGAAACAATGAACAAATGAAAAGGTAACTTCCAATTTGGAAGAAAATATTTGCCAACCATATATCTGATAAGGGGTTAATACCCCAAATATATAAGGAACTCACACAACTCAGAAGCAAACCCCATCTCCCACAAATATCTCTATTTTAAAATGGGCAAGGACATGAATAGACAGTTTTCCAAAGAAGATATACAAATGGCAAACATGTATATGTGAATGTATCTAACACTACTAAAGTATTGACTTGAAAATATAAGGCATGAAAATAGAACTACCATATCATCCAGCAATCCCACTCCTGGGATTATAATATATCCAAAGGAAATGAAGTCAGTATCTCGAAGAGACATCTTTCCTGCCATGTTCATTGCAGCATTATTCACAATAATCAACACTTGGAAACAAACTAGATGTCCCTCAACAAATGAATGAATAAGTAAAATGTGGCACATATATAAAATGGAATATTATTCAGCCATGAAAAAGGAAGTCATCCATTTGGAAAAACTGAAATGAATCTAGAGGGCATTATGCTAAGTGAAAAGCAACACAGAGATATACAAATACTACATGGTATTACTACTTTGTGAAGCGTAAAAAAAACCCCACTGTATTCATAGAAATAGAATAGAATGGTGGTTGCCAGGGGCTGGGCAGAGGGGAAAATGGGTAGATGTAAGTCAAAGGGTACAAACTTTCAGTTATAATTATTAGTAAAATATGTCCTGAAGATCTAATGTACAGCATGGTAAATATACTTCATAATACAATATTTTATACCTGATATTTGCTGAGAGTTGCTTGTAAGCATTCAGACTCCCTTTAAACAATTTAACTATGTGAGACGATGAATGTGTTAATTATTTGATCTTGGTAGACATTCTAAAATGTTTATATATATAAAATCATCACATTGTACAATATAAATATGTTATTACATTTGTCAATTGTTCCTCAATATGGTAGAAAAAATGGTTAAATGATATATATTATGTGCACATAATCACAATTAAATTTATTTAAAAATTTACTAGTGTGTAAATATTCTTACAGTTTTTAAATAAATCCTTCTCCCTAAATTCAATTTCCTAATATTCATATACTGCTTCCTTGAATAATGTCATTACATATCTGTTACGTAATCTTGAGGAAGTTATTTAACCCCATTTTTCTCAATTTCTTTTTTGGAAAACCGTAAAATAATAACACCTACCTCACAGAGTTATTTTCAGGACTCTGTACATTAACACTGGTGAAGTGCTTAGAACATTGCCTGACAAACAGTGAACTCACAATAAATGGTAGCCACCATTATCAGTATTGAGGCTATAAGCACATGTCCTTTTTTTCAGGACATTTTCTGATGATGGCCAAGCTTGAAAAATGTTAAAATTATGATCACCACAAAGATGGGGTTATTTTGGTGTTTCTCCTCTGAGTAAGAAGAGTTCCCAGATAGTCCAAGGGGACCACTCTTTATCATGAGCCTCCCACACCTTCTTTAGTTAGAAGAACTATGTGGCTAAGAAAAGAGGAGATTGGGGTGGGGTACAGTGGACCTGCAGTGCTGCCTGGGGAAGGTGAGGGAAGAGCAGGGGGATTCAGCTCAGAACAAGACCAAAACACTTGGGCTCACACAGGTCTGGGGTGATGAGACCCTCGCTGAAAAAGAAGTGGCCACTGACCCTTCTGAAGGGGCCACTCAGTCCTCCTCTCTTCCCAGGCAAAAGAGTGGGGGAGAACACTTGGAGGCAGACCTGGGTGTACTTGGGATGGAAGGTATTCCTCACTCCCCTCTGCTCTCCTTAGGGGTGTGGCAAACCTGGGGCCAGATGTCCCCCAGCACACATTCACAAAAGACTTGCCCCTGCAAGCAGAAACCCAAAGCACAGAATTCTGTTAAGAGCCTTGTCCTCAGGACACTGCCAGACCTTGTCATCATTTGTAGGCTGTGGTGCAATGCAGGAGTTACGGTAAATTAGAGTCCTCGACCCAGCTGAGGTCAACCCAAACACTGAGTCAGAGGCCACACTTCTACGGAGCTACAGTGAACCATACAGTGACTATAACAGCAGAAGATACTTAACTGAGGGACACACACCCTTTGCAAACTATCGCATTCTATATATAAAATGTGGTAGTTACCATTTATGGTTCAGCAGGGGGCAGAGACACAGAGGATTTCATGAGGGAGGCAGAGGGAAAGGCAGACAATGGTTTTGTTTGCTGGGAACTGAGGGACAGGACTCTACCCTGAAATCCACTGCAATTCTATGAAACGCACAGCATTCTGTGTTTGGAAAGCTGCTAGGGCATTCTTTTAAGGATATCCAAAACTTGATCACAAACTAAGAGGAAAGTGAAGTAGGAAAGCAAAATGCACTGATTTGTTTCCAAACCAAGAATACCTTTTATTTACTGATCAAAACCTCAAAGAACATTAGGTAAAATAAATTGAAGGAAGAAGGAAGGAGAAGTGTTTGGATAAATGAGAAGCTTGTTCAATTTATGACCCTGTGTAATAGAGTGACTGTGGATTGCCTGATTGCTTTTTGGTTTCTTGATCATTTTGGCCTTGAATTGTTCTGCTCCAGTGTTAATTGGTGGTGTTTCTTTCTCTTTGGATTTATAAGCTTCCTATGATTTTCCTGAAAAGTACAACAATCACTGAGATAATTAAGAAAATCAGGCGCATTAACATAATGGACACAACCTGAAGTGAGGCGGGCACCTCCCTGTTTAGGGGTCTTGGAGGCCCACTGTCAATGCTCCCTCCATACCCCACCTCCTCACAGAATGGAGGGGCCCAGCCATACATGCAGTGGCAGTTTTTGTTACTGTTGCAAACACCTCGGCAGTTGCACTTCTCAGGCAAACAGTCAAAATTCAGGACTGAGCTATTCACATAATTTCTATTAAAACATATCCGCTCCTTACCACAGGAGGTACCATCACTTATCACACCCAGGTCAAGTAACCCCATAGGTACCATGGCTAGATGATAGCCAATGCCCCAGCACATGAGATTTTCTTCATGCAGGTGAGTGGAAATTAGAATAGTATGATCTGGCATATCAGGGATGGTTTCGACATTTATACACTGTAGCCTGTCACATAACGTCTTTTCTCTGGGACACTTCTCATACTGATGAACTCATAAAATAACACAGTTCCCATACTGGTCACCTATTACATTAACTGCATCGTAGCATTGAAGAGGAGCCCCCATGGCATCAACTCCAAAAATATTTTGGCACTGCATAGTTTCGGATTGGCAGCCCTTTCTGACACAACGGGCTCTATACTTGCAGGGGGTTCCATCCTGCTTATATGCGTCACGTGGGCAGAATGCTGAGGTCCCACTGCAGTACTCTGCAAGGTCACATTTATTTTCTTCCCCCCGACACATATATCCAGATGGATGAAATTGACAGTTATGGCAGCAAAGTCCAGTGCTACAGTTGGCACCTTCTTTGAATTTACAATCTGGCTGACAACGCTGGTCTTCTTTACAGTCCTCTCTTGAACCACAATCACATTCCTCATTCTCTTCCACAATTTTGTTTCCACATCTCTTTACCACATAACCTAATCCTGGGATATCCGTTAGACAGTTTAATCCTGAACTTACATGCGAATAAAATTCAGCATAACTACAATTACTAAACCCAGTTCGTCCAGTGCCCATGATGCAACTATGCCTACCCTTACATTGGCAATATTTGTAATCATGGATCATTCCCACACTATGGCCCAGAGCATGAGCAGTCCAAGTGGCAGGTCCAAGGATATTTTTATCTAGAATAGAACTTGTAGATCCAGAAGGCAATGTACTACATACACTTCCCCAGTGGTGTGAAAGCGCATCACCAAACTGTTTTTTAAGGTATAGGTATGCCCAATCTGCTGGAATCTGACGACTTCGGTCACGTGATCTGTATTGCACAAACTGGCCTAAAACTTGTGATATCACTGGGGCATTAAGTGCTATTTTGTCTCTGTCTGTCCATACTTCATAGCTAATAGTTGTATTCTCGTACGGACATCTTGAAAGTAAGAGTCTGCAACTGCAGTCAGAAGAATGGCATCATTTATGACTTGAGTAAGATTGGAGTTCAAATATAAATACCTAATGTTATCAAAGACCAGGGCTAATTCCAAGTACTTTTGCTGCATATATGCCTCACTAAAGTCATGTATCCTAGCCCTGTTCTCATGCTTGGCCAACTGATTTACTGTTTCATCATCAGTTAAACCACAGATCTGATTGGGAAATTCCTCCTCTTTCTTTAGGAGATATATGACATGTTCAAAACTGGAAGAGGCTCTGAGGGGCTCGATTTGGTAATGGTTGGCATCCACTTTCAGGATGCCTCAGAGACCCCCCATGCATGTACTTAAAGTAGCTTTAGAATCCTGATTTCCTTCAACCAAGCCCATACAGTTGCAGTCGCTGGGTATATAAGGGTGATCCTCCAAGAGCCTCCCCTGTTCTGTGAAGGAGAAAACCTGCAGATTCCGGGGCAATAGAAACCTCTTGGGCCACAGGTGGAGGACATGGTTCTTGACTTTTACCTGCAGGAGGTAGGACACGTGCTTGGCCGCACCCTGCTCCCCTCCACGGAAGCTCAGCTTCTTGGGGATGGTGATTTCATAGGAGTCAAAGCCCCACTTGGGGTGAAAAATTAAAGCCTTGCCAAGAGAGTCAACCAGGAGCACCGGCAGGACTAGCAAGGGGAGCGAACGGCCTGGGGAGAGGAAGGTCCTCACTGACCTCATGGCAGAGCCTGTTCCCAAGTGAGTCAGTCCCTGCCACTGGGGCCTTGCAACTCAGACTTCCAGGGACCGCCGCTAGAGGCGCGGGACCAGTGTGTGCGGAGCTCCCTGAGCCCCTGTGTGGGAGCGCAGCCTCGGTCCAAGCTGGGTCAGGCTCAGTCCAGCGGATTTCCACAGCAGGTGCACGCCCTGTCCAACGCATCTAGTTCGTTTTCTGGGCGGTGCCGTTAGGCGCACGTGCAAGAATCCAGGGAAGGTGCGCGAGAATAAAATGAAAAGCGAGGCTATTTGCACGAGGGGTGGAGAAGGGCAGAGAACCGGTTGGGAAAAGGAGAAGGAATAAAGAATAAGAGGAACTACAGAGAACTTGTTAAAGGCTCACTGTATCTTGGGCCATTTCTTCTGTTTCTATAGGCCTTAGGACACACCTGATTTTTCCATGGGTTGAGTGGGATATTTTAAAGCCCGCTGTGTCCACTTCCCAGTTACATCATTTCCACTTTTCTGCTGGGCTCACTTGAGGCAAACGGAAAGATCACCGGAGCCAGCAAGAGTATCACCAGAGCCTGAGAAAATCGGAGGAGACTCCACCTCCCCACCCCCACGCCGGGCAGCACCTGTGGTCAACAGGTGAAATACCAAGCAGAGTTCAATAAATGCTGAATTTAACAAAAGGAAGTCTTGGTCACTTTAGTGTGAACGGTTAGGGGAACTGCTGAGGAGCCACATGCCAGAAGGTTGTGATGTGAAAGGGGGATTCAGAAGGGAGATCACAAATCCAGACCACACGTTTAAGAAGTTGGATGTGAAAGAGAGGGAAGAAACACAACAGAGGCTGGAGGGTTCTAGGGAGTTTCGGATTGTCATGTACACACTGCTATATATAAAATAGATAACCTGCTGTATAGCACCAGGAACTCGGCTCAATATTATGT
Organism: Mesoplodon bidens; assembly: GCF_964165515.1. Classification (NCBI taxonomy): domain Eukaryota; kingdom Metazoa; phylum Chordata; class Mammalia; order Artiodactyla; family Ziphiidae; genus Mesoplodon; species Mesoplodon bidens. The sequence continues at coordinate 80,231,708 of NC_138177.1, read as the reverse complement.
AACAATCTAAATGGGAAAAGAATTTGAAAAATAATAGATACATGAATAGGTATAACTGAATCACTTTCCTGTACACCTGAAACTAACACAACATTGTTAATCAACTATACTCCAATATAAAAGAAAAAGTTATTAAAAATTAAATAAATAAAAAAATTTTAAAAAGAAGGATTGTTAGATGGAAGGGTCCTGGCCATTCTCAAGCGCTGTTAGGAAAACCCCCATATACAGCCTGGCTCAGCCTCCAGGAGAGGATAGGGGGGTCCTTTCAAAGGGGACCCACTCAGGGGGGAGCAAAGGAGGAGCCTGTGTACAGTGGAGATGACCTGGTTGGCAGGCAGGAGAAGCAGTGAGTGTAGTTAGTAGCCAGTAAGGCAGGGCCAGTCTGAGGGTTCAGGGTCCCAGTAAAGTCAGCTGCTGAGGTGAAGGACAGTGGAGGTAAAGGAGATGAAGAAGAGAACTCAGCAGAGAGCTGACTAGGGACAAATGAAGGTATCACCAAATGTGCTGAGCTCCTAGTTCAGATTGGAAATCAGAAATTGCAGTTTCCTCAGTCTGTGATTTTCTCAAGCCCCCAGCAGCCTAAATTGGGGAGGGCAGTTGGGATCTATCTCCTGTATTCTTTCTATTTTATCATCATTTTCACATCAATACCATTTTCCTTTAGGCCCCTGGAGTATTTCTTGATTAAAACACTAATTTTGCAACTCCTGTTGCAACAAAATTGTCTTTGGGCTAAACTCTGCAGCATCTGTTTGTTAACACAAAGCTTTGTGGAAATAGCCTGCTTTGACCTATTTCTCCTTATTTACAAAAATTATGCACATATATTGTAAAAGGTGGGAATAACCCTGAATTACATAGAGTAGAAAATGCAAACCTTTCCTTTATCCTCAATCTGCATATGTCTCCAATAAACTCTTCCCAACACTTAGACAGAATTCTTAGGTATGATGCTTTTTCCATCTTAGGACATGCCATTAAAATACAGAAAGTATGTCATATTTAAAAATAGTACATACTATTCATATATTTTTGACACTGCCATTTTTCAGTACACAGTATATTGTAAATAATTTTTAGGCCACTGATAATAACAGATGTAGATCATTGCCTACTAATGGATACATAATATTCTATAGTATTCACATAATTCTTTATTTAACCATTTCATTTATGTATTCATGGTATAACCATTGTTTCAAATTTTTACATTTTTCTTATTGATAAATATGTTCTATTATGGTGATTAAGATAAATATATGTATGCATTAAATATTATTTATTTATAAGTAAATATATACATGCACACACACACCTTTTTGCCACTTCTGGTGGATTCTTAGAATTGTGTTAAATCAAAGAAAATGCAAGTGCTCAAAAAATCAGACAGAACTCTAAAAATCTTGTATTGGTTTACAAATTATCTTGTAAAGCAGTTTGTTCAATAACATGTTTTAAACACTGTGGTTAAAAAAACATAACATTAACTTTACCATTTTAACCATTTTAAAATGTACATTTCCATAGTGTTAAGTATATTCACATTTTTGTGCAACAGATCTCTAGAACTTTTCCATTTTGCAACACTAAAACTATACCTAAAAATCGCTAATTCTACCCCCTGTCCCCTATGCATAGAAACTATCTTTCTTCTCTCTATTTCTATGATTTTGATTACTTAAAATATTGAGTATGAGTAGAATAATACAGTGTTTGTCTTTGTGTGACTGGCTAATCACTTAGCATAATATCCTTAAAGTTTCTTCATGTTGTAGCCTGTGACAGGATTTTCCTCTTTTTTAAGCATGCATGCTCTTCCATATATGTATATACCATACTTCCTTAGTCATTCATCTGTTGGTGGACATTTGGGTTGCTTCAACCTCTTGACTATTGTGAATAATCCTGCAATGAAAATGGGTGTGCAAATATCTCCTGAAGATCCTGCTTTGAGTTCTTTAGGACATACATCCAGAAACTCAAGTGCTAGATATATGGTAATTCTATTTTTAACTTTCTGAGGAACTCCATATTCCTTTCCTTAATAGCTGCACGATTTTACATTCCCACTAACTGTTCACAGGGTTCCAACTTCTCTGCATCCTTACCAACACTTATTTTCTGAACTTTTAATAGTGGCCATCCTGTTGGATGTGAGGTGGTATATCATTGTGGCTTGATCTGCATTTCCTTGCTGATCATACTGAGACTCTTTTATATGCTTATTGGCCATTTGTATATCTTCTTTGGAGAAATATCTATTCAACCTCTTGGCCCATTTTAAAATCAGATTATTTAACTTTTATTGCTGAGTTGAAGAAGTTTCTTAGATATTCTGAATATTACCCTGTCTCAGATATATGATTTGCAATTATTTTCTCCCATTCTGCAGATTGCCTTTTCACTCTTGAGTGTATCTTTTGGTGTGCAGATTTAAAATTTGTTGTTGTCATCTTTTCTTTTTTTAAATGCATCACGTAATATGTAGTACTTTTTCCTCCTTTTGGGTTTACTTTATTTTTATTTTTAAAATTTATTTATTTATTTATTTTTGGCTGTGTTGGGTCTTCGTTGCTGCACGCGGGCTTCCTCTAGTTGCGGCGAGCGGGGGCTTCTCTTCGTTGCAGTGTGCGGGCTTCTCATTGCGGTGGCTTCTCTTGTTGTGGAGCCTGGACTCTAGGCATGTGGGCTTCAGCAGTTGTGGCTCGCGGGCTCTAGAGCGCAGGCTCAGTAGTTGTGGCGCATGGGCTTAGTTGCTCCGTGGCATGTGGGATCTTCCCAGACCAGGGCTCGAACCTGTGTTCCTTGTATTGGCAGGTGCATTCTTAACCACTGCACCACCATGGAAGCCCTGTTGTTGTCATCTTTTTAATCAATTTTTTATTTTGTTACCTGTGGTTTTAGTGTCATATCCAAGAAATCATTCCCAAATCCAGTGTCCTGAAGCTTTACCCCTAGGAATTTAATAGTTTTTGTTCTTACAATTAGCTGTTTAATCCATTTTGAGTTAATTTTTGTACATGTGTAAGGTAAGTGTCCAGCTTTATTCTCTTGCATATGGATATCATAACATTTGTTAACATATCATAACATATGTTAACATATTTGTTAACATATAACATTTGTTAAAGAGACTGTATTCTTCTTATTGTGTAGTCTTGACATTCTTTTTGAATATCATTTGGCCATATATAGAAGGGTTTATCTCTGGGTTCTCAATTCTATACCATTGGTCTATATATCTATATTTATGCCAGTACTAAACCATCATAATGACTATCAATTATTATATTTTACCAATATTAAGTCTTCCATTCCCTGGCCCTGGGAGGTCATTCCATTAATTTGAAGCATCTTTGGAAATGTTTAAGCAATGTTTTGCAGTTTTCCACGTCTAAGTCTTTCACCTCCTTTGTTAAGTATATTCCTAAGAATTTTATACTTTGTAAGGCTATAGTATTGTAGTATAGTGGGAATATTTCCCAAATTTTCATCTCAGTTTGCTCATTGTTAACATATAGGAATGCCCCTGATTTTTGAGTGTTGATCTTGTATCCTGTAACTTTGGTGAATTCATTATTAGTTCTAACAGGGTTTGGGATTTTTTGTGTGTGTGTGTGGAATTCTTAGGGTTTTCTGTATATAAGACCATATCTTCTGCAAACAGAGATTATTTTCATTCTTCTTTTCCATTTTATATGTGTTTTATTTCTTTCTCATGTCTGATTGCTCTGGCTAGAGCTTCTGTACTATGTTGAATAGTAATGACAAGAGTGAACATCTTTGCCCACTTGTTCTTGATCTTAAAGGGAAAGCTTTCCCACTGAGTATGATGTTAACTGTTAGCTTTTTATTCATGGCTTTTATTATGTTGAAGTTTTCTTCCCTCCCTCGCCTGTGGGGCATTTTTGTCATGAAAGTGTGTTGAATTTTTTCAAATGCTTTGTTTGCATCAATTGAGATACTCATATGGGTTTTGTCCTTTGTTCTCTTAATGAGTTTTAGTACATGGATTGATTTTTCACTTTTTGGACCATCCTTACATTCACTATAAATCCCATTTGATCATGGAATATGATCCCTTTCATGTGCTGTTGAATTCAGTTTGCTAGTATTTTCTTTAGGATTTTTGTATCAATATTCATGAGAGATATTGCTCTGTGGTCTTCTTTCCTTGTTATCTTTTATCTGGTTTTGGTATTATGGTAATGCTGGCCTCATAAAATGAGTTTGAGAGTGTCCCTGCCTCTTTAATTCTTTGAAAGAGTCTAAGAAGTATTGATGTTAATTACTCTTTAAATATTTGGCAGATTCTCCTGTGAAACCATCTAATCCTGAACTTTCCTTTGTTGACAGGTTTTTGATTAATTTTCAATCTCCCCACTAGTTATAGGCCCATTTATATCTTTTATTTCATTGTGATTCATCCTTGGTAGGTTGTTTGTTTCTAGAAATGTATCCATTTCTTAGGTCATCCAACTTGCTAGCATATAATTATTCATAGTAGTCTCTTGTAATTCTTTTTATTTATATGACATTAGTTGTAATGTTTCCTCATTCATTTCTATTTTAGATATTTGAGTCGTCTCTTTTTTCTTACTATGTCTCATTAAAGGTTTGTCAATTTTGTTGATATTTTTAAAAAACCAACTCAGTTTCATTGATTTTTTTTTTTACTATTTTTCGATTCTCTATTTCATTTATTTCTGTTCTAATCTTTATTTTTCCCTTCTGTCTGCTGAATTTGGGTTTAGGTTTTTTCTTCTTATTGTAATTCCTTGAAATGTAAGGTAAAGTTATTTATTTGAGATTTTGCTTCCTTTTTAATGTAAGTGTTCACTTCTATTAATTTCTCTCTTTGTGCTCCTTTCGCTACATCCCATGAGATGGGATGCTGTGGCTTCATTTTCATTTATCTCCAGATATTTTCCAAATTCTCTTATAATTTTTTCTTTAACCCACTGGCTTTTAAGAAGTGCATAGTTTCATTCCACATTTTTGTGGATTTTTCTGTTTTCCTTCAGCTAGTTTAAAAAATTTTTTAAATTGAAAAGTATAGTTGATTTACAATATTATATTATTTCCAGGTGTACAGCATGGTGGGTGATTCAGTGTTTTTACACAATGTATTCCATTGAAATTTGTTACAAGATAAGAGCTATAATTCCATGTGCTGTATCTTTGTTGCTTATCTCTTTTATATATAGTAGTTTGTATCTCTTAACCCTCTACCCCTAATTTACCCCATCTCCCTTCCCTCTCCTCTTCAGTAAGCACTAGTTTGTTTTCTATATCTATGCATCTGTTTCTGTTTTAAGCATACATTCATTTGTATTATATTTTAGATTCCACATATAAGTGATAGAATACAGTATTTGTCTTTCTCTGTTTAACTTATTTCACAAAGAATAATATTTTCTATGTCCATCAACATTGTTGTAAATGGCAGGATGTCATTCCTTTTAACAGCCGAGTAATATTCCATTGCATATACATATCCCACATCTTCTTAAGCCAACCATCCATTTATGGGCACTTGGGTTGCTTCCATGCCTTGGCTATTGTACATAGTGAAGCTATGAACATTGACGTGCATGTATCTTTTTGAATTAGTATTTTCATTTATTCCAGATATACACCCAGGAGTGGAATTGCTGGATCATATAGTAGTTCTATTTTTAGTTTATCGAGGAACCTCCATACTGCTTTCCATAGTGGCTGCACTAACTTGCGTTCCCACCAACAGTGTATAAAATTTCCCTTTTCTTCACATCTTCAGCAACGCTTATTTGTAGACATTTTGATAATAGCCATTCTGATAAGTGTGAGGTGATATCTCATTGTTTTGAATTGCATTTCTATAATAATTAGTAACATTGAGTCTCTTTTCATGTGCCTGTGCACTTACCAAGGTCTGATGTGCTGTCTGTGCAGGTTTCTACAGCTCTGTTCAGACAAAACCCAAGATCGAGTCTTTTCCCCTGTTGTGGTCTTCCCAGATTTAGTGCAACGTTGTGGCATGAAGTGGGCAGGGTTGGAGCATTTCTTCGCCCGGGGCCTGGGATCCCAGTGTTGCGGCTGTGGGAATGGAAGCAGCTGGATTGCTGTCAGAAGTCGGGGCTGCTTCTATGGCACTGTTTGAGAAAGCACCAACAACGGTTGCTGCCATCACAAGTGGACCACTCCCTGGGCCTGTGGGTCTCCTCTGTGTCTTTTAGATGTAGTCTTTTCCCAGGACCTTGTTGTCCCAGATCCAATGCCATGCCATGGCTTGGAGTGAGTGGGCCCTGCGTGTTCCCTCAGCTCAGACTGGGGAGCCCAGAGACGGGGCAGTCCCTAGGGCAGACGTCTCTCCGCCCAGTCTGGTGGCAAGCCAGCACCTGCACACTCCTCCCGAGTGGAGTCTAGGCTCCTCCAGCCTTTCTACCTGTCCCAGCAGTTCTCCAAGTAGCCAAGGGGGCTCTTCTCCTCCCTGGAGTACCCCAGGACTAAGATGCCCAGTCTATGGCAAAACCCACTCACACCCCAGGGCAAATGCCTGCCCCTATGATCTCCCTTTTCCTCTTAGTCCCCTCCCAAGGGCACAGGTCTCAACCCAATGTGATGCTTTTCTTCCACCCGATTACATGGGAATTTTTCTTGCAGCCTTGGTCATATAGGAGGTCTTCTGCCAGTTTCCAGTTAGTTTTCCATTAGAATTGTTCCACATGTATATATATTTTTGGTGTGTTGGTTGAGGAAGGCGAGCTCCATGTCCTCTTACTCTGCCATCTTCATTCCCCCACTCTGTAACAACCTATTTTAAACCGATAACAACTTAAATTCAATCATATGTAATAAAATTATATACAATCTTAGAGGAAAAATACTTTGTAAATTAATCAAGGAGGTAAGTTTGACAGGCTTAAATGTAATTCAGGTGTTCTCTCTCTCTCCTTTGCTGTATGGAGTAGATGAAGTGGTGCCTTTCCCAGCTCAGGTTCCCTTTCATCTCAGAGCTCTGCTCAGATAAAGTCTGTCTCTGTAAAAGGAATCTTGGTGTGAGCAGCTAAGCCACTTCTCCTGACCCCATGTTACTAAATATAAATGGGAGAAAAAATCATATGTAAGCACTCTACTCTTTTACATCCCTACCCCCTCTCACTTTATCTTATTTATGACACAAATTACCTCTTTTTATATTGCTTATCCTTAACAAAAATTTATAATTGCTTTTAAGAAAATTCTGTCCCAGACTTACAAGTTGTTAACTCACCTATATCACAATACTATGGCACTCTTTGTCTAAATATTTACCTTTGTCAGGGAATTATATATTGTTGTATGTTTTTGTATTGCTATTTATCATCCTTTCACTTCAACTTGTGGAACGCCTTTCAGAATTTTTTTAAGATATGCCTAGCGGTGAATAACTCCCTCAGTTTTTGCTTATCTGGGAAAGTCTTAATTTCTCCTCTGTTTTTAAGGATAGTTGGGCAGGTGTAATATTCATGGTGACCCTTTTTTCTTTCAATAACTTTAATATATCATCCCACTCTCTATATCTGAGAGATTTCTGCTGAGAGATCTGCTGACCAATCTAGTGGGAGCTCCCTTGTATGTAACACTCACTTTTCTCCCTCTGCTTTCAAGAGTCCCTCTTGATTCGTGACTTTTGACAGTTTGATGATCATATAACTTAATGTAGGTCTCTTTAGATATATCCACATTAGAGTTTATTGAGCTTCTTAAATTTGTATGTCTATTTTTCTCCTCAGATTTGGGACACCTTTGGCCATTTTTTCTTCAAACAGTTTCTCTGCTCCTTCCTCTGTTCCTCACTTTCTGGGATTCCCATTTGTATATGTTGTTTCAGTGGACCGTATCCCCTAAGTCCCTTAGACTCTCTTCATTTTTCTTCATTCTTTTGACTTTTTCTTCCTCTGATTCACTAATGATGAAAGCCCTATCTTTTAATTTGTTGATTTTTTCTTCTGCCTGAGGAGTCCCTCCAGTGAACTTCTCAAATAAAGTATTGTATTCCTCATGTCCAGAATTTCCATTTGGTTCTTCCTCATGGTTTCTATCTATCTCTTTGTTGATATTCTCATTTGTTCATGCATCATTTCCCTGATTTTGTATAGTTGTCTATCTGTGCTCTCGGTTAATTCGTTGATCTGTAAGTTTGAATTTTTGTCTGGCAATTCATGTATCTCCCTTTCCTTAGGTTTATTATCTAGAGATGAAACTGTTTCCTTAAACATGTCATGGTTGCCTGTCTCTTTTTATGTCTTGCTTTGTTGCTGTTGTTGTTGTTCTATTTAGGATTTTGGCGTCTAAAGCATCAGTCAACTCTCCCAGACTGGCATCATACAGGGCGGTTTTTCTTCACACAGCCAGGCAAGACAGTCCGGGGACCTCTCAAGTCTTTTCTCCCTCTGTGTGTGTGTGTGTGTGTGTGTGTGTGTGTGTGTGTTTAATGTATAATGTCTATGTGTCCTTTCTGGGCTTGTTTATGCAATTTTTTTGAAGTGATTTGCCAGTTTCTATTCAGGAGCTCCCACTGCAACGTTGAAGCTTATCTGGTGTTGTAGTAAATCACCATCCTGGGGCTCCACCTAGTTTCTGTCTGTAGTGCTGCACACCCTGGTACATGGTTTATATCTTTGCTCTGAAATGCCTCAACATGGCACCTTTGTTCCTGTCAGTACTGGAGTACAGGCAAGACAGACACTTGTCCCTTGGACTGTCCCCTGAAGGTCATTTGTATTTACATCCTACTCCTTTCCCTTCCCAAGGAGAAGAGGGGAGTTGAGTGTTTCCTCCCAAACGTGATGCATAAGTGTGTTTGTGGATCAGGGGATGATGGAGAGGCTCTCTGGTAAGAAAAAGTGGATAGAGCTGCAAATTCTGTAGCCAACTTTCATGAAGATGGCTTCACGCTCCTATGGGGTGTGGTTGTCTTTTTACTGGTTTCCGGATTTCTCACAGAGGTATTTTGTTGGTTTGTAGTAGTAGAGGAATGTCAGGGCTTCCTACTCCACCATTTTGCTGATGTCTTTAGTCTGTTCAGTGGAACGTTTTGCAATGGTAGAGATGTTAATACAGCCCAATACTATAGCCACTAACGTTCTGCAGTTATTGACCTATTAAATGTGGCTATTGTGACAAGGCAACTGATTCTCAAACTTATTTTAATTACAGTTAATTTAAATTTAAGTAGCCACGTGTTGCTACTAGCTGCCATATTAACCAGCACAGCTATAGAAGGCCCAATTTCCTACGTTTCTAGAAGTATTTAATATCCAACTCTTTAATATAGGCTTATTAGAAAAAGAAGACATAGCACATTATTTAAAACGACCTTCTCTGATTATTAGTGAGACTGAACTTTATAGCAGCTTAATGCCAATCTACTCTTTAAATTATTTCTAAATTGAGGTAAATTTACATATAACTTTATATAAGTTGTTGGTGCACCACCTAATGATTCTCTATGCAGTAGTCTCCCCTTACCTGTGGGGGATAGATTCCAAGACCAGCAGTGGATGCCTGAAACCAGAGATAGTACCAAGTCCTATATATACTATGCTTTTCCCTATACATACATACCTATGATAAATTTTAAGTCATGAACTAGGCACAATAAAAGATTAACCAAAACAACTAATATTAAAATACAATAATTACAACAATATACTGTTATGAAAGTTATGTGAATGTGGCCCTCTCTCTCTTTCAAAATATCTTACTGTCAGGCTTCCCTGGTGGCGTAGTGGTTGAGAGTCCGCCTGCCGATGCAGGAGACACGGGTTCGTGCCCCAGTCCGGGAAGATCCCACATGCCGCGGAGTGGCTGGGCCCGTGAGCCATGGCCGCTGAGCCTGCGTGTCCAGAGCCTGTGCTCCACAACGGGAGAGGCCACAACAGTGAGAGGCCCGCGTACCGCAAAAAAAAAAAAAAAAAAAATCTTACTGTCCTGTTCTCACCCTACTTCATCTCGTGAACCTCTGAGATGATGCAATACCAATGCAATGAGATGAAGTGAGGTGAATGATGTACGTACTCTGAAGGGAATTCTCCTTTACAGTTGACCGTTGAACAGCACATGTTTGAACTATTGGCTAATACAAGATTTCTGCAAAATAAATACAGTACTACATGATCTGTGGTTGGTTGAATCCACAGGTGCAGAACCGAGGATCCAGAGAGCAGACTAACGGACTTGAGCATCCAAGGCTTTGGGTGTCTCTGGTGGATCTTGGAAACAACCCCCCGTGGATACCAAGGGACAACTATAATATTTTTGGACTTCAGTTGGCTGCAGGCAACTAATAATATGGAAAGTGAAACTGTGAATAATGGAAGACTACTGTATTTATGTATCACTAAATAATCACCACAATAAGTCAAACTAACATTCATGACTACACATAGTTATACTTTTTTTCCTATGATGAAAACTTACAAGATTTACTGTCTTAGCCACTTTCAAATGTACAATACACGATTAAATTATTCTTACATTTGCCACTTTGTATCCTTTGCCCATTCTCCTCTTACATGCTTTGCTCTGCTTTTTGATTTGTGGGCGCTACTAATATATTGCAAATTAATTTGGCCAATCTGTTATTTGTCATTAACCTATACAGTGTCTTTCACCATACAGAATATTTAAAGGTCTTCTACCTTCTGGGTTTCATGCCATTCTTTTGTCCTTCCTCATCCTATGATTGTAAAAATGTCTGTCTAATATGTGCTTTAACAAATTTCTCTTAGTACATCTCTGAGTTTTGTTTTTGGTATGGAACCCAATACTGTCTTCCAGGTGTGGTATGATTCTGTTCTTTCTTATTATTGGATCAAGTAGTGAATAATCCTATAACTGACAAAGGGCACTCTAAATGTTTTTAACAAATCAATTAGAAAAAGACAGATAATCTAATAGAAAAATGAGCAAAAAGTTTCTGCAGACACATCACATAGGAGAAAATTCAGGTAGCCAATAAACAGATGGAAAGGTTTCAATCATATTATTAAACAGAATACTGCAAATTAAAGCTACTATCTGATGCTACACCCATCAGGTTTAGCAGTGATTCAAGAAACTAATAATATGAAGCTTTGGTAAGGATATAGAATGATAAGACCTCTCTCACACTTCAGTGGCAATAAATCAATAACATGACTTTAGATACCTGTTTGACATTATCTCATATAGTTGAAAATAGGCTCTATGGTCCAGAAATTCCATTTCTACCCTACAGAAATGTGTACATATGTACACTAGGATACATGGATGTAACAGTACTCCCCAAAACGGGAAAGAAGCCTAATTTCCATCAGTGGTGACTGCAGCAATGGAGCTAACGAATCTGAGTTATATGCAACAACATGGATATTACAAACAAAACACAAATGAACATATAAGCCAAAATCAGGCAAAACTGAACTTTATTTTTAGTTGTACGTGCATAGTTGATAAAAATAAATCAAGGACATTATGAGCAGAACTGTCAGGGAAGTTGTTACTTCTGGGGTGAAGGGAAAGGGCTCTAATCAGGAAATAATGGAATAGGGACAGGGTATGGGTTCATGTAGCTTCCAGGGAGCTCTGGTGTTGGTAACACATTTCTTCAGCACTACTGTTTGCTGTACATATTTGTTAAAACTTTCCTAAGATTTCAAGCTCTTTTGTGTATATATTATATTTCATGGTGAAAAAAAGTTTTTGTAATGTAACTTTTTTGTCTCTTTCTGAGATGTGACAATTACATATGCTTTGTTATCATTAATCTTTAGGTTGACAGATTAGCATAGACTCATAAAGATATCGTTGAAGGGATAGTGCTGGTAGATTAAATATGACTGGTATTTTTACTTACATTGAAAAAACTATCACGGGTGCATTGTGTCCCTCCCTTTTTCTCCTAAAAGATAAAAAAATAGTTTCGATTTTTTGAGATGACCATTATGATTCATTACATCCCTTTTGCTAGTGAATTAATGAAATGGTTATTATATGGACTCTAAAATGTCTCTGCATTATTCATATTAAGATAAAGCTAAGCACAACAAAGAACAGTATTTATTTCTCTTTAAAGTTACCTTCTGAATCTATCCGTTTGGGTTCAGTCAGTAGAAAGAAACTCTACAGTAATTGAAACAGGAAAATGTAATATAAAAAAAAATTAACTGTAACAAGAGAATGGAATAACTAGAGATTGGCTATTAACATGTATAAAGAGAACTCTAAAGAATATTGAAACAGTGGATATATAATAAAGCAGATATGATATGATACATGACATGATATATATGATAAAATATGATATGATATATGATATAGCCACCAATCCCAGGGATGAATTAGAGCATCTGTGGCAAGAAGAGTTAACCTCCTCCTAGGGCTGAGATCCAGATCTCGTTGGAGGGCACAGCCTTAGATCACTGAATAGCAGAGAAATCACTGAGGTACACTCTGGTAGGTCTTGCCAGAAATCCAACCTCTCATGTCCTGGGGAAAACTGTTCACAGGAATGTGTCTCACTGAGGCACTGCAGGGCACTGGAGAAAGTTGTTCATGGTGAGGTCTGTCACTGGGGCACTCTAATACACTCTACTACAGAACCACCTGGGGAAAAGTGGGTGCCTGGTTGCTGGGTGCCTCTGGCTGCCTACACTGCAGATGTGGGGCCCTAGAGAGGCTGCCTGCACTTCAGAAGTTTGGTCTGGGGAAGCTACTTCAACTGCAGGAGAAGCCTGTCTAGGGAGTCACTGGAACAAGAAAAGCAAAACTCTTACTCCTAAAATTTCTCTCCAGCACCCTCTACTGATAAAGCTTAACTTAGTGCCAGCTAACAAATCTAAGATACTTAAGGGCCCAGATCCATTTGCACAGGCAGAAAGGGTGATTTTAGAGCTAACTGGTCATAAATTGATAATCTAGTAAGTCTGCTATGAGGGACTAGATTTGCCAGTCAGGACAGGCAAGATCAAAGAATTCTAGTTAGAGCTCTATTTTCTCTCACCCAGATGTTTGAGGCTGGAACAAGGTGTGAGGATGGCACCCTTAAAGGATGATTCCTCCTGGGGCACAGATGGAATAGGCAAACCCGTTTTATTTCCCCCACCAATGTTCTCCATTTGGTCAACAGAGGTCTTCCAACCCATACCCCTCAATTATACAGTTTTTCTCACTTGACTTAGGTAGATACACTTCTGAACCCTATGACCAGAATACATGTAATTTCCTTCACAATTTGGTTGAATTCAACTCATCACTAATAGAAAAGGTTCCAATTTCTTTAAAATGTTCTCTTGTCCTCTTTAATTGCAACAAGCTCTAAAAGTTTATATTAGCCTGTGGACATTTTATGCATATAATTCGTTGGTCTACAAGCAATGACTGTGTGTTTCTTTCTTTTTTTTTTTTTCTTTCCTTGCTAGAACTAGGACTTCCAGATCAACTTCAGATTGAGAATATATGAAAGCTGGCATCTGCATTATTCCTAACTTTAAAGGAAACTAACTTATACATTTATTATTAAGTATAATGTTTTCTATAGATTAGATAACCTTTATTAGTTTTTGGAATTTTATATTTCTAACTGCTGTTATATTTCATAATTTTTATCATGAAGATGTAATTTTCCCAAATACTTTGTTGATTCTACTGAAATGATTGTATGAGTCTTCTTAAGGTGTGATATCTAGTAATTGATTTACTAGGTGTTAACCATCTTTTCTTTTCTGAGGAAAAAATTATTAGTCATAGTGTATTTGTATTCATCATTATGAACTTGCTTCTAGTTTCAGTTTGGTAATAATTGATTTACAATTTTTGCCTCTATGTTTCTAGGTAAGTTAGGTCTATAATTTTCCTTACTTGTATTATCCTTGGAGGGTTTTTCTATCAGAGTTAAATTAGATGCATATACTGACTTGAGGAGTGTTTTATTTTTCTTTCTCTGGAAGGTTTATGATAGGCTGCTCTTTTAAATTTCAGTGTATTATTATAGCAGCTAGGCCTGAATTTTCCCAAACATATTAGAATAAATTCGTTTACATTCATAATTTTTTATCTACTGTATCTGCCCAAACATCCTACTTTTATTTCCCTAGTACCTGTTAGTTGTGCCTTCTTTATATTTTTATTTAATTTAACTATCTTTATGACATTCTTTTAGTTATTTCATAATTTCTGCTTGTCTTGGTTATTTCCTACTTTCTATTTCTTTGGATTTATTCTGGGGTTCTTTGTCTAATTTCTTAAACAAAATGCTATGCCAAAACAGTCTTGAGAAAGAAGAACAGAGCTGGAAGAATCATGCTCCCTGACTTTAGACTATTCTGCAAAGCTATAGTAATCAAAACAGTATGGTATTGGCACAAAAACAGACATATAGACCAATGGAACAGGATAGAAAACCCAGGAGTATACCCATGCATTTATGGTCAATTAAGCTATGACAAAGGAAGTTCAAGAAAGTTCAAGAAATTTGCAAGGAAGTTCAATGGAGAAAAGACAGTCTCTTCAATAAGTGGTCCTGGGAAAACTGGACAGCTACATGTGAAAGAATGAAATTAAAACATTCCCTAACACCATATACAAAAATAAACTCAAAATGGATTAAAGACCTAAATGTAAGACCAGATACTATAAAACTCCTAGAGGAAAACATAGGCAGAACACTGTGACATAAATCACAGCAGTATGTTTTTGGATCCATCTCCTAGAGTAATGGAAATAAAAACAAAAATACACAAATGGGACCTGATTAAACTTAAAAGCTCTTGCACAGCAAAGAAAAACATAAACAAAGCAGAACAAAAAGAAAACCTATGGGATGGGAGAAAATATTTACAAACGATGCTATGGACAAGGGATTAAACTTCAAAATATACAGACAGCTCATACAGCTTAATATATATATTAAAAAAACAAGCAATCCAATCAAAAAATGGGCAGAAGACCTAAATAGACATTTCTCCAAAGAAGGCATTCAGATGGCCAACAGGCACATGAAAAGATGCTCAATATCGTTAATTATTAGAGAAATGAAAATCAAAATTGCAATGAGGTATCACTTCACACCAGTCAGAATGGCCATCATTAAAAAGTCTACAAATAATAAATGCTGGGAGGAGCTTCAAGATGGGGGTAGTGTAAGACATGGAGATCACCTTCCTCCCCACAAATACATCAGAAATACACCTACATGTGGAACAACTCCTACAGAACACCTATTGAACGCTGGCAGAAGACCTCAGACCTCCCAAAAGGCAAGAAACTCCCCACGTACCTGGGTAGGGCAAAAGAAAAAAGAAAAACCAGAGACAAAAGAATAGGGACAGGACCTGCACCAGTGGGAGGGAGCTGTGAAGGAGGAAAGGTTTCCACACACTAGGAAGCCCCTTCGTGGGCGGAGACTATGGGGGGCAGAGGGAGGAGCTTTGGAGACGGGGAGGAGAGCACAGCCACAGGGGTGCGGAGGGCAAAGCGGAGAGATTAACGCACAGAGGATTGGTGCTGACCAGCTCACACCAGCCCGAGAGGCTTGTCTGCTCACCTGCCGGGATGGGCGGGGCTGGGAGCTGAGGCTTGGGTTTCGGAGGTCAGACCCCAAGGAGAGGACTGGGGCTGGCTGCATGAACACAGCCTGAAGGGGGCTAGTGCGCCACGGCTAGCCGAGAGGGAGGCCGGGGAAAAAGTCTGGAGCTGCCAAAGAGACAAAAGACTTTTTCTTGCCTCTTTGTTTCCTGGTGCACGAGGAGAGGGGATTAAGAGCGCCACTTAAAGGAGCTCCAGAGACAGGCGCGAGCTGCGGCTATCAGCGCAGACCCCAGAGACGGGCGTGAGACGCTAAGGCTGCTGCTGCAGCCACTAAGAAGCCTGTGCGCAAGCACAGGTCACTATCCACACCTCCCCTCCCAGGAGCCTGTGCAGCCCGCCACTGCCAGGGTCCCATGATCCAGGGACAACTTCCCTGGGAGAACGCACAGCGTACCTCAGGCTGGTGCTATGCCATGCCAGCCTCTGCCGCCTCAGGCTCACACCACATCCATACCCCTCCCTCCCCCAGGCCTGAGTGAGCCAGAGCCCCTGAGTCTTGCTCCTTAACCCCGTCTTGTCTGAGCGAAGAACAGACGCCCTCCAGCGACCTACACGCAGAGGTGGGGCCAAATCCAAAGCTGAACCCCGGGAGCTCTGCAAACAAAGAAGAGAAAGGAAAATCTCTCCCAGCAGCCTCAGGACCAGCGGATTAAATCTCCACAATCAATGTGATGTACCCTGCATCTGTGGAATACCTGAATAGAAAACGAATCATCCCAGATTGAGGAGGTGGACTTTGGGAGCAACAATATATATATATATTTCTCTCTTTTTCTCTTTTTGTGAGTGTGTATGTGTATGATTCTGTGTGTGATTTTGTTTGTATAGCTTTGCTTTTACCATTTGTCCTAGGGTTCTGTCTGTCCTTTTTTTTCCATTACTTAAAAAAATTTTTTTCTTAATAATTATTTTTTATTTTAAGTATTTTATTTTATTTTACTTTATTTTATTTAATTTTATCTTCTTTCTTTTTTTTCTCCCTTTTATTTTGAGCCATGTGGAGGACAGGCTCCTTGTGCTCCAGCCAGGCATCAGGGCTGTGCCACTGAGGTGGGAGAGCCAAGTTCAGGACACTGGTCCACAAGAGACCTCCCAGCTCCACGTAATATCAAACAGCGAAAATCTCCCAGAGATCTCCATCTCAACGCCAAGACCCAGCTCCACTCAACGACCAGCAAGCTACAGTGTAGGACACCCATGCCAAACAACTAGCAAGACAGGAACACAACCCCATCCATTAGCACACAGGCTGCTTAAAATCATAATAAGGCCACAGACACCACAAAACACACCACCAGACGTGGACCTACCAACAGAAAGACAAGATGCAGCCTCATCCCCCAGAACACAGGCACTAGTCCCCTCCACCAGGAAGCCTACACAACCCACTGAACCAACCTTAGCCACTGGGGACAGACACCCAAAACAACGGAAACTATGAACCAGTAGCCCGTGAAAAGGAGACCCCAAACACAGTAACTTAAGCAAAATGAGAAGACAGAGAAACACACAGCAGATGAAGGAGCAAGGCAAAAACCCACCAGACCTAACAAATGAAGAGGAAATAGGCAGTCTACCTGAAAAAGAATTCAGAATATTGATAGTAAAGATGATCCAAAATCTTGGAAATAGAATGGACAAAATACAAGAAACGTTTAACAAGGACCTAGAAGAACTAAACAGCAAACAACCAGTGATGAACAACACAATAAATGAAATAAAAACTTCTCTAGAAGGGACCAATAGCAGAATAACTGAGGCAGAAGAACGGATAAGTGATCTGGAAGACAAAATAGTGGAAATAACTGCTGCAGAGCAGAATAAAGAAAAAAGAATTGAGGACAGTCTCAGAGACCTCTGGGACAATATTAAATGCACCAACATTCAAATTATAGGGGTCCCAGAGGAAGAAGAGAAAAAGAAAGGGATTGAGAAAATATTCGAAGAGATTATAGTTGAAAACTTCCCTAATATGGGAAAGGAAATAGTTAATCAAGTCCAGGAAGCACAGAGAGTCCCATACAGGATAAATCCAATGAGAAACACGCCAAGACACATATTAATCAAACTATCAAAAATTAAATACAAAGAACAGATGTTAAAAGCAGCAAGGGAAAAACAACAAATAATACATAAGGGATCCCCATAAGGTTAACAGCTGATCTTTCAGCAGAAACTCTGCAAGCCAGAAGGGAGTGGCAGGACATATTTAAAGTGATGAAGGAGAAAAAACTACAACCAAGATTACTCTACTCAGCAAGGATCTCATTTAAATTTGACGGAGAAATTAAAAGCTCTACCAACAAGCAAAAGCAAAGAGAATTCAGCACCACAAAACCAGCTTTACAACAAAAGCTACAGGAACTTCTCTAGGCAGGAAACACAAGAGAAGGAAAAGACCTACTATAATAAACCCAAAACAATTAAGAAAATGGTAATAGGAACATACATATTGATAATTACCCTAAATGGAAATGGATTATATGCTCCAACCAAAAGACATAGACTGGCTGAATGGATACAAAATCAAGACCCATATGTATGCTGTCTACAAGAGACCTACTCAGACCTAGGGACACATACAGACTGAAAGTGAGGGGATGGATATTCCATGCAAATGGAAATCAAAAGAAAGCTGGAGTAGCAATTCTCATATCAGACAAAATAGACTTTAAAACAAAGACTATTACAAGAGACAAAGAAGGACACTACATAATCATCAAGAGATCGATCCAAGAAGAAGATGTAACAATTGTAAATATTTATGCACGCAACATAGGAGCACTGCAATACATAAGGCAAGTACTAACAGCCATGAAAGGGGAAATTGACAGTAACACAATCATAGTAGGGGACTTTAACACCCCACTTTCACCAATGGACAGATCATCCAAAAATAAATAAGGAAACACAAGCTTTAAATGATACATTAAACAAGATGGACTTAACTGATATTTATAGGACATTCCATCCAAAAACAACAGAATACACATTTTCCTCAAGTGCTCATGGAACATTCTCCAGGATAGATCATATCTTGGGTCACAAATCAAGCCTTGGTAAATGTAAGAAAATCGAAATCATATCAAGTATCGTTTCCGACCACAGTGCTGTGAGACTAGATATCAATTACAGGAAAAAATCTGTAAGAAACACATGGAGGCTAAACAACACACTACTTAATAACCAAGAGATCACTGAAGAAATGAAAGAGGAAATAAAAAAATACCTAGAAACAAATGACAATGAGAACACAACGACCCAAAACCTATGGGATGCAGCAGAAGCAGTTTTAAGAGGGAAGTTTATAGCAATACAATCCTACCTGAAGAAACAAGAAACATCTCAAATAAAAAAATCTAACCTTACACTTAAAGCAATTCGAGAAAAAAGAACAAAGAAACCCCAAAGTTAGCAGAAGGAAAGAAATCATAAAGATCAGATCAGAATAAATGAAAACGAAATGAAGGAAACGATAGCAAAGATCAATAAAACTGAAAGCTGTTTCTTTGAGAAGATAAACAAAATTGATAAACCATTAGCCAGAATCATCAAGGAAAAAAGGAGAAGACTCACATCAATAGAATTAGAAATGAAAAAGGAGAAGTAACAACCGACACTGCAGAAATACAAAGGATCATGAGAGGTTACTACAGGCAAATATATGCCAATGAAATGGACAACCTGGAAGAAATGGACAAATACTTAGAAATGCAAAACTTTCTGAGACTGAACCAGGAAGAAATAGAAAATATGAACAGACCAATTACAAGCACTGAAATTGAAACTGTGATCAAAAATCTTCCAACAAACAAAACCCAGGACCAGAAGGCTTCACAGGTGAATTCTATCCAACATTTAGAGAAGGGCTAACACCTACCCTTCTCAAACTCTTCCAAAATATAGCAGAGGGAGGAACACTCCCAAACTCATTCTACGAGGCCAACATCACTCTGATACCAAAACCAGACAAAGATGTCACAAAGAAAGAAAACTACAGACCAATATCACTGATGAACATAGATGCAAAAATCCTCAACAAAATATTAGCAAACAGAATCCAACAGCACATTGAAAGGATCAAACACTATGATCAAGTGCGGTTTATTCCAGGAATGCAAGGATTCCTCAATATATGCAAATCAATCAATGTGATACACCATATTAACAAAATGAAGGAGAAAAACCATATGATCATCTCAATAGATGCAGAGAAAGTTTTTGACAAAATTCAACACCCATTTATGATAAAAACCCTGGAGAAAGTAGGCATAGAGGGAACTTTCCTCAACATAATAAAGGCCATATATGACAAACCCACAGCCAACGTCATCCTCAATGGTGAAAAGCTGAAACCATTCCCACTAAGGTCAGGAACAAGACAAAGTTGCCCACTCTCACCACTCTTATTCAACATAGTTGTGGAAGTTTTAGCCACAGCAATCAGAGAAGAAAAAGAAACAAAAGGAATCCAAATTGGAAAAGAAGAAGTAAAGCTCTCACTGTTTGCA
Source organism: Mesoplodon bidens (assembly GCF_964165515.1). Taxonomy (NCBI): domain Eukaryota; kingdom Metazoa; phylum Chordata; class Mammalia; order Artiodactyla; family Ziphiidae; genus Mesoplodon; species Mesoplodon bidens. The sequence continues at coordinate 80,211,600 of NC_138177.1, read as the reverse complement.
GATGACATGATACTATACATAGAGAATCCTAAAGATGCTACCAGAAAACTCCTAGAGCTAATCAATGAATTTGGTAAAGTAGCAGGATGCAAAATTAATGCACAGAAATCTCTGGCATTCCTGTACACTAATGATGAAAAATCTGAAAGTGAAATCAAGAAAACATTCCCATTTACCACTGCAACAAAAAGAATAAAATACCTAGGAATAAACCTACCTAAGGAGACAAAAAATCTGTATGCAGAAAATTATGAGACACTGATGAAAGAAATTAAAGATGATACAAATAGATGGAGAAATATACCATGTTCTTGGATTGGAAGAATCAACATTGTGAAAATGACTCTATTACCCAAAGCAATCTACAGATTGAATGCAATCCCTGTCAAACTACCACTGGCATTTTCCCCAGAACTAGAACAAAAAATTTCACAATTTGTGTGGAAACACAAAAGACCCCGAATAGCCAAAGCAATCTTGAGAAGAAAAACGGAGCTGGAGGAATCAGGCTCCCTGACTTCAGAGTATACTACAAAGCTACAGTAATCAAGACAGTATGGTACTGGCACAAAAACAGAAAGATAGATCAGTGGAACAGGATAAAAAACCCAGAGATAAACCCACACACATATGGTCACCTTATCTTTGATAAAGGAGGCAAGAATATACAGTGGAGAAAAGACAGCCTCTTCAATAAGTGGTGCTGGGGAAACTGGACAGCTACATGTAAAAGGCTGAAATTATAACACTCCCTAATACCATACACAAAAATAAACTCAAAATGGATTAAAGACCTAAATGTAAGGCCAGACACCATCAAACTCTTAGAGGAAAACATAGGCAGAAAACTCTATGACATAAATCACAGCAAGATCCCTTTTGACCCACCTCCTAGAGAAATGGAAAGAAAAACAAAAATAAACAAATGGGACCTAATGAAACTTAAAAGCTTTTGCACAGCAAAGGAAACCATAAACAAGACCAAAAGACAACCCTCAGAATGGGAGAAAGAATTTGCAAATGAAGCAACTGACAAAGGATTAATCTCCAAAACATACAAGCAACTCATGCAGCTCAATATCAAAAAAACAAACAACCCAATCCAAAAATGGGCAGAAGACCTAAATAGACATTTCTCCAAAGAAAATATACAGATTGCCAACAAACACATGAAAGAATGCTCAACATCATTAATCATTAGAGAAATGCAAATCAAAACTACAGTGAGGTATCACCTCACACCAGTCAGAATGGCCATCATCAAAAAATCTACAAACAGGGGCTTCCCTGGTGGCGCAGTGGTTAAGAGTCCACCTGCGGATGCAGGGGACACAGGTTCGTGCCCCGGTCCGGGAAGTTCCCACATGCCGCGGAGCGGCTGGGCCCGTGAGCCATGGCCGCTGAGCCTGCGCGTCCAGAGCCTGTGCTCCACAACGGGAGAGGCCACAACAGTGAGAGGCCCATGTACCGCAAAAAAAAAAAAAAAAAAAAAAATCTACAAACAATAAATGCTGGAGAGGGTGTAGAGAAAAGGGAACCCTCTTGCACTGCTGGTGGGAATGTAAATTGATACAGCCACTATGGAGAACAGTATGGAGGTTACTTAAAAAACTACAAATAGAACTACCATACGACCCAGCAATCCCACTACTGGGCATATACCCCTGAGAAAACCATAATTCAAAAAGAGTAATGTACCAAAATGTTCATTGCAGCTCAATTTACAACAGCCAGGAAATGGAAGCAACCTAAGTGTCCATCAGCAGATGAATGGATAAAGAAGATGTGGCATATATATACAATGGAATATTACTCAGCCATAAAAAGGAACAAAGCTGAGTTATTTGTAGTGAGGTGCATGGACCTAGAGACTGTCGTACAGAGTGAGGTAAGTCAGAAAGAGAAAAACAAATACTGTATGCTAACACATATATATGGAATCTGAAAAAAAAAGGAAAAAAATGGTCATGAAGAACCTAGGGGCAAGATGGGAATAAAGATGCAGACCTACTACGGAATGGACTTCAGGATATGGGGAGGGGGAAGGGTAAGCTGGGACAAAGTGAGAGAGTGGCATGGACATATATACACTACCAAACGTAAAATAGATAGCTAGTGGGAAGCAGCCGCATAGCACAGGGAGACTAGCTCGGTGCTTTGTGACCACCTAGAAGGGTGGGATAGGGAGGGTGGGAGGGAGGGAGATGCAAGAGGGAAGAGATATGGGGACATATGTGTACATATAACTGATTCACTTTGTTATAAAGCAGAAATTAACACACTATTGTAAAGCAATTATACTCCAATAAAGATGTTAAAAAAATAATAATAAATGCTGGATAGGGTGTTGAGAAATAGGAACCCTCCTACACTTATGGTGGGAATGTAAATTGGTACAACCACTATTGAGAACAGTATGGAGGTTCCTCAAAAAACTAAAAAATAGTTACCATATGATCCTGCAATCCCACTCCTGGGCATATATCTAGAGAAAACTCTAAAAGATAAGGCACTGCAATGTTCATAGCAGCATTATTTATAATACCCAAGACATGGAAGCAACCTAAATGTCCATTGACTGTTGAATGGATACAGAAGATGTGGTATATATATACAGTGGAATTTTACTCAGCCATAAAAAAGAATGAAATAATGCCATTTGCAGCATCATGGATGGACCTAGATTATCATACTAAGTGAAGTAGCCCAGAGAAAGACAAATATCATATGATATGGCTTATATGTGGAATCTAACAAAATGATACAGATGAACTTATTTACAAAATAGAAATAGACTCACAGACATAGAAAACAAACTTAAGGTTACCAAGGAGGATAGAGGGGTGGGGGAGGATAAATTAGGAGTGTGGGGTTAACATATACACACTACTAAATATAAAATAGATGAACAACACGGACCTACTGTATAGCACAGGGAACTATATTCAATACCTTGTAATAACCTATAATTGAAAAGAATCTGAAAAAGAATATATATATATATATATATATATAACTGAATCACTTTGTTGTATACCCGAAACTAACACATTGTAAATTAACTACATTTCAATTAAAAATTTTTAAATCCTTATGTTATTGCTTCAGTCTGCTGTGGCATAAATATTTAGATGAGAATTTTTCTACTTAAAAACTTTGGTTGCTTTCCATAGTTCTAATAATTACTATTTCAAAAATAGTGGTAGTATTTGATAAGAATTTTTGTATAGTTACTAAATATCTTCTAACATATTTTATTAATAACTGACATTTATACATTAAATTTTTTTCATAGATATAGGGGTGTTGGTTAGATTTTTTGTTTCTAATTTGATAGTGCCATGTTCAGAGATTACTGTCTATATGATACTGATTCTTTGAAACTACACTAAGATTTTAAGATGGCTTTACCTAGGTATAATTTTTATGAATGTTCCAGATATTCTTGGAAAATTCATTAACTGTTATTGTGACAGGCAGTGCTCTGTATATAATGGGGTGTTGAGAAGGTATTCTTCCTGTCTTGGAGTGTCAGCACAGGCCTCTTGATGTCTTTTAGTCAAACCACAAGGAGCACCCTGGTGAGTCAAAGATGGATTCACTGATGCTTTTTGCTGCAGGGAAAATTACACACTAAGGGGAAATGTGGTATCTCAGTAAGTGAGTATTAGGAAGAGCTTATTATGGGATTGTACTTATCTTAGTTGATATTGAGAGAGGTTTAAAAAATTGAGTATCTTAATGAATATTATCAAAGTTGCAGGCATGATCAGATGAAATGTGTTCTTCTCTTTAATTACATCCCCAAACTGGATTTTGTTTATAACAAAGTTTTTCTATAAAGTAATTTTACATTGTTTTATTTACTGAAACCTAGGGTAGGTTTTTAGTATATTTTCTTGGGCTGTCCAGGTATATAGTCTTATTAATCTCAGATGAAGATATCTTCTCTTCCTCCTTTCCAATTCTTATATGTAAAATCCTGTAATAACCATAGTAACAAGATTCTGATGTAACATGATTACTGGTTGGTGACCATCGTCTGCCAAATCCTTATTCTTAAATCTTTTCCAGGAGTGAAGGGAAAGGGATGATTGAGGAGAGGGAGAGAGAAAAATGACACAATCCTATTACAGGAAGACACAAGCTGGGTTCTTACATCCCAGTATTTGCTGGCCTAAATTGTCTGAAATAGGCATAAGAAGCAGGTGATGATTTACAATGAAGAGCTTGTAAGTCCCTGTCTAATTACAGAACCCAGACTCAATCCCAATATGTTTATGCTGAAGCAGCTAAGTGCCACCAGGTAGTACCAAATAGCAGCCAGGGCCCAGACAGGTATGGATTCTCCTGCTGGACTCCAGAACTCCTACCCAGCTAGCCAATAGCTGGCTTGCCTTGCTCATTTAAGTAATTTTGCAATTCTGTGGTCTCACAATCTATACAACGGAATTTGAAAATATATTTGCTTCATGGATCACCTATTGCAAATAGCAATGTTGTTAAGCATAAAATAATCTCCACAAATTAAATTTATGAAAGCAAATAACTGGAAAAGGAAGGAGGGAGGAAGGAAGGGAGGGGAATGGAGGATATAGGAGTCTCACCTATATTACCTCATTTTTGAACATCTGAAAGAAATATGAAAAAATATTAATGTATTATAATTTTAAAATATAAAATTATACATAGTTATATACTACAGTATTTATAATATTAGGTGTTTATACATTTCTGTCAGTATTATAGATACATTTTATTGAAGTATAACTCACATTAGTAAAATTCACAAATCTTAAGTAAATTTTACATGAAATTTTATGTATACATTCATGAAATCACCACCAAAGTCAAGGTATTTTCTGTCTCCAAACAGGTTTTTCTTGCAGTCTTCTCAGTCAAGACTCCTCTGCCCCAAAATTACCCACTACTCAGATCTTTATTTATCAGCTGTTTGCTTTTCTGACTTACATAATGGAATCATACAGAATGTATTTTTTAGTGTCCGGCTTATTTTGCTAAACATTATGTCAATGACACCTCTTTATATTGTTGCATGTTATTCTTTTTCATTTCTGGGTAGTATTCCATAGCGTGACAGCACCATAATTTATCCATCCTCCTGCGGATGATTGTCTGCAGTCTGGGTGCTCAAAGACAAGGTGCTGAAGAAACACACTAGTTGATCAGGAAAAGAAGTGAAGTCAGGATTATCAGTACATAATTTCCCTGCCTTCACATATCAATGGCAGGCTGTCAACAGAAGTTTTTTTAGAAATATTATCATTGGAGGGAAAATGGTTTGGATAATGTTGTGTGTGCACCTTCCAGATCCACTCTCTTCCTTTCTCCACCAAGATTTCTCCTCCAGGAAGCCGACCTGTATCAATGGTTCAACAGACTCCTTTATTTTCAGTCTTTGACTTGGATTCAGCAAATAGAAAGTCCAGGGTGGAAGTGTGGTGGGGAATGAGATCAGGGTGTTCACTTCTTGGCTTCCTTGCAGTGAGAGGGCCTGGGGCTCACCATGCCCCTGGCAGAAGTCACAGCTCTCCTTGAGTTAACTTGTTCTATAGGACTCCCTCCTTTCAGTTTCCAGTAACCTCTCCCAGCCTTCACGCCTTTGGACCGGGAAGTGGTAATAGATGCTGATGCTAATGAGGACTTTCTGCACTACCCCTTAGGTTTCCCCTACACCCCACACGCATTTCATAATTAGTTTTGATAAATAAGCCCCTCTTGAATTATCCTCATTTGAATTTGCCCACACTTTGCAGTCAGGACTTGACTGGTGCAGATGTTTTAAATGTGTTTTCTTAAGGTCCGTTTCAAAAGAAGGAAAAGTTGGGCTTCCCTGGTGGCGCAGTGGTTGAGAGTCCGCCTGCCGATTCAGGGGACAAGGGTTCGTGCCTCAGTCCGGGAAGATCCCACATGCCACGGAGCGGCTGGGCCCGTGCGCCAGGGCCGCTGAGCCTGCGCGTCCGGAGCCTGTGCTCCGCAACAGGAGAGGCCACAACAGTGAGAGGCCCGAGTACCGCAAAAACAAACAAACAAACAAAAGAAGGAAAAGTTGTATTCACTCTTTGTTTCACACACATTCACATACCTACAAACACACACACACACACACACACTTCACACGCACCACCTCTCTCTTCGGGGCTTTTGCAAGCACCTGATTCATACTTCATTTTAAAAATACTATCACCAGGGAATTCCCTGGCAGTCCAGTGTTAGGACTGCATGCTTTAACTGCCGCAGGCCCAGGTTTGATCCCTTTTCGGGGAACTAAGATCCCACAAGCCGCGTGGCAGTCTAAAGAGAAAAACAATACTGTCACCAAATGAGGTGAATGACCTCAATATCATGCAGCAAGCCTGAGGCAGCATTTATTGTGAGAACTGGGAAGCAGAGGCAGTAACAGGCTTGTAGTTTGCCTATTGCCCATTACATCATCACAGTGTGCAGACATTAAAGACGGTTGGTCTATTATCATGTTCTGAGAAAAGAATTCACCCCCTCTCCTTGAGCTGTGAGGCCTTTTAGTTGCATGACAGGGAAGCCCAGTCCCGGGGTCCAAGTCTATTGTTCCAGCTGTGTGATACGGCAGCCCTTGGCCTCCTGCCCTGCTCTCCCTTCTTGCATTTCATGCCTAGGAAAGCCCTGGATAGTCCCTGCATGATCAAGCACTAGGTTTCTACGCTTGCAGTTGCAGGAATAGGATGTGATGGACAGCCCAGATCCACTGAAGTAGGTTTCCATGGAGCAAATTTTTGTTACCACAGAATCTGAAAGGCTCTGAGAAGCCAGCCTGTAGAGAACCAGACTTGGGCGAGACATTCCTTAGCTCTCAAATTCATTTTCTCTTTACACCATTTTAAAAACCCAACATGAGGACTCAAATGTGTTTTATATAAAATTATGACTCAGGATAACCAGTATATGATACCAATTGTGTTTAAAATGTCATATATACCATCAATGTCAAGTAATTGTGTTCAAACATCTCACTGATTGACAAGTAAATGTATGAATGAACTTGGTAACATCTATTTATGCAAAATAATATCATATAGCTGTATATTTTAACTCTATACAAAATTTAAAGAGGAATAATATTGGAAACTAATGGTTTAGTTAATAGCACCATTGGTTTTATTAGTTATATCCCAAATCCCAATTCTGGCTTTAGCAAATATTCTACATTTCCACTGGAAGGCACTTTGTCCTGAGCGATTGTCCATTTGTCACCAGTTAGTGAACAGAGAAGTAACTCAATCTTGTGATGCTTCCTATCTGGCAGAAGATTTCTCCTCAAAAGCATTTATTTATTCTCTGCCTGGTGAAAGAAAAAAAGACTAGTGCTAGGCTCCGTGGGATTCAGAATGAGAAGAAAATGTTTTCTCTCTCAGCAAATTATGACATCATAAGGTAAATCATTGCAAGACCAGCGATGCAAGAATGGAAAATAAAAACTGCAGTGCCCATTGAGCTTGACATGTAACGTTTTTTATTTTGTGATAAAAATGCTTCCATATAAATTTCGTCTTAACTACTTTTAGAATGAAACTTTGAAAATTAAAAACAAATTGTGCATTTTCCTTACTATGTATAGTCAGGAATATGCAGTCATTTTACTGGTTATGGGTTTCTCATACAAACAGATATCGTATCACTTTTATGAGAAATTTACACAAGGAAGAAGCCACAGTACCAAGCAGTTATGAATGGGAGCCTCAGGGCATATAAACTTGTCCTCTCAAACAGTCATTATACATTCAGTATATTAGTTAAGGCCAAAATCCCCAAACAACCTTCCAACAGAACATTACACCTTTGGTTCTTTTTTATGCAAGAATTATGAACTAGCAAATTTAATAATAAGATGATATAATGGACTTGCGCATCATAGCTGACTGCTTACATAAAATCTTTAGCTCTCAGTCTCCCTTTCTTTCAAACCTCTCCCTCCCTCAGCAACATGTAAGTCAGAAAATGACACTTAATACAAAAGAAACAAACAAATAAAAAACATATCCCCAAAGGCAGACAGAAGAGGAATCAAAGGAAGAATTTATAAAGATAAAACAAGAATGTGGGGGGCACAGAGGGTGACCTATACCTGGCATAAAAGTTGTATCCCATACAAACTTAGTCTCCAATTCAGCACCCATGTGAGAAAGTGATTCTCCATCTTACCTTCTCTTTTACTAGGCACTATACAACTGAAGTGTTCTTACAATCTAAGCAATTGATAAATGCTGGAAAGGCAGTGTCTTCCTCCTCATCACTGAAGCCCGTTGTCTTTAATGGCAGCTTTCACATTCATTTCCCCAAAACCCACAGAGGAATAAGCAAGTTAGGCCTACAGTGTGCCTGTGGATGGAGGAGGCTACAAGGGATCAAGCTACTGGATCAGAGGCTGACACTTTGAGGAAGAGGGGCTGGAACGGGATGACGGAGAAGTGCAGATGTGTGGGGTCCATAGTGATCCATGTAGATAGGTTCTCCCCACCTGTGAATCAACAATTGGGTCCAAGGATAAAGAGTCACCATTTAGAATGATAAAATACTACATACTATGAAAGGGGCTGGTAGAGTTGCCATGTGAGAGAATAAAATACAAATGAACAATCTGCTTATATCAGGGAAAAACAAAAAATTTTTTAAATTCAATGAACTTGGGCAGGACTGGGAAAATCCTTTGTACAGTTCCATGCAAACAGACACACAGGGTTTCCATACGAAGTCACAGACAGATAAATCAGGTAAATGGGAAGAACTGATGAATACTCCCAGGCAAGGCAGGAATGAAAACTATCGAAACCAACATGGAGTAGGCAGACCACCTATTAATATCTACAAAATGTCCCCAGAAGAACTAATTTTCCATGTGTCATGAAATCATAGCACCGGGCAGAAGTAACAGTGTGGAGACAGGACCAGTTGTTAGCTGACTCAGGGAGAAGAGGAAGAGAAGTATTTTTCTCCTCTTCCTAGTGTTGGCTAGAGGGTCAAAGAAGTTGCCAACACCACAAATACAGGAAGCAGACTCAGGTGAGATACAATCACAATCTGAACATGAGGATGACAAGACAGTGAGTCTGTAATTGTCCATTATCATCTAGAAGGTGACTCTATGAAAGGAAAATGTCCCTGATAAGTGTCCACATTAGTTCCCTAACAGAGAATCTCATGATGGATTGAAAGGAAAAGAAATGGTAGCAAAAAATAGCAAAGGCTACCTCATAGTTCCTCCCCTTCCAACCTTCTTGTAAGCCAACATTCTATTTCCCACACTCGAACAAAGAAAACCCACTGTTCAGTGAGAACCTACTGGGTGCACCAGTAATCAGACCCCACAGTATGGAGGGAAGCTGGGTGAAGGGGCCTGGGCTCAGAAGGAACATCAGGAAGTAGAGACTACGGCCATCTGACTAGGGGAAGACGACTGTCACGGGGGCCCTTGAGCGGAGGAAATTTCACTTCTGAAGAGTGAGGGAATATTGTTTGAGACATTTTCTTCTTGGAGATATGTGGAGGGGAAGGCTCAACAGCTAAGATGATCTTCATCTGCTGGATGTGTGAGTGAAGCAGGCCGAGCGTTCTAATATCAGGGAACAAATGTGTTTCACACTGGCAGTCAATGGAATGCTTGGCAGGGACGGGTCAGTGGGTAACCACTCCTTGCATGAGTTACCTTATCTCTTGGTCATTCCAACATTCCAAACCTTTGTCTGTTTGGGTTTTTAAAGGGCTCATATTACCTACACTGCCAAGGATAAACCTTCACACTTACTAGGCCCACAAATGGAAAAAACAACAGATTCTTACTCTTCTACCTGGTAAGGTTTGTAGGAATCCTGCATGCAGGCAAGAGAATTCAGGGGCAGCCTCTTGAAGGGGGTTCTGGTCCCCTAAATGGGTTCAAAGAAAGATATTTTGCTCCCCTTCTTCTTTTAGGAATGATATTATGTAGGAGAATGCACTATGTCCATTTTCTAAAGAAACATACTTGAAAGTTTTCTGCTGAGAACCATAAAAGTAAACCCCGTGAGACTCCTAGGGACACTGGGAAAATAGGAGGGGAAAAGAAGGCTGCAGGTGCTTTCCAGAGCAGGAATGATTAAAAGCACAAAGGTCCTGCCCTATAACATGCAGGTGGGTTTCCAGCCACAGAGAGGTGCAACAATTACAGCACCAAGTGAAGTCAAAAGACTTTCCAAGGATGAGAATATAAGATAGGTCAACACCGGCAGAATTCCAGGGCACAATTCCCAATAGGACTCTACTATAGAATCTTCTCATGGATATAGCAATAGCCCCCAAGGCTGAAAATACAGTCCAAGCTGCAAGAATGTCTGCAACAGGCATCAATCTTGTTGCCCACACTGAAGAGAGGAAACACGGTCCCAAGTCTTGTATTCATCTTGCAATTCCACGAACCTGGGCGTGATGGGCAAGAGATTACAAGGAGCCTTGTCCCTTCCCTGCTCCCAAAACCCTGCAGATACACAGCGAAGCTAATAAAATTGCTTCCTTTGCATCATCTACAAGATAAGAGCATCTCCTCTCCCCTGCCTCCGGAAGCTGGTTCCAGAGATTTCTTCATTTCTCTCCCGGACGACCTTCATTTGCTCCTCAGCAGCATTTACGATAGGAGTTCTGTCCCTATGCTGGAGGCAGAGTGTTTCATGCATAGACCTGCATGTTGCTGCGTGGCGGCTCAGACATGTGTGCCCCAGGTCCCCGCTGGCCTCCTCCAGCACCCCCAGGAGTGGGGCTGGTGGTCACATCTGACCAGTCAGAAGCAGAGTGGGGGGATGAACTTGACCACTGGTCAGGAGACTCTGGGGATGGTGTCAGGTAGGGATGCTCACCCTGGAGGTGACCACTGTGACTGGGCGTTCTCTCAGCAGCATTGGAGGAAGCATAGCTATGCTGTGAAGGGGGTGTGGGATACTTGCCCACAGAGGCTGGAAAGGGATGGTAGGCTGGGAGAATGGTCTGAGCAACCTGCCCATCCTGCTGGGGCATCATGGCAGTGGGAAAAGCCATACTGGGCAAACGAGCCATTTCTGGAATCTGATACATGGTGGGCAGGGTGCCTGCAACAGCTGGAGGGCAGCTGGATGGAGGCTGGGCAGCCCCGGCTGGTTGGGCAATGCTGCCTTTGGGGATTAGCTGGAAAGTCACGATGGGGGGCAAGGGCTCTCGAGGGGCAGGTAAATGCTTCCCTTCAGGCGGCCTGCTCTGGGGAGTTATGCCAGGGTGAGTGCCCTCAGCTGGAGCCAGGACCATACCAAACATCTCGTTGTACTGGGTCTCATTCACCTCCACACGGTTCACCCAGTCCGCTGGGACAGTGACTGGATGTAGCCTACCCAAGCTCCCCGCACTGCCACTGCCTGGGGGAACAATGTGGTGGTGTGACAGCAGCTGGCTCACTGAGGGAAGCACAGTGTTGGCCCCGTGAGCCAAGGGCTGCATCTCATGAAGGTTAGAGAAAGACAGTGCATGCTGTGCATGGACTGGGGCAGGGGGGGCAGCAGTGGCCAACACAGGGTTGGGTGAGGCCTGTAAGATTCCGGGGGATGTAATCATGGGAGAGGATGTGGTATCAGAAACATATGTGTGAGGAGATTCTAGGGAATCGACGGGGGACAGAGTCACTGAGCTCTCAGACAACTGGCCCTTGTCACTCAGAGACTTCTTCCTCCTACTCCCCTTGGCATCCTTGGCCTCCTTGGCAAGGTTAGGGAGGCTACAGGGCACAACACTCTTGGCATTGGGCCGTCTAGACTTCTTGCCCATCGGGGTGTGCTTCAGACTGAGAAAAGATCTGTTGGGTCCACAGATGACAGGTGAGAGAGCAGAAGTCAGCACGGTGCCTGGAGGGCTCGGGGTCACATTGTACTCATCCAGCAGGCGCACAATGTCATGGTGCATGCGGTCCCGAGCCACGTCCCGGGGAAGACGATCCATGTGGTCTGTGATGTCCCGATTGGCAAAATGGTCTAACAGGATCTTGGCTGCTTCGTAGCTCCCCTCCCGGGCAGCAAGAAACAGAGGGGTCTCTTCCTACAGAAAAGGCCCACACAGAGCACATTTTAATACCACTCTTGAGAATACAGCAGTGTTTCTCAATCTGTTTGTTATCATCCCTTTAGACACGTTTTCCTAACTTCCTTCCCGCATGAAATTTTAATATCACAGATAAAGTGTATAACTACCTACGTACTGAACGGATATCTGTACTTTATACATAAAGAAAGTTAAGATTATTTTACCCCACCCCAAGAACCAATTTTGCCCCATTGGGTGCTACATCTCCTTAGTGGGGAACATGTGAGATAAAGCATGACCCCAAGCCAGAAATTCACTTAAAAGAGCACTGAGCTTATCAAAATAGGGTTCTAAAAGGAATAACAGGTAGAAATAAGAAAGGTATGAGGGGAAGAACCTAAAGCATTTATAGAAGTGGGAAAAATAAGGGAAAGTAAAAGAAATAAGAGACAAAGCATCTGAGAGAAAGAACTAACATAAGGGAAAAGAGGAAATGAATGAGAGAAGATAAGATGAGCAAGAGAGGGGAAACATGACATAAAACTCAGAGGAAGAAAAGCAAACAGGAAAATATCATGGTGCCCAAGAACAGGGGGGAAAAGTATCAAGAAAACAAATAAGAACAAACAAGTGAAAAGGAAGTGAGTGTGAACAGAACGAAGACCAGGTGAAAGGGAAATGTCAAAGAAGAGAAAGGCAGAAAAGGCTACACCAAAGTTATTGACAGGAGAGCCTGATGCAGACTGAGTACTGAGTAGGCGGAGGGTCAATCCTGACACTTCCCTGGTTAAGCCCAATACAAGCACTCCAGCTCTCTGGACCAAGTTCCAATCTGCTTCCATCTTTGTCTATCCTTATCAAAAGAGGAGCTACAGGAGAAAAGCGAAGGCCTTATAATCTGAGGCACTGCTATGCTTGCCCTCCAGCTCAGAGCCCAGACTGTACCTTGTTGTCCTGCATGTCTCGGTTGGCCCCATTTTTCAACAGCAAAAGGGTCGCCTCCACATTATTCACAGCAGCTGCCCAGTGAAGAGCAGATTTTCCTGCAGGAAAAAAACATTTTTAGGGCTTCCCTGGTGGTGCAGTGGTTAAGAATCCTCCTGCCAACGCAGGGGACACGGGTTCGAGCCCTGGTCCGGGAAGATCCCACACGCCGCAGAGCAACTAAGCCCGTGCGCCACAACTACTGAGCCTGCGCTCTAGAGCCCGTGAGCCACAACTACTGAAGCCCGCACGTCTAGAGCCCGTGCTCCGCAACAAGAGAAGCCACCGCAATGAAAAGCCCGTGCACCCGCTCGCTGCAACTAGAGAAAGCCCACGTGCAGCAACAAAGACCCAACGCAGCCAAAAATAAAAATAAATTAAATTAAATTAAAAACAAACAAAACATTTTTATAAGCAGACACAGCAGAAAGACATGTCCTACTCCTACTACTGGGAAGCATCAGGATTTGTACAAGGAAACCTTGAACTTCTCAGACAACAGTTGGAAGCCAGTTCTCTCTGGGGGCCCATAGGAAAAACCCAAGTATTATCTTCATTTTCCTCTATTCTAGAAATACTTCAGTACAGGCTGCTTAGCCTCCAGAAGACCTCTAAGTAAAAGGATCATCTGTCTATGGTACCACATCCCTCACATGGCAGAATCTACCCTGTCACACACTGAAGACAATAACCTACTTATTTATTACATGCCAGAATGCATAGTTAGAATATCTCACAACCCTCACCTCCACAATGAAGTTGGCTCTCACATCCTCATATCAAGAGTGGTGTGCCTGGGAACGTACACAGGGAAACCTTCCATAGACCTGCTTTGAGATCTGAGAACCCTCACTAAAAGTCCCTTCCCAGCTTCATCTATGGACGTCCCACTGTCTCAGATCTCTGAACTCAATATGGTAAAAGGAAGAATGGATGACTGAATGAATCTTCAGTGGATTCGGATCTGGGACAGCTCATTAAGGACCTTGCAACAATCTTCCTCCTTAGAGGCTTGCTTTGCAGGTAGGAATCTGGATCCCTGCTTCTCATCCCTACCGTGGTCGTCCACTGCATTCACATCTGCTTGGCAGTTGATCAGCTCTGCCACCATTCCCTCCACAGCTAGGCGGGCAGCCAGGATCAGGGGTGTAGTGCCATCATTCATCCTGGCATCTAGATCAGTTACTCGGTTGCGGATCAGTATCTAGAACACGAGAAAGTACAGAAAAGAGAGTCACCTGGATACAAAAAATAATGAAGCTAAGATAAGAAATAACAGCATCAGAGCTGAGGCTACACTGTAAGTCCCTGGAGTACAGGGAATGTCTTGCTATCTTTGTGCCCATGGTTCTACCATGGTCAGTCAATAAATATTTGTTGAATGAATGAATGAAGGAGTAAACGGATGAACGAAAATACAAACAAATAGGTGCTCAAGCTTTACAATGGCTATGTAAACTAATGTACTTCTACTTTCTAAAGAAAAAAGAGGGATGTGGGAAAATACCACAATCTCAATTATGGTGTATAGGTTAGGATGATACAGCATGCCTCCAATTTCCTCATAAGGGTAGAATAATAGGGCATCAGGTATACATTATGAACTCATGTCAAGAAACCCACCAAGGAGCACCTGGAAGCCCATATGGTCAGATATATCTAGAGGGAGAAGCTGACACTAGTCAGAGGCTTCATAACAGGTATCACTCCCATCTGATCTTTTCATCCGGGAGGCATTTTGCCACATCAGAAACAAAACAAAACTAAGCTGTGATTAACAATCAGAAGACTGGTGTTATCTGCTGTTGGCTCTATTATTTCCTGGCTGTAAATAGTCAAGTCTGTTTGCCTATCTCCCTTTTCCTGCTTTCCCTTTTCCTTTCCAGCAAGCAGGACTCTTATCATCTGCCTTATTCTCTCAAAGAATCATTGAACAAATGTAATGGGATATTAAGTGCCTTAATAAAGGGAAAATATACTAGATCCATAAGGAACCAACTCTTTACATGTTCTTTACCTGGAAGACACCTTGGGCATCAGCTGCCACTGCAGCATGGAGAGGGCAGCGGCCCATGTTGTCCTGGGCATTGGCGTCTGCACCTGCATCCAGGAGGCGCTTGGCAGCATCGGCCCTCGAGTAGCGGGCTGCAAGATGCAGGGCCATCTCACCAGTCCGGTCTGTCTGGGCTTGGAGGCTGGCACCCTGGTAGACCAAGTCTGTGATGATGTTGGCGGAAGAGTCCTCTGCATCTTCATCTTCATCACTCATATCTGAGCTGCCTCCTCGGAGAGAAGCCAGCATCAGTGGGGTGCACCCATCTAGAGGAAGGGAAAATTCCAAAAGGTATTCGAGGAGGGGAAGGACATTAATGTTCAATTAACCCTATTGTTGGTCAATGTGAAGAAAATTATTCTTTTGTGAAAAAACTCTGTGATTCTTGTCGTAATTGGCAATTGGCTTTTCCTTGATAATATCCTTTCTGTAAAGAGCAGCTGTTCTCTACGTTAAATAAGCTTTCCTGTTCAAGTTCCTAAGTGCTATGTTATTTTAAATTGGACAACTTTAAAAAATATCCAGTATTAATAAACTATGTGCACTAAGGTACGAACTAAACAAATTCTCTATCCCTCTGCTTTGGAATATCATGTTTTTGTCCTACTAAAATCAATCCCAAATAATCAGCCTGTTTGCTGTCGAGCATGCTGTATGTGAAGCAATGTGAAATCTTCCCTCTTTTCTCACATAAATTCATAATTTCTGCAAGCCTGTGTTCCTTAAACATTCATTTCCTCAAGCTGATTTCCAATCTGTGAAATCAGAAGGGAGCATATCACCAAGTGGGACAAACACAGGGATAAGGTGGAAGCCAGGGCAGGCATGCGCAACGAAAAAGGGGAGGCTTGCAGGTGCTGACCTGGGCCGCGGACGTTCACATCCAGCACATCCACCTCCTGCTCTGCCTGTGGAGGAGTGAGAGCCAACGATGGTGTCCTACGGATATCTGCAGCTTCAAGGTGCTGCTGTGTCCACGGCCGTCGATCGATGGGATCATCCTCTTCCGAGAGTAAAGCCTCATCTTCGGCCTGAAAGGAAAAGACAACTCTCCCTATCAATCTGGCCCACGCCAGGAGCTGCAGACAAGGAGCTAGTCCAGAGTCTCCCATCACTTCTAATCTCCCACCCAGTTTTCTCTGTCCTCCTATCTAACCTTCCACATTATTATCCACATTGGCTTCCTACTGCTCTCATGATGTGGTTCCTGTTTACCTCTCCTGCATCATCTGTACAACTCTCCTAACCTCCCCAATCCCATACTCTAGGCTTCAGCCTTACTACGTCACCAATATTACCTACCTAACATGCCATCTACAGATCCCCAAAGTACCATTTTCCTGCTTCTGGGCTTTTGCCTATGTTGTTCCTTCAGCCTGCCATGGTCTCTCCCAATTCTTTGTCTGACTAACTCCTGTCTACCCTTCAAATAGACAGTAGACTCTAATTCCTCTTGTTGGTCCTAAAGAGCATCCTCTGCTCACTCTTCTTAACTGAGCATGTGTTAAGTATTTACATGGCACTCCATGACAGTTTCTACTGCCACCTGAAAGGTTCCTCACAATAGGGAACAAGCCTTGCTCAAGGTTGTCTCCTTGTACCTTGTATTTAACCCAGTGTCCAGCACAGAGCAAGCATTCAGGAAGTATTTATTGAATAATAATATTATTATTATAATTTTAAAACCAGCTGCCCTTTATGAAGTATTTAGTATGTGACAGAAACTAGGTAAGGCAATTTACACGTATTGCTGTATTTAATCCACACAACAACCCATAGAGGAAAGAGTTATTATTATTTTCCCTATCTTACAGATTAAGGTAATTAAATACAGAGAGGTTAGGTGATGTGCCAGAGTTTTGGACTTGGATCCAGTGCTGACTATAGCTAAAGCAACGTTCTTAACCATCATGGTGTACTTCATGCCTGTACTCCTCAAGCATTTGTTTCCTCAAGCTGATTTAGACTATCCTTGGGATACATGCATATCCCAGACATGTATGTCTATGGGTGAATGGTCTCCTTTTTCATGTCAGACTCGGCCCAATGTACCTCTTACTTCTATTCGGTTTTAGTTTCCAGGGCTCAAGCTCTGAAGCCTCCGAACTCAGTGGTCTTTGGCTCTCTTCCACTGATTAGTTCCACCTTCCCTTCCAGAAGGAGAAGTACCCAGAGAGGATAAGGGAGAGATCTAGCATGAAGGAAATTGCTATTTACACACAGTAGTCCTTATTCAAGTACCATCAGCATGACACTTGAGGAAGGAAGCATGTTTGTTTTATTATTTTTAAAGAGTTCTTTTTGAAAAACTTACACAGGTAACCCAAGGCCATCAGTGACCTAAAGATTCCTGCTTTTTCAGACAACCTAGGATAGCCTCTGCCTGGGCAACATGTAAAGAGTATCACCCTTTTCTCCCATTCATGACACTCTAGATACCAAAGGACAGAAATATGAAATGTGAGCAGATAGTGGATAACAATGGTGGCTCTACCATGGCTAGCTTACCTTGGCTTTCTTTGGCTGGGGCCCTTCATCATCGACCCAATGTTCACTTGTTCCAGAACCAATTAGGTTAGCCTCCGAGACTTGCACTGAGAGATTTCTGATGTGACGGAATTATGAAGGTGTAAAATAAGAACAGATGTTATATCATAAACGAACACAGAAGTTTTCAATACTTTTTCTACCATCACACACTCTCATGGCTATAGTCAGACTTTCAGGGCCTTTGGCCCAGGAAAAATGGGCAATATTACATCCCATTGCCTGAGGAAATATCCTTTCCTTTCCCACTAATCAAGAGCTGACAACAAAAGTGTGCCTGCCTCATCACAGAAGCTGAGGACCACTGTGATTATATGTACAGAACTGAAGCATCCAGACTCTTTTATTTTATAGTCACTCAGTAGGCATCCAGAATCATGGTCAAGTGTAATAACACAGCATGGCCAGAGCTCAGAATATAAAATCATGATTCAACAAGATCTGATTTTCCTCTTATCCATGCTCATTATTACTGTGAATGGTAGCTTGTTGGCAGACTCCCTTACTTCAGCCCCACGGCATCCTGTCCCACTGGCTCACGACGTTTGTGATTGCTGGAGTCACGGCGAAGGGTGAAGCCTTCAGGCAGCCAGAGGGAGCCATGCTTACGCTTTCGTTTTGCCATGATAACCCCCAGCAGGATAATAAACAAGACAATAACAACAGCAACAGCAAGTAGATAGATAAGCTGGGTGCGTTTTGGGGTCAGGGATTCACCTGAAAGTGCAGAGAGACAGGGAAAAGTGATGAATAAAACATCCACCTCTCAATATTCCCCCTACATTCCTTTAGAGAACAACTCTGACCTCACCAGCCCTGAGAAATAGAGAGCTGCACATTGTAAACCATGCCTTGCTCTTTCTGCCCGCAAGTGACACCTTTCTCCCCATACGTTCCCCTTAATTCCAGTGCTACTCACTGACAACAGACACAAGAGGGTACGACAGGGTCCCCTGGATGGCGTGAGACGCCAGAAGAGCTGCTGCTGCATCCGTATTCTTGAAGCACTGGTCTGAATCTTGAACACACTGGCGGTTGTCAATTTCCAGGAATACCTGAGAGCTGTGGGAAGCCGAGGGGAAAGAGGTAAAAGGGAAATGGTGAGAAAACGGAAGGGTGTCAGTCCAGGAATCTGAGTTAGATAGAGAGGGTGACATGAGCCTTCTTCCTCACCCTCGGCCTCAGGCTCTCCACCTCTGGTTGCTGCCTCCAGAAAGATCTCAGAAATTAAGATGTTGTCCATCTAGATCCTAAACACTAATTCTCACTTGGAAGATGTCTCGCTATCCTTGGTTTGGCTGAGTCTAAGCATTCTGACTTAGGCAACATAAGACAAAGTGAGAAAATGGGGTGAAGCTGTCTTTGGTGGGCTTCTCCTACCCGTTCCAACGTACTCAACGGTACATAGAGCCACTCTAAAAATACACTCCTGCCCCGTGTTTTTGTTCCTTACTCTCCTTTGTCTCTGCATCTGTACTTCAGTTAGCTATCGAATTGAACACTGTGAGATATACTAACAACGTGGTGTGTGAATGACAGAACGTATGCAGAACATCACTACTGTCAAAGAGACATAAATGAAGGGCCTTGAAAAGAAGGCCAGGATTAATACGAAGAGGAGTCATTACTAGAGGGATTTAAGGTAACTCTGGCAAACGGTTAGAGATTCTAGCACTTGAGGAGGCCATCCTGACATCCTGCCCCCCACTTGCTCCAGCCCACTTTTCAGGATCCCAAAATCAAGGCAAACCTTTAGCACTAACGGTAAATACTGGGTTCATGGGCTTGTGTTACTTGGTTAGCTGTTCTTTTTCGGACCTTTCATTTTTATAGGTGCAGTTATGACTTCTGTGTATCAAAGTGCTCAGCTTGATAAAATTAAGCTTTAAGAAGTTCAGAAATTAAAAACTTACCCAGCCACTTCCTGTTCTTGATCGCCAGGAAGGGACCTGCGCGTCAATCTCTGCTTCTTCATGGCAGCTGACTTTTCACCATAATAGGGGTAGACCATGAGGTCCCCCTGGGCATCCCGTTTGATGCGTAGGTTGGTGTGGAGCAGGGTGCCCAGTGCCCGCAAGAAGCTGCGAGCATCCTGGAGCAGTTGTTCAGGTGGCATCAGTACCACAATTACCAGGGTACCCTCTGCCAGGTTCTCTGGCCGGTCAGCAGCACAGTCTAGCCCATCCCAGCCACACTCCTCACTGTTGCATCCCTGGTCACAATGGTTGTCTTTGAAGTGGTCTGCACAGTATTTGTCGTATCTAGGCAGGGGGAGGCAGAGGAGGAAGAGAACAAGGTAAGGGTCTCAGACCAGACTGGAGCTCTATTTGGTTTCCCCTTGGAACTAATGTGGATTTTCCTACCCATTTTCTATGGCTCAGATTAAATCCCGAATGTCCCATGAAGCCTTCTGTGACTCTCCTATCCCTGTCTTCTTAGAGTATATATAGTCTACACCCCTTAGTGTCAGTGAGTGCTCTCTGAATGAGAAACAAAACTCACTACACTCGTGGGCCCCCAGGCAGCTCATAATCTTGTTAAATCAGATTTGTAAACAAATCTGGAACAAAAATCTACTTGGTTCATGCTTCCTTTATTTATTTTTTTATCCATTGCCTCTAGGCTTTCAGAAGTAAAACATGACTCTAGAGAGTGCTTCCAGAAACTGGATAGTAGCCCTGTACCATCAAGAGATGCTGTACAGTGGACCATGTTGATATGGCCCAATTCTTTTCTAATCAAGATTGAATCCTAGCTCTGGAAGGTATAGATGGGGAGCAGTGTGTCCCACACAGGATACCAGATCTAATTTGTACAGTATCTTTCAAACACTGGGAAAAGGAAATTGAATCCCAAGGCCCAGTGATGCAAAAATCATTTTATTTCCACTTTCCTCTCCTCCCCCACTCCCATCCCTTGATGGTTCCACCACCTAGTACAACTTGTGCCACTCTAGCTCAGTGAGGAGGTCAGGAGTAGCTGTATGTGCTTTGGCAAGTTCTTGAACCTCCTAGGTCTCAGTTCCCTCACCTGTGAAAGGCCATTAACAATACCTATGCCTCACAAGGTTGGTGAAAATTAATCAGAGTTAAACTAAATGGGATGACTAAATGGAAAGTCATTATGTAACCCACAAAGCCCCCTATAACTGCAACAGTGAAGACCTGGAGGGTTAAGTTGCCTAAGCAAGCTTATGCTTCCTGATAAATCTGATGGGAAAACCCTGCCTTAGGGAAAGGAATGGGGCAAATAGAGAGAGGTACAGACCTTTCCATCCATCCTGCAGGCAGGTTATGTGAGAGGCTGCCTGAGAGTGGGTAACAACACTTCCAAAAGTTATTTCCCCCAGGAGGTTGTGAGAGCAGCAGGCGAGGAAGCAGAGACAGGCAGAGAGAGGGCGGTTGTGCAGTGAGCATTCCTGCACCTCTGTCAGCAAGGGAGAGCACAGGGCAGCGTGCGCTGGGACAAGGCTGACACCAGGAAGAAGAGGGCCCCAGGGCACCAGTCCGTAAAGCAGAGGCAGCTTGGGCTGAAGCACTGGAGTGGTTAGGAGCAACAACAAGAAACCAAGGTATGTTAGTGACAGTGTCCCTCAGTTCTGGGGACCCTGGATGCTTACTTGCATGTCTTGCTATTCCTCTGGCATTCAAAGTTGTCAAACAGGCACTCAGCCGTGTTGCACAGCTCATCACACTGGTTGTTGATGTAATCCCAGCAGGGGAGCGGGGAGGAGCAGTTGGCCCAGGGGTTCTCCATGGTGAGGGAACAGTCACCCCCATCCCACTGGCAGGCATGGCTGTTGCAGGCCTCATCGCAGACGCCATCCCGAGCTTTGTCGGCACAATACTGGCTCAGACAGGTGGCAGGAGGGGTGCTGGTGGGAGCTGTGTAGAATTCACAGTGGCTGCCCCAGAATGGCGGAGAACACTTGCAAGAGTAATAAGGAGGCTGGCGCTGAGGGTAGCAGCTGCCCCCGTGCTGGCAGGGGCTACTGGCACAGCCTGAGTCGCAGTCCTGGGGGTTGGGGCAGAAGCAGCGGGGTCCTGAGGCTGTGTGCACACACTGCTCCCCTCTCCTACACTTCACTTGTCCACAGCTGCTCTGGCATCTCGCCCCAGAGAATCCCTGTGGAAATCAGTGAACAAATGAGAATGGCAGGCTGACTCCTGAGGGCATGCCCCATTTTCTCTCCCAATCCCCTCTCTGCCACACCTCTAGGGAGGTAAAGACTAGACCCTTGGCTAAGATCCTTCCGTGTAGCCTCCTGGACCAAGTTCTAGGAAGAGACCTCTTCAAGTCAACCTATAGGTTAGGGCTGGCGGTTCCATAGGATGAGTATAGAATTTTCTCACTCTAAGAGCTCAGTTCTAGAAATGAAGTCAACAGTTCATGGTAGGATAAGAGTCAGGTGACACCGTATCTATTAGCACCTTTCCTAAGCGTCATTAGATCACTCATACAGTGACTTTATAGGGGGAAAAACTCACTTCAGAGTATTAGGTGTCTAAAAAACTTTCCTATGCCATTTCGTTCTTGGCCTTCTTGCTCAGTCCAGGCCAAGGTTACTGGACAGCTTTCCTTTTGGTATCTCTCCACACATAGTGATCTGTGTTAGAGAGGTTTTAGCCTCTGGCAGTAGCAAAAGTGTTTGCACAGCAAATGGCTAACGTTAGGCTTCCTTCTAGTTGAAGAAGCAGCCCGCTCTCAAATAGTCCCCGCCAAGGAATGTGAGCAGAGTGGCATTTCCAACCAACTCTCTCCCAGTCTGGGCAGTAAGACTACCCTCCAGCATAAGACCCAGAAGCCAGAGACACTAGCCCTGATTTCAAGGGAACATTCCATTGCCCTTGGTGTTTCTGAAGATTGACAGTCACAGATCAGGGAGCTCACTGTTTCTGGAAGTATTTTAACAGTTCTAAATGGAAAACTGAAGCACTTTCTCCTAAAGAGGCTAAAATTAAGAAATGTCCCCACCAAGGTAGCTCCCCACAGAGCTCGGAAACACCAGGTTTAATCTCAGCTTCGTCACAGACTGTGTGGAAGAGAGCATCCTCCTTCAATAGGCAACATGGCACTCACCGGGGGACAACGACAAATGAAACCATCAGGCATGTTGCTGGCCACAGCACAAGTCCCTCCATTCAGGCAAGGCATCTGGGGACACACATCGACGAAAGTTTCACAGTGACGACCTTAGAGTAGAAAATGAAAGGGTGTTTTAAAAGGCAGAAGTAGTAACTGCAAGTTACAGAACAGAACACTACTGGGATGTGGGCCAGTCAAAGGATTAGAGAAGGAGGAAGAGATATGAGAATTAAGTTCTAAGCCTAAGGGAACAAAAGAGGATGAGGAAGGCACTCATTGGATCTCAACATGCGTGGCCCATCACCGACTCAGGGCAGTTCCCTCATCTGTCTTATCTATAGTAATAAGCACAAATGGCACACATATGTGCCTGAATCGACTCACAAAACAAGACTCAAAAAACAAGATTTTTTACAAAAAAAAATGACTAATCCCTCAAAAAAAAAAGGAAAATGACATCTAAGCTTTTTTTTGAAGGCATTTTCGCTTTCATGAGTCAAAAGAAACATTTAGCAAAAGTGTTCACTGCATTTTAACACCCTCTATTTCATAAGAGAGGCTACACCAGACCAATACATCTAAATGGTGATTAACATATACACACTACTATATATAAAATAGATAACTAATAAGGACCCTACTGTATAGCACAGGACACTCTCTACTCAATACTCTGTAATGACCTATATGGGAAAATAATCTAAAAAAGAGTGTATATATGTATATGTATAACTGATTCACTTTGCTGTACAGCAGAAAGTAACACAACGTTGTATCAACTATACTACGATAAAAATTAAAAGAAAAAAACTAAGAAAAAGGGTGGGGCTTCCCTGGTGGCGCAGTGGTTGAGAGTCCGCCTGCCGATGCAGGGGACATGGGTTCATGGCCCGGTCCGGGAAGATCCCACATGCCGCGGAGCGGCTGGGCCCGTGAGCCATGGCCGCTGGGCCTGCACGTCCAGAGCCTGTGCTCCACAACGGGAGAGGCCACAACAGTGAGAGGCCCGCATAGCGCAAAAAAAAAAAAGAAAAGAAAAAGGGTGATTTGCAGTTTATAGCGAATTTTCATCAGTGACGTCTCTTTTCAATCATTTTCTAGCCTTTCTGTAACCTGACTGGCACTGTTTCAAAACACAGCTTAATATTCCCAGAGTTAATGATCTCTAGGCACAGTTCTAAAACAGAAGGTAAACTGAGCCCACTGTTCCATGACAAACTGAACTAAGCAAATGAAATCATGGGGGGACTTTTGGCAAATGGCAGGATTCAGGCCCCATCTGGCCTTCAGGCACTTGGAAGGGAAGAGATGGCTTTAAAAATCAAAATGAAACTAAAATAGCAGTAATTTTGGCCAACCAGAATAATGAGGCAGGAGTTACAGATGTTTGTTTCTTCAAATCATAGCAGCAGACAATAAGCAAGAGCAGCCACCACATTTGCATGGGGCTCAGGGACTGATGGTCCCTTGATGTTCACCTCAGCATCAGTACCCCACCAAAACTGCAATCAATGAGTCAAAGGATTTTTTATTCACAAGTGTAGAAAATGTAGAAATACCACTTCCTGACTAGGGGACTCCAATTCAAGGTGGCCTCCATTCCTTCCTTCATCTATTTCCTTCTTTCTTTGTAAGAGCTTATCATTGTTCCCAAATAAAGGAAGCCTCAGAGGTAATGAAAGGAACAGGAGTCAGTTCTTCTCTTCTGGCTTCTCAAGCACATCATGACCAATATGAGACTACAGACAGATTGTTCATATTCCTTCTGTCCAGTGTTGCCTCGAAGGCATAATGTTCATAATGGATTGTTTCTCTTTTGATAATGTACCTAGGCATCTTCTATATTTCAAAATCCATCCCATTTTTAATAAAATTCCCAAGTTCTTAAAGGTAGCACATCTTCAAAATTGGAAGGAAGAATGTCTGGATATAATAGACTCAGAATGTAGCAGAGTCCAACTTGTCAAACTATTAGTAAGTAGACTACTGCAGACTCTCATCTGACTCCCAAGGAATACTTCTACAGCATAAGATTTGGATGGACCCCAGAAGTGCAAAACAGATTTCTGAGTATCTGATGATACTGCCATATTTAGATATAAACAACTATTTTAGCTCCCCAAAGTCACCAAGCTGCCCTCCTCCAGAAATAATTAGTAAGTATCTATGATAAAGTCCCTATTCTGAGGCAAGCCTTGGTCATCTTTATAATCTGTGATGAACACAGCCAAGTCTTAAGATGGCAGGTCATACTTGTGACTTCTGAAGTTTTCCTTTTCAAACCCTCATCAACCAATTTTGGTTAAACACACCCCAATTTGGATCTACTCCCTTTAAGTGTCCTAGAAGACCCTAAGCCTCTCTGGATTCCCACAGAGGTGGAAAGGTCACAGTGGCAGCGACTACCCAGTAACTCAAGTCACTCCATGCCAAAGGAGGCAGGGTGATGAAACCAGAGTTAGATGTAAGGTTCCTGAAAACAAGATGTTATTTTGCTCAGATGAAGAGTTCTGGAGATGGATGGTGGTGATGGTAGCGTAACAGTGTGAATGTCCTCAACACCACTGAACTGTATACTTAAAAATGGTAAAGATGGTAAACTTTATGTTATGTGTATTTTACCTCAATTTAAAAATGTTATTTTGCTCAACTACTCCCAACATTCTATTTCTTTTTTTTATATTTCTGCTACAATATGATATAATGAATGTATAAAAAAGAGATAGCATCTCTCAGGAATAGCAAACATCGATGGAGCACAGACCTAAGAAAAAATTGGGCCCTGAATTAAGCTGGTCTAGTTTTTCACATATGAGAAAAGCTTCACTCGGGTCTGGGATGTGTCATACAGGGCCCAATTTCCTCACTAAAATCCCCCTCCTAGGCAGAGTGGCTGGGGAGGCTGGAAAGTCACTCACCGGTAAAGGCACTGCGGCAAACACAAAGGTAGTCGTTGGTAAGCTGTATGCAGTCTAGGCTGCCCTCAGAGCTGCAGGGGTTGGAGAGGCACTCGTTGATGTCCCCCTCACACCGCTCTCCAGCAAAGCCAGGCAAGCAGCGACAACTGTAGCCCCCAATCCTATCCACACACTGACCGCCATTAAGGCAGTGGGGACCCCTGGCACAGTCATCAATGTTCTCTTCACAAAGCAGGCCTGGAGGAAAGAGAGGAGAGAAAGAAAATCATGACAATCCTTGGAACGCTGCTTTCCAGCAAGGGAGAACCACCCTTGTTGGCACTTTCACAATTAGTCAGGTTACATTCCCCAGTCTGCGGTGGGAACTTTGAGGTCAGGCAGGGCAAAACACACTCTTGATCAAGGGCAGCTGCCATCCTCTTGGTCACCAGTAAGGAAAGAAGGTACTCAGGGCTTCACATGTACTCCCCTGCACAACCAAAAGAAGCAGCCCACTAGGTAGTAGCTAGCATTATTTTCATTAATTTATTCATTTTGATTCAAAATATAAAAACAGTTAAAAAATAACAATAAATAAATAAATAGATTACAAGTAAGAATTGGAAGAATTCTTGGTAAGAATTGGAAGTAAATTTTGAGTGACATAATTGGCTTTTCCTGTAAATAGTGTAAGCGCACTAATATCTTATATTGAAAAAACAGAGGGGAAATATCCTGTTGAGAGCTCAAAGGTTATTCCATTTAAAACAGAACTCATTCAATGTGCTGTAGTTGTAAATGAGCCATCAAGCATGATTATCTGTAAATATTTTTGAGAAAGAAACAAAGGAAATCAATGACTATTCTAGAAATGATTTCATGATTAATTCAAAAAATTGCAAAAGAAAGGAAAGCAGTTCTGTATTCCTACCACTTGTAATACCAAGACTATTGGAAAGAAAAGAAAAATGTAAGAAAAGAACTCATTTTCAATAGCAATAGCAAAAGATAAAATACCTAAGAATAATCTTAACAAGAAATGTGCTACACCTACATGAAGACTTTAAAATAGACCTGAAAGGCTCAAAAGGAAACTTGAATAAATGGAAAGACACTATGGTTTGGTTAGGAAGACTCCTCATCATAAAGATGTCAGTCTTCTTTACACAAATTCATAAATTTAATGTGACTCCGATAAAAATACTAACAGGATTTTTAATAGACAATCTGATTCTAAAATTATATAGAAAAACAAACTATAACCACAGCCTGGAAAACCCTGAAAAAGAAGATCCTTAATATTTAAAGCAGAGAGGCATTGATAAATTAATAGAATAATAGAAGAAAAAGGAAAGCCCAGAAAAACACCCAAATACACATGGGAATTTAGAATTTGATAAAGGTGCCATCTCAAATCACTGTATGAAAGATCAAATATTCAGTAAATTGTGTTGGGACAAATCAGTAGCCATATGGAAAAAGTTCTCCAATATTCTAGTACTTGAAGAAAAAATGTGAGAATTCCTTTATAATCTTAGAATGTGAACAGTGTTGCTGACTAGGATTCAAAATACAGAAACCATAAAAAAAAAACTGATAAATTCAACGTGATTAAAAATAAAAATCTCTGCATGAAAAATTCCCATAAAGAAAATTAAAAAACAAAAAGAAATACACCGGGAATATACTTATATTTTGTTCCATAGACATCTGTTCTCTGTAAAATATTAAGATAAACAACATAACAGGAAAAAAGGATACAGATATGAACAGAGAAACCATAGAAAAAAGAAAATCAAATGACTCTTAAATGATAGTATGTCCATTCACATTGAGGAGAAGCCCATAGGTTTGCTCATACCTTGCAATTCAGTAATATCAACCAAAATTACAAATGCACATATTCTCTAATCGAGCAATTCCATTTCTGAAAATTTATTCTACAAATACACTTACACACATGCTAGACAATTCACATTTCTATCATTAGGGCACTGGTTAAGTAAAATATGGTATGCCCATAAAAGGGATTTCAGCAGAATAAAAAAGATTAAGGAAGTTCTATATTTTGAATATAGAAACATCTCCAATTAAGTAAAAAAAAAAAAGAAAAAAACCAAGTACAAAATACTGTGTCTGATCTATCTTCAGAGTAAGAAGTGGGTATTAAAAATATCTTTGTCCTTGGCTTCTATATACATAAAGAAACTCTGAAGGATACATAAAAAAAAAAAACTCAAGAAAGATACACAAAAAACTAAAGAAAAGTGGTGTTTACTTGTTTGTGAGAGAAGGAGAACTAGGTATATGGGAAGGAGATTTTTCACTGTATGCTCTTTCTACGTGTGTGTGTGTGTGTGTGTGTGTGTGTGTGTTGGGGCGGGGGGTTGTATAAAATTGTGGACCATGTGCGTACATTACCTATTAACAAACAAAATCAAAAATTGCAAAGTAAAAGCAAACCGGTATGTGCTCCCACTCTCATAGAATATTTGGTATTCTATGGACTGCTAGTAAAATGAACACAGATGCTTATCCTCCCATCAGAATAGAACCAGCAGTCATGAACAGACCTATCAAGTAAAAGAGAGGCCAACCTCAGCCTGAGGCAGAAGAACTATTACAGTTAGCTCTTGACGTGGGGGACTGGAGGCAACCCAGGCCAAGATCCAAAGCTCAGGAGCATAGAAAGAAAAGCAATAGTGGTAAGTCTAGCAATGAGGCTGTGGGACTTGAGAGTCCTCTGGAATGTTCACCAATGGCCAGAGAGAAATAAATACCACTCTACATATCTAACCAAACACAACAGTATAATAACTCAATGAGTTCTAAGTATGACAAACTCAAAGAGATCCACACCTACACACATCATAAAAGACAAAGAGAGAATTTTGAAAGCACCAAGAGAGAAGCGACTCGTCATGTACAGGGATCCTCAATAAGGTTAGCAGCTAATTTCTCATTTAAAAAAATGGAGATCAAATCACATGGGATGGAATGACACATTCAAAGTACCAGAAGAAAAAGACTTAATAATAATAGCAAAACCATTATTTCAGCCATCCTTAACAAATTGTTAGAAGAGAGAAATTTCATTTTCTTATGAAACGATCCATTCTAGGACTGATATCTCTAATTAATAAAAAGTTAACGGTAAAAAAAAAAAGTTAATGGTATAGCAGAGATTTTAGTGTAGATGAATATCCATGTGCTTGCCTACATTTCCTAGTCTCCCTTGAAGTCAGGTTGAGACCATTTTACTACTTCTGGCCAGTATACTGTGAGCAGTAGTGATGGGTGTCACTTCCAGACTGAGGTATTGAAAGCTGCTGCATGACCCTATAAGTCTGTCCCTCTTCCCCTGCTGTGGAGGTCTTGGAGGCCCTGTGCTGCAAGCCACATTTCTAAAATATAAAGAGAGGTAGCCCAACACACTCAGACTTGATTTGAGTGACAAAAAAAAAATTGTCGTGTTAAGCCACTGAGATTTGAGGTTTAATTTGCTACTACCAGAATCACAGCTTGTCCCATACAGTACAAGTATTCAAAGGACCAAGCTAACAACAAGTCAAAATTAACTTCTACTTCTCTTTCAAGTACTGAGCAGAGAACTTAGTACTTTTACAGGACAAATCTTCAAATATTCAAAGGCTGTTTCTACCAAATTTTTTCTTCCCCCTTAACCTCGTTGCTCAATAACTAGCCTACTAGTGGGGTACTCCTCCATTTTAATTTAGCCGAACTCTGAACTCAAGAAGGGTAAATTATCAAAATTCACTGACACAAAGGTCTAAGACAGTATAAATATTTCTCTAACATTCTATTCTCTTTGACAATGAGAATCGATTTCCCACCATTGCGGATGGCCTCTTACTTTTTATTTTTTTCACAAGCTGCTCAGAGCAGGTACCATTATAACTACATCCCTTCTAAAAAAAAATACTCTAAGCTCTTTCCAAGAGATTGTTTGGAGGCAGGGGAATGCCCCTGGCAAAATGATGGCTCCATCATCACCATCTAGGGTTGTATCTCATTAGGTCTTCCTGCAATTCTTAGTTACAGTCTTGGGCCATCAGTGTTCTTCCCTGGCCTTATGAAAATAGGCAAATGTTTTCATGTCCTTCATTTCCCCACTTTATGGAGGCAAAACTTGGCAAGTTTAAAAAAATACATGAGCTGGTAAGTATGAATTATTTTTTCAAGAGGCCACTAGTTGTCTTCCCTTGAAGCACCAAGAAATCTTGCTAACCAGATTAACTTTGTTGCAACCTTATGTCATTTTCACATTCTGTGTTTCATGGATTCCAACAACAACCAGACAGAATTGGAGTCAGAATATCAGAGCTAGGCAAGAGATGAATGAAATGGCTTGAACTACCAGGATTCAGAATAATGCTTGATTTTTAAAAACCCACTCAACACTAAAAATGCATTTATAACTTAGAGAATGCCCTGGATGGAAGACAGGTAAGGTTGATTTCATACCCCGAGTGCCTGGTGGGCAGGAGCACTTGAAATGGTTCACAAGGTCGATACAGGTGCCTCCATTCTGGCACGGCTGGTTCTGGCACTCATCCACTTCATACTCGCAATTGACACCCTGATATCCTGGGACACACTGCCAAGAGCAAGCAAAATGAACAAGAAACATTGGCCCACTGTAGGACACAGACCGTGAGAGCAAATGAGATCTGGTAAGTTACTGTGACCCTCTTCCCCCAACTCCTACCCAGCCCTTGTACGCTTCTCTGGCATCATCACACTCTCTACTAACAATCTTGTGCAGAGTTAGCTCACATCTTACTGGCATTTATCACTTCCAGCCGAAAGTGATAAAAAGCCACTTGAAGGGGAAGGCAAGGACTGAATATTCTGAGCGATATTTCAGATGATGCTTGTGCAAAACTTTTGTCCCTCCTGTGTGCAGGCTTCCCCTAAAATATGCATTCCTTTGTATGTGATGAGGACCCTGTGACTCACTCAAATGGTATGTGTGGATGGTAGTAAAGATATCACACGTACTGATCTCCAGGTTCAGGAAACTACATGTTTAAGTGTGAGAAACTGACTGGTATGGGGTGAGGGCCCAGAGAGGTGGGCTAGTTAGCTGGGCTAGAGGTAGGGGTTCCAGGGCTTTTAGGGCTGATCAAGAAAGAAGATACTGACCACGAAGTGGCTCTATTTGGGAAATGCTTTGAGTCCCTCGCAGCATAAGATCATCCAGAGGGAGAAAGAGGGTAAGGAGAGGAGGGCAGATGAACTTGGAGGGAAGGGGGTTACAGAGATGGGGCTGATGTGGTTGGTGATATCACTCAGCAGCCAGGCCAAGGTCTGTGGATCAGAGAGCTCTGAAGGGCAGCTGTGGCTTGGTATCTTCATGTCCTGGGGCTTATCTTACCTATGGCTAGCAGTGTCTGGTGCAGGTTTGCAGAATATACAAAGCAGGCAGGCTCTAAGTGGCTAAATTCTACTTATTAAGGCTATGTTTAAAACAACTGGATGTGTAAAAATTTGAGTTTGGTTCCAGTGGTTTTTGAGCTAACAGGTCTCAGCCTGCTGTGAAGAAATAAACAACTTAGGGACCAATATACAGATGCCATCTTTGGCTCATTTATGATAAGTAGACAAGCAAAGCTTTTCTCAGTGTTGCT
Organism: Mesoplodon bidens; assembly: GCF_964165515.1. NCBI lineage: Eukaryota > Metazoa > Chordata > Mammalia > Artiodactyla > Ziphiidae > Mesoplodon > Mesoplodon bidens. The sequence goes on along the minus strand of NC_138177.1, from coordinate 80,180,317 downwards.
TGGTGGTCTAAATTGGTATCAAATCCATGTCTCTGGTCTTTTGTTAAAATCTTGATCTAACCATTATCAGCCCAGACATTAAGAAGACATGACATGTCCTTTAAAAGACATACACATCCTCAAGTATACACATGTAACAGTATGACACTACACAGAACAGGCTAAGCAACACTTTTTTTTTTTTTTTTTTTTGTGGTACGCGGGCCTCTCACTGCCGCGGCCTCTCCCGTGGCGGAACACAGGCTCTGGACGCGCAGGCTCAGCGGCCATGGCTCATGGGCCCAGCCGCTCCGCTGCACGTGGGATCTTCCCGGACCGGGGCACGAACCCACGTCTCCTGCATCAGCAGGCGGACCCTCAACCACTGCGCCACCAGGGAAGCCCATAAGCAACATTTTTTTGAGAGAATTATTCGTTGGTTGATCAACGACTGTATACAAAGATGACATGGGTCAAAGGGACACGCCTCAAAGTGGCTTCTCCTATCTCAGCTGCTATTCAGGGAAGTACCAGGGGACGCTGGGCTGGGTGGGACTGTGAAATGCACAGCAGGCGAATGTTGGCTTTGAATCCTGGAAGCAACCCTGTGGAAGATGGTTTCAGACCTCTGTGAAAATACCTTACCAGAGCTATTTTAACTTATTGCACAGGGGGACTGAAAAAAAACAGTGATTAGTAAACATTGTAATTGTAACTGGAAAAAAAATCTATAAATTGTGAAAATAAGACATAAGCAGCTAAACCCAATATGCTAATGTTCGTAGGAGCTGTGCCATCTTCTGGGAGGTCTCTGACCTCTCCCTGCTCATCTTACTCACCTCACATCTGTATCCACCAATGAAGTCCCTGCAGGTGGCTCCGTGCTGGCAGGGATTGGACGAGCACTCATCAAGCTGATCCTCACAGTAGCTCCCGGTGTAGCCCAGGGGGCACTGGCAGTGATGTGAGTTGCCAGCACTGATACAGATGCCTGAGTGCTGGCACAAGCGGTCAACGGGCACCCCTGGGAAACCCAGTGGAGGAAGAAACATCATGGGAGAGCATACAACACGTCAGGTTCAGACCAACTAATCTAAGTCGGTCGACACATGAAATTTTATTATTGTCTAGTTTACAATCCTCGGTACCAGTTTTATATTAAAAATAAACAAGCCCTGAAAGTGGAATATGCCTTCATTTCACTTTAAATACCTTTCATTTTGGAATCTCTAGAGCTGTTCCTCTGCCCTTTCACCTTCTGTTTCAGACCCTTTCTCCAGAGTCTTGTCCATCCACTCCTGTCTTCCCTTCCCTCTCCTCCCATGATAACAATATTTGCCCTAAAATGCTACTGGTCAGTCAATACTTTGTGGTCTGATCCTTAAATCTGAGGGGGCACAGCTCACCTCTGCGGGAGGCCGCAACCTCACAGGAGACACTGGGCACGTCACAGTAAGCACCAGCCCATCCAGATGGACACAGGCACCGGGACTGTGCTTTTTCTTGAATGCAGGTACCTTTGTTTTTACATGGAGACCGACTACAGAGGTTCACCAGGGTCTGAAACAGGGGCATACACATACATCAACATTCAGAAACCAGAAATGAAAAAGAAGTTACACTGCATTTTAAGAAATCAAAGGAAAGCATACTAATTAATAATTTAAAAAAAGAGCCCTCACCCAAGCCTTAAACTTAGATCCACTGTCCCCAGATAAGTTAATCATTTTATACAGTCTAATTCCTTTTAGCTTTGCTATTTAAAAATTCTTACCACACAAGTTTAAGAATTTGAGGAAGCCCAATAGGTTAAGTTATCCCTTACGCCACACTTATGTCTAGAAACATGGCCACCCTATGGGGCTAGAAAGAAAGAGAGAGTTAAAGCTGTCAGACAGCTCCTATGTGCTACTCTTGAGTGAGAAATCCATGTGGGGCTTGATCAAATCTGTCTGTGGTGAATATGAGTGAAAGGACTTAAAGCCTGTTAATAAACCTAAAAACTGTCAAAGAGCTTACCTGATGGGAGAAACTCAGGCTCATGAAAAGCATGAGACAAAGACTGTAAGTGAACTAGCACCTTCTCCAAAACTCACATGTGGTGGCCTGGCCCCCGGGGAGAGGAAGGCCAAACACAACAATACAGACCTTTTGTGAAAGAAAGGGGGAAGGGCAGAGCACTCCACGAGCACCTGTAGTCTGCACTGTGAGAACAAGCAGGAGCCCCGTGAAGAATACCCTCCTGACCCACAGAATCAGCAACAAGCTGTTTAATAGGCAGAGGTGCTTACAGCACCTTTGCTTACAGCAAAGCCTTATTGAAGTGTACTCTGTAAGTCTAGTTAAACTTGGCCATTTATTCCTAAGTTCTTTGGACTGCTGTTATTCTACCATGTACCATTGTTTGAGAGGTAAAGCTACATAAAATTAAACACAATGCTGTTTGGTATGCAACCTTGGAAAAGTTACTTTGCCCCTCTGGGGCTCAGTTTCTTCTTCCATGAAATGAAAGGCTAGACCAGTCAGCTCTGAGGGGTCCTTCCCTTATAGAGTCTATGAAAACGTATATTATTATAAATAGTTGAATTTAAAAGACATGTGAATAGCTTGGTTTTGAGACTGTTACAATATTGCAAGACATGATAATTCTCGTTATCCCCTTAGATGTTGTACCTGAATTTTAAAAATCATATTTTGATTGTTCTTTATTTCCCTTTTTGTATTTCCTAAATGATATCTATGTGCTTATTTCCCACATGCATTTTCTGCAGTTCTTGGTTAGCCTGTTATAACAATTTTATATTTGTTAATCCATATAATCTTGCCAGTGTCACCATTTTGGAATCTACCAGCTATTAAGAAGCTCTCCAGATTTATCTCAGGGACATCTCTAAGACCCAGAACTTTCTCTTTTGGGTGGGGCTTATTCTGCCTAGAACAGGAATAGGTACAATATTCAACTATTCTGAGGGAGCTGAATGAATGGGATGGAGTCTAATTACCTGACAGTTTTTCCCAGTGTAGCCCAATGGGCAGATGCAGCGGTAGGTACCCAGGCCATCAACACATACTCCTTCATTCAGGCATGGATGAGAGTTGCATTCATTGATCTCATGGAGGCAGAAGGGGCCAGTGAAGCCCACAGGGCACAAGCAAGAGAAGGAGTTAATCCCATCGACACATGTGCCACCATTGAAACAGGAGCTAAGAAGCAAACAGGGAGAACAACATTAGCTATGTAATCTGGTTCCTCTGATCTGCTATTTAAAAACTAAGGTTCCTGGAATCTAAGATATTACAGAGGCAAATACTCCTGAGCACCCAAAACTCCTATATCCAGTAAACTTTACGTTTTTCCAAACTAGAATGGGCGCCAGTCAGCCTGAGTCTCAGCTTCCTTTGCACAGCCAAAAAGATTAGAGGAGTATTTAAAAGTCTGAGCTTATTAGAGGCTCCTAAAGAAAGTGAAGGTTTCCAAGTTTTACCCCGTGCTTCTGTAGCTTTCCATGTATCAAATTTCATTTTATCCCTAAGCCAATTTAATTTATAAGGGAAGTGTTAAATAAATAGCTCTTGACTCTAGATTTCTTTATGGAAGAGAAACAGAACAAATTTGTTGATAATAAAAAAAGAAACAAACCTCCCAGAAATTACTTAAAGAGGAATGACAAATCTGCAAAGAAATAGGAATTTTTTAATTGTCAACTAAAATGAACAAGAGACCAAAAGGATATGGAATAGAATTATAGCTCTTTCTGTTCCCTATGCAAGCAACAAATGATGATCCATCTCACTAAGTTTTTCAACCTCTAACCTTTGAGCTTGTAACTAGATGCCTACAAGGAATCAGGAACTAGGAAATAAGAGGTGATTATGGGGTGGGATCCAAGTGGATGCCTTATGCCTGTCCCTTGATCCCAGTACTGTGCTCTGTAGTTTCCTCCTGTTACTCCCTTTGCCCCTAAGACACTGGTGCCTGAGGACACGGGCTGCTCACCTCTCAGTGCACTCATCAATGTTGTTCTCACAGTGGACTCCATCAAATCCCGCCTGGCACTTGCAGGTGTAACTGTTGACATAGTCAGAGCAGGTCCCTCCGTTCTTACAGGGTTCACTCAGACACTCATCCATGTCTGTCTGACACCTGTCCCCAGTGAAGCCCGGAAGGCATAGGCAGGAGAAAGTATTCACTCCATCTACACAGGAACCTCCATTCTGGCAAGGATCTAAGCCATTGCACACAAGAATTAGAACTCTGAACAGCAGCATCAAGTTAACCTTAGACTCATAAAGGTGAGTACCCTGCACTGAGTCGCACAAAGAACAGAAACAATTCTGACTTTTCTTTGCATCTATTTTGCCCTGACTCCTCCATTTATGAAAATGAATGCAGTAACACTACCCTGAGATTCTTAATAATAAGAATCTGTTTAATACCTGGAATGAACTTTCCATATACCACTAACAGTTCTGCAAACTTAATAGTCATAAAACTTGTATTTGTTCCACAAACTTGCATTTGTAAATCAAATATATGGCCCAATACACAGAATCTCAGAAATATCAATAAAGATTTTCAAAAGGTGTATGTGGTGGTGGAGTGGGTTGGGTAGGATGGAATAGGTATTAATCAGCCCCCTGTGCTAATCTATCTTTGCTTTCTTTTCCTCACTCTCTTCCTTTCTTCCCCCATTTCATTTTTCAAATGCACACAGAACATTTACCAAAACAGACCATACTTGTAATGAGGTGGATAGACCTAGAGTCTGTCATACAGAGTGAAGTTAGTCAGAAAGAGAAAGACAAATACCGTATGCTAACACATATATACGGAATTTAAAAAAAAAATGTCATGAAGAACCTAGGGGCAAAACGAGAATAAAGACACAGACCTACTTGAGAATGGACTTGAGGATATGGGGAGGGGGAAGGGTAAGCTGTGACAAAGCGAAAGAGAGGCATGGACATATATACACTACCAAACGTAAGGTAGATAGATAGTGGGAAGCAGCCGCAGAGCACAGGGAGATCAGCTCGGTGCTTTGTGACCGCCTGGAGGGGTGGGATGGGAAGGGTGGGAGGGAGGGAGATGCATGAGGGAAGGGATGTGGGAACAGATGTATATGTATGACTGATTCACTTTGTTATAAAGCAGAAACTAATTAAAAAAAAAAAAAAAGAGAAATCTAGAAACAATAAATGCTGGAGAGGGTGTGGAGAAAAGGGAACACTCTTGCACTGCTGGTGGGAATGTGAATTGGTACAGCCACTATGGAGAACGGTATGGAGGTTCCTTAAAAAACTACAAATAGAACTACCATATGACCCAGCAATCCCACTACTGGGCATATACCCTGAGAAAACCATAATTCAAAAAGAGACATGTACCAAAATGTTCATTGCAGCTCTATTCACAATAGCCCGGAGCTGGAAACAACCTAAGTGTCCATCATCGGATGAATGGATAAAGAAGATGTGGCACATATATACAATGGAATATTACTCAGCCATAAAAAGAAACGAAACTGAGCTATTTGTAATGAGGTGGATAGACCTAGAGTCTGTCATACAGAGTGAAGTTAGTCAGAAAGAGAAAGACAAATACCGTATGCTAACACATATATACGGAATTTAAAAAAAAAATGTCATGAAGAACCTAGGGGCAAAACGGGAATGAAGACGCAGACCTACTTGAGAATGGACTTGAGGATATGGGGAGGGGGAAGGGTGGGCTGTGACAAGGCGAAAGAGAGGCATGGACGTGTATACACTACCAAACGTCAGGTAGATAGATAGTGGGAAGCAGCCGCAGAGCACAGGGAGATCAGCTCGGTGCTTTGTGACCGCCTGGAGGGGTGGGATGGGGAGGGTGGGAGGGAGGGAGATGCATGAGGGAAGGGATGTGGGAACAGATGTATATGTATGACTGATTCACTTTGTTATAAAGCAGAAACTAATTAAAAAAATGAATAAATAAACTTAAAAAAAAATGGAAAAAAAAAAAAAACAGACCATACACTGGGCCATATGACATGCTTTAATAAATTTAAAGTAATTCAGATCATGTGAATTATGTTCACTGATCACAATGGAATTAAACTAGAAATCAGTAACAAAACCTACCTGGAAGGAATCAGCAACAAAAGATATTTGGAAACTAAAGAACACACTTCTAAATAACTTATGAGTCACAGAACAAATCCAAATGGAAACCTGAAAGTATTTTGAGCTGAACGAAAAGAACATGACACATCAAAATTTGTGAAATACAGCTAAAGCAGTGTTTTGAGGGAAAATGTATAGCATTAAATGCTTATTTTAGAAGTAGTAGAATGAAATAAAATCTAAACTTCCATCTTAAGAAACCAGAAAAAGAAGGGGAAACTAAAACCAAAGTAGGCAATGAAAAGACTAAAGAGCAGAAATCAATGAAATAGGAAACAGTAAAACAACTGAGAAAAATCATGAAACTAAAACTGGGTTCATTAAAAAGATTATAAATAAATACATACCTACATACATAAGTACACATACACATAATACATAAACAGATAGATTACTAAAACCAATAATGCTCTACCAAGAGCAACCAGATGAAAAAAGAGAGAAGACATAAATAACCAATATCTGAAATAAGAGAAGGGAAATAACCCCATTTTAAAGTAAACATTAAAAGTACAATAAAGGAATATCATGAAAGACTCAATGCCAACAATTCTGACAACTTAGATAAAGTAAAACTCATTCCTTGAAAGATGCAAATCACCAAAGCTCAATGAAAAAGAAATAGATACCCTGAACACCTATTAAGGGAATTAAATTTATAATTAAAAACCTTCCCAGAAAGAAAATTCCAGGCCTAGATGTTTAGAAGAAATAATACTAATTCTACTCCAAGTCTTCCAGAAAATAGAAAGGGAACACTTCCTGATTTGTTCTATGAGGCCAGCATCACCCTCTTATCAAAACTATACAAATATAGGGCTTCCCTGGTGGCGCAGTGGTTGAGAGTCCACCTGCCGATGCAGGGGACACGGGTTCGTGCCCCGGTCTGGGAAGATCCCACATGCCGCGGAGCGGCTGGGCCCGTGAGCCATGGCTGCTGAGCCTGAGTGTCCGGAGCCTGTGCTACGCAATGGGAGAGGCCACAACAGTGAGAGGCCCGCATACCGCAAAACAAACAAACAAACAAACAAAAAAAACTATACAAATATAGTATAAGAAAATTAGAGAACAATATTTCCCATGAACACAGATACAAAAATCCTTAGCAAAATTTGAGTAAATAATATCCAACAATATATAAGAGAGATAACACATCATGACCAAGTAGAATTCATCCCAGAAATTTAAGGTTAGTTCAACATTTAAAAATCAATTAACGTAATCCACTTACATTAAAAGACCTTAAAAAACAGTATTACCACCTCAAGAGATACTGAAAAATCATTTGAAAGAAAAGTAACCCTCATTCATGATTAAAAGGAGGAAAATTCTCAGCAAACTGAAGGTAAATTGCAAAATTCTCACCAAATTGAGGTAAATTGAGGTAAATTCCTCAATTTAATGCTTTTCCCTTAGAATCAAGAACAAGGCAAGACTGGCTTCTCTCACCACTTCTATTCTGCATTTACTGAAGTCAGTGCAATAATGCAAGAAAAATAAATAAAATGCATACAGATTTAGAAATAAAAGAACACAGAAAAGAAATAAAAGGTATAACAGTTTTATTTATTTAGAAATAACATAGTTTATTATCTCTATAAAAAATCCTAGGAATCTAAACTAAACCAGAAGCTATACTAATCTGGAGTTAATGATAAGTGAGTTTAGCAAGATTACAGAACAGAATTACTCATTAAAACCTTTAAAACTCATATTCCCTCTCTTCAAAAAAGAGTTTTCATTATATGATTCTATTTATATAAAACTGTAAAAAAATTCCCACAATCTATAGTGACAGAGATAGATCCCTGGTTGCCTGGGACAGGAAAGTGGAAAGGAGAGTTAAGTTACAAAAGAGATGAGAATACTTTCAGCGGGGTGGACATGTTCAATATCTTGAGTATTGGTTTCAGTCGTCATACGTCAAAACTTATTGACTGGTACATTTAAATACTGGCAGTGTATTGTATGTTAATGATACTTCAAGAGATGTGCTTTTTTAAAAAAGCTTTCATACCATTGTTCCCACTTTGTCCATGTACAAAAATCAGTAAGGCAATACTTAGAAGTGACTACCCTGCCTTAACTCCTAAAGCCACTAGCTTCACAATGAAGATTTTTACAGTACAACGATTAAAGACACGTGGTCAACTACCGGATGGCCAGCCTCAGCGCCGAGTCCTGCTCTACTCCCTATGTTCTCCTCTCCCTTGGGGGCTTAGGAGCAGGCTGGCATACTCACTGGCAAGGCAGTCATCGATGTCTTCCTCGCAGTCCATACCACTGAAGCCTGGAGGACACTCGCACATGTAGCTGCCCTGGGTGTTATGGCAGAGACCGTGGTTCATGCAGGGCTTGGAGACACACTCATCAATGTCAACTGTACACCGCTGACCTGGAAACATAGGGGCAATGAACGGTCCAGTCTTTGGAAGTTGATTCCCACAGAAATTTATGTGGGGCCTGAGCTTCAGCTGGGGTAGGTGGGGCTACTCCAAGGATATTCTGGTTGGTCTCCTGCTTTGGGAAGTCCCTTAAGGCTTCTGTGCCCCTAGCAGTTGATGCTACAATCCCCCGTAGAACATCATGGTTTCAGACTCTGGTTGGAGTCCTATAGACCCAGAGACATGCAAAATGGAAAGGCTTTCTAAAACATTCCAGTTAGCAGCTTCTATACAAGGCCTCCATTCTTCACAAAAAAGGGCAAGCCTCAAAAGACCAGGTCCTCCGTGTCATCAGATAACCTGACCACTTTGTTTAAGGCTCTTGGTTTCCCCATTCCCATGTTGTTACCTTGCCAGCCAGGAGCACACAGGCAGGTGTAACTCTCAAAATTTGGTGCCTCTTTGCAAACACCAGCATTCTCACAAGGGTTTGGGGAACAGGGAGCTAATACAGTCTGACAGTTCTTGCCTGTAAATCAAATGACAGAGTTTATTATAGAGAAAAATTCCAAGGAAACTGAAACTCCCCCCCACCCCACCAAATTCTATACTAAAGGATGATCTCTGAATTCAGGTCTAACGTAATGGATAAGAGCTTTGGAATCTGAGAGACCTATGGACTTTTGTGTCTTGGCTCTGATGTGGTTACTAACAGTGTGATCTCAGGCAAGTTATCTTCTCTGAGCTTCCACATAAATAAGATGGGAATGAGGATGGTATATAACTCATAGAGGCTTTTTGTGGATTAAATGAAAAAATGCTTACAAAGTCCTTATTAGCATAGGGCCCAGTACCCAGAGTAAATACTCAACAACTGTTGGGCTGCTGTCATCTTCATATTATTATCACGAGTGGTTACATGGATTTGGAATCTGGCATCAATCAGGGGTGATAGTTTCTGCATCTTCATAGCTAAGATTCAGCTACTCAGAAGCTTAGCCACACAGATCTACCTTCACATGAGCAGGGAAGAAGTAATACAGCCTCCTACTCCTCAAAACCTCTACTGGCCTGTTCCAGAAGGCAATGGGGTTGATGAGAAGGCCATCAGAGGTGGAAAACAGTGAAGTAATACTGAATGCCTAGTAACATCTCTCCTTATATCAACATCAATAACATGACATTGATAGTTGCCCATCAACATTTCCTATCTTAGTATACTGAATATAAGACTCCAGAAAAAAATTAAAAGAATGCTTTTATTAAAGGGGAGATAGGCTTTTTCCAAGATGGCAGAAGAGTAGGAGGACGTGGAGTTCATCTCTCCCCACAGATGCACTGGGAATACATCTACAGGTGGAACAATTCTCCCAGAGCACCTGCTGAACACTAGCAGAGGACCTTGGACACCTAAAAGGACAAGAAAGATCCCCACGTAACCAAGTAGCATGAAAGAAAGAAGAAGGGAAAAGGAAGAGGAGAGGAAGCAGGATGGGACCTGTACCCCTGGCAGGGAGATGAAGGTGAGGAGAGGTTACCATATCTGGGGAAGCTTCCTCACCAGCAGGGAGATCAGGTGGGACAGAAGGGGAGACTTGGAGACTCAGAGGAGAGCCCGGCAACTGGTCTGTGGCAGGCAGGACACAGTGAGACCTATGCAGATGGTCCGTGCCACAGCCCTGTGCGGCCCAGCCTGAGAGGGGTGCCTGCAGGTGCACACGGGGGCTGGGTGCCAGAACGTGGGGTTTGGAGAGCAGACCTGGGGAGGGGACTGCTGTTGGCTGTGAGGAGACAGCCTGAAGGGATGGGAGTGAGGAGCTCTGCAACCAGGAATGCTTGTGGAAGAAGCCCAGACCGCCACAGAAGTGAAGCGCCATGTGCAAAGGGCGGGGTCGCCATTGTGCAGCCTCTCTCCTCGTGAGGCGGCCCCTGCCTCCACGGGCACGAGGGAGCACTCCGGCTGGAGGCGGTTTGCGCACCCCTTCCATCTCTTCCTCTGCCCCCATGCCCCCCACCCCAGCCTGGACAGCACGCTGGCACCCGTTGCCACCTGGGCTCTTTCCAGCCTGATGAACTCGTTTGCTCCGGCCACCTCTGGAGCAGACTCCGGTGAGAGGAACACACACAGAGGTGGGGCTGAAACCACAGCTGAGCCCCAGGGGCTGTGTGACTAAGGAAGAACAGCTTAAACCTCTCCTCACAGCTACACGAACCCAGAGTTACACCTCCTCTGATGGCTTCCTAAATTCAGCGCCTGCAAGACATCCAAAAGGATAACAAGTGCTCTTGCAGCTGGGATGGGTCTGGCTTTAGCAGCTGTAGGCTTTGTGGGCACATACACAGAGGTTGGGCCAGGTCAGAATCTGAGCTGCTGCCACAGCTCCCACAGTGGGTCCAGGTTCATTATTACTGCAGTCCTGGGACCTGACTTCAGTGGATCTGTGCCAGTGGCCTGGTGAAAACAATGCCTGAGAGTCACCAGGGCCAACTGCCAGCATACCCACAGTTAAAGTGGGACCAAGAGCAATGCCAACAACAGTGTACTTTGTGAGCCTTCACAATAGGCAAAAGGGGACACAAAAGAGCACATTCACAGGTGAACAGCTCCAAAGGAGGAATACTCAATGACTCCTCTCCCAGTGGGAGCACTCCAATCCCACCTACCTTGCACTGCAGCTCAGAAACACAGCTAAGAAACAGATCTGGGGGCCTCTACTCCAACAGCTAGGGATCAGGCCCTGCCCCTGACAGGACAGTAACAACCACAGAGCAAAAAGGAGGCCCTGCTCAATATCCAGGACCAGCTCTGGTCACCACAACACCAATCAAACTCCCTATCAAGGGGATAATGGTACAAGCCTCTGGACCAACCTCACCCACCAGGGGGAAGACACAAAAAGCAAGAGGAACTACAATCCTGCAGCCTTTGGAAAGGAGAACACAAACACAGTAAGTGTGACAAAATGAGAAGTAAAAGAAATATATTGCAGACAAAGGAGAGAGATAAAAACCTATAAAAACAACCAAATGAAGAGAAGATAGGCAATCTACCTGAGAAAGAATTCAGAGTAATAATAGTAAAGATGATCCAAGATCTCAGAAAAAGAATGGAGGCAAGGATCGAGAAGATATAGGAAATGTTTAACAAAGATCTAGAAGAACTAAAAAACAAACAGAGATGAACAATACAGTAACTGAAATTAAAAATACACTAGAAGGAATCAATGGCACAATAACTGAGGCAGAAGAACAGATAAGTGACCTGGAAGACAAAATGGTAGAGATCTCTGTGGTGGAACAGAAAAAAGAAAAAAGAATGAAAAGAAATGCAGACAGTCTCAGAGACCTCTGGGATAACATCAAATGCACCAACATTCGATTTATAGGAGTCCCAGAAGAAAAAGAGAAAGGGCCTGAGAAAATATTTGAAGAGATTATAGTCAAAAACTTCCCTAACATGGGAAAGGAAATAGTCACCCAAGTCCAGGAAGTACAGAGAGTCCCATACAGGATAAAACCAAGGAGGAACATGCCCAGACACACATTAATCAAACTAACAAAAATTAAATACAAAGAAAAAATATTAAAAGCAACAAGGGAAAAGCAATAAATAACATACAAGGGAATCCCCCATAAGGTTATCCGCTGATTTTTCAGCAGAAACTCTGCAGGCCAGAAGGGAGTGGCAAGATATATTTTAAGTGATGAAAGGGAAAAAACCTACAACCAAGAATACTCTACCCAGCAAAGCTCTCATTCAGATTTGATGGAGAAATCAAAAGCTTTACAGAGAAGTAAAAGCTTTACAGAGAAGCAAAAGCTAAGAGAATTCAGCACCACCAAACCAGCTTTACAACAAATGCTAAAGGAACTTCTCTAGGCAGGAAACACAAGAGAAAAGAACAAAAGAGGAAAGGAAGAAAAAAGGATCTACAAAAACAATTAAGAAAATGCCAATAGGCACATAAGTATCAATACTTACCTTAAATATAAATGGATTAAATGTTTCAACCAAAAGACACAGACTGGCCGAATGGATACAAAAATAAGATCCATATATATGCTGCCTACAAGAGACCCACTTCAGACCTAGGTACACATACAGACTGAAAGTGAGGGGATGGAGAAAGATATTCCATGCAAATGGAAATGAAAAGAAAGCTGGAGTAGCAATACTCATATCAGACAAAATAGACTTTAAAATAAAGACTGTTATAAGAGACAAGGAAGGACACTACATAATGATCAAGGGATCAGTGCAAGAAAAAGATACAACAATTGTAAATATATATGCACCCAACATAGGAGCACCTCAATATATAAGGCAAATGCTAACAATCATAAAAGGGGAAATTGACAGTTAACACAATAATAGTGGGGGACTTTAACACCTCACTTACATCAAAGGACAGATCATCCAGACAGAAAATTAATAAGAAAACACAAGCCTTAAATGACACATTAGACTTAGATAGACTTAATTGATACTTATAGCACATTCCATCCGAAAGCAGCAGAATACACTTTCTTCTCAAGTGCACATGGAACATTCTCCAGGATAGATCACATCTTGGGTCACAAATCAAGCCTCAGTAAATTTAAGAAAACTGAAATCATATCAAGCATCCTTTTTGACCACAACACTACGATTAGAAATCAATTACAGGAAAAAAACCTGTAAAAAACACAAACACGTGGAGGCTAAACAATATGTTAGTAAATAACCAAGAGATCACTGAAGAAATCAAAGAGAAAATTAAAAAATACTAGAGACAAATGACCATGAAAACACGATCATCTAAAAACCTATGCGATGCAGCAAAAGCAGCTCTAAGAGGGAATTTTATAGCAATACAATCCTACCACAAGAAACAAGAAAAATCTCAAATAAACAATCTAACCTTACACCTAAAGCAACTAGAGAAAGAAGAACAAACAACCAAAGTCAGTAGAAGGAAAGAAATCATACAGACCAGAGCAGAAATAAATGAAATAGAGACAAAGAAAACAATAGCAAAGGTCAATGAAACTAAAAGCTCATTCTTTGAGAAGATAAACAAAATTGCTAAACCTTTAGCCAGACTCCTCAAGAAAAAGAGGGAGAGGACTCAAATCAATAAAATTGAAATGAAAAAGAAGTCACAGTGAACACCACAGAAATACAAAGGATCATAAGAGACTACTACAAGCAGCTGTATGCCAATAAAATGGACAACCTGGAAGAAATGGACAAATTCTTAGAAAGGTACAATCTCCCAAGACTGAACCAGGAGGAAATAGAGAATATGAACAGACCAATCACAAGTACTGAAATCGAAACTGGGATTAAAATTCTTCCAACAAACGAAAGTCCAGGACCAGATGGCTTCACGGGCAAATTCTATCAAACATTTAGAGAAGAGTTAACACCTGCTCTTCTGAAACTCTTCCAAAAAACTGCAGAGGGTGGAACACTCCCAAGCTCATTCTACGAGGCCACCATCCTCCTGATACCAAAACCAGGCAAAGATATCACAAAAAAAGAAAATTACAGGCCAATATCACTGATGAACATAGATGTAAAAGTCCTCAACAAAATACTAGCAAACCAAATTCAACAACACATTAAAAGGCTCATACACCATGATCAAGTGGGATATATTCCAGGGATGCAAGGATTTTTCAGGATCCTCAAATCAATCAATGTGATACACCACATCAACAAATTGAAGAATAAAAACCATATGATCATCTCAATAGATACATAAAATGCTTCTGACTAAATTCAACACCCATGTATGATAAAAACTCTCCAGAAAGTGGGCACACAGGGAACCCGCCTCAACATAATAAAAGCTATATATGACAAACCCACAGAAAACATCATTTTCAATGGTGAAAAACTGAAAGCATTTCCTCTAAGATCAGGAACAAGACAACGAGGTCAACTCTCGCCACTATTATTCAACATGGTTTTGGAAGTCCTAGCCATGGCAATCAGAGAAGAAAAAGAAATTAAAGGAATCCAAATTAGAAAAGAAGTAAAACTGCCGTTGTTTGCAGATGACATGATACTATACATAGAAAACCCTAAAAATGCCATTGAAAAACTACTAGAGCTCATCAATGAATTTGGTAAAGTTGCAGGACACAAAATTAATACACAGAAATCTCTTGCATTTCTATATACTAACAACGAAGGATAAGAAAGAGAAATCGAGGAAACAATCTCATTTACCATCACATCAAAAAGAATAAAGTACCTAGGAATAAACCTACCTAAGGGGGCAAAAGACCTGTACTCAGAAAGCTATAATATACTGATGAAAGAAATCAAAGATGACACAAACAGATGGAGAGATGATACCATGTTCTTGGATTGGAAGAATCAATATTGTGAAAATGACTATACTACCCAAAGCAATCTACAGATTCAATGAAATACTATCAAATTACCAATGGCATTTTTCACAGAATTAGAACAAAAAAGTTTACAATTTGTATGGAAACACAAAAGACCCCAAAAAGCCAAAGAAATCTTGAAAAAGAAAAACAGAGCTGGAGGAATCAGGCTCCCTGACTTCGGACTATACTACAAAGCTACAGTAATCAAGACAGTATGGTACTGGCAAAAAACAGAAATATAGATCAATGGAACAGGATAGAAAGCCTAGAGACAAACCCATGCACCTATGGTCACCTAATCTATGACAAAGGAGGCAAGAATATACAACGGAGAAAAAGACAGTCTCTGCAATAAGTGGTACTGGGAAAACTGGACAGCTACATGTAAACGAGTGAAATCAGAACACTCTCTAATACCATACACAAAAATAAACTCTAAATGGGTTAAAGACCTAAGTGTAAGGCTGGATACTATAAAACTCTTAGAGGAAAACATGGGCAAAATGCTCTTTGACATAAATCACAACAAGATCTTTTTCAATCAACCTCCTAGAGTAATGGAAATAAAAACAAAAATAAACAAATGAGACCTAATGAAACTTAAAAGCTTTTGCACAGCAAAAGAAACCATAAACAAGATAAAAAGACAACCCTCAGAATGGGAGAGAATATTTGCAAATGAAGCAACTGACAAGGGATTAATCTCCAAAATATACAAATAGCTCATGGAGCTCAATTAAAAGAAAACCAAAAAACAATCCAATAAAAAAAAATGGGCTGAAGATCTAAATAGACATTTCTCCAAAGAAGACATACAGATGGCTAAAAAGCACGTGAAAAGATGCACAACATCACTAATTATTAGAGAAATGCAAGTCAAAACTACAATGAGATATCACCTCACACCCGTCAGAAGGGCCATCATCAAAAACTCGACAAACAATAAATGCTAGAGGGGTTGTGGAGAAAATGGAACCCTCCTACACTGTTGGTGGGAATGTAAATTGATACAACCGCTATGGAGAACAGTATGTAGATTCCTTAAAAAACTAAAAATAGAATTACCATACGACCCAGAAATCCCACTCCTGGGCATATATCTGGAGAAAACCACAATTCGAAAAGATACATGCACCCTAATGTTCACTGCAGCACTATTTACAATAGCCAGGACGTGGAAGCAACCTAAATGTCCATCAACAGAGGAGTGGATGAAGAAGATGTGGTACATACATACAATGGAATACTACTCAGCCATAAAAAGAATGAAATAATGCCATTTGCAGCAACACGGATGGACCTAGAGATTGTCATACTGAGTGAGGTAAGTCAGGCAAAGACAAATATCATATGATATCACTTATCTGTAGAATCTAAAAAAAGGGGCCAAATGAACTTATTTACAAAACAGAAATAGGGCCACAGATGTAGAAAACAAACTTATGGTTACCAGGGTGTAAGTCGGGGGGATAAATTGGAAGATTGGGATTGACATATACACACTAATATATACAAAATAGATAACTAATAATGACCTACCGTATAGCACAGGGAACTCTATTCAGTACTCTGTAATGGCCTATATGGGAAAAGAATCTAAAAAAGAGTGGATATACGTATCTGTATAACTGATTTACTTTGCTGTACACCTGAAACTAACACAACATTGTAAATCAACTATACTCCAATAAACTTTTTTTTAAAGGGAGATAAAGTTGTTTTTAAAGTCAAGTTACAACACACACCTGTCAGAATGACTATCATCAAAAAGTCTACAAATAAAAAATGTTGGTGATGATGTGCAGAAAAGGAAACCCTTGTACACTGTTGGTGGTAAGGTAAATTGGTACAGCCACTATTGAAAACTGTATGGAGGTTCCTCAAAAAACTAAAAACAGAACTACCATATGATCCAGCAATTGCACTCCTGGGTATATATCTGAAGAAAATAAATACACTAATTCAAAAAGATACATGCACCTCAATGTTCAAAGCAGCCTTATTTATAATAGCCAAGATATGGAAGCAACCTAGGTATCCATCAATAGATGAATGGATAAAGAAGATGTGATATGTGATACACACACACACACACACACACACACACACACACACACAGAGGAATATTACTCAGCCATAAAGAAGAATTAAATTCTACCATTTGCAACAACATGGATGGACTTAGAGGATATTATGCTTAGTGAAATGAGTCAGACAGAGAAAGACAAATACTGTATGTTATCACTTATATGTGGAATCTAGAAAACAAGACAAACAAATGAATATAACAAAATAGAAACAGACTCACAGATATAGATAACAAACTAATGGTTACTAGTGGGGAGAGGGAAGGGGAGTAGAGCAAGATAGGGGTAGGGGATTAAGAGATACATACTACTACGTATAAAATAGATAAGCTACATAGATATAATGTACAGCACAAGGAATATAGCCATTATTTTGCAGTAACTTTAAATGGAGTATAATATTTAAATATACTGAATCACTATAGTGTACACCTGAAATGAATATAATGTTGTAAATCAATTATACTTCAACAAAATAAAGTCAAATTACAACTAGCTCAATTTAAAATTTTATCCTAAAATTTTGTATTCAGAAAGAGAAAAATATTACCACAAATTTTCATCAATATCCCTAACAAGCTTTTAATGTGTCTGGTCAGAATAATGGCTCACAAGGAAAGGCAACGTTGCCTAGTTCCCTTCATGTTGGCCAAATTCAGTGACACTTTGAACACTTAATGACACTCAGCACTGAAATTTTAATCTACATAGGTTTCCAGTCTAATATAATTTCTCAAAATTCACAAGTAGTAAATTCTTTTAATAAGAGCCTAATACACAGAAAAACCAACAGCCAGCATGTAGTCAAATATTCTTATAGTATCTGAAAAGCAAGAAGACAAATATTTTCAAGATGACCTGTGCACCTTAGTCATATTCAGGTAAGTCTATAATGTGCCTGAGCAGTGACACCTGCTTATATCTCCCTACAGCCATCAATTCTCAGTCTTTATGGTTGTAAGTGAGACCATCTGCTCAGTACCAACAAATGTGATCAGCACTATCACTGTGAAATGGCATTATTTAGACTGTCTGTCTGGGGATAGCTAGGGATCTCCGATAACTAATTTTATCAGTCAGGCTGGCTAAATGCACTTTCCCTGCATGAATGTTTCTTCTAAAGAGGTGGCAAAGATAACAATGTAGTATCAAGTCTTTCAGGTAACAGAGGCATGCTTCTGGCCACTCTGCCACTCCAAACAGCCTAGAGTCACTAGCAACAGCTATAATCAACAGCCTAAGACTCCAGGGGAGTAAGAACTCAGCCATGCTCCTGCCTGCATGCTATGCACTGGAGAAACATGCAAAGTCATTGTCCATGTTTCTGTTTTGTTCCCCACAGATGAAGAAAATGGCTGACGAAGAGGTAAACGAGCCACACAAATACAACCAATCACAAGATGGCAGTAATGAGGCAGGAGACTACAAAGAAACGTCCGAGCACACTCCTATAATACCACCTGAAACAAAGAACACCTGATATGCAATGAAGTCACACCCATGTCTTCTGTGTGTGTGATCGCCATCCAAGGGGTAGTACCTCTCTGAATAAGATGCAGTGGCACTGAACGTGAGGAGAAGAATGACAAGAGGATAGGCTTTGGATTCAGAGAGACTTAGGGACAAATCCTAGATCTTCCACTTATCTATGTAACCTTCAGCAAGTAACCTCTCTTTGCCTCAGCTTCCACATGTATAAAATGGTGATAGGAACTTCTAAATACTTTGTAGAATTATTGTGAGCACTAGATCAAATAATCCCAAGCATGTAAAGTGTCCGGCACATAGTAACTGACCAATAAGTGGTAGTTGTTGTGTTAGCAAAACTCAGACTAAGAGCACAGGCCATAGAGACTCTGGGTCCATTCAAATAATGACTAAACCATCAGCTATGTGTCAATTCCAGCCATATATAATTTTAAAAAATTTTCAAACCCTAAAAAATAAAGGCAGCAAATGAGTTTCCCCACCACTTGCATCTAGAGAGGCCACAGTGTTTTCTCAGAGCTGAAGACCCAGTCAGTGAGGGCAGGAAGGGTGAAGAGGGAGTGATTCCTCAGAGCAGCATCACTGCCCCACAGACCACATCTCTAAGACTCAGAGGTTTGGAATGACAAGGCAAGACCAAGCAACCCTTCTGGTCCTTGCACTTGCAGGACTCACCTGTGTATGGCAGCACACAGTGGCAGGTATAACCACTTATATCATCAAAGCAGGTTCCTTGGTTCAGACATGGATTCGAAGCACATTCATCAATATTCACCAGACAGTTATAGCCTGTAGACAGAAAAGGGGAAAAACCAAAGAGAGTGAAACTTCGTTAGCCTCCTCATCATCTTATTTACTAAGCAATCGTCTCAGTGGTAAACGTTAAACACCTCAGAAATTGCATTAACTTCTTCAGGCCACTGGAACACCTGTTCATTCATTTCAGTGTCAAGTCCCTGACATAGTCAGTCAGTAAAAAGTGCTTAATCCATCAAAAAATGAATGGAAGAACAGTATATTCTAATAGCTTGAAAGTCTAATGCACCTCCAAACATGAGTAATTTCTCCATTATGGACCATGAAGTTCATTAGGGTGAAGACCTACTGCTACATCTAAATAGAAACTCTTTCTATACAGAGTAGCTGGTCAGGGCTTAAAAACAGCCTGTAAGTTATCAAGGATAAAATATTTGAATACTTAATCAAAGCCTCTGTTTTATGCCCACTCTTTCAAATGCACAGTCTCTACCATCGATGTGGTAGGGCTTCCTGAAGTCACAAAGCTGTTTCCCCTGATCCAAGACACGAAATCTACTCCCACTATGAAAAAGAGAAAAGTAAGGAAGCATTCATGGGGACAGGGCTGTACCAAATGCCACACGCCATGGTACCTTCAGTAGGGCCTGACACAGAGCCTTAAAACTGAGGAACTACAGCACTGTACAAAAGAAAATGATGGTCTAGGAGTATAGAGGTCTGGGTTCAAACTGTACTCTGCTACTCAATAGCCGTACAACTTTGGACTTTACATTTTGATTTTTATTTTGTTGATCAGCAAGTCTCAATGAGACAAAGAAATAAAAGTGTTTTTAAATCTATAAGTTTCTTTGCAGATGTAATATATCTGAATGTCAGAAAATTACTGACTAAAATATGGTCTCAGAAAATTTTCAAGTAATCAAATAAAGTGACACTGAAACATACTGACGTATTACAGTAGCCTGGCACAATTTTTGAGTGGTGAAATCAGTGGCTATATGGATAGCGAAGCACAAATGTGAATGATTTACCCACAGGTTTCTCTCTCTTGAGTATCTAAGAAAAAAGCAACGGGAGAAATACAACAGAGACAACTCAAAACGTGATTTTACACAATACCCAGTATTACGCATTTTTCCAGAAGGCCATAGGTGACTATGTATCATCTAAGAATATCTTAGGGCTTCCCTGGTGGCGCAATGGTTGGGAGTCCGCCTGCCGATGCGGGGAGCGCGGGTTTGTGCCCCGGTCCGGGAGGATTCCGCGTGCCGCGGAGCGGCTGGGCCCGTGAGCCGTGGCCGCTGGGCCTGCGCGTCTGGGGCCTGTGCTCCGCAACGGGAGGGGCCGCGGCATTGGGAGGCCCGCGTACCGCAAAAACAAAAAAACAAACAAAAATCTTAATGTGTAAGAGAATTTGTTGGAAAGGTTTTAAATACATGGATTCTTCCATGATATTATTGCTACAATTACAGTAAAACAAAATTTTCATTCTACTACCAATATCTCTTTCGAATTATCATAGACTCAAGCCTACATTGGAGCTTATAATTAGAACACCTGTCCAAAGTTGTATAAGTGGAGTTCTAGTTGCTCACCTTAAAGGGTACTGTTTCAATAACTCACCTCTCTGCTAGTCTGAAAATAGAATCCATGTATAAATCTCTTTATGTTTTTATTCCCCAACTGCCCTATAAGTATTAAGTACTCAAATTATGTTTGCTATATGAATGAGAAGGTAAAAAGGGAAAGGAAGAAGTGAGGCAAGCCATATGTACCAACAGAAAGGCAGAGAGAGAAGGGAGATAAAAATATGCACTTTTGCTTTCACCTTTAAAGCCCTTCTTGCAAGTGCACCTGTATCCATTCACCAGATTGTCACAAGTTCCTCCGTTCTGGCATGGATTAGAAAGACATTCATTTCTGTCCACTTCACAGTTGATGCCAACCCAGCCTGTATCACAGAGGCACTTGTACCTGAAAGAAGACAGAATTATTTACTGTTGGGGGATGAATGTACAATTGAGTCATAGTTGAAATACACCATTCTGAAAAAATGAAGGACCAAGGAACTCTTGGGTAAGCTAATCTCATTTCTGATCCTCTATGGACCTATACTTGGGTCACCATGTGAATCATGTGGGCCCATCTGGAGTATTCAGTAAACACACCTTCGTGGCCCACAAAGGTGCTAGAGAAACTAAGTAAGTATAGTAAGTTTTCATACGTAAACAGTGGTTGGTACAACAAATCAGGACAATCTGAAAGACACGTTAACACAGATAAATCTGCAGTTTCTTTTCTTCTATATAAACTAAGAGTAACGCAAGCCTTAGGATCACTTGTTTCTGGTGTAAAACAGACACCCAGGAAGTAGTGTAGTTATCAGAGACACTAAGCCACTCTGAAGAGCTCCTGGGATGTCTGACTTCTGAGACATGCTTTGTTCTGACCTGAATCCCTGCCCCCAGAAAGCACTGAGGGTACTGAGCAGGAAAAGGAACAAAAATGAAGGTATTTGAAATATATGCACATTGTTCACAATCTGAACATCATTAGCACTTAGAATGTGGTATCAGGAGATAATAGCCTCCTAGTCTGGAGATCCCTTTAAAAAAAGTGGGTGGGTTGGGATTCTTTGAAGGCTGCTATACTCTGAAACAGGAATACTGAGTTAATTCTTCTTGGGAATAACTTGATTTCCTATTTACCTCTTAATACACTCTTCGTTCTTTCACCTGTTGTAAGCATGGCAAATGGTAATGCCCAGAGTCCTGTCCTCTGGCAAGCACAGCAAGAGTACACGACTATCTCACGGAACCTAACATCACACTCTGTGATTCTAGAAAATTACTTACCAACACATTACACAACCCTCAGGGGCTTGCAAACTGTGAACATTTCATCAGGGCCATGTCTAAAGTTAGCTGAGACCAGATCTACTTCAGTGGCACCCACTGGTACCATGATAGAACAGAGTTGGGCTTTTTTTAAGCCGGGGGGAAAATCAAATAGAACATCCCTCAGAACTCAATCTTGCAATAAGTACTAAAAGTGCAATTGCCAAAGACTCATAAAATTACCCTGGATTCCTCCCATGTACTGACTACCCACATGAGGAAAGAGACATTCCTCCTTATTTTCCACCTACTCAGTCACAGAAGGTAGAGAAGAAGTGGCGATTTAGAAGACTAGGACGCAGACTACCGAAATCTTCAGTGAAGTCTCAGCTCAAGTCCTGACTGACTTCTACAGGGTATGGCCAATACTAAAACTCAATTGGCTTCACACAAGTCAATAAGAAACTATTAATACATGACAGCTACTCACCCACTGAGGCCCCCAGTACAGTTTCCGTGGACACAGGGATTGCTCAGGCACTCGTTCACCTGTGAGTAGCAGCTGGGATGATGGGGCCCCTCAGGGCATATACAGCGGAAACCGTTCACATCGTTGATACATGTTGCACCCTTGCGACAGGGATTGGAGGCACACTCATCAATGTCAATGTTACATCTCTGCCCTGTAGAGAAGGGAGACAGTTTTTGTCAAATACAAAATGCTTAGGGAATAGACACAGAACTATGAGATCTATTGTGTTGATACCTTCATCTTCATAGGCTATAAGATGCCTTGGGCACTGCATGTCAAGACTTAAGGAATAAGACATCCAACAGCACTTAGTGCCATGCAAGGAAGGAGCAAAGGGCACTGTGCTTTGATAATAAAGTTAACAAAATGCTGGAACAATGTTGTAGTGTTTTGACATGTATTTCTTCACTCCATCTTAGAAATGGGGAAACTTTACAAGGATTCAAAAAGAGAACATCAAATGTTACCAAAGTTGGCTGCTCCTCTTGTTGCTGTTTGGAGTACTCTCAAAGAAGCTTTCCTTATCACTGTTTTCAGCTGGTTTACTGCATTCATTTTTTCAGTTAGTCAGTCTCTTACATTTCCATATATGGTAAATCTCAATTAACAGGAATGTTTCGTGAGTAGACTATGAATTTAATGATTAAATTAGTTAAACAGAAAAGCTATTTTACTTTCACTTTTAGAGTTGTATTAATCCATCTTTTGCCTCAGGAAGAAGAGTATTCTAAGCATAATTTTATTGTTCTCTGATCATTGAGAAAACCATCCAGGGTCTCTCAATGTAGACCAGTGGTTCTCAAACTTTAATGTGCAAAAAGAGTTGCTAAAAGTACTTGTTTTAAAAGGAGATCCTTAGAGCCCCAAAACCACATTTTAAGTAATGTAGGTGATTCAAATACTACATTTTGAGAAACTCTGATGTAGACAATTATTAGTAGTTTATCATCAAATAATAATGTAAATGTTCAGAATATATGAAATTGAACTGAATATGTTCTTCCTCTAAAACATATCCAAGACTGCACTTTGAAAAGATGTCTGCTATAACCTTCACATTTATTTCTTTAAGTGGAATAAAGTATGCCAGTTATGTAAGAGTTTTGCTTTAAGTTTTGAATAAATGAGATTTAACTATATATTCCAAAATGATATAAAGTTTTAAAATAACCCATAATTCTGTAAATGAGTGGCAACAAGCAACTGCTATGAAGGAATTTATACGTTTCTAAGAAGACAATTTTCTGATTTAGATAAAAACAGGCATTTTCATTTAAAAAAGAGCAACCCTGCATTTAGAACAGGAAATTCCAAATGAAATAGATACACACCCCTTTAAAGTATGGGTATTAACATTTTTTCACCCTCCACTGCTCTCTAAACCATTATTGGTGGTTCTTGAGGTAAAAACCCATAATCTGGTAGTAGTTGCTATTTTCCTCTTAAGTGTTTTATTAATAACTTATTTTAAAATACTACTTTCTTAGCTTCAACCTCTGATTTTTTTTTTTTTTTGGTGTTTGCCACTGGCACCAAGATAAGAGCCAAAACTCTTCAACTGTAGCACTATCCTCAGCCTGCAATCCAGTGGAGAATGAGAGGAAAAAGCCTTTTCATTTTCTGTCCTTTTTTTGGGAAGAATCTTCTCAGAAGCCACTCCTCTCACATTTCCTTCATTTGCTTTTAAAGCTCTTTGCAGAATCAATTTTCAAGTCATCTTTAGCTGAGAGGGTTAAGTGCCTCTTTGTGCAGTCTACTTGATGGACTGACAGCTGCTTCATTAGCAAGGTCCCACGCTTAAAGTAGCGTTAGAAACCCCAGCAACAGAAACACCCAGCACAAGGGTATGTGCCTTGTTGGGCTCAGTAACTACTGCATGAGAAATTAACCAATGTTTCTTATCTTGTAGGTAGGTGCCCAAAAAATTAGTATTTAATGAATGAAAGCATGGTATAGTCCAGACTCGAGAGTCTGGTGTTGGATGTCAGAAGTTCCATATGTGATTCTGGTCATTCATTCAGCAACATTTTCTAAGTGTTCCCTCTGTGCTAGACACTGTTTTAGAAAATGCTGGCTAAAAAGATAATTAGGGAGGTCCCTGCCTTCTGGGAACTCACAGTCCTAGCAGTGTGACTCACTAGCTAAGACCATGGACACATCAAGCTCTATCTTTCAGTTGCCTTATTTGTTAAATGAGGATAATAAAACTTCCCTATCTGCTTTCTTTGTTTTGTTCATTTTTAAATTAAGACGTAACTGACATATAACATTGTGTAAGTTTAAGGTATACAATGTGCTAGTTTGAGATATTTTATATACTGCAATGTGATGACCACCACAGAGTTAGCTAACACCTCTATCACTTCACATAACTATCATTTCTTTTTGGGGTGAAAACAATTAATATCTACTCTCTTAGCAATTTTGAAGTTTATAATGCAGTACTGTTGACTATAATCACTATGCTATGCATTCTATCTCTAGAGCTTATTTATCTACTAGTTGCAAATTTGTACCCTTGAACAATATCTCCCCAATCCCCTACCCCCCAGTCCAGACCCTGGTAAACACCATTCTACTCTCTGGTTTTATGAGTTTGGCTTTTTTATATTCTGCGTATAAGAGATGTCATATAGTATTTGTCTTTCTCTGTCTGACTTATCTCACTGAACATAATGTCCTCAAATTCCATTCATGTTGTCACAAATGTCAGGATTTCCCTCTCTCTCACGGCTGAATAATATCGCATTGTATATGCACGACATATCTTCTTCATCCGTTCATCCATTGATTTACACTTAAGTTGTTTCGCTATCTTGGCTACTGTGAATAACGTTGCTATGAATATGAGTGTGCAGATACCGCTTCGAAATACTGATTTCAGTTCCTTGAGACATATACTCAAGTGTGGGATTCCTGGATCATAGGATAATTCAATTTTTAATTTTTTGATAACTGCCATATTGTTTTTCCATAATAACTGTACCATTTTACATTTCCATCAACAGTGTATAAGAATTCCCTTTTTTCCACATCCTTGCCAACACTTGTTCTCTCTTATCTTTTTGAGAACAGCCATTCTTTCAGGTGTGAGGTGATTCTCTCACTATGGTTTTTTCATTTCCCTGATGATTAGTGATGCTGAGCATCTTTTCATGTACCTGTTGGCCATCTGTATGTCTTCTTTGGAAACAGAAGGTCCTTTGCCCATTTTCCCCCCTGATTCTAAACATTTTGTTTTCCTTCATCATTTATACATTTTTTGAATGTTTCTGATGAATGCAGTCTGGGTTCCGGATCACACTTTAAATCTTTTTAAAGGCATGATCGCATTTTCTACCACCTTTGCCACACTCAGTGCTCCTCACTCCCCTTGTGCTTAGCAGTGTGCCTGTTCAGGATATGCCATTATTCGCTTGACTATGGGCTGGAGAACCAAAAGCAATTGCATGTTCAACATTTATAAATTTATAATTTATAAACATTTATACACCTTACTCCTGATTAGAAAATACTGTAAGAGACTGAGAGAGAGAGACAAGACTGTAAACCTCGTATCTATTTTTTAAATTGTATTTTGGTGACTTTATATAGTTGTATAATGACATTGTAATGAGGATTAGCTACATTAGTAGCTACTCATGATTAGCCTTTCAAATGCTATTTGAAAATCACTAGGGTTTGGTAGATTGTAAAGCTTTCAGAACCTCACCTGTTTCAGATGATACTGGATTTCAAAATACAAATAATGATTTACAAGTTAAAAATACAATCAGTCTGTGGCTAAATCATGTAGCTCTGAGAATTAGAGTGAACATTGCCAATATCCTCTATCTGGAAATTATTGAGTATTTTCCAATAATATTTTCCAAAACTGGGTATAGCTACTCCTGACTAATGTGTTTTCATTTCTAATTGAGGTGTAATTGACATAGAACATTATATTAGTTTCAGGTGTACAACATAATGATTTGATATTTGCATATATTGAAAAATGATCATCACAATAAGTCTGGCTAAAATCTGTCACCATACGAAGTTACAGAATTCTTTTTCTTGTTATTTGCCCAATTTTTAATTGGATTATTTGCTTCTTTACTATTGAGTTGTATGAGTTCTTTGTATATTTTGGATATTAACCCCTTATCAGATATATTGTTTGCATATATTTTCTCCCACTCTGTAGGTTGCCTTCTCAACTTACTGTTTCCTTTGTTGTGCAGAAGCTCATTAGCTTAATGTAGCCCCATTTGTTTATTTTAGTTTTTTGTTTTTTTTCTTTGTGGTACGTGGGCCTCTCACTGCTGTGGCCTCTCCCGTTGTGGAGCACAGGCTCCGGACGCACAGGCTCAGCGGCCATGGCTCACGGGCCCAGCCACTCAGTGGCATGTGGGATCCTCCCAGACCGGGGCACGAACCCATGTTCCCTGCATCGGCAGGCGGACTCTCAACCACTGTGCCACCAGGGAAGCCCTATTTTAGTTTTTGTTACCTGTGCTTTTGGTTTCATATCCAACCTATGTACTTTCACGGACTGTTATAAGAAGTCAGCAAAATAATGGACATCAAGGTGAAACTGAAAAAGTAGTTTATAAAACTGCAAAGTATTCTATAGAAGTACCACATGATTTCTTACTTTTCCTATTGAATCATTTAGTATAAAGAGGTCTGTAGAGAACAGAGAATTTAGTCTTAAAAAAAAACTCCCTTAAATCTGTTCAAGCTGTTATTAAAATTGTAATTAAAAAATAGTAGTATTAAAATAAAACAAAGGCAAGACTAAAACGCCTCATATTTACAGGTCATGAGTATATATCACAGTTGTCTCTGATATTTTCAGCAACTGACTTAAAAAAACAAATAGGAAAAACAGCCGTAGAAAACTGTTCCAAGAACAGGGTACCACCCAGTAACCAAAACATTCCATTTCTTGGTTATGCAGTTTCATGCTACACCTTAAGTTTATTTTAGAATATTTTTAGCCTATGTCCTCCCTCTTTGACCTTCCTGATTTGCTAAATGTTAAAAAGAGAGAGCATATGATTCACTGACATTTCCAAAAAATTTAAGACCAGTCTAAGGCTTACATATGTAAAAAGAAACAACAGCAGGCACCTACTTAGGCTGTCCAGTGAAGTGGGAATGAGTATGGACTCTAGAGTAGGACCCCCTGGGGTGGAATGCTGGCCGCAGTGCACTAGTACTGTTACTTAAGCTCTCTTGAGCTCTGGGTTTCTCATCGATACTGTAGAAATAATAATAGCAGTGACAATTCAATGAGGTTAGGCACTTAATTTAATGCCTAGCTCAAAATAAGGCCTTGAAAAATGCATATGTCATTCTATCTAGCAGGAATTTTTGTGTATTCAGTTGGCTGTCACTTAATGTTGGAGTAACACATTTCAGGACACAGAAGTACATCTGGCTATACCAGCAGTGCTGGGCACTAGATATAAGAGGTTTCACCACACCTGTCTTCTGAGTTATCTTCCACTGAACAGAGATTACGGTGACCCATGTGGGCCATAAACATTCCTCTCTCATGTCCACAATCACACCAAGCAGTGCAATGGCTTGTGAAGTACAGAGAGAGGTAAGTTTCCGGCACGCAAGAGGTATCTCTTCACTTGGCTCTGATGGCCTTTTGACATCATAGTTTAAAAGAACTCCATGGGAAGTTTCTCACCTTGGTTGCAAACGACCACATGGTATTTATTAAATGGTAACATCATTATGTAAGTGCCTGCTTCTATGTGGCACTGTCTAGAAAGAATGCAACAGGCACATTATATGCTCTCTGATGGTGCCATTAACAAACGGATGTGTCAGTAAAAGCCTTCAGTAGAGGCTCAGTAACCTCTAGCACTTTTTGATCAGGAGGGTAAAAGATAAAGGTAATCTTACTAGCAACAAAAGAGGTAAAAGAGAAGATGCATGTGAGTTTGTGTGTGTGCACACATGGTGTGTGTATAAATGTTCTAGCTGCTTATAGTTTAAGAAGAATTATAACCAATTTTATTTTAGTCACTTACCTTCTTCCTCCTAGAGAGAAAAAAAAACCCTCTCTGTGCTGGCCAAAAATAGTTTGATCCTCCCAAGTTTTGGCCTTACCCAACAATCCCCCATAAGAGGAAGTACTCAGAAAAAAGCATTTAGTGTTTTCATAGAATTTTACCTTGGCCATGCCTTTAGAGAAGGTATTCACTACTAAGTGTAGAAAAATAAGGGTGGCTTTGAAAGCTATATAATTCAAGTCTGAAAAGAAATTCTTTTCAGGTAGTTATAAACACATGGCCTAAAAACCTTAACTAATGAAAAGTTTCATGTTACAGTTTAGGGAAGCCCTGTAAGTAGAAAACTGGGCCAGAGAAGCAGAGAAACAAACTTCTAACTTTCCAAGAGACAAAGAAATAGGAAATATTTGAAAAGTAATTTTCCTTGTGATGCCCTTTTCCCAAAGCGATGGCGCTGAAGGAGGAGTCACCCAACAAAAAGGAGCATTACCTGTGAATCCTGGTGAGCAGACGCAGCTGTAACGATTAACGCCATCCATACAGACTCCATGGACACAAGGGCTACTTGCACAGTCATCAAAATTGATTTCACAATTAACACCTGCAAAGATGAAAGCAACGAGAAACCATGCAATATTAGCACAGAAAATACCAATGATCTCTGCTTGTGATGCTAGGTGTTAAGAAATCTAAAGAGTATCCAGCCAACCCTGAATGCAGGAAAGTAGCAGTTCTCAAAGTGCAGTCCTCCAGGCCCCATCAGGGGCATCATGAGGTCAAAATGATTATATTAACCATATACTAAGCCACTATTTGTTGTTTTCATTGTGTTGGAATTTGCACTAATGATGCAAAAGCAATGGGGGTAGGACTGCTGGCATCTTAACAGGAATCAAGGCAGTGGCACCAAATTGTACTAGTGGTCTTTTTATTCTTCACCTCCATGTACTCAGTTAAAACAAAGCAAAAAGATAGTTTCACTTAAGAATGACTTTGGTGAAGCTGTCAAAATTATTAACTTTATAATTTGATTATACCTTGACCCTTGAGTATACCTCTACTGTTCTGTGTGATGAAATGGAAAATATACATAAAGCAATTCTGTGGCATGCCAACCTTCAGAGCTGTCTCCAGGAAAAGCAGTTGTGTGATTGTTTGAGTACTGAACTGAAACAGTTGCTTTTTGCAAAGAATCCCATTTTAATTGAAAGAACAATTGACAGACAAACCAGGGCTATTCAGACCTAAGTACGTAGCAAACATTAAGTGAGAGAAATAAACCTGACATTTCAAGGAAAACAACTGTGACAGTACTGTGCTCCAAAGATAAAATTTAAGCTTTCACATGAAAATTAGAATTTTGGAACTTGTATCTACTACTATAAGCTTGATACTGACTGTCCCTATGATGGGCTAAAGTTCAAGATAAAGAGTCTGGTAACTTCCTTCTGGGGTATGCTGCCTTCCCCCTGGTCTGTTCCTCAGATGAATGGTAGAGTTTGGCTCTGTTTAGGAAGGTTTAATTGTAGATATGGGTAACTAAACAGTAGAGATACACCAATCGTTATTGTTACCATTATTCTCTAAAACTACTCATGACATTTCATTATTTATTTAACATGAATTTAGTCATGTGGTTGGGTATCATAGTAGAAGAATATCTTGGTAGTTTAAAAAGTCTAAAAATAAAGCCTGATAATTAGGATATAAACTAATAAATGAAACTTCCACAACAAAATGCCATAGTTTTTATTCACTCACACTTTATATTAATATTTATTGATAATAATCACTCTATTAACAATTTGTTGAGCCATTATCATGAGCCAAGTACTCTGCCTCCTACATTCCATAACTTTATTCTCCTCACTCCACTGCCAAATCAAGTTGTGTTACACCCATTTTATCACGAACTTGCACAACTGCATCAGCACAGTTAGGATGTGAACCCAGCTCTCTGGATTCCATACACTTCACCGCACCATACTGGTCATTCTGTGATTAATGAGGCTATACTGCCTTACTAGCCACAGATGAGGCAAGGCTTCAATATTCCTTGATTACAAATGGATACCTTTAGGAGATGTGTCGAGCCCTTGTTTGACAACCCCCGTTTACTCACAATGGACCAAGGCAGGCCCCAAACAGCCATGGAGGTCCAATGTGACTCTGCCCCCAAATCCATGTTTCATTCTAGCAGGAAGAGACACCCAGCTCAAGCTGGGCCAACGAGATTACCTCACTGAGACGTTGGAACATGAACTGGGTGACCTATGGTCTGCATGTGTCCCTTACTTCCTGCTCATCCCCCCAAAGCCTCATTGTTCAATTCTCACTTGGCATCTGTAAGATACTTCTGTGTTCTTTCACAAAATTCTTTCTGCTTGTCTGTTTTGTAGTTGTCGTTTGCTTGTTTGTTGATGATTCTTTTAGCTAGTCAAGGTGGTTTCTGTGACTTGAAACCCCAAAAAACTCACTTAAGATCACAGGTATCAAAGGCATCAAAAGTGATCAAAAGGCATCAAAAGTGATTCTGGGTAGTGTATTGCACTTTAAGTACTTAGTGAGTGAGAAACCACAATTATAACCAGCAAATTGTAAAGCATCCCTCTATCCACACACTCATCCAAACCCCAACCTACCAACTCAGACTATATTATGAATGGGTTGTGGATTCTTATTCTAGAACTCGAGAGTCTATTCATAATGATTGATTGAATGAATCCTTTCACCCAGGCTCCTGGTACATGCCAGGTCTTTCTCCACCCATTACAGGCTAAGATCTCTTTATGCTGCCTGCATCTCTTTGCTTTAATACTCCAAACAGCCACAGGAATGGATTTGGCAGTTTTCTGAGAGAACCAGGGCCTTCCTTCTCTATGCTGCCTGCACACCACTGTTATTCACTGCTTGCCTTTCTCACTGACAGCTACTTTCACCTTGACTTCTCTCTCCTCCCCAGGGAACACACCTGACCCAACCTGGCATGATATAATCCCAGAGAAAACAAAGTGCTTGCCAGCCCACCACTCACCCAGGTGTCCAGTACATTTGTTGTAACGGGAATGACAGCAAAGCCTAAAACAGCCCCACCATTCTAAAGGCATCCATTCAATTGCTTATAAATCTCTCAAATTTCTTTTCGTACTGCAATTTCTCATGTCGGGGGACCAGCCCGGAAGCAAATTGCTTTTGGAAGGTTTCACAAAGATCTATTCAGCTCTTTTAGTGAGTTATCTAAATGTAGGGAGGGGGAAGGCATTTTCAACTGGGAAGGCATGGGATGTTTCTCGTATGCTTGAGCAACTCAAAAAGGACTTTGTTTTCAAACTTGGCATGTATGGGTTCCTGGATGAGGACCAGGCCTTTGACAAGTTTGAAGAAATGGATTTGGAAATAACAAGATGAAATGAGGGCAGCTAACCTCCTCCCCCACCTCTGCCCCCTACATAGGCCATTTTCCTTAAATGGAAAATGAGTTCTCAATAAATCACTCCTCGTATTGGCAGGTTCCCTTCTAACAAAGGCACACACTAGTTAATCTTCCACTAATACATTTTCCTTTGATCGGAGACACAGAACTTCTCTGTCCATTAACCACAGTTGTGACCATAATTATTCCTCGAATAAATAAAACAGGATCTACTGAAACCTGTGAAATGCTGCTGCCTGAGAAAACAATTCAACATTTCCCCAGCAAGGAGCAGCATGCCCTCACGACTAACAAGCAGTCATTCAACTGGAGTCAGGAAATGCAAGGAACTTGGGATGGGAAATGGCAGCTCTGCATTCTAACTGACAATGGAACGTGTTGCAAAGTCTCTCCTCTCCTTTAGATTTCTCCCCCAAATGGCCAAGGCCCACCAGAGAAAAATATCAGGAGAAAAGTGTCACATTAAAAATACTCTGAAAACAGAGGAAAAACTATTGGAAGAACTGGAGGGAGGGAGGGAGGGAGGACCAACTTCATTAATGTGATTGAGGTTGAGCTTAAAGAAACAAAGACAATCAAATCAAGCCACAAAGGCAAGATGGTTTTCAATTTTAAATAATAATTTCCATTTTTTGAAGTGGTGTGCCTCCTTTTAATGAAAAACACATACACAAAGTCATCAGATTTGCAAAGCTATTGCCTCTAATTTCTCTACTGGCTAGAGCCATCTGCCTCTGAGACATTTCTGGCTGT
The DNA here is from genome assembly GCF_964165515.1 of Mesoplodon bidens. Taxonomy (NCBI): domain Eukaryota; kingdom Metazoa; phylum Chordata; class Mammalia; order Artiodactyla; family Ziphiidae; genus Mesoplodon; species Mesoplodon bidens. The sequence goes on along the minus strand of NC_138177.1, from coordinate 80,147,502 downwards.
GGCTTTGGCTGAGCTTCTCAGAATCAAGACTATTTTTTAGGTATCTAAGCATATGCCAAGAAAGTCTGAGACACCTGCGTAAATTGTTTCTGAAAAACAGTGAAAACTCCAAAGGAAATACAGCCTGGGCTTACCTGATGTGCCTGGCTGGCAGTTGCACTGGTAACCATTTACCAGGTCGATGCAGCGACCCTCATTCAAGCAAGGGCTGCTGTAACATTCATCTATCTGGTCGCTGCAGATAGCGCCCATGTACCCTGGATTGCAGATGCAGGTGTAGGAATCAATCCCATCCTGACACTGGCCATGGTGGCAAGGATCAGGGTCACAGTTGTCGATGTTCTCCTCACACAACACACCAGTGAATCCTTGGAAGAAATTGTACCAAAGATGCTTAAAAACCAAGGCAGACATTGCATACCTGAACGTAAATGTAGCCGGCATCCACTTATCCTACACATCCCAAGTCTTAAACAATTCATACTGCAGGCAATGAGCAGTTGGAACTGACTATTTGCATTGGTTTATAAGGCAAGCCTAGAGAGTTTTGCTTAAAATAAAGTTTTTCAAGTCAGATCTGTAGAATTCAAATAGCTTTTTCTAAATAATAATTTCATTGTAGAGACGCTTTAACTGCATCTTCATTTAATATTGGACTTCAGTGGGGAATAGCTCTCAATATTTTTCCTTAATATATTTACCTCTATATTCCTTTCCTCCCAAACCCAACTGCATATTCAGGTCCTATATTAATGGTTTCATGTACCTTATCTTCCCAATTCTGACCTGAGAGGACAGAGAACTTTTCTCTGTTCCTCTCAACCTCCCAGGGATCTATGCATACACAGTAAGTTTTTAATAAATACTTGTTAAATAAAATGAATGAACAAGTTATGACAGTTAAAAGAAAAGGGACAAATAAAAGTTCCTTTATTCAACGTTAAATCCTTTCAGAAGACTCTAGGAGGGCTCTCCTCCCGTTTAAACATGAGTTCAAGGTTTGTAAATTCTCTCCAGTGAAGATTATTCTCCACAAGCATAATCTGGCCAGAGGAAGACAAAACCTGAAACCTCTCCAACCAGAGACAAACGTTCGTGAAAAGAGAAGAAAATTAAGTGGATCATCTGACAGGGCCCTCTCTAAGTAGGCCTAATAAGTGGTAATGTTCCAATACTACTGAAGTAGTAATTCTCTGTGTTTATTGTTATGACTTAGTTTGCTTTTCTGTGATCACACAAAAAAAATCAGACACATGATGCTTAAAATCCTTTAAGAATCCATCTTCTAAAATAAGAAAAAAATATCTTGAATTATATTCATAACTCCTTTCTTAAACAGTCAGATGAAAAAAGAAACTGGGAATTCACCTTTTCTACTAATTTCTAGTCCTTTTCTACACAATGATGGTCTGTGCAGAAGCAAATGTGTAATAAGGGACATTTGGCTTATTCAAATCCACTCCCAAATTAGAAATGTCGCCACAGATCAGAAATGTAGAATATTTGTAAACATTCTTTTTGACCCTAGTAGCAGAAGTCAGGAAAGACGACCCAAACTTTCCCAGACAGAGCTCCCTCCCCCGTTCAAATACACATCCAACTCTCAAAGCATCAGTCATCTTTTATGCAGAAAACCTCTGCACTTGCACACCACTGCGCCCAGATTTCTGGGCCTTTGTTCGATCACTTGCCTCAAGAAACACAGAGACAGGTCTCCTGCTGAGAAGCCCCAGTGAAAAATAGCTTTCAACTGGAACTCTTCCCTTTTCCAAAGGAGTAGGTCAAGCCAGCTGGAAACTCACCGCTGCCAAAATCTGCCCAAGAAAGACAGGGGCACCAAATGGAAATGTCCAGGCCAGGCCACAATTGTGGTGAAGGAGGCGGGTGTTGTAGAGGAAACAGTGAGAGAGCAGCAAGAAACAGGCTTGGAAGAAGCTCTTTCTAAACCCAGAGCAGCCCCATGTTAGTGGACTGGCCTGGCAGGGCAACTAGAAGAGGACGGTCTCCTGTTTTGTTCAGGCAGACCTACCAGAGGAATAAGAAGTGAAAAATTCTTACCTGTGGCGCACTGGCATTCATAACCATTTGGGTGATCTATACACTTTGCCCCATTCAGACATGGAGTACTGGAACAGTCGTCAATATCGATCTGGCAAACTGGCCCAGTGAAACCTGAAAAGGGTACAGCAATGACACAAGTCAAAGGATTATCCTATGTCTTCCTTACTATGAGAATGATGCCCAAAGAGAACTGGGTTGTTATTGGCAGGGTTTATACCCGTGGGTCAGCAAATGTAGAATTATTCTCCCCAACAGGTAACTAGGATAACTGGGTGAGGCTCAGGGCATCAGAGGTACCTGCGTGTCTCTCTACCTTTTTCTTCCCAGCACAGATTTCATTTCTAGTTAAAGTAGGGACTGAATGGTTATAGGCAGAGCCCCCTAACAAGTGAATGTAGCTTCAGAAGAACTGGGACCTCCTCTCTAAAGAAACAAGAGAGGCTATATAGACTCTGGCAGAAAATTTAGCATGTCTTCAACAACAGCTTTGGGGAGCAAAAGGAGAGACACAGCGTTCTCTGGAAAGAATTGCCTTGTGCTGTTTCTGTACCCATGGGTGAAATGTCTAAAAATAATCATCTCACAGAAAGGTTTCAAGAATATGACCCACAGGAAAAAATAAAATCCTGAATAACCTAGAACTAAGGCTTCCGTGAGGTATGAACTTTCCCAAATGTACACACAGACAGAGAGGTCATGGGCCATTCAGAATAGACTTGGACTTCTGGCCACAAAGGATTTGGAAGATACACTAGCTGAAACAGATCTCCCATTTCTGTACACACACACTCCTATCCTGAAGCACTCACTTTAATGACTTCCTCATGTACAGCCCACACACGTTCTCTCCCTCCTCCCTTCCCTGTGGTCAGTCAGCTTTGTGCTTTCAAAGAAAACAGGGGCAGGTGGTGGGCATTTACCAGGCGGACACAGACACTGGAAGCGATTGACTTTATCCACACACTGTCCATTGTTCACGCAAGGGTTGCTCTGACATTCATTTATCTCCAATTCACAATGCACACCTTTGAAACCTGAACAAAATGGACCACACAAGCGGCTTAGAAAAAGACAAAGGCGTGTTCTAGCCAAGAAAGCACAAAGTTGCAAAGATGACTACATCCTCTAAGAGTATGAACATTTCTGCAGAGGGAAAAGAGGACTCTGCTATGATTGGAAACAGTCACTGTAAGCATCAGCCAAACAGGGGAATATTCTGGGATATCCATGTCTCTTTGGAGAGGGGGAAGAGGTCACCTCCAAAGACCTGGGTAAGACCTAGCATGCCAACAAAGACTGAACCGCATTCTCTGATCAGTCTAGGCTTTGCTTTCAGGACAGTGCCAGGCCCACAGTGCCAGTCCAAGTTCCTAAAGACCAGCTGAGTCAGAGATGCTGTTGCTCTCAGGGTGCAAGTAAAGGTCAGGGAGGCCTGCCAAGGCTAGAGAGGCCAGCACCCTCAATCAGGCAAAGCAGCCACTGGCAGCCGTCATTTTTAAGCTGGTATTAGCTGTGCTGTCTGAGGATTCAAGCAATGGTCTCTGCAGAAGAGTTCCAGAGTATAACAAAGCATGTGTATCTCACTATGAGATAAATGGCAAGTTCCTATACAATTATGGGTCAAATTATTTTCTATAAATGGAATGGTATGCTATTTGTAACATATCAGTGGATAAGGAAAGCTTGCTATTTAAAGAATTTTTATGATAAATCCTTTATTAAATCAAAGTCTACTTGCATTTTAAAAATCTTCTGAATTTTTCTCTCACATGTATCTGGGTTTTGACATAATGGGATTGCTTTTCATAGCTCTAAGAATTCTAAGATGGCCTCACTTCTTAAGGGTCCCCTTGGCGGGGGATTAAGTGGTTAACAGAGCTTATGGAATTGCCACGCTATACTGAGTGCTCTGCCTAAGAGAAGCACAGTGCAGTGCCTCCTGTCTAGATCCCACGCACTGATGGCCCATGTACCTGGCATGCACAGACATGTGAAGCCTCCAATCTTATCCAGACAGGTGGCATCATTCTTGCAGGGGTCTGAATGGCACTCGTTGATGTCCATCTCACAACGAGGCCCTGCATAGCCCTTCAGACACTCACAGTGGAAGGCACCATCTGTGTTCACACATTTTCCCGCATGCTCACAAGGATTGCTATTGGCTGGAAGACACAAGCACCAATCACCACGATCAGAGCACTTGATGGGAGTTTCCAAAAATGTGGACTACAGAAGTGGGTCAGATTATTAGCATTAGGGCCAGGTCTTTAATAATCTGGTTCTCAATTTCCTATTTTCTTCTGATCAACCAATCAATAAGAAAGTAAGTAAATAAATAAACAAGATGAAGGGAGGAAGGAGGGAGGGAGGGAGGGAAGGAAGGAAGGGAGGAAGGGAGAAAATAAGGAAAGAAAGACAAACCAGGACAACCTCAACTCTTGTGAGTCTCTACTGTTCTTATGCCCAAACTGTCACTAAGGTAGGGCTTTATGTTAAGAGTCAAGTACAAACCTTCTATATATTGCAATTCCCAGAACAGAATATATGGTTACACTGGAAGGTTAGCTGTGAACAGTGGGCATATAAAAGGTGAGCTCCGAGGTTTGGGTGAAACATGCTCGTAAAGTAAAATGCGCTTCAGCTTAAATGCTTGCTGAGCTCGATAGACACCATGAGGAATCGGAAAGGTTCTGTGTACTCACCCATGGCACACTCATCCACATCTTCTGTACAGTCACCCCCTTTGTAGCCTTGTGGACAGGTGCAAATATACTGCCCATTCAGAGGGTTGGTATCACACAGTGCCCCCTTGTGGCAGGGGTTGCTGATGCATGCATCATCCAGATGACATAAGAGACCTGTCACAGGGTGGGGTAAGGAGAAGAAAGAGAAAATGTCCCTTCCTCGGGGAACAGTTTTCTCTTTCATGGAGGACGGAAAACCTTATGACTGGCACATCAAAATCCAATATGAAGATTTAGAGGCAATTTCCTGACCCAGTCTTAGGGACATGCTGCAGCCAGCAGCAAAGCAAGGAGCTTCTGAAGACAACCCTGGTACTCTGACCCTGAGCCCTTAGCTGGACCCCTTCCCAGGGGGAGATAAAGTGAGGCCATAAAGTGAGATGGTTAGACGATGGAGACAGGAAAAGGGAGATATAGTTCCCTCTGTGCTGTCATGTTTAACAAATAAAAATAGAGGACTCCCAGTTCAATCTGAATTTCAGAGAAACAACACATAATTACTTGCTGTATGTCCCAAACATTACATACATCCTGTATTTTATTAGGCAACCTACTTTCCCAAGATCATGCTACCTGATGATCTTGGGGCCACCTGCATTTCACTAGCCTCAGAAGAAAAAAACAGCCTAACATCATCAGCCTGTACTCGGGCAGCTCTGTGATAGTGTCAACATTCCTGGCTCAAGTGCCCTCAGGACTCTGAAGATATTACTAGGCCCCATGCTCTGCATAGTTCACATGGGAACTGGATTTTCCAGTCTGAAATTAGCTTAAGAAGAGGTGACTAAGGCTTCTTCTACAAAGCTGGAGGTGGGGCTTTTGG